>NC_083243.1:60328230-60939230 GCF_032191835.1 Heteronotia binoei
TCATTACTTCCTATGGAAAGAAGGCATTGAAAAGGTGTGCTGTCCCTTTAAATGTGATGCCCAGAACTCCCTTTGGAGTTCAATTATGCTTGTCAAAGCCTTGATCTTGGCTCCACCCCTAATATCTCCTGGCTCCACCCCCAAAGTCCCCAGATATTTCTTAAATTGGACTTGGCAACCCTACCCTTTCTTGAAGCTGGCTATGCTTGTAGCCGCCACCACCTCCTGAGGCAGTGAATTCCACATGTTAATCACCCTTTGGGTGAAGAAGTACTTCCTTATATCCGTTCTAACCCGACTGCTCAGCAATTTCATCGAATGCCCACGAGTTCTTGTATTGTCAGAAAGGGAGCAAAGTACTTCTTTCTCTACTTACTCCATCCCATGCATTATCCTGTAAACCTCTATCATGTCACTCCACAGTCAACGTTTCTCCAAGCTAAAAAGCCCAAGCATTTTAACCTTTCTTCACAGGGAAAGTGTTCCAACCCTTTAATCATTCTAGTTGCCCTTTTCTGCATTTTTTCCAATGCTATAATATCCTTTTTGAGGTGCGGTGACCAGAACTGCACACAGTATTCCAAATGAGACCAAATCATCGATTTATACAGGGGCATTATGATACTGGCTGATTTGTTTTCAATTCCCTTCCTAATAATTCCCAGCATGGCGTTGGCCTTTTTTATTGCAATCGCACACTGTCTTGATATTTTCAGTGAGTTATCTACCTCGACCCCAAGATCTCTCTCTTGGTCAGTCTCTGCCAGTTCACACCCCATCAACTTGTATTTCTAGCTGGGATTCTTGGCCCCAATGTGCATTACTTTGCACTTGGCCACATTGAACCGCATCTGCCACGTTGACGCCCACTCACCCAGCCTCAACAGATCCCTTTGGAGTGCCTCACAATCCTCTCTGGTTCTCACCACCCTGAACAATTTAGTGTCATCTGCAAACTTGGCCACTTCACTGCTCACTCCCAACTCCAAATCATTTATGAACAAGTTAAAGAGCATGGGACCCAGTACTGAGCCCTGCGGCACCCCACTGCTTACCGTCCTCCACTGCGAAGACTGCCCATTTATACTCACTCTCTGCTTCCTATTAATTAGCCAGTTTTTGATCCACAAGAGGACCTGTCCTTTTACTCCATGACTCTCGAGCTTTTTAAGGAGCCTTTGATGAGGAACTTTATCAAAAGCTTTCTGGAAGTGAAGGTAAACAACATCTATTGGGTCTCCTTTGTCCACATGTTTGTTCACCCCCTCAAAGAAATGCAACAGGTTAGTGAGGCAAGATCTTCTCTTACAGAACCCATGCTGAGTCTTCCTCAATAACCCTACTCAGTCTGTCCTTGATAATGGTTTCTACCAACTTTCCCGGTATTGAAGTCAGTCTAACTGGCCTCTAATTTCCCGGATCTCCTCTGGAACCCTTTTTAAAGATCATTTTAAAGATATGATCATCATCTTCAAGTACTTGAAGGGCTGTCATATAGAGGATGGTGCAGAATTTTTTCGTTTGCCTCAGAAGGTAGGACCAGAACCAACAGGTTGAAATTAAATCAAAATAGTTTTTGGCTAAACGTTAGGAAGAACTTACTGACAGAGCGTGGAACAGGCTTCATTGGGAACAGTGGAACAGGCTTCATTGGGAAGTGGTGGGCTTTCCTTCTTTGGAGTTTTTTAAACAGAGACTAGATGCCCATCTGACAGTAATGCTGATTCTCTGAATCAGGCAGATTATGATAAGCAGGGCAGGAAGGATTACATCAGTGATTAGTTCTCATGGACTTTTCTTACACACTGTTGATTGATACTTTGGGGTCAGTCAGCAATTTTGCTCCAGTCAAGTTTGGCAAGGGATCTTGGAGGTTTTTGCCATCTTCTGGGCATGGAGCAGGGGTAACTGGGGATGTATGTGGGTGGGGAGGTATTTGTGAATTTCCTGTATTCTGCAGTGGGTTGGAATAGATGTGATTCCATGAATAACTATGATTACTAAGCTGAAACACAACTGTCTTATGTTCAAATTGTGCATATGTATTTATTCTCTAAGCACTACAACTTATCAGAGGGTTCAAGACCAAGCTTAACGTAACAAGCAAGCTTCAAATGATCTCCTGGCACCATCTTAGTGCCCTTTTGATCCTTTTGCATGGCTTGAGCCAAATAATTGCATATTATAAGCAGTATTGCTCAGTTGGTTGGCAGATAGGTCATATCGATTTGTAGGGTCATATTGATCTTTTAATAATATATCTGCCCAGTCAGACTTTCTAAACAAGGGAGAAAGGGACTTTGCTTTAGAACTAGAGTCTAACAGGCCTACTTGGGAGAGGAATATGCAAGGAGTCTTCACCAAAATATGCAAATATTTTTGAGTGTGTAAATTGCATGAATAGAAAGAAAAGACATATATAAAGGTACAGTTGTAAGCAAAGATCCAGAGGAGTAAGCCATTTTAGTCTGTTGCTGCAAAATAGTAAAAGAGTCCAATAGCACATTTAAGACTAACCAATTTTATTGTAGCGTAAGCTTTCAAAAAACACAGCTCTCTTTTTCAGATACATCTCAAAAACTTATGATACAATAAACTTTGTTAGTTGTGAGCAAGAGAATGAAGATAAATAAACATTTTAAAAGCAACCCTATCTTTAAATTATATTGGAATGGTGGCATAGTTTTGCTCCTTATACCACCTTTGTCAGTTAAGCACAAAGTTCTACCAGCAGGGAAAACAAAGAAGCCACGAAGAAAGAAACTTTAGCCTTTCAATTCTTTTGTCAGAGGTATGCCACTGACTGCAGGAAAAGCAACTGTAGTTAGGGATATGTCAGGGGAATAGCAGACCTTGATCTGAATCCTATGCTTGTTTAGGGGACCAGAAGCACCCCCTATTTCTACATAACATTATGCTTGAAAAAAACCAGTTAATACACTCCCAACTGCAGTACAGTCCCAGACCTCCAAACGATTGCCTCACTGCTTCTTCCTTCTTCACTCATAGTGCCACAGAAAGTTTCATTAACTCTAAAGCCAATCATTATATAGGGTTGCCAGCTCTGGGTTGGGAAATACCTGGAGATTTTGGAGGTAAAAACTGGGAAGGGAGACATTTGGGGAGGTGTTGGACCTCAGGAGGGTGTAATTCCAAAGTAGCCATTTTCTCCAGGGAAACTGATCTCTGTCACCTAAAGATGAGTTCTAATGTCAGGAGAACTCTAGACCCCACCTGGAAGCTGGCAACCCTGAAGAACCCCAAGGCTGAATATCTGCATACTAAGCATGAAGTTGCTACTGGAGTATATTAACTGGAGCCCTCCGTGTGTGGCTGACATGTGGGCATTATCAATACATAAAGTATCAGAAGGTATCAAAGTTAACAGGGACACTGGTCACTGTTAAGCAGTGTTGATCTGATAGTTCTGCTGCGATATTTACCAACTTCCGGATGTCTGAAGGCTGTCCCAGAGCAAAAGGAGCCTCAGATATCTGGTTTACAGCTGCCATTTTTTTCACTACTTAGCAATATGTGCATAATTGCATAACCACATGTTTTCTAACCTATGTGCATATGTGCACATGTACATAACGTGCTTGTGCGCATTATGCGCTTATACGCATAACAGTGGGAGAAACAAAAAAAGAACTGCATGGTGCCATCGTGTGGATGGTAGGAGATGGTTTCACGGTGGAGTGATTCAAATTGCAGTATGGCAGTCTGATTGATAATATCCAGAACAAAGATATTCGGAACAGAACCGGGTCAGTTTAACACAGACTCAACACACTGTGTGAACAGGACCCTTGACTACTTTTATAAAAAAAATAACCTGGTAGATGTTTCATTATGTTGGTACTATTTAACTGAAATTAAAAAAATAGACCTGTGAAAGAATTTTTTTAAAAATTGGTAATATAGATCCACATTATAAAATTTACTGTATGTACCAAGAAGCTAAATTGTTTTCATCCATCTGAAACAGTGACCTATGGCTCACAAAAGCTTATGCCAAAACAACTTTTTGGGTCTTTAAGGTGCGCCAAGTATCTTTTTGGTGTTTTGGCTGAAGAAGCCTACATGGCTACTCCTCTGGGATTTATATTATCAAATTTAGTCATCTCAGCACTTTGTTGCTTTCCATTTTAAGACAAAATGAAACAGAATTCTAAATTTTCACTGAAGAGTGCAGATGATTGTGTAGCGATACTTCAGAACACTTAAGTTTTCCGTTTGTAAGCAATGGACAAAATATTACAAGCACTATAGGAATGCTGATTTGTAGAACACCATTAAATATACACATTGCAGTTCACATACACAACACATAGTCACACCTGATAACATTTAGCAGCGATCTAGTCTATTTTGTTGTGAGATAGAAGTTGGAGTTGCTGACTTACTTGACTTTTCTTTGATCTTAGGGAGAGTTTTTGTTCAGAAGCACGAGGCCTTGTGGAGAAACTCATATGAAACTCCTTCCTCATCTAGCTCAGGTCAAAGGTAGATTACCTGTCAGAAAAGGCATGTTTCTTTGTCTCTTGCTATGACAGCCTACAGGGCTGAAGGACAAATGATTCATCAGCTGTGGGCGGGTGTGAAGAGGAAGCATAATTTTTAAATTGCCCTTTGAAGTTCATGGGCAACTGAGGTTTTTAAGAGATAAGCAATAGAGTGGTAGTGACACTGCAGACATACACACCTGAGTTTGAAGCTGAAACCCATAAGTTCATTGTGCATACCCTGTTTAATCAACTGTATGGGAAAACAGAATTGTGTTATCCAAATTGCCAGAGGAGTTATGGTGTTCCTATGGCAAGTATGGTGGAAGAGAGGAGGGCCTGGCATGACTTTGTCCATGGGGTCACAAAGAGTCGGACTCAACTGCAACTGAACAACAACATGGCGAGTATTCCATTTCACAGCCATAATTTCCAGCAGCTTTCACAGAATTAAGCAGTGTTTATTATGAATGATTTTTTCCTTCATCATTCCACTCCATGCAGATAGGGAAACGTATGAAGCGGTAGTCTCTCAGTTCATGTAGTGAATGTGGCTCAATATTTTGAGGATTTGCGGAAAATTCTACAAATCAGCATTCCTATAGTGCTTGTAATATTTTGTCCATTGCTTACAAATGGAAAACTTAAGCGTTCTGAAGTATCGCTACATAATCATCTGCACTCTTCAGTGAAAATTTAGAATTCTGTTTCATTTTGTCTTAAAATGGAAAGCAACAAAGTGCTGAGATGACTAAATTTGATAATTTGATAAAGAGCTATGATCACTACCACCTCGCCTCTTCCATGTGTAGAACCCACTATATCAGTGTTTCCCATTTGCAGGGTCATGACCCAGTACTGGGCCACGGAAGCCTCACTATCAAGTCACAAGAAAAGCCAAAGCTAGCCCCGCCCCCAGCAAAGCTAGCTCCACCCCATCTCTGTGTTGTGCAGAGAGGAGCTGGGCTGCCTCTCCTTCCTTCTCCCCCGCTCCTAGTGTTTGAGAGAAAAGCTGGCATCCATTGGCACTTTAGACCCATGAAGTGTTCTTCAGGGTATGAGCTTTCATGTGCCTTGCAGTATGTTCTTTTGGGGAGATTTCCACGGGAGGCCTGGGCGGCAAAGAAGGGTGTGTGTGTTTTTTTCAGCTGGGAAGGGCGGGGAGTGGGCATTCAAGTAGCTGTTTTTTTAAAAAAAACCAAATGACCCCTGGGCAGAATTTTTGCTGGCTGGGATCATCTGATGGTGAGGAAGGCTTTTTTTTCTTTGGCCGCCTCCTTTCTTTCTTTCTTTCCCTGCAAGTGATGCTCTGTCTCTATTCTTGGTGCTGGGGAGGGAACAACAGTGGGAGGGCTTCTAGTGCCCTGGCCCCACTGGTGGACATTCTGGTGCTTTTTGGGCATTGTATGAGGGAATTTTGGACTGGATAGTCCACTGGCCTGATCCAACATGGCTCCTCTTATGTTTATGTTCTTTCTTTCCATGTCTTTTCTCCCTTTCCTTCCATTTCATTCTTTCCCTTTCTCTTTCTTTCCTTCCATTTTTGCTGGATGAAACTTTTCTGTTCATCATACTGTTGTTGCAGACATAGGAGCTCTGCCAATGAAAAGTTGGCACCCCCAGTTGTAGCCAGGTGGCCTTCTATGAAATTTCTGTGCGAGTGAGTGAGAGTAAGAGGTGTGGGGCAGAAAGAGATTATTGGAGATTACTGTGGTATATCTCAACAGCACTGGAAGAGATGGTACTATGAACTTGGCACCATTTTACTGGTCCTGCTTTTAACAGCTGTCTGACACCAAAATTAAACTCCTCCTGTAGATATTAAAAAGGATGAAAGTAATTCACTGGCTAAGTATCTGCACAACAGGTTGCTTTTAAAGGCATAGGAAACACAGCCAGTAAAAAGCTGCAAGCCCCTCATAAATATGCTTTTTGGAATAACTGCAGAAATGCTTGTATGAACTTCATATCACTTGAAATTAATTCATTAATTGCAGTACAATACTCTGCTACCTTTCACAGCAATTTCCCAGTGTTTCAACCAAAGAAAAGTATGAAAAATAGCTGTCGAAAGATTTTCTTGAAACCAAGCAAGTTTGGTTGTAGCTTGAGGCAGGGTTCCAGTAGTAGCTGAAGGAAGAGCTGAAGAGCTGGCAGAGCTGAAGGAAGGGACTACTAAATGTGTCAGCATATTTTGAGGTACAGCAACTGCCAGGGCCCAGTGCGGGTGGTACACAGTGCTGGCATTCCTGATGGAAATGAAGAAGAAGAAGAAGAAGAAGAAGAAGAAGAAGAAGAAGAAGAAGAAGAAGAAGAAGAAGAAGAAGAAGAAGAAGAAGAAGAAGAAGAAGAAGAAGAAGAAGAAGAAGAAGAAGAAGAAGAAGAAGAAGAAGAAGAAGAAGAAGAAGAAGAAGAAGAAGAAGAAGAAGAAGAAGAAGAAGAAGAAGAAGAAGAAGAAGATATTGAATGGCAACGGCAACAGCAATCCCAACTGCATACACTGGCCAGTGCTGTTGATGTGTCGGTGGTGCAGGCAATTGAACATGGGCATTAGAAGTGCTTGCAAGCTGGAGACGAATACACAAACAGATAGGTGCATGCAGGTGTGGGGGTGAAGAGAGGACTGCCCATTTTCCATCCCCATTTTGGCTCAGCATGAGTTTCAGAGAGATTTTGAAAATGAATTTACTTCTGAAGAAGAGGCAGGTTTGGGGGAGTGCCCTGGAAGTGACATCACAGGGAAAGGTGGAGTTTTGGTTCAGTGTGCCCCGGAAGTGACATCACTTGGTCCTTGACACCACAGGAAATGACATAATTCCTGTCTCCCAGCTCCACCCCCAAAGTCTCCTGGCTAAACCCCCAAATTTTAGTAGGCCATGAAGGAGAAGTATAAAAATAACCAGGCCACGAGAAAGAAAAGTTTGGGAAACCATGCACTATATTATATGATGCATGTGACTTTAGCTGGGAAGGAAGGCATAGGGTTGCCAATCCCCAGTTGGGGGCAAGGGATCCCCCAGTCTGGAGGCCCTCCTCCCACTTCAAGGTCATCAGAAAGTGGGGGAAGGGAAGAAAATGTCTTCTGGGCACTCCAGTATATCCTATGGAGACGGGTTCCCATCGCATATAATGAAGAATCAGTCTGGGGGACTCAGAGGGGCTGTTTTTTTATGTGGAGGCACCAAATTTCAGCGTAGGATCAGATGCCTCTCATCAAAACATTCCCAACTTTGAAAAAGATTGGACCAGGGTGTTCAATTCTTTTGAGTCCCAGAAAAAAGTGTCCCTATCCTTCATTTTTCCAAAAGGAGGAAAAGCATTTAAAAGGTGCATGATCCCCTTAAATGTGATGGCCAGAACTCCCTTTACATGATGCAATTTACATTATTAAATCAGTAAAAGAAGTTTAGGCTTGATAGGAAAGTCAGCATTGAACATATTTATTTCAATTTTCTCCAAAATTTTGAATTTTTACCAAAGGTGGGGGCATGTATTTTGTTCCTGTGGTTTCAAAATTTCCAGAAATTTACATCTGTATTAGGGAATCTCACAAGTGTGCATGCTCAGTTTTAAAATGTAGCAATAATCTGGGTCAGGTTTTGTAAATTCAAGTTAGAAACATATTGTCTTGAATTTGTAAAAACTGCAATTGAATTTATAACGTCTGTATGAATGTAGGTATGCAGAGAAGTGCAGCCTTGTCCAGCTGTGCATTATTTCTCACGTTACTGTCCACAAATTAGTATTTGAGTAAGTGGAAGATGACTGAGACTTTCTTGAGGATAGCAGCAGAAGAACTGAAGTAAGCATGGATCTTCAGTGGGTGCTCAAGCCTTTAGAGTTCATAGCAATCTTATGAGAGAGACAGTCCAGTGGGATATAAACTGTGGTAATGCTCTAAACCCTTTACTTGGTCCACTGAAGCATATATAGAGATAAGAATCTTTCCTGATTTTGTTCTTTGCAAGTAAAATAACAGAGTTCATCTGACATCTAAGATATGTACAGCTCTTTCTTTATCATCTGCAGGATATGGGGAAAAATCTGATATGATCATACCTTGGTTATATAAGTAACTTGGGCAAAAACTGAAAACTGGATCCTAGGATTACCTTGTCATTGCATATCTAAAACAGGAGGGATAGAGTCATGTCTTAAATCACATAGGTCAGTGATTTTTTTTTCATGCAGAAGTTACTGCAACAAAGAATGCCAGTTTAGATGAGAACTAAAGGGAGCATGAGGCCTAAGGGCAGTCAAAGAGTTTAAAAATTATAGTGGCAAGAACTAGTACTAAATTCCATTGCAGGACAGGAGTACTACAGGAAAATTTATTCATTACACTTCTGAGGAAGATTTTGGATTCCTTCTGCATAAAAACTAATCTACTACATACTGCTCATTGAAAAGCATAGCTGCCATATGGACTTTAATAGGGGTCAAACCAGGCAAGAAAATTTAGAAGCAACAACAAACATTCAAGATATGACTACGTCCACAAGATTGAGATTGAAGGCTTTTAGGCAGTGCCCATTAGAAAGCATCCTGCTGCTGCTGGCTTCCAAGACATTAAACTCAACTTTTTATTCAAAAACTCTGTGTGTATACACACACACACATATACAAACACATAGGGTGTGTGTGTGTGTGTGGGGGGGTGTACATTAAAAAAAATTGAGTCTAAATGGCTCTACATCTTGTGGCAGCAAAGGCAGTAGTGTGGAAATCAGAGACCCTAATCCCACAGCCCAACGGCAGGAAAAACCACTAGCAGGCAGGGGGTTCAACTGAACTCTACAGCCTTCAATGGCAGGTCTGCACATATGGAATTCCACACCCTAATGTGTGACTGCACAGTAGACCACAATCATGAACAATTAACAAAAAAAGAGAAGAGAAAGAAAGGAACAGCAAACGTAATTCAGGAGCAGTCAGACTGAGGCCCATGCAGGTATCTCAGCAGCACCATCCCATAGGTCACAATAAGGTCAATCCCCAATTAGAAAGGGACCTTTCTTTTCAGCATCAAATACTTGCTAAAGTTTCCCTTTCAAAACACATGCCACAATATACTGGATATTTCAATGTAGTCCCTTGTTTCTTTTGGTAAGGAAAAGAGGTAACTCCAGTCTTTTCCCAGCAGCTACAAGGCTTATATAGAGGAAATCCTACTAGGATTTCTTTTAAACTAGAATAACTCACCAAAATATTCAGGGAAGAGAGCTCATGATAGCACTATATTCTTTTCTGAAAGCTTCATTTAGACAACTGCCAGCAGATCCCTTCATGGGCACAGCAAAATCTTTAACTGTCTCTATTTGACTCTGCTTGCCTAAGGCATTAAGTTCAATCCACCATGTCGCACCTCAGTAACTCGACACAGACTAGAAAATTCTTACAGTCAGCTTCCCCAAGGGATTTGTTAAGTTTCACATGCATTTAGTTGTGCAGTTGGCCTGTTCAAATTGATAAACTTGTTGCTCACTGCTTTCTGCTGTACTTTTTTTTCCTTTTATCACCAAGAGAATAAATATGGTGAGGAAAAAGGCTGTTACTACATTTGAAAAAGGCCCATTCAATTAAAAATTATTGCACAACCATCATTGTTTCTTTCTCCATCCAAGAGGCATCAATTTATTTTGTATGTAGGACAAATATAGTGTTGCACTTAAGTGTCAGAGAGAGAGAAAGAGAGCTAGAATGGATGAAGGAACAAATGAGAAAACAATTGAGTACATATATAAAGAAAAAAGACTTTTGAGAAGGGGGTATCCCACCATTTTTAACAACTCCATCTGCTCTCCAGCTACTGAAAAAGGCTGGGAAACATAAACTTGCAGTCATTTGCAAGGCCAACATGAGACATTGTCTTACAATATAGTGTTCTATAGTTACACTTTAATGCAGACCTCCACAACTGCATAGTCCATTTAGGGACTGATGCTTTGAATCTTCCCATAGCGACAAGTGGGAAGATTATAATAAAATGCAAATACTGGAAAACATGGGGAAGTGAAACTAAGCAAAGTCCCAAATAATTTGACCCAACTGTATAAGCTAAAGGAAGCAGCATTCTTTGATACTCATCCTTGGATACTTGTTACAGCCATGAGTTTGTGGAACCAGCCAAAATATGATCCCATATATCATACTATTTCACTCTAATTTAATTCGATTTCCACCATGACTACTGCAAGAGGAGGAGAACACATGTACACTGATAGGAGGTAAACCCTCACAGAATTGAAGAAAAGATAGCTGTGCCTTTCAGCACAGGCATGATGGCCAACCATTTTTTTTTTAATTACCAAACATATCCAAACTTTCCACTCTTTAACATTTCCTTGCAAAAATGCCTTTACCTTTTTAAATATTTATATTCCACCTCACTTTCTTTTGAGGCAGTTAACAAATTAAGCACAACAATCTCTAGAAACTAAAATCATAAAACACAAAACCAGAAACAGCTACTACATTAATTAGCATTGACCAGCAACAGCTACAAGCACTATACTGAGCAGCAACAGCTATAGGCACCTTATTACATTAACAACAACAACAAAACCCATTAAAATACCAGTACTCCAAAAGTCCACTGCACTAATATTGGGCAAGTAGGGTACAGGTTTTTCAGAGAGCCCATTTCAGAGTATTGGCAAAGAGAAACTTTTAAGACCTAAACATGTAAGCAGGTTTAAGGAGGAAGAAAGGCTATCCCCTGAGCCAAAACATCCACACAAAATTTCCTTACAAAAGCAAATCTTCCTCATGATATTTTCACTAAGTAAGCTTAATTGACTATACATGAGTACGATTCTGAATAATCTATTTAGGATTGCTTTCTCATTAACTGGTAATATAAATTAAGGATGAATTCAACAAGTGGACTTAGCATATTTGTTGGAAGCAATTGTCATGAACTAATCTTGGAATTATTTTGCTTGTGATGGACTCCCTTGAGGACAAGTTGGTGGCTACATAATAGGGTTTTTTGCTCCTTGCCATATTATTTGGTTGATTTCTGTGCAGGCTCAGAGACCCAACATCCTGGTGAGCTCGGTCCTTCTGGTTCCAGGAGGGACAATGTGAATGCAGCCCTGTAGCACCAAGGATATGGAAATTAGAGCTCATTTGGCCAACAGTGGGGGGGGGGGGGCAGTTTCAGCTGTATCCAGTGGTACTGGCAGGGTACCACTGTGGTCTGCTACTGTGCCACTTCTTTCCAGTTATTAATTGTGGAAAAGATGAAATGGTCACAGTCACCGTGGAGAGTTATATTGTGAAATCTACCCATTGGCAGTAATTGTGCTGGCTTTCCCAAAACCATTCCCTTATTCTCTCGTGTTTCTCTAAAGTACAGTGGTGCACTCTGACACAAGCGGGTGGTCATCTTGCCCTGCATAGCATTTTTACAGCTACCTTAGTGAATGTTGTGATCTACACTGGTTTTTAGGGCCCACTGAGTTGTTTGTGTGGGCTCTAGGAGGGGGGGCATAGAGAGTATAGCCCCTGTTTTTACCATATATGTGGTAAAAGGCAGGACAGAAAACATTTCTAAACCCACCACAATACTGGTGGAGGGCAATGGGCTTCTCAAAAGAGGGGTTCTGTATTTCATAAACAACTGAAAAGTTTAATGATAAACATTTGAACTGAAGTTCTGTGTTTGGTGTAGTGTACACACATTTATTTGCTTTAGTTACTTCCCTATTCTGTTTCTGTTCCTTCCTTTGCACACTGGCAGTAGGCTACTAGGTTGGCTTGCTGAATTCTCCAGTCTTTGCTCTTGTGAGTTCTTTATGCAGTTCCCTACTGCAATGCAGATACATGCAATGTTGTTGTTACCTTCCAGAATACCAACCACTTTAATGGCAATTTGGAAGTGAGCTTAACCCACAGGAGTTTGTGCATATCTATTGTAAATATTATCTCAAGGTTGCCTCTTCTATGTGGTAACAGAGCTAAGCAGCACATTCCCTGTAAAGCAGCAACCACTTTTTACTTATTAAAACCTAATGCCAAAGGTCAGAAGATCAATAGCGACAAAACCCTATATGGGGTAGCAGGCCTACACTGAAATCCTGAGGGAATTGGGAAAATTACACCTTTTGGACATTCCCTAGCAGTGATGCTTCAGCTGGTGCAAGGCGCCGTTAGCATATGAACTGAAGTTTCATTTTCCCCTCCTTGCAGCATCTACTTACCTTGCATGGCTTGCATGGCTTTTTATCCATCCTCACCATCAAATATTCTCTTTTCAAAAAGGGGAGGAAAGAAGATGAGCAAGATCTGTTTCCAAGAATTTTTCGGAAGTGCTTAGTAGGATCTAACTAGGGGGGCGCATTTGGATTCACCTGATCCAAATATATACCAGAAAAAACACTTTGTTGATATTTTTCAGTTATATTTAGGCATCTCAAATGTATCCAAGATTTTTTGGGAGAACAAAAAAAAATCCCCCAAAAAATCCCTAACATATTTGGGAATTACTGGCAAATCCAAAAGAAACAGCTGAGGTGCTGGAGCAGATTGCTGTTTTCAGGCTTTCTTCCACAATTCATTTCAACAGGAGTATGGGTGTTTAAAGGGACTGCAGAAGACAGCCCACAAAACAGCCAAACATATAGATAGGTAGGGGTGTTTAGCTCAACTGGAGCTCTTTGGGGCAGTGCAGTTTAAACTGGACTGCCCAAAAATGCCCACAAAGCCGCTGATCACACAGGGAGAACTCTTCCCCATGACTCAGCTGGGGCTCTCTTGAGCAGTCTAGTTTAAACCAGGCTGCCAAATGGAGCCTGCAAAGCACCTGAGGCTCTCTTGGGCAGCCTGGTTTAAACTGCACTGCCCAAAAGAACCCGAGCTGTGCTGGCAGGGAACTTTGCCCATGGGATAAGCCTGCTATGTGGGCTCTTTTGGCAGTCTGGTTTGAAATGGACTGCCCAAGACAGCCCCAGCTGAGCCTATGGGAAGAGTTCTCCCCATGGAATCAGCTGCTTTCAGGGCTCTTTTGGGCAGACGGGTTTAAAGGGACTGCCCCAAAGAGCCCCAGTTGAGCTGCTCAACTGTTTTATTTGGCTTTGATACTGGGGAGGGACAGTGGCTCAGTGGTAGAGCATCTGCTTGGTAAGCAGAAGGTCCCAGGTTCAATCCCTGGCATCTCCAAAAAAGGGTCCAGGCAAATAGGTGTGAAAAACCTCAGCTTGAGACCCTGGAGAGCCGCTGCCAGTCTGAGTAGACAATACTGATTTTGATGGACCAAGGGTTTGATTCAGTATAAGGCAGCTTCATATGTCCATATGCTTGATTCTCTCTGTGTATTTTTCAGTTTGGGTCTATTGGACCAGGAAAAAATTGGGGTTTCTGAAAAATCCCAGGTCCAAATACTTTATCAGTATTGGGATCTGAGTTTTTCGGGAATAGACCCAAAATGAAAAATACATGGATGGGGATGCACACCCCTAGATCTAACCCTCTGGTTGTTAGGAACAAAACATTCTAACATGGGACCTTTGTTCAAAGAAGTGAACCATTAAAAGAAAGGAAAGGAACAAAATACAGGCAACACTTTTAATTGATTTAAAATATTTCTATGCTGCCTTTTCACCAGGTTCAGTGAATATTCAAACATTTCAAACACTTAAAGTCATTTAAACATAAGCATTTCAAACATTTAAATGCATAAACACAAACTTTTCCTGGTTGCCATTCTGATGGTGGAAGCCCCTGAAGTAGGGTCTCTGAAGGTAACCAGAGTGGTCAGGTATATTCATATAGATAGGTTCTAAGGGTGTACAGCAAAAAAAAAAAAGTGTTTTTCAGATCTGGATATACTGGAGCAGAAAAGTATCAGTATTTCTATTTTCTGGGTATTCAAGATCTAGGTGTGCCCCCCCGCCCCCCGGTTTCCAATATTTTTCAGCTCCATACTTCCATATGGGTAATGTTTCAAGGGGGTGCAGTTGTAAAAGTACTGGCACCAAAACTGCCGGGAGGCTGTTGGTGCCTGTCCTTTAAACAACCTCCAAATTTCAAACCAACTGGACCAAGAGGTCCAATTATGTTGGTCCCTGAACAAATCTATGGGTTCCCCAGCCATTTCCCATTGTTTCTGAACATTAAAAAAAAAATGTGTCAAAACCTGAAAATCTTCCTTCCCCCTTTTATGGGATCACTTGCAAACTATTGCTAAATCCTACCAATGTAAAACCTGAGAGTCTGAATCTAATTAAAACTAGAGAATCTGAACCAAAATAAAACTCAAGAATCCACATACCCCATAAAAACAACACCAATCAACTCCAACAAAGAATGAACTTAAAAAAACACAACTTTTAAATTGCAGGATTTTGCCTAAAACAGCCTGATAAGCCAATACCAAGCCCAGGAAACACAGAAGCACAGAAAGAACAAAGAGGGAAGAGCCTTTAAATACCACTTTCCAATATTCCCAGTTAATCACAAATAATTTCAGATTTTCAGCACCCATTTTTGGGTATTCAAAAAAAAATCCTGGATATATTTGTGAAAGCCAAATATAAGGTATTTCTGTGTGTGTTTTTTAAACAAAATGCAACAGCAACTTTTTGGCTACAATTTTAAGAACACTTTCCTGGAGTAAACCCATTGAATACAATTGTACTTAGTCCTCAGTAGATTTCCTTAGGTTTGCTCCCTTTGTGAAACATTACTTTAGGACTCAGGACAAATAATTCAGAATTTGCTGGCCACATCTACAATTTTACAAACATCATGTTTTCAGCAAATTAATCACATAATGGCTATAATCTCACTATGCGTACTGGCAGAAATTGCTGAGTATTGTTCTTCCAATACAACTACAGCAGTCAAGGACATAAAGATATGCACTGAGTATTTGACATACAGTTTTAGTTTCAGACCTCTCCATGCCCAGAAAGCCCCAAAGGTATTACTATACAAACACACTGTGGCGTTATATTCTGGTTTTCCACTAATGAAGGGCCCTCTTACAATTCCAGACATGCTCCTCCTACCTACCTACAGCTAAATAATATCTATGTGGCAAAACTGAATAATTCATCACCTGCCAGTGATGAAAGCAACAGGACTAGTGAGAAAGAAGTGTCCTATATCTAAAGCATAGCCTTGCCATAGTTTTTCTTCTAGTAATTTAATCCCTCTGAGAAAACTGAATTGATTTTAACATAGGAGAATGCTAGGATGATCCATTTAGGGAAGGGGTACCAAAGTAATTATTGGGGCCAAGTGTGCATATGCATGTGACTGTCTTTGGGAATCTATTTCTATCACATGTTATATGCATGTGATCTGGAAGTGATATAGCTGTCTCCATTCCAGTTGGCTCAAGCATGCTGGGGAAGGGGCACTTTTTAAAATGCCTGCAGACATTTTACAGTAATTTTCTGGTCAACTGGCAATTAATTTGCTATGATTCATTACTTCATTATGTTACTTTTCTTGTCAAATGTATGAGATGGCAATAAGGAGAGGAAGAGATGTGCACAGCCCTACTTTCCCCAAAAGTCATCTCTGTTTTAAGGTAAACTACATATTTCCTTCCCAATTTGAAATCTAGTCACTTTGTTTTTCATCATTTTCCTCTTCATTCACATATCTCAAGCTATTATGGAAAATAAAGGTAAACTATTGGAGCTGAATTTGCTAGTTACCAATCACTTTTCATGGCACTCTGTATCTCTGAAAACTAAGAATATTAATAGTCAAATATCCTGGAAAGAACGCCACACCCTTGCCAGTTAGTATTAATAAACTTTATGGAATCCAAACCACTATCTGTCGTACAAGCCAAACAAGAAATATATTAAATGTGTAACAAGAAAAGTAACCTTGGATTTTTCGATACTTCAGAATAACACTCTGGCATAGGGTTGCCAAGTTCAATTCAAGAAATAACTGGGGACTTTGAGGGTGGAGCCAGGAGACATTGGGGGCGGACCCAGGAACAAGGGTGTGACAAGCATAATTGAACTCCAAGGGAGTTCTGGCCATAACATTTAAAGGGACAGCACACCTTTTAAAATGTCTTCCTTCCATAGGAAATAATGAAGGATAGGAGCACCTTCTTTTGGGACTCATAGAATTGGATCCCCTGGTCCAATCGTTTTGGAACTTGGGGGGTACTTTGGGGAGAGGCACTAGATACTATACTGAAAATTTGATGCCTCTACCTTAGAAAACAGCTCCTGCACAGCTGCCAAAACCTCCAGATCAATTCCCCATTATACCCTATGAGAATCGATCTCCACATAGGGAATAATGAAGTGCTCAGCAGACGCTTCCCTCCCCCCCCAACCCGTTTCTGGCGACTCTAAAGCGACGGATTGGCGTCTCTACTCACAAGTTGCTGCCAACTTCTTCAAAGTAACACAGACACATCATCCCAAGAGGAAGTCTTTCAATCGGAGACTGAAGCATCCAAAGGCACATGGTCCTCTGGGGGTGGGGCTTCCCCCCATCAGCCAGCTGACTGGGGGAGTGAAGGAGCCTGGGAAAGTGGAAGAACCCCCGCTGGGACCTAGGGATTGGCAAACCTACTCTGGCAGCACGTTTTGGGGGGTGGGAAACCCTACACTATAATTGTATCCTAGGGTAAATTTCTACCGTAAGCCAAATTTCCATATATCTGGGGGAAGAAAAATGTCCCATGACTGAAAAAAATGTGTGTGAAAGAATAGGGCTTTTTTTGAGCAGGAACACAAAGGAATGCAGTTCCATCTGGGTGTGGCCTAATATGCAAATGAGTTCCTGCTGGGCTTTTTCTGTACAAAAAGCCCGGAAGAAGATATTGTGTTTTACTTTAAGAACTGCAAATTTAGTTGTTGGTCTGGGGTATTTTTTCTACCCCACAAACATATCTCTTTTTGGTGAGGCAGACCATTCACCAGGTTATCAGGAGAGGCTATATCTTTCTAGAACACTTTACGAAACTTATTTGGAGGTGTGTTTTCTGAGGGAAAAAAATGGGACATTTTGTACCCTAGACACATTTAATGGGGTGAGTTAAAAAGCACTCAAGAAGGAAAACTCCATGTATTTACAGTGTTGTTTTACTCCCCATGTACTTTTTTGCGTACAGAAATAAAATGATCAAGTCATTAGTGGCTGCACTCTGGAAACATAGTTTGTTAATGTTCAGGTGACAATATCCTAACAGCAAAAAGTTGTACAGCCATTTCTCCACACCTTCTGCCTAACGAAGTGCTACCCAAGACCAGTGATCCAATTAAGCACCTACAGGCAAAATTTAGCTGACTCAAAGGTAAAATTTAAAATATAGGATTATGTCTTCTGGGTTTTATAGTCTGTGATGATTGCCAGTCTTAGTCCAGAAGAAACTTCGCAATTACACACAGCACATTATCTATTGTATCATATTTGTAATGCTTGCACTCAGATATCTGAATTGTTTCCCCTATTGTTCATTCTTGTACACAAAAAGCCACCTTGAACAGAGGGCTACGAATTCAATAGAAGAGACAAGAACACATGAAGCTGCCTTCTACTGACTATCAGTCCACCAATGTCAGTATTGTCTACTCATACTAGCAGCCACTCTTTAGGGTCTGAGGAAGGTCTGTCACATAACATACTGCCTGGCCCTTTTAACTGGATGTGTTGAGGATTAAAGCTGGGACCTTCTGTATGCCAAGCAGATTATCTACCAATGAGCCCTTCCCCTTGAATTAAATTTAAATCTATTTTTAAAAATAACACATTAATATGTTATAAATCTGTATAAATAAGCGTGATTTAAAAAATCCCCTTCTCAATAGAATCATGAACTGCACCCACTTGTATGATCTTGTACTCTTACTTTATTCTTTATCCAATCCAAGCTCTTCATTGTATTCATTTTTTAATTTATACTTCAAATCTACCAAACAGCATGGATGTTTGCTTCATGGAGAAATACAATTCTGTTCAGAAACAATAAGCTCTTTCTTCTTGAAAATTCTAGATGCTTACTACTTAAGTAAATGATGTTCAGTGCATATGTAAAGAAAAATGTATTAATTTGATAAGTATCCCCTTGTCTCTAACCAGACATTATTTTGTAGGGGAAAAGATGTCAGTTGTATGTTCAGTGATTCTGAAATAAGCTCTTAGGTAACAAAGTCTCCTATTTAGTACAAAGCAATATGTTTAAATCATTATAGCACCCGGTCAGTCTACATATTTGCTAAGAAAATGTGAATTACAAAATCAGAAACTTGATTTAAATCAATGGTTCAAAATCAGTCTTTTTTCACAGTAATTTAAATCACTGATTTAAGTTGTCTTGATTTAAATAAATCAACCCGAAGGAGTTGCCTAGATTAAAATTTATAAACACAATAAAAGCTAACAAAGATTTAAATGCAGCATTCAGTTTTTAAAAACATGAACCAACTTCATGTTTGTGTTTTAACATACATCTGGGAATAAAATATGAATGACTGCAACTGAATATTTACAATGCAGGTCTCCGTTGTACTTTCTGAATCTATCAAGTAGTGTTGGGAATCTTGTTTCAGGCTGAGGACCATTAATTCTTTGGGTGGCACAAAACAGAGTGTTTTAAGCTAAACAGGCACAAACATTTTAAGCAAAACACGTTCATCAGCAGAATACAATAATAGTTCTTACTTTTATATAATGTCACTCATTATGCACAGTTTACCCTCCACCAGATAGCCAAGCTACAGGCTCTTAATATTTTGGAGAAAGGAGCAAAGTGTTATCAGAAGCAATACTTGAGTGAATACAGGACACATAGCTAGCAACTCATCACTTGAGACCATGGTGAGGGAAAGGACAGGTTTCTTACCTTACCTGGCAAGGACAGGTTTCTTTCTTACCTGGCAACTGGATCGAGGTGGCGTGGCGGTGCTGATGTTGTTGGACCTGTTGGCGGCGTTCGACACGGTCGACCATCAGCTACTGACCCGCCGCCTCGCCGACATAGGGGTTAGGGGGCTGGCCTTACAATGGCTTTCCTCCTTCCTCAAAGGTCGGGGACAAAGGGCGGCAATCAGGGGTGAGCTTTCCCGGAGGCGCACACTAGATTGTGGGGTGCCTCAGGGAGCAGTTCTCTCTCCGATGTTATTTAACATCTACATGCGCCCCCTTGCCCAGATTTCCCAGAGTTTTGGACTGGGTTGTCATCAATATGCGGATGACACCCAGCTCTATCTGCTAATGGATGGCCGGCCTGACTGCATCCCAGTGAATTTAGACCGGGCACTGCAGGCCGTGGCAACCTGGCTTAGGCTGAGTGGGCTGAAGTTGAACCCGACGAAGACAGAGGTCCTTTACGTGGGTCGCGGCGCTCTGGGGAAGGAAATACCTCTCCCGGTTTTTGACAGTGCACTGCTGAAAGCGGCGGGCCGGATCAAGAGCCTGGGAGTCCTAATGGAGCCTTCACTATCAATGGAGGCCCAGATAGCAGCCACTGCCAAGTCAACGTTTTTCCACCTGAAGCGGGCAAGGCAGTTGGCTCCTTTCCTGGAGCGCCGGGACCTGGCAACAGTGATTCATGCGACGGTCACCTCAAGATTGGATTACTGTAATGCCCTCTACATGGGGCTGCCTTTGTGTCGAACCCGGAAGCTGCAGCTAGTGCAGAACGCAGCGGCCAGGCTACTATTAGGACTCCCGAAATGGGAGCATATACAGCCGGGGCTGCGTGAACTGCACTGGCTGCCAGTTACATACCGGGTCCGCTACAAAGTGCTGGTTATCACCTTTAAAGCCCTATATGGCCGAGGACCTGCCTACCTGAGGGACCGTCTCTCCCCATATGAGCCCCAAAGAGCACTGAGGTCAGCAGGAAAGAACATGCTGACCATCCCTGGGCCAAAGGAGGCAAAATTACAGAGTACCCGGGCACGGGCCTTCTCTGTTACAGCCCCGTGCCTCTGGAATCAGCTCCCAGAGGAGGTGCGGGCCCTGCGGAATCTGGATCAATTCCACAGGGCCTGTAAGACCATTCTTTTCAAGCAGGCCTTTGTAGACCGCTGACAGGATGGCTGTTCAACCCACCAAACGATTTATCTAGTGATCTCTGCCATTATATAAATGCACAGAATAACATCAGGAATATCACCGCAGCTGTTAAATTATGGAATGGCTTAGACAACCGGAACTGGTTTTAGATATTGTTGTTTTAAATTATTGTACGATTTAAATGCTGTTTTAAACTTATGATATATTGTATTGTTGTTAGCCGCCCTGACCCTGCCTAGGTGGGGAGGGCGGGATATAAATAAAATTTATTATTATTATTATTACCTGTAACTGGTGATCTTCGAGTGGTCATCTGTGCAGTCACACATATGGGTAATCCGCCAGGATCGAACCCAACCTCGGAGAATTCAAAGCAATCTTGAAGCGTTAATTTTAGCGCGCCTTCCCATCGTCCCAGGGAGAAGGCATCGCCTGCGCATGCCTGGACGAAGGGGAGGCGCCTAACCCGCTCAGTTTCTTCCTGCCGCCATGTAGATGGACCAGTTCTACAGATGATAAGCATCCAGCAGCGGGGAAGGATGGGTGGGTATGTGTGATTGCACAGATGACCACTCGAAGATCACCAGTTACAGGTAAGAAACCTGTCCATCTTCTTCGTGGTCTCTGTGCAGTCCCACATATGGGTGATTAGCAAGTTATTCCAGTAGGAGGCGGGTGCTGGATCTGTAAGCAGAAGCATGGTTAGTTAGGTTAAGAGAGTATGATTGTACTCATGGTTGAGTGTCAAGGAGAATCGATCAAAGATAATAATAATAATATAATAATAATAATAATTTTTTATTTCTATCCCGCCCTCCCCGCCGGAGCAGGCTCAGGGCGGCTCACAACATAAAACACACATTACATCAGTTACAATTATAAAACACGGTTAAAACAATTACAAAGTATTAAAATTCACATAACAGTATGGCGTTATAACAGGTTTCAATAAATTTCAGCAGTAAAAACATTTCAAGAATAAAAGCATTTCTAGCAGCATATCTAGTTGTATCACAGTTTTTCCACTAATTTTTCGCTAGTTGAAGGCCATCTTGAAAAGGTGGGTCTTACAGGCCCTACGGAATCCCTCTAAACATCGTATGGCCCTCACCTCCTCAGGGAGTTGGTTCCACAGTAGTGGAGCAGTAATAGAGAAGGCCCGGTCCCGGGTGGCTTTCAGTCTGGCCTCCCTTGGCCCAGGGATATTCAGCTGGTTTTTCCCAGATGACCTCAGTGCCCTCTGGGGCTCATATGGGGAGAGACGGTCCCTTAGGTAGGTAGGTCCTCGGCCATATAGGGCTTTAAAGGTAATAACCAGCACCTTGTAGCGAACTCGGTATGCCACTGGCAACCAGTGCAGTCCGCGCAGCCCCGGCTGTATGTGCTCCCACCTTGGGAGCCCCAGCAACAGCCTAGCCGCCGCGTTCTGCACCAGCTGCAGCCGCCGAATTCGGCACAAGGGCAGCCCCATGTAGAGGGCGTTGCAGTAGTCCAGTCTCGAGGTGACCGTAGCATGGATCACTGTTGCTAGGTCACGGCGCTCTAGGAAGGGGGCCAACTGCTTCGCCCGACGAAGATGAAAGAACGCGGACTTGGCAGCGGCCGCTATCTGTGCCTCCATTGATAATGAAGGCTCCAGAAGAACCCCCAAGCTCTTGACCCTGTGTGCCGCTTTAAGCTGCACACCGTCAAGGACTGGCAAGGGGATTTCCCCTCCCAAGGCACCGCGACCCAAGCACAGGACCTCTGTCTTCGTTGGATTCAACTTCAGCCCACTCAGTCTGAGCCAGCCTGCCACGGCTTGCAATGCTAGGTCCAGGCTTTCTGGGACGGAGCCAGGCCGGCCATCCATTAGCAGATAGAGTTGGGTGTCATCAGCATATTGATGGCACCCAAGTCCAAACCTCCGGGCAATCTGGGCAAGGGGGCGCATATAGATGTTAAATAACATCGGGGAGAGAACTGCCCCTTGTGGGACCCCACATACTAGTGGGTGCCTCCGGGACCGTTCCCCCCCAATGGCCACCCTTTGCCCCCGTCCTTCGAGGAAGGAGGAAAGCCACTGTAAGGCCAATCCCCCAATCCCCGTGTCGGCGAGGCGGCGGGCCAGTAACTGATGATCAACCGTATCAAATGCGGCCGACAGATCTAACAATATCAGCACCGCCATGCCGCCTCGATCCAGATGCCGCTGGAGGTCATCCACCAAGGCGACCAGCACTGTCTCCGTCCCATAACCCGGACGGAAGCCGGACTGGTGAGGGTCTAAGGCAGAAGTGTCATCCAAAAAACTCTGCAGCTGTAACGCCACTGCCCTCTCTATAACCTTACCTAAAAATGGTAGGTTCGAGACCGGCCGGTAATTTGCCAGATGGATCGCAGCACAGCCTGCCCGAAGGACGAGTCTCGCCGAGCACGAACGTCTAGGGTGTAGTGCGAGGCGAAAGTGGATGGGGAGGACCAGACGGCAGCAGCACAGATGTCCTCCATCGGGATGCCCTTGCAGAAGGCTGCTGAGGTTGAAACGGCTCTAGTAGAGTGAGCTCGTATATGTTCTGGTATTGGCTGTTTCGCCAGTTCATAACATAAGGTAATGGCAGCCACAATCCACTTTGAAAATCTCTGAGTTGAGATTTTGTTGCCCAGGTTGTGGGCTGCGTAAGATATAAATAGACTCATGTCCTTACGGAACTGTCGTGTTCTTTCAATGTAAAAGGCAAGGGCCCTACGAACATTGAGGTTGTGTAGCACCCATTGGCCTGCATCCGCAGGGTGTTGGAAGAATGCAGGTAGAGTGGAGGGTTTCCCTAAATGAAACGCTGAGACCACCTTGGGTAGGAACGCAGGATTGGGACATAGTACTACTCTGTTATGATGGAAGACTGTGTAACGTTGATCTGCTCTAAAAGCGCAGATATCGCTAGCTCTCCTGCCCATGGTGAGTGCTATCAGTAGGGCTGTTTTCCAAGTGAGAAGATGTAAAGGAATGGATGCCATAGGTTCAAAGGGTGGTTTCATCAACTGACTCAGGACAAGGGAGAGGCTCCAGGTAGGAAGGATTTTCCGGATTGGAGGGTGAAGGTGAAGAATTCCCTTCAGGAAGGCTTTGGTAGCATAGTGAGAGAAGACTGTGGAACCCTCAATATGTGGGTGAAATGCAGAGATAGCTGCTAAATGGACCTTCAAGGAGGAGTACGAAAGTCCAGTATTGGAGAGGGCGAGAGTATGTTTTAGGATTTGGGTGATACTGGCAAGGCTAGGGTTAAAGTTATGCTGGCATGCGTATTTGGAAAAATTGTTTCCATTTGAGAGGATTTCCTAGTGGCAGGTTTCCTTGCATTTACCAGGACATCTGGAGGAAAGTTTAAAAACTGATTCTCCAGGCTGACAGTCTCAGAAGTGCTGGGTTGTGGTGTGGGACCTTGCCATCTTGTTGGGAAATCAAGTCCTGAGCTTGTGGAATTCGCAGGAATGTGTTGTTGGAGAGGAGAAGGAGAGCGGTGAACCAGGGTTGACGTGGCCACCAGGGTGTGATCAGGATGCAGTTGGTGAGGTCCGTCTGAATCTTTTGCAGTACTCTGGTGATGAGTGGTATTGGAGGAAATAAGTAGTGAAGAGCTCCCTTCCAAGTTTGGAGGAAGGCATCCCCCGGTGACAATGGGGCTGGAGGGCCTCGCATGTAGAAGCGGGGGAACTGGGTATTGCTTGGGGATGCAAATACATCTATCTTCGGGGTACCAAAGTTCTGGAATATGGGCTCTATGTAACGCCTGTTGATGGCCCATTCGTGATCGTTGATTAGATGACGACTCAACGCATCTGCTTGGACATTCTGGACCCCTGGTAAATGTACTGCTGTCAGCAAGATACCCTGGCTTATGCTCCAGTGCCATAGTTCTAGGGCTCGTTTGCATAGTCGGGTAGATGCAGTGCCTCCCTGTCGATTGATGTAGAAGACAGTGGCCACATTGTCGGAAGTGACTTGTATATGGCAGTTGCGAAGAGATGGTAGAAAGAATTTCAGAGCTCTGTGGACCGCCAGGAGTTCCAGGCAATTGATATGGAGGGATCTTTTGTAGACCGTCCATTGTCCCTGTACTGTGAGCGTTCCTAAGTGGGCTCCCCATCCCCACTTGGAAGCGTCGGTGGTAACAATTACAGAGGGGGTTTCTGTGCGAATGGCATTCCCACCCGGAGATGACTTTCTATCGTCCACCACCTCAGGGATGAGACGATGTGAGATGGAAGAGTTAGCACTGTGCTTTGGTGCTGTCTTTGAGGATGGAATGTTCGGACAAACCACAGTTGCAGAGGGCGCATGTGGAGTTTGGCGAAACAGAGTACTCTGGTGGTAGCTGCCATTAGGCCTAACATCCTTTGGAAGATGAGAGCCGTTTGAGAGCGGTGTATTATGATTTTGTTGGCCAAGGATTGGATATATTGCACTCTGTCCTGTGGCAGGTAAGCCTTCTGGGAAATCATTGAGAGGTGTGCTCCTATGAATTGTATGGTCTGAGTAGGAGTTAGCTTGGATTTCGATGGATTGACCTGAAGTCCTAGGGTAGCTAGGAGGAAAAGGGTAGTTGAGACGTCTATTTGGAGATGTTCTTTTGTCTGGGCGACGATCAGCCAGTCGTCTACGTACGGGTAGATGGATATTTTTTGTTGACGTAGTGTTGTGGCCACCACAGCCATACACTTTGTAAATACTCTTGGTGCTGTTGAGAGACCAAAGGGAAGAGCGCAGAATTGGTAGTGTTGATCTCCGATCGCGAATCTGAGGAATCTTCTGTGATGGTGGTTGATGGTGATATGAAAGTAGGCGTCTTGTAGGTCTATAGATGCCATCCAGGCTTGCTTTGGAATCAGCGGTAGGATGGACTGAAGGGTGATCATGCGGATTTTTTTGTGACAGATGTGAAGATTGAGTTTCCGGAATCCCCCGTCTCTTTTTGGCACCAGAAAGTAGCGGGAGTAAAACCCGGTATGATGGTACTGTGGTGGAACTGGTTCTATAGCTCCCTTATCCAGCAAGGTCGCAATTTCCAATTGTAGTGGTGCGGATGGTGGGGTGGTTAAGAACCTGTGATGTTTTGGGGTTGAGTTGAACTCTATGGAGTAGCCCCTGTGGATGATCGCCAGGACCCATGAGTCTGATGTTATGGACTCCCACATGGGGTAGAACGGTTGAAGTCTGATGTCTGGATAGTGCTCTGGACGTCTGTGAGGGGTAAGGGAATCAAAGAGACTGCTTTGTAGTTGGTGGGGTTTTCTTTGACGTTTGAGGACATGCTCTCTGTTGAAAGGGTTGTTTGGGCTGGGAGGGCTTGCGTCTCCAGGGTTCGGCCTGTTGTGGAGATCTAGTGGTTTTGTAGTAGTTTGGCCTCCAGTTCCTTTGACGTGTGGCTTGAGATTGTGGTTGGGTAACCCTCAATCTCTTGGCTCTCTTTCTGCTATCGTCGACATTGGTGGGAATGTCGTCTGTAGTGGCATTGAATAGGCCGAGTCCATCGAAGGGTAAGTCCTCTATCTTGAACTTTATGTCAGGTTGCAGTGATGAAGACCTAAGCCACGCATGTCAACGCAGGGCTATTGCGATGCAAGGGTTCTAGAGGAGCATTGGGCTGCATGGCGTGCCGTATTAATTTGTTGTTTACTGACTCTCGCGAGTTCTTGTAGTGCATGAGACGCTTGTTTTTGTGTTGCTTCAGGTAGAGAGGGAACCAGAGTATTTAGATAAGTGGTTAAGTTAAAGGCATATGCAGAGAAGTACGCCATGTAGTTGTGGATCTTGGTAGTGGCAGTGGTAAGAGAATAAATTTTTCTTCCAATTGTATCGAGTTTTTTGCCTTCCCTTTCTGGAGGCACAGGATGTCTTGTCTGTTTAGACTTGGAAGAGGAGTGCACTATCATGGAGTTCGGTGCAGGGTGGTTGAAAAGAAATTTGGACTCAGGGGCATGAACCTTGTAGAGGGATTCGACCCATTTCGAAGTTGGAGGCACTGATGCTGGTTTGTCCCAAGCCTCTTTCAGGGTTTCAAGGTGGACAGGAAGCATCGGAAAGGAGGAACCTGCAGGCAAGTCGGCATTGACAAGGTCATAAACTACATCTGAGACCCTTGGTGCATCAGTGGTTAGTTTAACATTGAGGGAGTTCTCCATGTTGGATAAAAGATCCAAATAAGATTTGGGTCCCTCTGATGGAGATAGGTCAGCTTGCTTAGTGATGTCAGATGCTGGTGAATGGAGACCTGAGGTTGAGGAATGGGAGGAGTCAGAGTGTTCTGCCTTGGATTCTTCGTGAGTGTCCAAATCTAGTGGTTTGGTAGTCAGCTCTGGTAGCGAAGGTTGCGTCCGTGGTTTGGTGGGGCCGATCGAGGTTGATCTGGCTGGAGAGGGGGGTCTAGGCTTCGTGGCATAGTGAGCAGGGGCCTCTCGGTACCGAGGACGATCTTCATAGTATGACTGTTCTCTGCGGGGAGGAGTCTCACGATACCGAGGGCGGTCTTCTCTGTGAAAGCTGTCTCGGTATTGAGGAGATTCATAGCGTCGTGAATTGTCACGGTACCTAGGATCGTCATGTGCACATTGGTAAGAAGCCATGGATGGTGGTCTTCGGTGTCGTCGGTACCCACGAGGGGATGGTGATCTGGATCTCGATGGGGAATAGTAGTAATAGCGTTCCCGATGTCTGCTTCGGGACCTCTTAGCTCGGGTATGGACAGGCAGTTCTTTCAGAGTCGACAGCTCCCTTTCAAGGGAGTGTACCGACAGTGCCTGTGGAGGTAGTGAGACTTCTCGGAAGGAGCGCACGTCGAGAATGTTGAGGCACTGGCTTCTAGTCGAGTCCAGGGATTCGATGTTGTGTATCTGCTCAGGCAGAGATTCGTGGATGGAGGGGGAACGAGAGTGGATGCGGACGATCTCGAGTGGTGTAATGGCGGGCGTCGAGGTTGATTTCGAAGCCGGTGTAGTCGGAACCGAGGCACCGGAGCTGACTGTCGGATGCGAAGTGGAGAGCCTTGCCGAAGGAGTCGGGTCGGGTGGCTTGTCTTGGTTTTCTTCGGAGTTTTCGGATTAGTAGAGTCCTTAGAAGCCGATTGCGAGCGGTGGCGCTTCTTGGAATCATCTGACTTCTTGGAATGTTTTCCGGACTTAGGCTTACTGGGAACCAAGGCCATGGAAGCTGCCGGTGGCGCCATTCCCTTTGAAGCTAGGGATGGTGGCGAGGTCTGAGAAGTCAAGGTGTGGGACATAGCCGGGCACAGAGATGACTCAAGCAAATGGCTTCTGAGTCATGCAGCGCGATTTTTTTCGGGCTTGCTTGCCGAAATGGCTGCAGTGCACACAAGTATCAATGCGGTGTGCTTCGCCGAGGCAAAAAAGGCATAGGGAGTGACCATCTGTCGAAGGGATTTTAGCAGCGCAGTGAACACACCGTTTGAAAGTGATTTTGTCCTTCCCTTCCATCTGCCCGGGGGGGGGGGGGAGGGTTAAGCGAGAGGGGTGAAAGTTCGAAAAGATAGTAAGCTTTTTTTTTTATAACGATACCAATAGAGGAGAAGAGTGGGAGATAAAGACGCGAAGAACGAAGACATGGAAGATCAGATTGCAGTGAAGAAGCGGGAGACTCAGCGAGGTAAATGTTTTCCGGACGGCGGTAAAGAAGAAACTGAGTGGGTTAGGCGCATCCACTTCGTCCAGGCATGCGCAGGCGATGCCTTCTCCCCGGGACGACGGGAAGGCGCGCTAAAATTAACACTTCAAGATTGCTTTGAATTCTCCGAGGTCGGGTTCTATCCTGGCGGATTACCCATATGTGGGACTGCACAGAGACCACGAAGAAGATCAAACAGCCATTTGGATTAAGAAAGTTCCATCATAGATCCATAAAATGGCAGGAATGGAATTTTTATTTCAAAGGTTCTCAGGCATATACAATGATTTATTTAAAACATTTACTAGCCACCTTTCTACCTTACAAATAGAATAAATAAAATGCATTAAAAAGACAAAATTTAAAATCACAAATTTGTATTGCTAATAAATTAATTAAATGAATCTTCAACTGCCTCCTAAAGATTGCATATGAGGGGATCAGGTACTCCATCCTGGAGAGGTTCTTCCATAATCATGGGGATGCCACTGCAAAGGCCCTCTGTCTTGTACCCATCAATGAATCTTCTCTGATTGATGGGACAGTCTCTGTGATCTTAATCCCCAGGTAAGAACATTCCAAAATGTAAGAAATCATGTATGTATGAAAAGAGAGAAGATGAACCATTCCATTAAAATAAAATGTAACAGTGTGGCAGAATTCCAAGTAAAACTGGGCCAATTCCTGTCTGGTAGCCATTTCTATTTGGTTCTTTTACCATAAGGCTTTGCATCTCTCTCTCAAGCCTGGCCTGTTCTGACAGTACATTCTGCTCTAGTAGGACTCCTGACATCTTTTAGTTTTAGTCTCAAAGTCATAATATCTATGTGTCTCCATGGTTCAGCCTTGAGACTGAGAGTACTACTGATAACATGCAGATGGTTATTTGAAGAGACTGGGCTTCTTGCCCTCAGTACTGTTTTGGCTAGGTCAGGGTTCAAACCTTACTGTATGATAGGGGTTGGGTTTTGTCAAATGCATCAGATGCTCATCACAGACATGACTGACATTAGCTCCTATGGATTCAACTTAATCCTATGGATTGTACTTAACGTGTGATTTTGTTCTTGTTCTTTTTGTTTCTGGGCAAACACCTTATGGGTCTTTAGAAGAAGCAACCAGGATTTATCTTCTTATACAGTGCACTTTAATTATGGTACCTTGAGCAGTTCCGCAGGGCCTGCAAGACCGTCCTTTTTAAACTGGCACATCCGGACTGTTAGGAAGATCAAGAATTAAGGAGCCGCCAATGCGGTCGGAAGATTCACACCGCAGAATAATTATATCATTGAACTGGTTTTTAATGTTAGTAGTTTCATTGTTGATGTTTTATATTGTTGGATTTAAATGTTTTTATAATATCACTGTATGTTTTGTAATACGTTGTTAGCCGCCCTGAGCCCGCTAAGGTGGGGAGGGCGGGATAGAAATAAAATTTATTATTATTATTATTATTATTATTATTATTTGCTTAATATGATTCTTTATGCTGCATACTAGAATGTTATATGATTAAAAGTTTCTGCACTATGGTTTTAATGTTAATAAATAGTTTCAACTTTGGAACAAGTTTCTCTCTCTCTCAAATTTTAGGGTCATTATCAATCATTTCCTCCCCCCCCCCTTACTGAACCCAGTAGGAATGGGAGTCCTACTTCAAAAATTCCCTAGCAAACAGTCTACAACTGCTATGTGTAAAAACAGCTAGATTTCTAAAGGCCATATTACCACCACTATCACCCCCCCCCCCCCAAAAAAAACCCAGATTAAATATTTCTTGAAGTTTGGTGCAACAATGACCACATCTACTTATTCTACTGCCAAAAAGTTTCAGTCAGATAGGACAGGAACTGTATATTGTACATATGGTATTACAAGTCTATTCTCCTTCAGTCCTTTAAGTAAATGCAACTTTTTCCATTTATGAAGCAGAATACAGAAGTTTCCAAATTAAACACTTTCCAGAAGCCTTACAGCAAGGAACCTGGAAAGTTTTTAAGAATGTAAAATGATTTTTCTCTTTTTGTATTGTTAATTTTAATTATGCATTGTAGAAATAAATACCTAAGTGGTGAGGAAGGCAGCAGCAGGCAGCCAGCAAGCAGGCAAAGCAGCAGGAGGGGAACAACACTTGTACACCTGTTCTACACACTTTAAATAAATAAGGCAGTCAAGAAAATTTGGCAATTTCTGACGTTCATTTTTTATAATTTAATTTCCCTTTCTAGACTTTTCCTTTTTATGAAGGGCAAAAAATAGTAAAGGCGATGATTGTACAGAGAAAATGTGAGATCTCCTGGGTACAGATTGCTTTTGAATATCTGACCACTTAATTCAAGTCCACTTGCACAGAAGCACAGCTCTGCTTAAAACGTGAAACTGTGACTCTTTGCTGCTCAAGCATTAAGGGATTAAAGAGCTACTTTTGTCAAGACCCCAATTTTAAAGGACTTTGTAAGTCTAGGGCATGGAACATCAACAAAAGTCTTCCTTTTACAAGAAAGAGAAATCATATGCAAGCTAGCCATTCAGAAAGACTAGCTCTCAACTCTTTTCCACGTGTTCATAAACATATTTTCTTATACATTGCTTATTATTTAGCAAAAGAAAACCTGTGCCAAAGATGCACCAATCCAAATGAAATGAGGAAGGAAACATACTGCACCATAGAAACATTGGTTACTGATGAGACAGTGCAGTATTTCTTCAGATTTGGCCATACTGATCCTTCAATAATATGCTTGCAGCATTGGCATTCCAGATGTTTTTTATAGGATGGTGTCACTTCTCTGAATAGTGTGCAAAGACCAATTTTCCCAGGCATTTTATGTTTGATGGAAACTACTCATCATAACGATCAAACAAGCTAGATAGTGTGCTCCTATATACAGCCTTGTTGCATCTTGGAAATAGTCCTGATACATGGCTGATAGCCTCCATCACTGTTCTGGGGAAGGTAGTTAAAAAAAAGGCCTATTTTGTTAATTCTCCTACATGCTGAAGAACTGGTGGCTACAAACTGAACACTAATGTATCTGGAAAGGGAAAAAAGTTATCAGGCTATAACTAGTACTCCTGCAAAATTCCAGAATTCTCCCTGTAGAAGCAAGAAATCACTTGATGCACTTGATGTGGAAGCAAGAAATAAATTGATGTCAGATAGAAAATCTAGGAAACCTGAGATTTCAATCCAATGGCTCAGTTGCGCCCTGCTAAGTTCAGCCAAAGTTTACTCCCACACACAAACATGCATGACATGAATCTGACTTCTTCTTCATTGTTCAAGGACAAAAAAAAAGTTGTAACAAGACACAGGATGTTGGGTGCTATTTCCATTGGAATGGTTCGATGATGCTCATGTTTTTATATAGATTGTCAGCCTATACAAAGGGCAAGAGTATAGAATGTATGTACAATGCAAGAGTAATGAATATTTATGTACAACACCTAATATATCTTGAGTGCTTTTATAAATTATAGGTAATAACGACATTATTTTCAGGTCACAAACTATTTTCCATTAGATTAGGGACACTAGGGAAGAGGGGTATTGTTTCCCTTGCCCCAGAGTTTCAACCCAGTTCGCAAAGCCTTTGAGTCACACTACACGCAGTACTAGATACCTCAGATCAATATGCAGACATTACGCTACATACATTCTCAGTCTGACAGGATCCACTGCCATTCAATTAACCATGCCAGGAAGAAAGATGCTAATGGTAAAATGAAACATAGGTTCTGCTGTAATTAGTTTTAATCTCTGATTCTGTTTTAAAACCACAGTCTGTATTGCAAACTGCCCTGACAGTTTGAGTCTCACCATACCTTATCACATCTCCTCCTTTATGAGTGAAACTTAGGTCCAAACTGGACAATACAACATTCCTGGGGCACTTCCACCATTTTACTGCTGAAATTTCCAGCACAGGGAATTGAGACTGTGTGCAAAGGTGGATGAAGGGCTTGTGCCTTCTCCCACACCATTTTCAAGAACCTAAAGCCCCACAGGGAGAAACAGGAGCCACCTGCCTTCATGGTCCCCAGCAGGTTCAGGTTTTCATAGCATTTGTAAAATAAGAAAATTCCTGCAATTTCCCTGGGGCATCACCATTATCATCTAATTTGTCACTAAGGTTTCTTATAGCCCCATATCTGAAGTTTGTATATCACTACTGCTTATCATAAATATTCTGAAGGCTATTTTAAGCAGGAATTTGTCTTCCATTTTACGAAGTAGTTATCCCAAGAGAGGGACTATAATTCCAGATTATCTCTCCTCCCCCCCCCTTAAATTTATTGAAGTGTACATCAACCCAACAGTACTCAGGATTTTTGGTGCAATTAAGCCAAACAGAGTCATCATACAGACATGTTGCCATATTTGGCGAAATGTCAATATATTTGGAAATATACCAGTATAATGCCCTGCCAATGAACTGCTGCTTTAAATCCAGCAGCACCAGCACAATCCAGCAACAGGCAGGACCAAGAACATTCCAGGGAGTGACACAATTCCTAAATCCTTTCACTGAGTTTAATGGGAGTATATTAAAAAAAAGGAGGGAGACTGTTTAATGGTGGATTCCCACACATATGTTGTCATTGTATTTTCCTTATTCTACTCTGTGGGTAGGTGTGGGCAGGATAAGATCAGGTAGGCATGCTTGCATCAAAGCTCATTGGCTGGCTGCTCTATATATGGCTAAAATGGCTGTGAGGTTGAAATGCTACTGCATGATTAATGGCTGTCGATGGTGTTGCTATGGTCTTCAGTACTGTTAATCCACTCAAGTTGGGGGGTTTTGGGGGGTGTGTGTCAAATTTTGTTTCTATGCTGAAAGAGCATTAGATTTTGAAAAGGAACGCCAGTGCTACTCCAGCTTCATTAATTTGCCAGCATCCAGCATTTTAAAAAGGTAAAAGGTAGTCCCCTGTGCAGGCACCAGTCATTTCCAACTCTGGGGTGACGTTGCTTTCACAACGTTTTCACAACAGACTTTTTACGGGGTGGTTTGCCATTGCCTTCCCCAGCCATCTACACTTTCCCCCCAGCAAGTTGGGTACTCATTTTACCGACCTCGGAAGGATGGAACGCTGAGTCAACCTTGAGTCGGCTACCTAAAACCCAGCTTCCGCCGGGATCAAACTCAGGTGGTGAGCAGAACTTAGGACTGCAGTACTGCAGCTTTACCACTCTGCGCCACGGGGCATTTAGGATTGAGTTATTTCATGTAATCACAGATACAAAATAAAATTGAAGATTCTTTCATACAGTTCACCTAGAAAGAACAAACTTCTCTTGCACACAACCACCTTGTTAGGGATTACTGTCATGGCACAGAAAGAAAACTGAATGTCGTACTATTTACATATGAATCTTTAGACTGAGCCACGTTACGTTAAAACATTAACATGCTATGTTAAAACATTAATGCCCATGGGAAGGGCAGGACAGAAATCCAAATAATAATAATTAAAAAAAAACTATCTGTATATTTTTCTCATACTGAGAATACCAAATTATTATTTTATATATTCACTTACCCTGCAAAATGGAAAGACGTGTCAAGGTTCCCTCCTTTTTGCCTAGATCGTTGTCACTTTCAACTCACTTCAGTTCATAATTTACCCATTCCGCACATAAACAATTCAGAAGTAAAATCAATGGCTGTTATCTCAAGATAACTGACTGTCCTATAGGTTGCAAATATGTAGTTTTCTTGCATTCAGGTACTGGATTCCTTACAAAAGTGAGGAAATATTTGTATTAGGGACATAGCAAATATAATTTACAGTCAACAAGAAAGCCATATATCACTGGCACTGAGAAATTCTATTTAAAAGATAACAGAAATGTAACACAGGATCAACAGACTACAGTAATCCACTGGGCTACTGCACTAATCCAGACTGCAGGTGTGGTAAAGTGGTTATAGTGTTGGACTAAGATCTGGAAAACCTGGGTTCAAATCTTCACTCTACCATGGAGGCTTGCTGCGTGACCTTGGACCAGTCACACACACACAGCCTAACAAGATTGTTGCTAAGATAAATAGAAAGAGAACATAAGATGTTTTGGATCTCCACTAGTGAGAAAGGTGAGAGTATAAATGAAGCAAATTAATATGTAAACAAATTACTCTTAAGAGACATTACTAGAGTAGATGGATCTGATTATAAGTAAGGTCCTTAAGGCATTTGTTATCTAATTAACATTTTTTAAAAAAAATTATTTAACACAAACAAAACTATGGTCCCATGTAAGACTCGGGTTGCCAAGGCCCTTGTTGCTCCAGGGGAGGGGGGTTCGGGGATGTCCTCAACATGATGATGTCACTTGGAAGTTATGTCATCATGCCAGGCACATCATATAGTGATGCTCTGATTTTTGAGCAAAAATCTATGATAAAACTGGCTCCAAACTATAGAGTTTTGCCCTCAAAGCAGAGCATCACCGTGCAACATCACCAATGTGATGATGTCATTTCCGGGTAATGTCATTAGTTGGGGGCATTTTGCATCAGTTTGGGGCCGGGGTTTTCCCTGCTGGCCAGCTGGATGATAGTGGGGAGAAGCCCAAAAACTGGGGGAACCCCCCTCAGGACCTGGGACTGGCAACCACTATGTAAGATTTGCATCAGCCTCTCTTCCTGGAATGCAAGAATAATATCAATTCAAGTTTGTAATTCTATTTGAATAATTAAAGTCAGTTGTAGGATTAGCAAGTTTTAGAATCTGAACTCAATTAAAATATATCTATTTGTGATTATTAATCATCCCTTGTGCTTCCAAAACTTTGAAATTAATGAAACTAACATTTTCCATGCTTTCTTTCTGGACAATCAGTCCTGCTAATGGCAGCAGTCTTGAACTAGACCACATTTCTGAAACACCAGTTTTCCTGTCTTCTTTTACATATATTTTACTTTGACCACTAAGTATACTTCATAACTAATCTAGTTCATAAAATTACAGTGCAATTCTAGCCACGTTGAGTCCAAATTCCACTTTTTCCAGTGGGTCTTACTCCCAAGTAAGTACTTCCACTGTATTACATAATAATATCCCTACAAGTATCCATCCAGGCGTATTTGTACAAGTCCTGAAAATGAATTCCATGTATAATATTACATGATCATTTATATCAATTTTAAGTCACTTAATGAAATAATCTTATGATTCTAGGAGCCAATATTACTAGAAATTGGTTAGTAATACAAAATTAAGGAAATGATTCAGGAAAATTAAGCGCTTTAAAATTCGACTGGTTTTAACTGGAGAGATTCAGAGCATGTCTCTGACTCTTACTGAAATTAATAGGATGCAAAAAAAAAGTACTTAATTTTGTCTGGTTTGCACTCTACAAGAGAGAAATATGTTAGAGCTTCTCTCTGTATCCACCTCAATCAAGTACCTCCACTTGTGCATTGCATATATAAAGTAGCTTTCCTACATTTGCAAACTTAAATTTGATCTTCCTATACTGGGCCAAAAGTAGCAAGTGCTTTCTGAATACACAGGGTCAGATCAAACAACCCAGCAAAACACAGGTATTTCTAGTGCAGGACAGAAAACCATAACTGATACCCATGATACCACACACAGTATTTTTCCTCATAGGGACTAGTTACATGGAAACTTATCTGAGACACAAAAGTGGGATACTGTTCTATAACACTCCTTAGATTACAGCCTGTCACACAGCAGAATGAATTGTTTTATCAGTTCTAACAACAAAAACTGTTGCGAAGTATTACAGATTTCTCATAAACACAAAAACATCACATAAACATGACTTGCTGTGTTTTCTTCTTGAAATTTTGTTTCTAATGTTAATTTTAAAAGCAACATTATTTCAGCCAAGAAGTACTTTGAAAATAGTGCATTGTGGGGGAGCATTCCTTAATTCTGATGTCATGTTCTAAGCTTCTTTTTCTCCAAAGACATCTTTTGTCGTTACAATCAAGAGCTACTAAAAAGATCTCCAAGAAGGGAAAGAGTTAGAAACAGCCAATTCAAACATTTTTTAACAGGGGAGGGAGAAGAGGCAGGGAAGAAGACAACATTATTTTTTGGTATTACGCCAGTTAACATAGCCTATTAGAAGTGAATACTTTTACCCCAGTTTAAAGTATTACATCTATTTTCATACACTGGTTGGATTTAAAATTCTTTACATTATTATTCTGTATCACAAGGAAGTCAGCTATACTTTCATGAAAGACTTTTTCATTCCTGACTGGCATTTTCTCAATAGTGGAGGCTCAGGCACACCACTCTCTTCCAAACAAACCTTTCAATTCTTAAACAGTGCTGCATTCATAACTTACTTTTAGCATTGTAGGACAGCACCACAGAAAAGTTTCTCCTTCTTAAGAGGTTACATGACTGAAAAGACTACTATTGGGCTTAGGTGGGTGAATGAATACCTCATACATTGTTCCTTACACACACACACACACACCCAAATATAAAACTGGGGCACTCTCATTTCTATATCATGTTTTCTCATAGCCAGCAATTTTTCTTCCACCAAAACTTTGAAATTACATCAATTACTGCATTTTTAGGACTATAACTAATGTAAGAAAATGTATGCATAGTAAATGACACTGGGGGAAAAAAAACTTGAATCAAAACAAAACAGAATGAGATAATGAGCTGTATCCAAAATTGTATCAACTTAGCAACTTGCTGACAACGATTTTGCATTAGTTTTCTTCACACACTCCCAGCAGCCTCCAGTCTGCTGAAAATCAAGCACCCCCTGGATCATAATACTATGAAACCCAAGGAAGCAGTAAGGAAGGGAATTCTGCAAGAATTATCCTTCCTCCCTTCCCTTTTTCACAAACATATACCCAGAATTAAATTTTGTTGGTGTTAAAGGTGCTACTGGACTCTAACTTTGTTCTGTTGCTTCAGACCAACATGGCTACCCACTTGGATCTATACTCACGTAGTATTATTCCATTCACAGCAGAGGGAGGGAGGGATGCAATTATTTCATCATTCCCTTCCTCTCTAAAGCCCTCTGTACTACAAGGCATTCTGTTGAGAAAGATCCCCCAACCTACTGTAGTGTTATTTCGAGGGGGGGGGGTCACCAGAGGCTTTTTGGAAAATAGGAGAAAGACCAAGAAAAATGATGTCCATAATTTTTTTTGCACTGCCTGTTATTCCCTCCCTTCTTGTTTTAATTTGCTGTTTAGGGTTTTTTTATATGTGTTTTTAGCTTTGATGTTAACTGTTTTCATGATGTATTTTATTATTGTTGTTCTAATGGTTACCCATGTTGGTGGCCCTCATTAGGCTAAAAGACAGGCTCTAAATATTGTAAATAAAACACAAACATTAGTATATTAATGTAAATTAGTGTAAATCAGTTGTTAAGATTTTAGGTTTGCACTACAGAACACTGGGCCATCCAGGACTTCAAACTAGTTCAACTAGGACATTTTCAAGTGCCTTATGAAACTGCTTTCTCTCACTTTGTTTCAAATGAGAGTAAAAATGACCTCTCTCACGGAATGATTGTAAAAATGAAAAATAATATATGCATACTTTCTAAACACCAAAAAGCTGTAACTGCTGCTCTGATTTTGCATAATGAACTCTGGAGTTATTTCCTTAAGAATGTCCTTAGATCAAGCCATTTGGTATCTAGAAGTAGGTATTATTAGATGGTATACAAGATTCTAATGGTCACTATTTATGTTCTTATTGTTGATTTTGACATAAAACCATTTGAAGATATATTGAATATGACGTTCAAACTTGGATAATACTGGATAATACTGTGTTACTATTTTACTGTATTATTTTCCGTTAAGCAACAGCAGGAAATGGAGATTAATGCACTAACAAGTTAGATTCATGAATATACCAGCAAATGTATAACAACATGGTTCTACAATATTTATTACATATAAATGTAAAGAAGATTTTGCAGGCGAAGATAAAATAAGTATGCATCCCTATAGAACATTTATAGTAATTCAATGTTTCCAAATGGTTTGTGACTTGCTTGTGGGATGAAATGTCTTCCTTCTGAAAAAGCTGACAACTTTGAGATAAGTAAGGAAAAATTCTCACACCATATAAAAAAGGATTACAGAATCATTCACTTAACTTTATATAATCTGTAAAGTATCTGCCATCATTAAGCATCCAGCAATTAAGTGACAGAAATAAATGCTGATGAGCTTTGGTCTCCCATTATATCCTTTTGCAAATATTAGCTGCCTTTGTAAAACTTTTGAGTCATCCTATTCTTTTTTTTTTTTTTTTAAATGCAATGTTGTTCATGCTATTTTAAAGCATCGAAGTTTTACAAAAATGGTTTGAGCCCTGGAGCATTTCAAATTGAATATATTTCATTTTAAGTTTCAACTCTAGACTACCTGCCCAGAGGATATGCTCAGCATTACCATGCCACAGATGTAGGTTAAATTTCCAGGCGGTCTCTCGCCTCTCAGGCTGGCACAACCTGGGGTGAGAGGGATGACTCTTGTTATCATAAAGACAGCACTTCAACTGATTAAGGAATAGTACTGATAGGTTCCAAAGAGATTCCCATCCTCCACGCCAAGAAGGTCACCTCTTTGAGCACAGCAAAAGGTTAAAGCAGGTTGAGATGGAGTATATTCTCGGGGTTCTATCAGGGACATGAAAGACAACTCAAGAAAGCATGTTACATTACAACAAAGACATCAAATACTCTAAAGCACGCAAGCTACTTTGGCCCTCCAAATTTTATCTGCCATTTAAAGGCCTACTGCATTTATTTTCCTCCCATTGCCAAAACTGTGTAGAACAATCCTTGGGGATATTAAATGTATAGTGCATTTAAAACCAGAAGTGTTTGAATTGTGGTACTAATGCAGAGGGAATTCTGCAAAATGGGTAAAAATCTGTCTTTCTTAAATTGAAATTAAACAAGTTCCTGGCAGAAACTCTTAGACAGAAGCTACTTTCCCTATTTCAGTTCAATGCTTTCAAAATGGTTACTACTCGTAAGAACTAATGCATCCCATTCATCTATGTGTTGAATCACTGCAAAGCGCCCCACATTTAGAAATCTAAAAGTTCCAATGTTAAATATGCATGCACACTCTTGTTCAAATCCATTTTGAAAATCTGCAATGCATATTTTTTTCACCATGTTCCACCACAGATGTCAGATATTTATTTACTATTTTCAATTTCTATCCTTCCATGTGCTGCAGGGCTCAGGGCGGGTTACAACATGATAAAATAGTTCAAAATAACTTTACAACAATAAAAAGTAACATTAACAATTAACCTATGATAGCACACAATAAAACCAATGTATTGCAATTACAGCTAATACTATCTGGAAGGGATGTCTGACGAATGATATTATGGAACTGAGGTGGTGTTCATTTAATCATTGCTATCCTCGATCACATACCTGGTGGGACATCTTCATCTTGCAGGCTCTGCAGAATTGTTTCAAGTCCTGCAGGGCCCTGGTCTCACTAGACGGAGAGTTCAACCAGACTGGGGCCATGGCCAAAAAGGTCCTGCCCTGGTTGAGGATAGCCGGATTGCTTTCAGGTCAGTGATCACTAGTCAGTTGTAACTGGCTGAGTGCAATGCTCTTTGGGGGACATACTGAGAGAGGTGGTCCCACAGATATGCTGGGGCTATCCCTTTTCTTTGGCCCAAATGGGAGTCATCACCTACTTCACAAACTTCCTTGCCTACCTTCTCCCAGTTCTCCTGTCTGTGTTAAACTGCTCTCCATCAGGACTAAATTCTGAAACTCAGTACTTGACTCTTCTCAGCTTGGTCTGAAATAAGACTGAACCTCCTCAGCTAACCAATCAAATTCCCTGGAGCAGCCTATCACTCAAGACTTTCTGGCTCTGTGAAGAATTAACCATTCACAGTCTTTTATCTGTTTGTACAGCAAGTCTAAGCTTTTTAAAAGTGCAGTTTGTAACACCTGCTTTACACCCTTTTTCTCCTTGGACAGATCAACAGCTGACAAGAATGGAAGATTTGCTGCCACTTGTTGTTGAGGATTTTGGCCTAAATCTGCCTTAGCCATTTTGACTGTACTCTGAACCTTTGAAACCAGATTTCACAACCTTTTATACTTCATGGAGCATTCTATGGCATTATATTAATTTCAAGGGCCAACAATGGAAACAATTCTGGCAAGTCAATTGAGAAATTTGATGAAATCCATACACCTTGACTGATACTCCTGCTTGTGTTCCAGATAGGGTTGCCACGTACAATTCAAGAAATATCTGGGAACTTTGGGGGTGGAGCCAGGAGACATTGGGGACGGAGCCGGGAGCAAAGGTGTGAGAAGCATAATTGAACTTCAAGGGAGTTCTGGCCATCACATTTAAAGGGACTGCACATCTTTTAAATCCCTTCCCTCCAAAGGAAATAATGAAGGATAGGGGCACTTCTTTTGGGGCTCATAGAACTGGACCCCCTGGTCCAATCTTTTTGAAACTTGGGGGGTATTTGGGGAGAGGTACTGGATGCTATGCTGCAAATTTAGTGCCTCTACCTCAAAAAACAGGGGCCCCCCAGAGCCCTAGATACCCGTGGATCAATTCGCCATTATTTTTTATGAGAATAAGTCTCCACAGGGAATAATAGAGTTCACTCCCTTCCCCCAACTTTCTCTCTCTCACTCACACACACGCTTAACTGTCTTTGGCACCTCCAAAACAAGGTCTGGAAAGTACAGGGACTATGCTGCTCTCTTTTACACACACACTCACTTGTCTGAAATGAAAGCAAAACAAATGGAGGGGCTGCACTCTGATGAGGTCTGCTGTTGCTAACCCTTCCCCACGAAGTACTTCCTGCTTCCTGCTCCAATTTAAAAGAACACACACGTTTTAAAACTGGATCTGTTTGCAGGTTCTGCCAGAGATCTAGAGATACATGGTGCCTGTGGGGGAGGGGCTTCCCCTACCGGCCAGCTGGCTGGGGGCGGGGGGAAGCTTGCAAATCCAGGGACTCCCCTGCTGGGATCTGGGGATTGGGAAGCCTAGTTCCAGCAGCTTTCAGAACTCTGTCATAAATTGGATACCCTATATCACCTTTTTGGGCCCTTCTGCACAACACTTGCATGCTTAAAGCTATTAATTCTGATTGCTGATCTAAAAGCTTAACATTTAATTTGGTATTATTCTGCAAAGTTCCTCAGATCTGCTGGAAGTCTCTATCGACAAGCCTACAAGTCTCACTATCCCAAGGAAAATTCATAAATTGCATCTAGAAGATCACTATGTACTGTGTTTAAGATCACCATGAGGACAAAACAAATGATTGATTTAGAACCAAACTTTCCAATGTATAATTTATTTTTTAAAAATAGACAAGTCAACCTTAACAGATGGACACTCATTCTATGCACTTGTTTTTGTGCATTTGTTTATTAGTGATTTCAAGATATGAAAGCAGAGGCATCAGGGCTTTTTTTGAGCAGGAATGAATAGGAACACAGTTCCGGCTGGCTTGGCATCAAGGGGTGTAGCCTAATATGCAAACGAGGCTCTTCCAGTGTGAGGGAGAAACTGATATCAAATGTTAATTAAATAAAAAGACTGTCTCCCTACCACCACCAGGAATTCATTGAACTGAGGATGGAGGAGACATCTGAAATAAATATGCAGTATTTCCTAAAGCACTGATGGGCACTATAGATGAGGAAGAAAGTGTACACACATGCACATGAAGCTGTCTAATATGGCATCAGACCACTGGTTTATACAGGACAGGATTGCCTATTCCAGGGCACTCCAGGATCTCAAGTGGGTCTTTTACATCAGCTTCTACTCAATATTTTTCACTGCAGATGCAGAAGGTTGCATTTGGGACATTCAGAATGCAGAGAAGGCATTCTACCATGGAGCTACAGTCCTCCCCCTAAGGTAGAGGTAGCCGAAAGGCTCAAAAACACCTGTGAACAGTTATCAGATCTCAACCACAGAACTGAACAGCAGCAGAAAGATACAAGCGTATATCAATTGTGAACAAATAGTGTAGGTGGAAAGCCAGAAAGATGCAGATATGTGATTTACATTTTTATGGCTAGAATAATGCAATCACATGTTTTGTTATCTCATCTCCCCTTTAAAACTCTAACATCAGAGTGAGTTTATTATTTTGAGGTTTTCTTCAGCCATATAATGGCTCCTGATGTTGGGGGTGTTATGTCTTGCAATTAAGTCTTAATGTTACAACATAGTGAACGCTACAGAGGCGATCAGTGGAAGCCCCTGGGCCCCCGAATGTAGCCTGCTAAGACACTCTGCCAATCAAGATCTGTGGCGGGAAGTTTAAGTGGCCAGGATTGGACCTGGCCAGACGGAGGGTTGTTCCGGGGAATGTATATAATCAGGACCCGGCCCGCGTGTCGCCCTCTTGTGATGTACTCGCCAATAAAGTATGTTGCCTTCAACACATCTCGTCACTCAGTACATTACAGGGGGCAAACAGGGCCAAATATTCTTTATTTTTGTAGATGCATACACCAAGTGGTTGGAAGTTATTCCCGTAGCTTCAACCTCCACTGCGGCGGTGGTCAGAGCCTTGCGCAGGGTCTTTTGCACACATGGGATTCCCGATACCCTCGTCACGGACAATGGGACCGCTTTCACCTCCCGGGAATTCCAGGAGTTCTTGAATAGATACCTCATACAGCACATTCGGTCCGCCCCCTTCCATCTGAGCAGAGCACATGGTGCACACCACTAAAGAGGCCCTGGGGTGCATTGTGCAGGGGGATTGGGACCACCGCCTGGCAGCCTTCCTATTCGATAACAGAATCACCCTCAACCCCGTCACCGGGTTAAGCCCTGCCGAGTTACTAACTGGGAGGAAGTTGATCACGAGGCTAGACAGGTTGCATCCTGACTAGGCCATGGACCTCCACAGTTCCCCCCAAACCAGGGAAGCCGCTAGGGGGTTCTTTCCTGGGGATCCAGTGTACGCTAAGAACTTTGAAAGCGGCTCGGAGTGGTTAGCCGCTCGGGTGCTGCAGGTGACCGGGTCCCGCTCCTATGAGGTCTCGTCGGAGGGGGGCCAGATCCTAACTTCGATCCTTCCAGTCTTATCTTTCAAATGCTCTCAGAATCTAGTTACTCTAATTGGCTAGACTCCATCGAGAAAAAGATTAGCACTGTTGGTTTATCTTTAGAGTCATTATCCATGTTCTCACAAACGGAGGCATTTCGTATGATTAAAACCAGAATTCTGGATATTGAATTACAAAATCTCCACAGCGCCGCTAATAAAACTTGTTCTCCCGTGAGTCTAGGGTTTTCGTTTGATGTTGGCCATATGGCTTCCTATCTCTATTCTTTGCAAAGTCCTCAACAGCGTAGGGCCTTTTCATTGGCAAGATTTGATGTTATGCCATCAGCAGTTCTATATGGCAGATATCATAACATACCCTACCCGACCAGACTATGTCCATGTAAGTCTGGATCTATTGAAACCATTTCACATATTCTCCTGTATTGTCCTTTTTATCTAAGTATTCGTGGTCGATTTTTGGATCCTATTCTTTTAAATAAGATGGGTCTGGCTGATCCAGATAAGGTCCAGTTTCTTTTGAAGGATGTTACTCCTGACATAACTGTAAACACTGCCTTATTCCTGTACTGGGCCAAAATGATTCGTCAAGACAAGGAACAGTCTTGTTGTCCCATTTAACTGTGATCTTATGTAAATGTACTTTAATCCTGATGTCCAGTATTTTAACCTATTTTCTGTTTTTTAACCCATTGTTCTTTTAACCTGTTTTTACATGCCATTAAAGGTTGATTGATTGATCTGATCCTAAGGAGACATATCAACCAGCTGCGCTGCCGCACTTTGCCGGAGGAACCGACAGAAATCGGGGGAGAACTGACAGCAACACCCCGGAAGCTACCCAGCCCATGCCGGCCGCACTGACTATACGGGCAGAAGAGCACCACAGCAGTGGGAGCGACCCCCCCAGAGGGGGGATTCCAGAAGAGCAACAAGTGGCGGACAGTCCTCTTCCGGCGTCATCCCAACTTGAGAAACCAGCTGCCCTGCCAGCCACGGCAGCCACTCCAACTCCCCAAATAACCCCGAGGAGGTCGACCAGGGAACGCAGGGTGCCAGCCTACTTGAAAGACTTTGTGTCCTGAACTAGGGGGGGGAGGAGTGTTATGTCTTGTAATTAAGTCTTAATGTTACAACATAGCGAACGCTACAAAGGTGACCAATGGAAGCCCACGGGCCCCCGGATGTACCTCCCTAAGATGCTCCGCCAATCAAGATCTGTGGCGGGAAGTTTAACTGGCCAGGATTGGACCTGGCCAGACGGAGGGTTGTTCCGGGGAATGTATAATCGGGACCCGGCCCGCGTGTCTCCCTCTTGTGATATACTCGCCAATAAAGTACGTTGCCTTCAACACGTCTTGTCACTCAGTACATTACAGGGGGCAAACAGGAAAAATTATCTTTATACCTGTTTTTGGAAACAGGATGCTGAATTAAATAGATGTATCTGATCTTATCAACAAGGCAGTCTGTACCCCCATTAGTACTACAACCACTGAGAAAACTGGTAAATTGAGTCATTGTGATGGTTCCCTCTATACTGCATGGCTAAGAACCAGGGATTGTTTTGTAGAAAAATAGGTGGTGGAGCTCATCCAGGGATTGTTAAGCAGCTGCACCTACTATTCAATGGACAAGGAGGTGGAACTCTCAGAAAGGTTCAAGAGCTGCACTCCTGTGAGCTCCCACTGAAACTGAGGCCTGCTAAGAACTATAAAAAAAGATGCCCATACGGTTAGAGTTCTTATGTGGTCAGAGCTATTATGAGGTCAGTTTTAAAACAGCCATTTTATCATACAGAAAGTGGATGAGAAATTCCTAACTGTATCTTCTACCAGAGAACAGTAATGTTCTCTGTCACTACAGTTGAGATTATCCACCCCCCTTTAACATCTGGAAAGTATCAGCTATTGCCCAAAAGAACCTAGCTTCTCAATATAATGGAACAGAGCATAACACAGGACATATTACTTTAATGTGCATAAAGGTTCCCATTGGTGCAGGTAACAAAATGGGGGGGAGGGGGGAGAGAGGAACATTCTGATAGAGTGGCTGCACAGTGACAGTAAGAGTATTAACTGGAACATTTGGTTGTTTGAAAATCATTGCTTGTTTAGGCCTATGCTGATAATAAATGGCTTTGGGGCAATACATTCTCATCTCTATACACCTCTAACAGAAAGAAGCAAAACAGGCTATGGTGTTAATAATTTGAAAAATATATACTGCTAAAATTAAATTGAAATACTATTTTCTAAATACCTTCCCACACATAAGTGGCCTATTTTTCCCCCCAAGACAGTATCAGTTTATTTCAAATTTAGAGATACTGGCCTTGATTCAAATTCATGGCAGTTATAGAAACCAATGTTCCATGGCTTGATTCAGGTGGCAAGCATTAAATCTTTTTCCTGCTGTCATGCAACAACAACTTTAATACAAATTAGCACTGCCAAACTCAGTTTTCTGAGCTCCAAAGTCCTTGATGCTACTCCCTGAATTTTATTCATTCTTTCACACAGATTGTGCTCTCTTGAAATTGTTGTAGTTGACAACAGCAACAAGGAGGAGAACAACAAAAACAATGGATTCTGCTCTATAATTCACCGCACCATAGGAAATTTAACAGGCAATCTTCATTATTTTAGCTTAGGTAAAACTCAATCAAAACCATGCACCGTAATTTCTTGTTTGGAAATTGGTTTTTCTCAGAGTCAGATCCTCTCTTCAGCCTGATTGTTTGCATTGCCTCTAACCTGTCAGTCAATAATGATTTCATAAATTTCATGCTATCAACTCAGCTTTCGTGTCACCTTCTCTTGGGCCTTTCTGAGCAATCAGGCAAAGCCTGCTCCAACCATGTTTTAGGCTTTTGCATGATAATTCCTTCAGAGTTTTTTTTCAATGACAACATACTAATATGCGATAAAGATGGCCCTTCTCCAGTCCCAGTCCATTTTTAAAGCGTGGCTAAAGGTATGCTCCAACACAGAAGAGACAGAGCACACAAATTTCAATTTGTTTTAAAACTAAGACAGACACTAGAGCGCACTTCAAAAATAAAGAAGGGGTGGAAGAAGACTAGATCCTGCTGATTTCAAGTACTGATACATGAACAAAATTATACTGGTGGTATGCAATGTCCCCAAAAGAGAGCCACTTTGGTGAGTAGTTAAGAGTGTGGATTCTAATCTGGGAGAACTGGGTTTGATTCCCCACTCCTGCACATGCATCTGGTGCGGTGACCAGAATTGTACACAGTACTCCAAATGAGGCCACACCATCGATTTATATAGGGGCAATATGATACTGGCTGATCTGTTTTCAATTCCCTTCCTAATAATTCCCAGCATGGCGTTGGCCTTTTTTATTGCAATTGCACACTGTCTTGGCATTTTCAGTGAATTATCTACCATGACCCCAAGATCTCTCTTTTGGTCAGTCTCCTCCAGTTTACACCCCATCAACTTGTATTTATAGTTAGAATTTTTGGCCCCAATGTGTATTACCTTGCACTTGGCCATGTTGAACCTCATTTGCCATGTTGATGTCCACTCACCCAACCTCAATAGATCCCTTTGGAGTGCTTCACAATCCTCTCTGGTTCTCACCATCCTGAACAATTTAATGTCATCTGCAAACTTAGCCACTTGGCTGCTTACTCCCAACTCCAAATAATTAATGAACAGGTTAAAAAGCATGGGACCCAGTACTGAACTCTGTGGTACCCCACTGTTTACCACCCTCCACTGAGAAAATTGCCCATTTATACTCACTCTCTGTTTCCTATTAATCAGCCAGTTTTTGGTCTACAAGAGGACAATTTTTGATTCCTCCTTTCCATTTACCATTCCAGGACTCATAATTTCTTCCCTCAACTAGAATTGGTGGGAGAAAGAGTGTTATATTCATATACTGCATTTTCCTGAGTATAAACTACTGCCCCTTTCACATTCCAAAAGTACAACTGTATATAACAGAGAAAACAAATTAATGTTCTGTGTAAAAACTTGGAAATTTCAGATTCTAAGAGTCTGCTACTTTAGACTGCAAGTGAAGATCACACAACTTAACAGTTCTCAATTTTTTTAGAAAAACAACTCCTTATGTATATAACAGGGAGAAGAGTTTTAGAACAGCATGCTTTCCAATATGCTAGTTTTATTATGCTCAAAGAACATATTACACAGCCATGTAGTTTGAAATGGGACAGTCCTGGAATATCTGTGCAGAGTTGGCCTCAGGGGAAAAGTGAGCAAAAATTCACTTTTTAATCCCTGTTTTGATTCTTCCTTTGAGCACACTGTTAACTAAATCTGACATAGCAGACAATTTAGAGCTAAGATCTGCAGAAGATGCAGCATATCAGTCATTGTGGCGGAACCAGCCCCATTCTGCCTTCAAACACAGTCCCGTCAACTCCCTTTTGAGTTGCCAACTCCTGAAGGGAGCTTGTCTTCTTCCCCTAACTAGGGCACGCTGCCACCACCTGTTCAATTTAGGGGTTCTTGACCGAGAGGAACAGGACTCCGAATCCCCCTTGCCAGTTCTGTGGCCTCAAGGTCCTTTGCCAACCCAGCACCTGGTTAATCCAGAGACCAAAGTCCTTCTTTGGGAGATCCCTGGAGGATTGGCACCCTTGCCAACTGTCTGCCTTCCCCCCCTTCCCTGGACTCCCCTCTTGAAGTAGCGTGGTCTAAGGCAGTTGGGGAACCTATGTGGTACAGAGGGACTACAATTTTAAACAGACAAAATATTTATTTAAAATTTATAACTATTTACAGGCATTTTTAAATACAGGGTGAACAGAAGTAATAAATGAAAGTAGGGATAAACGCTCCTTCTTTCCCTAATATATAACTGGCCCTGACCATACCATCCAGAACCGACTCACAGTCACCAAGACTCAAATCAAAACTCAACTGACTGTCAGCTTCCCCTGACAACTTTTAACTGCCCGTTTCCCTCCAAAAACCTTTAATACAAAACCCAGTTCCCACCCAGGAACTGGTTTTCCCTCCTGCAGCCTTCTGGGAGACCAGCCTAAAAGACTTCCGGCCTCTCTAGGAGGCCTCCTCAGAATTGCTGCTTCCAGACCAGAGGGGAGGGGGCAGGAGGAAGAGACTAGGCCGAAGCCTGACTCCAATTTGATGGCCTCTTCCTGCCAACTCCCAGATAACCACTGCCTAAAATGGCGTTTCTCCACAGTCATAGAAAGCATGTTTTCCCTTAAGAAAGAATTCTGATTTGCAGATCAACCTCTTCAAGCTGACGGGAGTTTAATTACAAGCTGGTGAATACTTCCACCTCCTGGGTTTCCATGGCCATGTTGAAAGATCTCCAGCAAAAAAACAAAAAAACCCAGTGCACTACAACTTCCAAACCTTAGCAATAAAAGCAGAACAAGATTTTTTTTAAAAAAAAACTTTCCAGCAAGTTTATGCCAAATGAATCTATGCCTATCATTATAAATGAAATAGTCAATCCCCAAGGGTTGCCAATCCCCAGGTGGGGGCAGGGGATCCCCCAGTCTGGAGGCCCTCCCCCCACTTCCGGGTCATCAGAAAGCAGGGGGGAAGGGAAATGTCTGCTGGGCATTCCATTATTCCCCATGGAGACTGATTCCCATAGGGTATAATGGAGAACTGATCCCTGGGTATCTGGGCCTACAAGGGGGCCTGGGTATCTGGGCCTACAAGGGGGCACCAAATCTGCAGCATAGCGTTCACTGCCTCTCCTCAAAACACCCCACAAATTTCAAAAAGATTGGACCAGAGGGTCCAGTTCTGTGAGCACCAAAAGAAGGTGCCCCTATCCTTCATTATTTCCAATGGAGGGAAGGCATTTAAAAGGTATGCAGTCCCTTTAAATGTGATGGCCAGAACCCTCTTTGGGGTTCAATTATGCTTGTCACAACCTTGCTCCTGGCTCCATCCCAATGTCTCCTGGCTTCACCCCCAAAGTTCCCAGATATTTCTTGAATTGGACCTGGCAACCCTAAACAAGTTACTATCTCAGTTAAGAATAAAAGAATAAAAAATGCTGGGCTTAACCCTTTATTATAAACAGTAGTGTTTTAAAAACCTAGAGATTGATCCAGTGGGAAGAAGCACCAGATACTAACTGAATAGGCACCAGTTCATTGTGGCAGGAACTTTATGGGAGCAGGATTTGTTTCTGTTTTGTTTTTTTAAGCTTCATTCCTACTAAGCTTTGATTATTAACGAAGACTAGGAACCAATGTATAGAGGGAGGAACCCTTAGAATATAACGAAGAACTATTCTTACCACTTACACTACCTTTATACTTCACGTACACAGTTAACAGTGCCAGCTTAGAACAAATGCCTTGACAAATTTCCTTCAACTCTCAGAACCAGCCTACAAATTTAGAACCTTATTTTTCAGCCATTGGGATTTGCATTTTAACGACCATATTTTCTAATAATTGCAATCAACAATCTAATTCTGTCCTCCTCACTGTATCACATAATTTTATGGACGCTATGACACAAGTATTGTAGTATATAAACATGGGGTAGAAAGAGTTGGAAAGGACCTCCAGGTTCACCCAGCCCAACTCCGTGCAAAATGCAGGAAATTTACAAATGCCTCCTCCACACACACATCCCCAGTGACCCCTGTTCCATACCCAGAAGATGGCAAAAACCTCCAAGATCCCTTGCCAAACTGGCCTAGAGAAAAACTGCTGACTGACCCCAAAGTAGCAATCAGCATTTCCCTGAGTGTGTAAGAAGAAACCTACAAGAAAGGAGAGCCCACCACCTCCCAATGATGGAACCACTGAGGAACCACTCTGTCAGTAAGTTCTTCCTAATGGTTAGCCCAAAACTCTTTTGATTTAATTTAAACCTGTTGGTTCTGGTCCGAACTTCTGCAGCAACAGAAAACAATTCTGCACCATTCCCTATATGACAGTCCTTCAAGTACTAGAAGATGGTGATAACATCGCCTCTCAGTCATCTCCTCTCCAGGCTATACATATCCAGTTCCTTCAACCTTTCCTCATAGGATTCAGTCTCCAGACCCCTCACCATCTTTGATGCCCTCCTCTGGACATGTTCTAGCTTGTCTATATCCTTCTTAAATTGTGGTGCCCAGAACTGAACACCATACTCTAGGTGAGGTCTAACCAGAGCAGAACATACCATCATGTGATTTGTTAATATAGACCAAATTACATTGGTCTTTTTAGCCACTGCATCACACTACTGACTCCTGTTCAGTATATGGTACACGAAGACCTCTAGATCCTTTTCGCACATACTACTGCCAAGGCAAGTCTCCGTCTTATAACGATATGTTGGATTTTTCCTACCTAAATGCTGAAGTTTACATTTACCCCTGTTAAAATTAATGTTATTGGTTTTAGCCCAGTTTTCCAGCCTGTCAAGATCATCCTGTATGCTGTCTCTGTCTTCTACTATATTTGTGACCCCTCCCAATTTAGTATAATCTGCAAATTTTATAATTTTATATTCCTTCACCCAAACCATTTATAAAGATGTTGAACAAAACAGGTCCCATGACAGATTCCTAAGGCACTCCAAGTAGATGAGGAACCATTCACAAGCACTCTTTGGGTGCAATTTGTCAGCCAGTTACAGATCCACCTAACTGTAACAGGATCGAGACCACATTTTACCAACTTGTCAACAAAATTAGTATGTGGAACCTTATCAAAAGCCTTACAGAAATCAAGATAAACTACGTCTACAGCATTCCCCTGATTCAGCAAGGTGGTCACTTTCTTAAAAAAAAAAAAGATCAGGTTAGACTGACAGGACTTGTTCTTGAGAAACTCATGCTGGCTCTTAGTGATTACAGCTGACTTTTCTAAATGTTCCAAGACTGACTGACTGATGATTTGTTCTAAAACTTTTCCAGGTATAGACATCAAAATGATGGGCTGGTAGTTACCCAGATCCTCCTTTTTCTCCTTCTTGAAGATGGGGACAACATTTGCCCACCTCCAATCTTCTGGCATCTCACCTGTTCTTTAAGAATTCTCAAAAATAATGAACAGGGGTTCAGAAATTATGTCCATATAACGAAGAATATAATGAAGAACTATTCTTACCACTTACACTACCTTTATACTTCACGTACACAGTTAAGAGTGCCAGCTTAGAACAAATGCCTTGACAAATTTCCTTCAACTCTCAGAACCAGCCTACAAATTTAGAACCTTATTTTTCAGCCATTGGGTACCATTTAGAACCTTATTTTTCAGCCATTCAGTACCCTTAGATGCAGTTCACCTGGCCCTGAGGACTTTGTTTCATTTAAAGAAACTAGGTGTTTATGTACTACACCTAACACTAATCCTGGGCTACAATTCCCTTCCCTCATCATATGGTCTATTATGCCACGTTGAGCACCATTTCCCTCACAAGATAAGACTGAGGGAAAGTAGAAATTGAGCAGTTCTGCCCTTTCTTCATCACCTGTTAAAATTTCACTTTCCTGTCCTCACGATGGGCCTACCATGTCCTTGCTCTTTTTCTTACTTTGTACATACAAATCCTTTTTTGTTGTTTTTAGTATCTCTCGCTAGTCTAGGCTCATACTGAGCTTTAGCTTTCCTAACTCTTTCTCTATAAACATTGGTTATTTGTTTATATTCATCCTTGATTATAAGACCCTCCTTCCATTTCCTAAATGAGTCTCTCTTTTTTTATTTCTCAGGTCTTTAGAGAGCTGTTTATGGAACCACCTCACCTTCTTTAGGCTTCTCCCATTTTTCCTTCTCATAGGAATCATTTGTGATTGAGCCAATTTCATTTTTCTGACCTCCCCAGGGGCTTACCATGTTCTTGCTCTTTTTCCAACTTTGTACATACAAAAATAACTCTTTTTTGTTAACACTTGCTATCATCACCAAAATAAAAAGCTAAACTCTTACCTAGAGGTTGCCAGCTTCTCCTTTATTGTGACCTACTTTTGAGAAATTTAAAAAAACCTTAACTGCTCCCCCTCCCCCTCTCAGACATGAAGAAGAAAGAGACTGGATTTATACCCTACCCTTCACTCACTTCAGACACCCTGTGAGGTAGGTGGGGCTGAGACAGCTCTTTCGAGAATGGCTCTTGAGATAAACCACTCTGAGACTACTGTAACTGACCCAACGTCACTCAGCAGGTGAATGTGGATGAGTAGGAAATCAAACCTGGTTCTCCCAGATTAGACTCCACACTCCTAACAACTACACAATTTGTTCTGTCTTGGAAACAGAACATGTACCAAGACAACCATCCAAAAATGAAATAGCTAAGCAGCTCAGAGGAATCATCATCAAATAAAACAAAAGGCTTTAAAACAAACAACTTGAGTAGAGCTTTTTTGGATCTTTTCCTGGGTCTTCTAGGAGATGGACAAGATACTTTTCAGATCCTAAAAACACCAGTAACTCCTGAACTATCTACTGGAAACCCCTGCTCAAACTCTAACCTGACCTCCCCAATTTCTCATAATTTCACTATTTATTTAGTTAATTAATTTAATACCATAATAAATAAAATAGTGAAAGTCAGTCTGATATAGTGGTTACAGTGTAGGGCTATAATCTAGGAGACCTAGGTTTGAATCCCTGCTCTGCCACAGAAACATACTGAATGACTTGGAGCCAATCGCACACTCATAGCCTAACTTACCTTATAGGGTGTTGTGAGGATAAAATGGAGAAGAGAAGAACAATGCAAGTTGCTCTGGATCCCCCATTGGGGAGGCAGTTGGGGTATAAATAAATAGCTCAATTCAATTAAATATTGGAACCATCAAGCCACTTGTTAAGAAATGAATTCATCTACAAGCAATTAATGGCATAAAGTTAATATATGAACAAGCAATAACAAGAACTGTTAGTGAATTAGATGCATTTCTGTGCCATACAGCACATGCATTTCTATGCCATACAACAACACATATTCAGATGTCAACAAGCAACTGTGATTGTTAACAGAAACTCAGACTCTCCAGGTAGCATGCATATCAGATATCACCACTCTCTGATATCTCCGGTTCTCAATGAGCACTACAGAACATATAGGGAAAAAGTTCACAGATAAATCAAGCCACATATATTAGCCAAAATTCCAGTCTACGTTTGATCATGCTAAAAGGCTGTCTCCTCTCATGCTATACAACTGTCCAGTTAAGATCAGCCTCTTTCGGTATGCTTTCTATATCCCTGCTTTCTAAGGTAAGGCAGGTAGCAACTAGAGACAGGATATTTTCTGTGGTGGGACCTTGTGTCTAGAATGCCCTCCTCGAGGCTTACCTGGCACCTACTTATTTGGACCTTAACTACTACTACTACTACTATCACCACCACTACTATTACTACAAAAAGGTAGCATCAAACACATTTATACTCCAAAGTCAGAATTATTTATAGTATAAACAGAATTATCAACTTTGAGGAAGATAAACAAGCAATGAATTTAAACCCTGCCAAAATTGGCTTTTAAACTAACATTTGTTTTGTCTCTGACTTATCTATTTATAAGTTGGTATAACAAGATTCAGAAATGTCATGTAAGCATAAAATTATCTAATCCACTGACAGTATTTGCAAACTATTTTTATAGTATTCCTGTTGATATATGTAGGATTGCTATAGCAAAAATGGTTTGCCCATTACAGCCCATATCTGGGAACCTAGGTTTCCACTTTCTTTATATAATATCCATGTTTCTTTCTACATCAAGTACACTGAAATTGGAAGCAATACATTATCCATCTTAAAGTGTTTGCTTTCTTTCATCTCTTCAATTAATCATGTCTTTAAGCAGCAGCACATTTGAAAAATGTCAATTTTAAAACATATGCTCAGGGATAATAGTTAATTTTTCATTTCCTCTCCTTTTAGGCAGAGAGAGTGGAAGAGGTGTCTTCCAATAAAAAACCCACAAACACTATAGCACAAAATATCTCACTTCACAAAAAGATGTCTTCCTGAAAGGAGTCAGTCCTTTTCCCCTCTGACAGCACAATTTTTGTGGGCTCAGAGGGGAAAAAAACCTTATTGGATAGTCTTGGGAATGTAATTTGAAAAGCAAAACTGAACGGTTGTAACAAAAAGAGCCACAACCAAACCATTCCTTCCACCTGCTAGTGGGTGATATCACAAGCAACTATCTTTTGCACAGTTGTGCTTCAACTACACCTGACATCAATGATCTATTTATATTATGCCCACACCAAAAAAAAAAAAGGATAGAGGATAAAATGAAGACGTTCTACTCCACAAAAAAGACTGCGGATGGCTGCTCTCCCAAAGGCATTATTTAACCTTGCATATACATGAACAAAATTGTACTTTCCAAAAATAGGAGCCAACTGCATGGAAATTTCACAGAAATCTGAAGAGAGCTCTCTTGAAAATGTAAAGGAGGCAGTAGTGGCCTCTGACCACTGTTGGAAGAGGTTCTTTAGCCAGTTTACAGCAAAGTAGTAATAGCTGAAACCAGTCAATCAGAAATACCGTATAGCTACTGTATTTCTTCTTCTGAACCCCATATAATAACAAGATCATCATCTTTTAACAGGACAGTAGTCCTAGCCAGAAAAATAATACTGTACAAATATCAAGGAAATGAAGAGCCTACTCCCTACTGATGCTAGGATCCAAGAACACTGGAAGAAGTACTTCTTCACTGAGATGAACTCAGAGCCTGAGAAAACAGCAAGATCCTTCTATTATACTACCTTTTCTCTGCACATGACAGAAATGAGTATAATGGATGAAGGGCAGAGTTCAACTGCATGCCTAGCAAATGTAATCATCACAAAAAAGCAGTCTTGGTGGAAAGAAGCAGCACAAATCACAAGAGACCATATGTTCAAAAGACTTCAGTCTGTGAAATTACCAGAATCTATACCATAAAGGGTTTATTTGCTGACTGTGAGAGCCCATTTCATCAACTGTAGAAAAAAATGGGTAGTCATTAGTAGGTTTATAAAATGCAACTACCACTTGCTGCAGTGTTGAGGGACAAAGACTCTTTGGTAGTTTGAATGTGCTGGTGGTGCTTGGCCAGAGGAGGGAAAGGGTGAGGAAAGAAAGTAGAGGCCAAACAGAGAGAAGGTATGACAAGCTACAGTCCTCCACCACACAAGGTAGTGCAATGAAGCTCATAGCAACTTGACTAGACTATGACAAGTGGGTGCCACAGTCAATAATTTCTTTGCAGATGAATTAATGGGTTCTAAAAAATTTAATAAGAATGCTTTGATGATAATGTCTAAAGAGCAGACTATGATTTGGATCTGCTGATATAAGTAGAGAAGACCTTCACTTTCCCCTCCCACCCCAGCCCAAAATGGCCCCTGAAAAGCTGGGGACCCAAAGAAACAGCATAAGGAAAAGTAAGGCAATGTATCACTGACAGAGGTAGAGATTCACAAAATGCCAGAGATAGGATTCTAGAGTAATGCAAAATCTATTTGAGCCTTTAAAGTACAAGTTCAGGAGGAACTGTGTTTGAGGAGGGAGTTGAAATTATGATAATGGTACTTGAATTGGGACCAAGGCAATGGTCTGCAAATTAAATAAAGAAGATAGGTTCACAAAGATGCTTCTTGTTTTAAAAGATAGGACTGAAGCCATAAGATGCTTAAAGATTGACAGGGGGAGCAACCCTAAGTAGGTCCACTCATAAATAAGTAACACTTTAATCAATAGGGCTTACTCCAAGGAAGGTGTAATTGAACCCTTGGAAGCACTCTGAGTAACAGTCAGGCAACAAGGTCACAGGGGTCCTATGAGCAGGGCATATATGAAACAATGAAATTTCTCAGAAATATATGTATGTTCTAAAACTATATAGGGGAATCTGAGATAGGTTGATAGTGCTGGGGAGAAGTCAGCAGTCGTGGTGCACATTGGCACCAATGACATTGAGAAATGTAGCTGTATGGTCCTTGAGGAAAAAAATTATTTACTAGGCAGAAGATTAAAGGCCAGGACCATAGCATTCTCAGAAGTGCTTCCAGTTCCTCGTACACAGCCAGCTGGACAGGCACAGATCAGGGGTCTAAGTGACTGAGGGAGGCAGGGGTGGAATTTTAGCAGGAGCTTCTTTGCATATTAGGCCACACCCCCTTGATGTAGCCTGTCATGGGTGCTGGGGACCCTGCAGAAGAAGCTGAGCCTGCAGAAGAAACTGTACCCCTGCCACCTGCACCCGTGCCCCTGCCCCCTACTGGAGAAGATCCAAGCCCCCCAGCCTCGCCCTCTCGGGTGGCTCGTGTACGTGACCACCTGTGTCAGGATCTCAGGGATCGGAGGAGGGTGGCACGCTCACGAGCAAGACGCTCCCTGAGCTCTGAGTTTTAAAAGGATCCTGGCTCCTCTGGGAGTGAGGATGCTTGAGTCCCAGCAGGATCCTGGCCACCCCGAGTCAGCAATTAATCCAAATGGGCAACAGCCAGCAGAGGGCTATATAGCTGTGGGCTTTGGGAGAAGGCTTTGTGGAAGCAACTAGTCACTTACCTGACATTCTAGCATCCACTTCGGCTTCTGACTTTGGCTTCTGGACCCCCCGAATTCGGCTCCTGGACCTTTGACTTGCGATACCTGGACTGTGATTCGGTTTTGGCATCCTGGACCCTCGTTGCTCCCCAGCTACAGACCTTGGACTGCCCCTGGACTTCGCCTGACCCAGCCCCAGCACGTGACATAGCCATTCCTCCAAGAGCTTACAAAAAAGAGCCTTGTAAGCTCCTGCAGGATTGGCTATATCAGGGGTGTGTGGCCTAATATGCAAAGGAGCTCATGCCAGAATTCTACCGCTGGAGGGAGGTAAGGGTTACTGTAGGGTGAAACATATAGGTGTCTACATGCCAATGCTAGAAGCCTCAGAGTCAAGATGGGGAAGCTGGAGTGCTTGGTGTTCAATGAAAATGTAAATATAGTAGGTATCTCAGAAACATAGTGGGAGGGGGAAAATCTATGGGATAGAGTCATTCCTTGGTATAAGCTCTGTAGACAGGACAGAGAGGGATGTGTGGTGTTGCATCATACATCAAAGAGGGCACAGAATCAAATAAGTTAGAAAACATCAGGGAAATTAACTCCCCAACAGAACCAATATGAATGGGAATACTGGGCCCTAAGGGTTATTTAAAAGTGGGAGTGCACTGGAACAGTTGGTCACAAGAGCCAACACAAGTGGCAGCCCATCAGAGGCTGGGAGTGGAATCTCCACTCATTGTCCATCACGACTTAGGTATAGGACCTCCATCTTCATCAGATTCTATTTCAGTCGACCCAACCTGTCATTAGCTACCTTCCAGTCCTCAGGATTTTACTGAAAGATTACATATTTTTTGTCAGGAGATCCACAAGTTCACCTTTGAGTTCTTTCAGAACTCTTGGATGTATGCCATTCGGGCCTGGTGACTTATCCATTTTTAAATTGTCTATCAGTCTCTCATCACCTCAATCTGAATCAGGCCTTTCAACACCCCTCCTGAAATCAGCGGTTCTGGAGTGGGCAAACACTTCTTCTCTTCCACAATGAAGACAGAGGCAAAAAATGCATTCAGCTTCTCAGTCATTTCCCTATCCTCCTTTAGTAATCCTTTTACCCCTTGGTAATCCAAGGGCTCCACTGCCTCCCTGGTTGGTTTCCTGCTTCCAATGTATTTGAAGACATTTTTATTGTTGGTCTTTATGTTTTTTGCAATATGCAGGCAGTCCTCCCTATTGTGACTTCATGAGACAGTTTTCACTCCAACAGTACACTGTTTTTTATTTATTACCTGATTTGTTTTCTACATGTTATATTTTTCCTAGCTCTTAGATGTGAAAAAAGTAAACATACATGTTCTATTGTGACATACGGCACAAAAGTTCGCAACTCTTTCTCATGTATTGGGTATGGCTGGAATTTTTCGTGTATAAAATGGAAGATATTTATCATTTTAAATTCCATTGATTTGGTAAACAGTACAATATATATATATATATACATTAAGTTAATAAATGATGTATTTTATGTTAGTAGGTCAGTAAAAGATGCTTAGTTTTATTTTAAAAGTCAGTATTACTTATATTTTAATTTCCCAAAAAAATTCTACAGATTTTTCCTGGAAAAAAATGGGTTGTTTTGTCTTCCGTGGCCAACATTTCTGTAAATGTTACTTCTTTATCCCCAGCTATAATATTCAAAGGAATCTCTGCATGTCACCTTCATTCATATAGAAAAGGATACCGGATGGCAGGTGTTGGGGACAGAAATTTTTCTTCCTGTGACCTTGGAAAGCCACAGCTGGGGGGGAAATGCACGAGAATACACCAATCAGCTAATTCTGCATAAAGATTTGAATGCTGACACATACACTTTACGGGGGAAATCTCTGTTTGAAAGGAAAGGACTATAGCTCAGTGGAGGAGCACAGATTTTACATGTGCGAGATCCCACATGCAATTTCAGGCATCTTCCATCAAAGGATCTCAGGTAGGTGTTAATAGTTCCTGCCAGTCAGAATACACAAAACTCAGTTCTAACTTTCAATCTGCTGCTGTTTCCGGTGGTCAGTTTAAAGAAAATTTGTACAAATATTGCATGGGGGTCCAGATGTCTTCCTACAGGTAAAACTTTTGAGGTTATTATAGCTTAAACCAGAATATTGTTGCAGCAGAAATGCCATTCTTTTTTCCTGACTAGTCTTAAGGCTATGTCTACAGATGTCACTTGCTAATTTCACACCTATTCCATCAGTGACATGGCAGAACTACACAGTTTCATGATTCTTTCCTCAAGGGCTCTCTTCTATCAGGTAAAGCAGCTGTGTGTGGTTGCAGGTTAAGCAGTTCTGGCAGAAGCTTTTTAACCTTTTCCTCCTGTTGTGTTGTCACCCTCCCTCCATCCACCTGTTGTGTTGTCACCCTCCCTCAAGCTCCTGGGTCCCTGGGAGAAAACAGATACAAGTATTCGCAATCTTTTATTTTACCCTGTGTGCACATTACCCCTATGTATAGGCTACATGAAGAGTGAATGAGATCACACTTACTGACTCTGGCCCAGCCAACAGGCATTCAGCATAACTTGCATGGATACAAACAGTAGCTTGGCCTTCTACAAAGATAACTGGGACCTCAGCCAAAAGTAGGATCCTCAAGATCTTGTTACAAGTTATGTGTGGGCAATGAGAATAGGCAGGATTCTTTTCCTATGACCAGATAAAATATTTTCAGGCATTTGCCCCTGCAATTTTAGCTAGACTAACTGCCAAGTTTAAATTAACATAGGGCTTTCCAAAACTCATTATGAGAATAGACAATTTCATCTCCTGTGTAAAGCCTCTCTTCGGCAAATGAAAACTATAGTTTTATACATCTTTACTTGAAACTGTTTACATAGTTATTCCATTTGCACCCTATTTTTCTCCCCAATAGGGACCTAACACTACTTAAATTGTCTTTCTTGCTTCTATTTTTATCCTCACAATAACCCTGTGAAGTAGGTTAGGCTGAGTGTAGATGAATGTCCCAAAGTCACCCAGCAAGCTTTTAGGGCAAAGTGGGGAGTCAAGCCTGGGTCTATCAGATCCCACTTTAACCATTACACCAAGCTGTTTCTTGACTATATCAAAGAAAAATAAATAGCCATGCCTAGTGAACACAGTTAGAAATGAGCTGCAAATGTTCTCCCTTATCTTGCCCTGTAGAGCAGTGGTACTCACACTGCGACCCACATTTGCAATCCTCAGAAACCAAGAGCCACATGACTACTCTATGACACAACCTCAAACACATGCAAACAATAATATATATCTATTATATAACTATCTAAAATTACCACAGCTCCTGAGCACATAAGGCTGTCTTTCCCCACTGCTGGGAGGTTTATTTTATGGGTTAGCATTCAACAGCAGTACACACCATTCAACCATCTTATTCAGCTGCATATACTGACCCAGCCTCATCATGGTCAAGGTATGAAACTTTTTAAAATAAAGAACTTCTATTTTGGGTCTCCAGTACAGAAGCGATTGTCCCTTTTTCTAAAGGAATTGCCCACTTTCCAGGGTGGTTGACACACTGGGTAATGGTTTACACAGTCACTTCATTTCATCATCAGAACAACCACAGGTGACATGTCAAAAGAGCCACATGTTTATTTATTTATTTATTGCACTTGTATCCCCAAAACGGGCTCAGGGCAGCTAACAATTCGATGACATTCACATTATAACAATAAAACATTAAAATATTAAAACAGTTTAAATTACAATTCAGATGGCATTCTGTCTGTTTTGAATTAATTTGTGATGATACTGTGGGGTACATAGTACACACCCCCGTAGACGTTAAATGTACTTCCATTTAGTTATTAAAAGCCTGTCTGAACAGATATGTCTTACAGGCCCTGTGGAATTGTGATAAAACCCGCAGGGCTCTAGTCTCCTCAGGGAGGGCATTCCAGAGGGCAGGCGCAGCCACGGAGAAGGCTCTTGCCCTTTTTGTAGTGGTCAAACAGGCATCCTTTAGCCCAGGGATCTTTAACAGATTTAACAAGCTTGATCGTAGTGCTCTCTGGCGATCGTGTGGGGAAAGGTGGTCCCGAAGGTAGCTAGGTCCCAAGCCATATAGGGCTTTTAAATGTCATAACCATCACTTTGAACCAGGCTCGGAACACTACAGGCAACCAGTGCAGCATTTCCAGTGCAGGTTGGATGTGCACCCGTAAAGGAGCTCCAATACCAACCTGGCCGCAGTATTCTGCACCAGTTGCAGCTTTCGGGTCCAAGTCAAGGGCAGCCCCATGTAGAGGACGTTACAGTAGTCTATTCTCAAGGTGACCGTTTCATGAATTACTGTAGCCAAGTCGCTGCATTCCAGGTATGGAGCCAACTGTCTTATCTGCCTAAGATGATAGAATGCAGATCTGACAGTATGCTGCCACCTGGCCCTCCATAGCTAATGAAGGCTCCAAGAGAACACCTAAACTCTTGACCCTAGAAACTGGCGCTAAAGGCGCCCCATCAAAGGTTGGTAAAGGGATCTCTCTTCCCAAGCCGCCTCGGCTTAGGTACAGAACCTCCATCTTTGCTGGGTTCAATTTCAGTCGACTTTGTCTGAGCCATTTCATAGCGGCTTGAAATGCCCAATCCTGATTTTCTGGGATGCAATCAGCCTGGCCGCCCATCAGGAGGTAGATCTGGGTGTCTTCTGCATATTGGTGACATCCCAGCCCATAGCTCCAGACAATTTGGGTGAGGGGGTGCATGTAGATGTAGATAGTGTTGGGGAGAGAACCACCCCGAGGCACCCCACACACTAGTGGGTGTCCCCGAGACGACTTCTCACCCACTGCCACCCTCTGTCCCCGACCTTGGAGAAAAGAGGTAAGCCATTGGAGGGCAGACCCCTGAATCCCCGTGTCTGCATCTCGGTGTTATTCTTGAGCCACTGATTAGGTGCCAGTGCTGTAGAGCAATGGCTCCCAACTTTTATGGTACCATGAATCGGTTTCGTAGAAGACAATTTTTCCATGGACTGGAGGCTGGGGTGACACTGAGGTTTTTTCCACCCCAGGCTGCTCCCTCCACCCACACCCCATCCCTGCTCCCCATGGGAGGGGAGATGGGGGGGGGAAGTGGGGCTGTTTCTGCCACCTCCCCACTAGGTGGCCAGACAGCAGAAGGCCAATCTGCTTCTCCCTCCCATTGGCGGGGGTCTCTAAATGAAGGGTAGGCTAAGGTCGCAGGAGTCTTGGAGTGAGGCCATGCTTCCTTTTTCGTCTGCCCAGGACCCAGGCAGGTGGGGGCAGTGCAACACCTCTGCCTCACTCCACGGCCTGGTTGCTAGCCCAGTCTGCAGCCCAGTGGTTGAGGACCCTTGCCATAGAGCATACATTCCAGGTTTTTTTAAAAAAGAAGAAAAGGAGAACAACATAATTCATGAACCAGATACTAGAACCAGATATTTTGCCTCTGAACTAGGACTACAATACAAAAGATGAAACACAACAGTGCATACTCCAAATTCAACATCTGGAAAAGTTGGAAGGAAGGAAGGAAGGAAGGAAGGAAGGAAGGAAGGAAGGAAGGAAGGAAGGAAGGAAGGAAGGAAGGAAGGAAGGAAGGAAGGAAGGAAGGAAGGAAGGAAGGAGTTTAGAATGAATTCTGGCTCTTATTAGAACCTGGTCTGGAGCCAGGCAAAGGAAGATCTATATCATCTTGACACAACTGTCATTATTGAATGAAGTGTTGTGACAGACACTCTTCCAAGTGTTACTATCATTGGATCAAGTAACTCCATATTCCCTTGGATGTGGTCTATCTAGTTAAGATTTCTTTTTAATTCTCCCCGAACCCTTTCATTTGCTTCCTTACAAAGTATATGTAAGTTAACATCTTATAAAGTTTCTCCTATGTCTTTTAAGTTAAAAAGTTTCCATTAAAAAAAAAGATTTGCAAACCCCTCTATCTGCCCATACATACATGTACCCCAATCTAGTGCCTCCCAAATTCCAGATGATACTATTTGTGCTAGGAATCTTATGTGCACCTTTACCCAGTAAACAAAACTTTCTAGTTCTGGTTGCAAAACATTCATTCACTGCCAGTCCCAGAATTTACCACATAAGCATCATCTTTGCTTTTCACACCAGCTTTCTATTACCAAATATCAACTTACTCAGTGGTTCAGGAACCACATGTAGCTCTTGACATGCACCTGTGACTCTTTTCAGCATTGTTCCCCTACGTGGCACCTGTCTGATGGTTCACTGAAGTGAGAAAAGCCACTGCCTGGCAGAGTTTGTGATTGGCAGATAGTTCCTGTTTTCAAACACAGGAGGGACTGGAAGACAGGAAAGCTGTGAGCCTCCCTAAACCATGGGTCTTGTGCCAAGGATTGGAGTAAAGGGCCCATCATCTTCAACAACCTCACATTGCAGCTGCCACATTCTCATCCCAACACCCAGCGGGCTGTTTTGAAGAGAGGAAGCCTGCCACAGTGGGTGTTTTCGCACTGACCTTAATCAGCAGCGACGCCCCTCTTCACCGCGCAGGATCGGCGCGGATTTCACACTAATTGCCGCGGAGCACCCGGAAGAGCCGGAAAGTCCCGCGGCTTTTGCGGCGCAAATGGAAACTGGTTTTTGGCGGTTTCTGTTTGCGCCGCAAAAGCCTCGGGACTTTCCAGCTCTTACGGGTGCTCCACGTCAATTAGTGCGAAATCCGCGCCGATCCTGCGCGGTGAAGAAGGGCATCGCTGCTGATTAAGGTCAGTGCGAAAACGCCCAGTGTGTATGCAGGACAGGTGATTTTATTCCCCCTCCTCCAAAGCTGGCTTTCTTGCATCCAGGGACTTTGGCAATCTCATTCCCTCACCTAAGCTACTATGCCTCTTGCTCAGAACAGGAAAGCAGAGAGGGAAGTCCTACCATTCATTTCTCCAGTGGTGAGGAAAGACAGCCCTACATGCTTGCAGATACCCTAATAATATTTTTTTAATTTATCTATTTATTTTAAATAATTTTATGTCACCATTCTACCTGGTCCGGGTCAACAAGGCAATAAACATAAAAACATTAAATCATTTGAATTAAAATAGTCAGAAATATAACTTTCCATTAAATCCCATAAACAAATACAGTAATACTAAAAGAAGGACGAAAAACCTTCTAGTCACTAGGAGATGATTATGGGTCCATGACTAAAATCAATAGTTATATTATTCTATGTGTATGTTTAACAGGTACTGAGGGTCTACAGTAGTCATTTCGCTCTTTTAGTTGATATTAAATGCAAATGTGCCTCTCTGTTGTCCTGTTAGATCCTCTGGTATCCCAGACACTCCAAGGCTGGTTACAGATGGGCAGCTCTTTGTGACCAGGAGGCATCTCAAATCATGCCATCCTAAAATGGAGTGGACAAATCTCTTTCACACACTCCCATGTGAAGTATCTGTATATCGTGCGGGGGGCACTTTGGTGCATTCACACAGTTGTTGCGCACCACCCACTTAGCACAGTTTGGGTTTCTTTTTTTTCCCTTACCTTTTTAGTGGCCATGCGCTCATGTATTTATATGCTCATGTGCTCCATGGCAGTGATTAAAAAAAAAAAAAAAAGAATACCGGTGAGTGCCTAGAGTGGATTGGCAGATTCACACCAGCAATCTGCCTTGTTTGCGTGCTCCTGTGGTCAGACACCAGGAAATGCGAGAGGACTGCAGCAGAAGATTTTGCTACCACTTCCCTACCGGTACCTATTTGATCCATCTCAGAGATGTCAGGCTGAGTGCAAGAGCAGAATGGGCAACAGCTGCGCCTATCTGACCTTAATCCATCTGGGGGAAGTGCTTATGCCAGCTCAAACTGGTCATCTGAATCCAGCCCAAGACTTCCGTCTTAATCTATTCCACATACCCTTCTTAAAATAAGATTTAGAGAATGTTGGTCTCACTCATCTAGGGTAGAATGTGAGGATGCTATGAGACTGCTGTAGATTAAGTCAAGTCTACAGAAGACAATAAACACTGAGCTGCTTAACTTTCATGCTGCTTGTGCCACTTAAGTATCAAAATTTGGAGCAAGAGGGAAATCTCAGTTGTCATTCTTTGAATGGAAATGTTGGGGAAAGACTGGGAGTTCAGAGCCTTTAAAGACTTTTATTTCTGATGCAGCAAACAGAACAAAAAATGTGCATGTGACTGAAATTAACCCCAAGAGACTGTACTAAAGGACAATGGTCAGTTTTCAGTAAAATATGCTGGCATAGGTTTTCTAATCTCACAGGTTCTTCAGCAAGACAGATCAAATCATGCCATTCAAGTGGGAATTTTACTGAAGGAAGTAGAAGGAAGCCAGATGGAACACTACTATTTAAAGACTCCAAAACTGTAAGAAGTAAACACTGTTCTCAGACAGTTCATCATAAACATATACTACTTGAGGTTTTTATTTATTGTATTTTCCCATTTCTCCAGAAGAATCAACCCAAGATGTCTCACAACAACACTGAAGCAAAGTAAAACTATCAAATAATCAATTAATCACCAATAATACAATCCACACTGACTGCAGTGTGTAATAAATGAAACCCAGCATAAGAAAAAAGAAAGAGGAAGAAACAAAGCAAAAAAAAAAAAGCAAATACAAAGCATAATCCAGATCCTCATAAAAACTGGCCAGACTAGAAACAGTATATAGGGGCATAAAATGAAAGGAAAACCTTAAGCAGCCAGTAGTGAAAATGTGAGACAGAACTCAAATAAAAAGCTGGGCAAGTTGAAATGGCTTAACCAGGAACCTAAATGCCCCCCATAAAAAAGATGATGGACAAAAGCTTCCAGGGAGGAGGATATTCCTTAAATGGGAGACTGAAAACATCTGGTCTATGGACACCACCACCTCAACAAAGAGCAAGGTTTGGCAAGAAGATATTAACTAGAAGGCAGGATAATAGGGAAGAAAGAGGTCATTGCCTTATTTGAAAAATTCTACACCTACCTCATAGGCTACTCATGGACATCCTCAACCATTACAGGACAGTACAATTGATTCTCAATAGAGGCACAATCATATTTTGCTTGGGTCGCCGCAGTCCGGAAAGGGGAATCCCCCTACCAGCCTTTGACGGTGCGCCGCTGATAGCGGCGGACAGGGTCAGGAGCTTGGGGGTGCTGTTGGAGCCTTCCTTAAAGATGGAGGCTCAGATAGCAGCCGCTGCCAAGTCCGCGTTTTTTCATCTTAGGCGGGCAAGGCAGTTGGCCCCCTTTTTGGAGCGCGACGACCTAGCAACAGTGATCCATGCCACGGTCACCTCGAGGTTAGACTACTGTAATGCCCTCTACATGGGGCTGCCCCTGTCCCGAACTCGGAAATTGCAGCTGGTGCAGAATGCCGCGGCCCGGCTGTTATTGGGTCTCCCAAAGTGGGAACACATTCAGCCGGGTCTTCGGACCCTGCACTGGCTTCCAGTAATATACCGAGTCCGGTACAAGGTGCTGGTTATCACCTTTAAAGCCCTATATGGCTTGGGACCTGTCTACCTGAAGGACCGTCTTTCCCCGCACGTTCCCCAGAGAGTACTGAGGTCGGGAACACAAAATCTCCTTACTATCCCTGGGCCGAAGGAAGCCCATTTGAAATCCACCAGAGAAAGGGCTTTCTCTGTTATGGCCCCTACATGGTGGAATCAGCTGCCCGAAGAGGTGAGGGCCCTGCGGGACCTTGTACAGTTCCGCAGGGCCTGTAAGACGACCCTCTTCCGGCTAGCCTATACCTAGCTTGAGAATTTTAATGTAACTTGCCGGATTTCTTTTATATACAGTTGAAATATTTATTAATATTTATTGATAACCATGGTTTTATCTGTTTTTATTTGTTTTAAATGCTGATCCCTTTATATGTTTAAATACTGTAATTTTGTTGGATCTATCACTGGAAGCCGCCCTGAGCCACTTGTGGGAAGGGCGGGATATAAATCCCAAATAAATAAATAAATAAATATGATCCTTTTTCTAGTACCCTGACAACAAAATAGAGCAAATCTACTAAGCCTCTTTCCCATGTTGAGTATTTAAATGTAAAGTACATGTACATTAAAAACTGTGAATAAAAATATCAATGTCCAAATTGAAAATCTCTTGGCTAAAAGGAAGAAGGCACTGTGGCAAAATGTAGCTTAAGAGCCAGTGGTTAAAGGATCCACTGTTAAGCACACTGGATTGCCATATATCAGGGGTGGTCAATGGTAGCTCTCCAGATGTTTTTGGCCTACAACTCCCATCAGCCCCAGTCATTGGTCATGCTGACTGGGGCTGATGGGAGTTGTAGGCAAAAAACATCTGGAGAGCTACCATTGCCCGTTGCCCACCCCTGCCGTGTATTTATCAAGGATGTATTTATCCATGTATTTATCAAGGACAGAAAGAGCCACAATAGGGCAACCATTGCCTAAGGGTGAGGTAGTTCATAGTCAAAACTGTTCAGGAATTATCAATATATCTAGTTCCCAACATGGCCAAATTTGTGGATACTCACATCTGGAGACTGAAGCCAAAAATAAACAGGATGGATCTCTCTACAAGCCTGAGAAAAGCCCCAGATTTGCAGAAAAACTTGAAATCTTAAACAAACAAAAATATTCAGGATTTAAAACTCTAAAAATAACAGCAGCAATGCCTGTAGCTTTAAAAACTAAATGCCCTATGTGACCATGGCTAGGCAACTACAGCAGGTATTGCCAGTGTATTTCAGAGGGCAGGCATGTTGGTCTGCAGTAAAACAGTTAGATTTGAGTCCAGTAGCACCATAGACACCAACAAAATACCTGAGGAAGGTTACTTTGACTCCACCATCCAGTTTGCATGACTCACCCATGCCTGGCTGCTTGCTACTATTCAACATAGGGTTGCCAAGTCCAATTCAAGAAATATATGGGGACTTTGAGGGTGGAGCCAGGAGATTTTGGGGATGGAGAAAGGAGCAAGGTTGTGACAAGTATAATTGAACTCCAGAGGGAGTTCTTCTGGCCATCATATTTAAAGGGACTGCACACCTTTTAAATGCCTTCCCTCTATAGGAAATAATAAAGGATAGGGGCACCTTCTTTGAAAGCTCATAGAATTGGACCCCTTGGTCCAATTTTTTGAAACAGTGTTTTGAGAGGCACTGGATGCTATGCTGAAAATCTGGTGCCTCTACCTCAAAACACAGCTCCCTTAGAGCCTCAGATACCCACAGATCAATTCATTATACCCTATGGGAATCATGCCCAGCAGACATTTCCCTCCCCCCACCTGGTTTCTGATGACCCTGAAGTGGGGGGAGGGCCTTCAAATTGGGGGCTCCCCTGCCCCCATATGGGGATTGGCAACCTTAATTCAACAGCAACCATCCTAAGAAAGCCAGAGTGGTGTATTGGTTAGAGTTTCACACAGGATACGGAAGAACCAGGTTCAAATCCCCCAGTCTTCCATTGAGGATATAAATGAACCAAATAAATAATTACTGTAGCTGAAGATGGGGGGCAGATTATAAAATAAATTGGTTAGTTGGTGGGAAGGAGATGAGGAAGCAGCAAAAGGTAAGGATATGGCGGTTGCCAGGAAGAGAGGAAGAGGAAATAGTGTGGGGAGGTGATATGGGGGAAATGAGTTGTCCTATACAAGTTTTTGCAGGTTTCCCACCATACAACTTGGTCTGGCATGCTGGATGACATTATGCAATTGAACTTTTCCCACAAAAGGCTGCCAGGGGTAGAAAATGAAGGAAAACTGAAGACAGAGGAATTAAGATACAGTTGCCTGGGGGCTCCTGGGTCCATCCTGGGATGATCTTGCATGCAGTGGTGTCACCCAGAAGTGACATTATCATGCCAGGCACATTGCACACCAACACTCTAGCATTTTGGCTGAAAACTCGGCCAAAATGCCAGAGTGTCAACATGCAATGTGCCTGGCACGATGATGTCAACATTGGAGGGGACTGTTCAGGAGCTGGGCTTCCCACGCTGGCCAGCTGGCTGATGGCAGATTGGAGCTCCCAAAATCAGGGGAACCCCCACCCTGACCAGGAGTTTAGAACCCTAGTTTAAGAACATCCTTGAGCTATTAGAGCCAGTGTGGTACAGGAGTTAGAATGATAGACTTAAGATCAAAGAGACACCACTGAAAGTTGCTGGCTGACACTCAGCCACAGGTACCTCACAGAGTTGTTTTGAAGATAAGAAAGACAAGAGGAGAACAATGTAAGTTGCTTTTGTTCCCCATTGTGATGAAAAGTGGGTCATGATGTTATAATTTTGGCTACAGGTTCACAAAAAAGTGATTTCGCTTGCTGTTACTTTATCAAGTATTGCTGCAGCTCTTTTGGCAGGAAACAGCTTGTTCATTCAGCATTTAAACTACCAATAAATATTGCAAACTCAATGAGCTACTGGGCTGGTGAGTGGGTATACCTCAATGTACACAAGTGCCGTCAAGTTGCAACTGACTTATGGCCACCCCAACAAGAATCTTTCAAGGCAAGAGAAGCCGAGGTGGATTGCCATTACCTTCCTTTGCAGAGCCTTCCTGAGCAGTCTCTCTATGCACTTCCAGATAAGTTCATCTCTGCCAGAAATGTACATATGATCCATTATCCTGTCCTGTTAGGCTTTCTGCTTCAGTCCTTCCCTACATTCAAGCAAACAAGAAAGTATTGCACTGTCTTTGATCTTCTGAATTGCTCACAGAAAACTTGGTAGGTATAGACAGAACCATACCAGCCTCTGGACCTCAGGAAATAATTCACTTTGCTGACTTCAGAATGTAGTATCAGCCATGATACTCAGCCATGCATCTCAAGATACTGCCTTACATTTCTGAAGTTCTTCCAGTACACAAAATTATTTATTCGCACAGGGCATGTATTGCTTCATTTATATTTTTACACTATACCTATTACACTACCTTTGTATCAATAAAGTAGATAAGATTTATGCCCATGGTAACCAAGCTTGTGCTTTCCAACATTATGCCATCAATATTTGCCACATCTGGCAACAACTGTTCATATATATACTGACAGGTGTCCCTACACTGTGGCTCCAGCTATAGTTTATTCTCCTCTGCAGGTCTTATTTCTATGCGATGAAAAAAACCTATTTGGCTGCTAAGAGTGCAAAGCAATGCACACTGGGGCCAAAAATCCTAACTATATAAAAAAAGAGAGAGAAACCAGTTTTTCTGCTACTGTTAGGTAGCACACCCTAACTCTAACATGACTTTCTTAGAAGTCCTTAGAGCATTTACAACCAAAAGCAAATGAGGACCTCATAGGGGGAAAGGATTCTTTTTTAATTCTAACCCAATTAAATCTTGTAAAATAGGCTCAACAACCCTACTGTTAGAAATGCATGTTTGATTTATATCTTTTTAAAAGATGTTTACTAGCAACATTTATTTTAAAAAGGCCAGGAAATTGGCATTTATTGATTTTGAAGAGCTACCTCAAAACTGGATAATTAGTTCTATTTTATTGAACGTCTCATCCTGGAAAATTCCTCTACTGTAAATATAAAGAGCACATTAAAGTTTCAAATATTAGTGCCTGAAGCTCTTGTGTATCCATCAAATTTTATGCTTCTACTTCTTTCTGCAAAGCCTATCTCAGTTACAAGCCCCAAAATCTTCAAACAGGCCCCAGTTTCTTTCATCGATGTTTGTTTTTATTTACTGTTCTATTGACTCAAGACTGCTACATGGATGTTTAATATTTAACAAAGTACATTGCTTTTTTCATCGCATGATATATTATGTTACTGAAGTTTCAAGTCAATGAACCTGCTCTAGCAAAAGTAGTACATAAAGGTAAACTGTATTTGATGCTAGAAAATACTTACATCAAAATACTTATATCTTGAGTAAAATGTCTTTTAAAAACAGGCTCTCTGGCCAGTAAAATACAACAGTAATTCAACTGCAAATTCCTCAAGACAGGAATTATGTCTTTTTTTTTTTTTTTTTACAACTGCGGTAGTTCTCACTGGATGCAACCAGAGCTTAAAACAATAAATCTGAGCCATTTTATTCTCACTATCTTGAAAGAATAATAGAGTCTGGTAATCTAATTAATCACTTTGGATTTCATTGTAACAACATGGACTAGGATTCTATGAACAAGTTCAGTGAACTCTAGATAGTCTTTAGGGTTTGTAGAATCTTTCGGGATCAAGTGCCGTGTTCTACTGGAGAAAGTTTTCCTTCCAGACGTTTAGTTCTCAGCTGTGGAGAACATCCTCAGTGGCGTTGCAGCCGGAGCAGGCGCTCAGACCTTCTTGGCTGCTGTGCATTGAGTGGGGCCAGGGCTGCTGGAGAGCTGCTATTTCTAGGCTGGAGGGGGTGTGATGAAAGGGCAATTGGTTTGTGGATGTGCCCATTGTTTGGTGGGGCTTCCTGGAAGGGTAGTGATAAGGAAACTGGCTGTTGAATGTGACCATTGTTCCGTGTTAATTGCTGGGAGGGTTGGAAGGGGTTTGAAGATAAGGAAGATGGTTGTTGACTGTGCTGATTGTTCTGTGGAATTTGCTGGTTGTTCTGAGACTTTCTGCAATTTATAGTCTGTAGGGTGTTTTGCAGAGCTGGGTACCAAGACTGGGGATGAAAATATAGTCTCTTCTATAAAGCATGCTTCCCTAAAACTTCCATGTGCACAAGATCAATTAATTTCAAAGGGCCCCTGAGCAAATGGAAGTTCTAGCAGTAGAGGAAACACACTCCACAGCAGGTAGTCTCTAGCATGCATGGAACTCATTCATACAATCCAAGCCCAAATTAACACTTTTTTTTAGATCCTACTCCTAACAGCTGTGAGATATATTAGAAACAGTAATATATTTCAAAGTGGTTCCAGCCATTCTTTCCCAAATCACAATTCAAGCTTTACATAATTTCACAAAGATTAATGTTCGTATCTTGGTTCATAGAGAAGAAACAAACTAAAGCATCATCAAATGTCACACAACAAAATGTAATTTATTCAGACTTTCTGATTTGCAATTTCACTGCTACATGGAAGAGAAGGTAATGGGTGAGGGGAAGAGGAGCTAGCATAAAAGCACAAAAGCCCAAGAACTCTGGACTATTCTCATCACAAGCAAACTTTGATCTGGATAGCCCAGGCAAGCCTGATCTTGTCAGATCTCAAAAGTGAAACAGGGTCAGCTCTGGTTAGTGTACTTGGATGGGAAACCTCCTGGAAATACTAGCACTTGGGAGGACAGGGGCAGCCTTTATTCAGCCACCTCTCTGAATATCCTCCAGCCCCCAATAGGGGTCAGTCACCAGAGGTCAACATGACTTCCAGGTGCAGAGATAAACATAAAAATACAATATATATATAAAAAAGGAACAAGCAAACTTTGATCACAATGTTTAAAATGCAACAAAGCCCACATACTTCTGAAGGTAATTTTTATTAGAGAACTTTCATAAAAACCAAATCCTGCCCATAGGAGTTGTTGATATTTAAAATCTGCAGAAAGTCTCAGTAACTTAAGAGGGGGAAGATCATATTATTGAATAAATAATTTTAATTTTTATAAATGTACACTTCCTTGAAAGGTCCCATGGCTGAAATCAGTGCCCTATCACCACATAAGAAGAAAGTGTTCAAAACATTAGTGACATTCTAAGCAGAATTACACTCCATTCCAGACAATGGACTTAGAAGGATTTAATGCTGTTTAGGATGGCACTGAAAATTTTTGCAAGTGTACCATTCTAGACAGCATTTACAACTCTGTTCCTAATATTGCCAGCCCCATCTAGTCATACCCACTTTGTGCCACTCATTGCTTCTCTTCTCTGTTCACTTCTATTTCTGTTTGCATGCATGTTCGCATCCAGAAAAGAAGCATGTTCCATCAGAATTTGGATGAGATAATTTACGTTTTTTATCAATCAGACGTACTGGCACTAACTCCACATCTCTCCTTTTACTGATTTGGTACAACAATAGCTTTATGTACACTGCAGGCAATCTTTGCTTTAAGTTGGACAGGGGAAAAACTTCCCCATTTATACTATTAAATATTTCTGCCCATGTTCCCTCTAAGCTGAGTTCAAGTGAGCTAGCTCACAGTTTTTTTAGCCTCTGGCTCACACATTTTTGTCTTAGCTCAGCCTGCTCAGGAATGATGGCCCCTGAGCACACTAATTATGCAATAGGTCACAACTTTAATGCCAGTAGCTCACAAAGTAGAGCTTTTGCTCACAAGGCTCCACAGCTTAGAGGGACCATACTTATTCACTGGCTTGAAAATGGAATCAATGTTAAAGGCATAAACCTAGGGTGGCTCCACTCTTTTCTGCCTCACTAGTTGCAAACAGTCTCCAAATCAATTGGGTAGGGTTTGTGTTGTGGAGTGCCACAAGGCTCTATTCTCTCAAACATGCTCTGTAATCTAGGAGTGAGGCTACTGAACTTGATTGCCCAAATATTTTGAGTTGGGTGTCATCAATATGCTGGTTATTTATCGCAGATGTGTCCTCCTTGGTTCTGAACCAGTACTTTTTGGCTGTGGTCAGGTGGCTAAAGCAGAACAAGTTGAAGTTAAGTCCACACCAGACAGAGGTAATGCTGGTAAGGAAAGCTGATATTCTAGAAGGACTGAATCCACTTATCCTACATGTAGAGAAGTTGGCTTTTTCAGACCAAGTTTTGTGAGTGCTCAAGGATGATGCCTTGCACTTTAAAAAGGATGACATGAAAGAAGGAGCACCTTCTATTAACTGCATCTGGTTGTCCACTTTCTTGTTACCCAGATTCAGACAATCAGTTAATGGCCCATGCTTCTGTAACCTCACAGTTAGATTACTGCAATGTGCTATAGGTGAGGCTGCCTTTGAAGACAACCCAGAAACTACAACTGGTCCAGAGTGCAGCAGCCCAAATTTGTCAGGAACTAGCCATTGGGAACATACATTGGTCATTTTGAAAGAGCTATGCTGGCTGCCAACCTAGTTCTGAGTTCAATTCAAGATGCTGGTTATGACACTCAAAAGGAATCCTTGCAGATTTCCCGCTAAACCCGGTCAGAGTTTTCCCAGGGAGAGGCTCTGCCAGGAAAGAGGAGGGAAAACTGAAGATGAGAGCATATAAAGGTAGGTTAGTTGGAGGGTGGAAAGAAAAGAAGGAAGCAAGACAAGAGGAGAAGCTATGGGGGATGCTAGGGAAGAGAAAGAGGAAATATAAAACAAGATGCCCCTGAAAGTCTTTGTAGGTCTCCAGTTGTATTTAACTTAAAAAAACCAAAGCTTCAATTCTGTGACATTTAACAGGCACTATTATACTCTCAATAGAAAATAATCAATGGTTCTTCATGAATTGCTATCATTTTAGATTCCCTCACTTGACTTTTTGCCAAGCAGGCTCCAAAATATATAAATCAATAAAACAAGATTGACACCTCACGGTTGAAAATGAAAACCAAATGTGGAATGTATTGGGATGGTGTGACTTCACAATGCCCTTTTTCATGTTTTGTGCATGTGACTGTGTGCGTTGCTAACTATAGCTCTTGCATATATAATTCCATTATACTTTTATAAATCAGTGTTTTGAAAAATGATTTGGAACCATTAATATATTTTCCTGGTTAAAATTCTTTGAGATGTTCTTAACAAGACTCTTAGATAATGAATTTGGGCAAACTCTGGAACAGTCTTTACAGTATTATCATTCTCATTAATTTTCAGAACTACCCACTGTGTGGAGATGATTGTCATGGGCCTAAGACTTCAATTTGGCTAAATATTTCTGCATATATTTCAACATATAAGTAACTAACAGATGTTTAAATCTAAGTTCACATTCTGGTAATGGTTAAATATTTACTATAATGCTATAATTTATTTTGCTGCACTCATCTTCACCTCACTTCTTTTGCCTTTAAACATTCCTTTACGTTGCTCATCAACTGTAGACAAAAAAGCTTTCACAAGATGACAAAACATACTGAGTTTAGTAAATACAGCTGTGTTAAAAAGTTTAAAAAGATTTTTAAAATATGGAACAAACTGCAAATGAAAACCAAAGTCAAATATAGAAAATGCAAAATTCACAGCAGTTATATAAACCCCAGACTATGTCAAATATTTAAATTGATTGCATGATCTTTCAAACTCCTGATATTTTAGGCTATAATCTTACCCTTCTAAATCTTTCTCACACACTAATGATTAGAAGAGCCTACACTAAAAGGAAAAAATACTTTTGAAAAAACCCTGTGCAGTATCTATTTTTACTTCTTTTCCCTTTTTCTTATCTTTGAGGACTGCTTGTTTTCATTGTTTCATCCTTTAGCATCCACATATCAGAGCAATAAGTATTTCATTACTGGTTTATCTGTCCAGAGGCTTGAAAAGCAGTAACAATTAACCCTCCCTTCACAGTGATTGATACAGGCTTTGCTTTCAATTTGTTCCACTACACAGATCATGAAATTCTGAATGCGATCATCCTTATTGACCTGTACCTTCAAACACATAGCTACAATGAAATGAAAGTAATTATGAAAAGGAACACAGGACTACTCAATGCTAAAACAAGGTCTTCAGAAATATTTGTATGACCTTCCAAAAATGGCATTATTGAATGTGAAATAAATCATGGATTTCCTTTCCTATCTAGAAGTTTTAAATTTACATCTGATCAATGCATCTTATTATTATACTTTAGCAGTCCCATTCTTCCACATAACTGACATCAACAGAACCAATCACTTGAATACAGAAGGGCAGAAGGATTCTAAAACCTGTATGAAACTTAGTTACACTTCTTAACTAACATAAAATCTAATCAAGAGAAATTGAATCATGAGTAAACTGTAAAGACTTCAATGAGACAAGTGCAACCACGTTTCTTTGGATAGGATCAGGCCTCAGATTCAGCGGGAGCTCACAGGAGTGCAGCTCCTGAACCTTTCTGACAGTTCCACCTCCTCCTTCCCACCTTGTCCATTGAATAGTAGGTGCAATCCTTGGATGAGCTCCACCACCTTTTGTTCTACAAAATAACCGCTGGATGGGACAATTCACCCCAAGCAACAATAGGACCCTCAAGTCTTTCCACCCACTAGACAAATGGTAAGTAGGAAACGAAAGTGCTTTTGGTGGACTGCTTGCCTCCTTCCCAACACATAAGGATGAAGAAGAAGCCTCCATAACAATCAGAGAAAACTCTCAGTCAGCTGCTACAGACACAGATACCTGGAGCCCTCTTCCACTCAACATCTGGATATGGAAATCTTCATCTACCTGCCATTATACTGCTCATGCAGAAAAGGAAATTCATTTTTCAGGATCACTTTTCTTGGATTGTGACATAGGGTCACATGACTGAGTTCAAATTGGTATCTGGACCAGTCTATATGACCTTATGAACATATATATATGAACATATGAAGCTGCCTTATACTGAATCAGACCCTTGGTCCATCAAAGTCAGTATTGTCTACTCAGACTGGCAGCGGCTCTCTAGGGTCTCAAGCTGAGGTTTTTCACGCCTATTTGCCTGGACCCTTTTTAGCTGGAGATGCCGGGGATTGAACCTGGGACCTTCTGCTTACCGAGCAGATGCTCTACCACTGAGCAACCATCCTTCACTGAACTGTTGGGATAAAATAGGATAACACAGTGTTCAGTGTCCTGAGTTCCTTGGAGGATGGGCATTATGAAAATGCAATAAATATTGCATGCAACGCAATGAAAATAAACAGATTGCATTATAACTTTAGGATCAGAATGTAAAATATTTTGTTGAAAGATCTCACATTAAAATTATTGTTTTAGTATTATCAAAATATGCTGTTCAAACCAAGGAACTACATTTCCTATTTAATGGGAAGAAAATGTGTAATGTACCAAAGAGAAAAATTAAGAATTACAGAAGCAATAGTTTGACATACTGAACCAAGAACTACTACCCGTGGTTTTATATAAGGGTGGCTCAGTACAATTTTTAAAGAATCCTTCAAAATAAATCTTAAGTACGATCCAAAAATGATGATCTTGGGGGAAGAACATACACACCAGTTTGTTTTAAAATAAGGACCAGTGTTAAAAAAAGCTGAGCAAAATACCTACATGAGCAGGATGCTCTTATATGTCCAATGCTTAAAAAAAACAACCCTGCATATATTAGCAATGCATTATTCTGAACTATAATCATATACTAGCACCAAAGGGTGTGGGTGAAGGAAAAACTAGCCATTTCTCCGTTGTTGACCTACAGATTAAAAAAAAAAGTGAAAGGTTAAAAATGTGGAAAAAATGTATATGCTAAATAATGAAAATCTAAAACTAGAATGCTGCTACACTTCAAGTAGCATTCTATTTAAATATCTGTAGTGAACTCTACACTGTTGGATATTCAGACAATATAATCTGTAGATGTTTGGTTGAAAGCTGAGTTAAGCCAATCAGCTTCTTTCTAAACCAGCATACAACAACCATAGATGTTGAACATGAAAAACCAGCCTTACATTATTACAAAAGCAGATGGTTAAATTTACAGGAAACCGTTCACTGATAATAATTTTAATAATTCTTGTAACTCCCATCTGTAAACCAAACACAAAAATTCTGATGAAAATTATAATTTATATTATTTGGGTGAGTATGTGGAAAGTTACAACTAATTGTACAGGGATAAAAAAATGGCTATTCACAAAAATGCCTGCGATTTTTATGAACAGACTGTTTAAATGAAGAGCACTTTAATCAGTAGAGGAATCCTCACGTTCCTAATGTCTTGCTGTGCATTCTTCAGGTTAGAGTAGCAGCTGGTAGAGGTCATATATCTTTTGTGAGCATCCCAAAAAGGCTCACTGCCAGACTGTTAAATTATGAATAAGCAATGAACAAAAGAATGCAGATACGGTAGTGACAAGATAATCCAAGCAAATTTATCTATGACAAATTTCACAGGATTAACAAATTACATTTACACAGAACAATAAAAACCTGCAAAAAAATGATGAGCCCACTTTTCCTTAACAGCATTAGCCCCCCAATTACCATTCACTTAATGTATTTAAATTTAACTTTACCTGAAAATAAGACATGTGCCAACAAACATATTCACTAAATTCAAATGTGGGGAAGTAGAGTTCTCCTTAAAAGGTTCATGCAACTACACACACAAGCAATTAATCACAACAGCACATGCACTCATTTCTATTTATTTTGTATACCGCTGCGCAACATTAACATGGCTCCTCATAATTGGTATCAGCTAAATTAACAGTATTAACCAGCAGTCATTGTATACAAAACCAAAACAATGTATGTATTTTGCAAAATATATACTCCACCCTTTTGCCTTCTTAAGCACCACCAAAGTGGCCAACAAAAAAATGCATAATACAGTCACATCTTAAAAACTATCAATACCAACATAAAATGCATCACTAAAACAGTTAAAACCAACGTTAAATACATACAAATACAAAAAAGCAACAATTAAAGCACTGTGCAAGAAGGAAGAGTCACCGAATTTAAAAAGTCTTCATCAGATGTCACAAGATGGCATCAGAAGGGGACAGACCAATCTCCATGGGGAGAGAGCTCTAGAGTTTTGGTGCCATGACCAAGAAGGCTCTCTCACAGGCTGCCACCCACCTAATTTGAGAAGGTCAGGGCACCCTCAAAAGGGCCTCAAGAGTGGTCAAGTAGGTTCATAACAGAAGAGAGTAAAGAAGGGCTTCAAGTATGCTATTCGCAAAACATACAAGGCTTTAAGGGTCAAGAAGTAACAAGCTGGGAACCAGTTTTGATGTGCCAAGACTGGAATGATATGGTCCTTATTTATTAAAGACATCTTAAGGTACTTTTCTACCTTGTGAAATTCAAGATGGCTTATGATTCAGTCTAGTCAACAAGTTCCCTATAGCATTCTGCTCCACTTGAAGTTTGTGAACACTTTTCAAAGGAAGCCCCCAAGTACAGTGCACTGAAGTTATCTAATCTAGAAACCACCATGGATTTAGAATAATCAAAATCACCAATATAAAAACCCATAGAGCAGGGGTGGCCAACGGTAGCTCTCCAGATGTTTTTTGCCTACAACTCCCATCAGCCCCAGCCAGCATGGCCAATGGTTGGGGCTGATGGGAGTTGTAGGCAAAAAAACATCTGGAGAGCTACCGTTGGCCACCCCTGCCATAGATGAACTCTAGCAACCTCATTCAGATTTTTTTTAAGTTTTGAAATTTGTTGATTCTTAGCAGAACACTGGCAAATAAAATATGAAGTAATTTTCAAACAACTTTGAACAAATCATTCTTCAGAAATGGCTATGACTTAACTGCTGTCTTGTCCTGAATAGCCCAATCACAACAGATTTTGGAAGATATGCGGAGTTGGCGCTGGATGAGAGGCCATGGAATACCAGGGTTGTAAGGTGGAGGCAGGCAATGCCAACCCACCTCTGAATGTCTCTTGCCTTGAAAACCCTATGGGGTTTCCATAAATCAGCTGTGCCTTGATGGCACTTTCCACCATTACCATGACTTCAATGAAACCTTGGTCTTGGGAAATAATACACAAAGTTTATTTTGTTGCGAAGTGAAGGCAGAATGTATTTTATAAATGACAAACGTACCAAAAACATGTTCACCATAATCCAATCATTTGATCCACAACATGAATGATCTATTTTGCACTAGGGCTTCTTCCAAGTAGAGAGCCCTTTTGCCCCCGGGGCTTCTCTCCATTTTCACATAAGCTGCCATAGAGCTGTGAGTTGGCACACTGCTTTTAAGACAGCTTGTCAGAGGATCTCGCTTGCTGCAGAATAGTGGCGCACCAACCCGCAGCTCCAGGGCAACTTGTGCGAAAACAAAGAGAAGACCTGGTAGCAAAAGGGCTCTCCACCCGGAACAAGCCTAGTGTGAAATTGGTCAATGTTTCAAAGTAGTAATAACAGTACATATAGACAATGTCCATATTTCAGTCACATTCAGTCACATCCTGATCTAGCAAAAATACATATCCTATTTTGATCTGACAGAGAGAAGCATAAACTAAGGATTTAAGCAGAAAGAGAGAACCCAGACCCTAATTACTTCAGCCATGATTTATGATGAGTTAGGCAAGCCCATGGAAATCAATGGCATCACACTAGAATGTAGAAATCATGAAGTTAATTTTATGGGTATCAATGGGACATAATTTTATGTTGTGTAGGTATGCCTAATTAAAATCAACAGAACTATGCACTAATAAAGCCTTGGCCATCTCTCTCTCTCACATGTGTGTGTGTGTTGGAGCCAAGTCCCATCACGAACACATGAGAATCCAATATAAGTTGGTTCACTCCATAGTACTATCACCCCAATTTTGATAGAACTGCTGTATAGATTTGACACAGCCTTATGATATACTAACATCAGGTGGCGATAGGATTGGATGGCACAATCCCAACCATGCATAAATTTGTTAGCAGCTGCTTAGGTTTGTAATGTGTGAATGCCCAAGAGATATGCAAGTGCTAAGGGAAAACCAGAGTTAAGCCAGCTTTGTTAGGATATTATTTTCAGCATTTAAATTGCTGACTCCAATGGACTTCATCATGTTTGACTTGCTCTGGATTGCTCCATCAGTTCATATGTAAAATACAGTTCAGTATGTACAATACAAAGAACATGCAACGCATTCCTTAACAGTAAATGGGAAAACTATCAGACAAAGTTTCATATACAAAAATTTAACTCTGGGATGCTTCAGACTGCAACATCAAACTGATGGCATTACATAATCTTGCAATCAAGAACAATATATATTAACAGGAATTAAGCACTGACTATATTTCTTTTAAGTATATTTAAAATACATATTTGTACATTTAGTTTAGTCTTTTGAATGACAATTTTGGTAACTGTAAACTTCCAATAAATCAGTCATTTACACAGTGGTAACTGTAAACCTCCAATAAATCAGTCATTTACACGGTAAGTAGACTATAGTTTTTACAAAACGCTAACAAAATAAGATATGTTAATTTTAAAGGCAACATCCAATTAATTAGGATTCTTTAATGCAGTTCTTAGATCTTGAAGCACTAGTTTTGCATAAAATTACTTATGAAGTCAAAATTCAGGGGACAAGCCACAGTAATCTAGTTTTATTCAAGAACCCTATTCTTTATTAAAATGTTAAATGATGAATTAAAACCCATGAATGAAAAGAAAATGGTATTAACATTTTTTCACTGCTATTTCATACAATTTATCTTTATTACTTACAAATAAAGTAAAAATGTATTAATGATTTTTATAAAAATCTTTCTGAAGTACAAGTTTTTACAGAACTGCAGCGTAACAACCAATTCTGTATCCAATGATACTCTTGACAAATAGGATCAGCCACTTTGTGCCGTTATGAAGGTTAAGAGATAAACAACATACTCTACAAAAGTCCTTTTTTATCCCACAGCCAATATTGTAAAGATTCAGTCATTCAGCCCTTTCCACTGACCTCCACCTTGACCTATAAAGACTATTACCTACAAGTGGTTGAGTATTTTGTTTCTCTGTACAATGCACCAAGTCTATTCTTTACTCGAGAAAGGATACTTTTATTCCAAAATTTAGCAAATTATACAACTGTGGCCAAGTTGTATGCAGTCTAAAAAGGATAAACCTGCAACAAACTAAATCATGTAAACTGGTTCTTAAATAAAGTGAACTTTAATCCAAGTAAGCTTTAAAACATTTTCTGTGTGTATAATCATGGCTAGGAAACAAAACAATGAAAAGAACTATATGTATCATAGAATAACTAGCTTACATTGTTGCTACCCAATATTTATTACTCAATAGTAGCAACCTAAGCAGCAATAAATCTACAGTTCTAAATGTATATAAACTATACCTCTATAAAGGCCACAATTAAATGAAGTTGCAGAATCTCTAATCCTCAGTTAAAAGGCCTATTCCTACTGTGTGCAGTGTATTTAGTTGCTGATAGTTACATAGGAATCTTGCCCCTGGCTACTGCATCCAATAGAGAGAAATAATCAGTTCTGCCCTTTATCTGGTCCGTTTTAATGTTTCCCTCCCTTCTGGAGCTCAGAGCGGTGTACAATGCTGTGAGGCAAGTTAGGTTGAAAGAGAATGATTAGAACCCTGATCCCCTATATCCTAGTCCAGCACTCAAATCACTACAGCACATCATTGGTCTCCCTTATGACTGATCTACTAAGACATGTATGGGATCAGGCAAAAAGTATCCTGACCTTTGATCAACATTTCAGAGTATAGCTAATTTGTAAGTGGGAAATGTTCAACCTCTGTATTACAAAAAGGAAGGTCTTCCCTAGAAAACTGTGACTATGGTTTAAACAGCTTGTATAATCTTCTGGTATGATGAGTACTTTTATATGTGAAAAAATCCTACCAGGCATACAAATAAATCCACAAAATCTACTGGATGGGAGGGGGGGGTAGAATGTAGCTGCCAGAGTAGTAATACATACACACACACCAATTTAAAGCACTTTTTGGGGGTGGGTGGGGAAAAACAGGCATAATCTGAATTCAGCACATCTTGGGACAGGTTGTTTACAGCCTGTGATGGATAGCACTGTGTTCACCCTAATCCCTAAAACTTTGTTGTTCTCATGGATTTGGCCTTGCAGCTGGATGTTCAGATGGAAGTTATCATCAGGAGTACCTGTTGTCACATTAGCTGCCAACTGTGACTTTCCCTGCAGAAGCCTGACTACAGTTACACATGTTCTGGCAACTTCCACTAACTTGAGGCTGCCCTTGAAACGTTCTCAGAAATTTCATCTGGTACAAAATACCTGCCTGGTTTTTGGCAGGTGCAAGCTGTTTAGACCAAATTCCCTGACTGTGGTACAGTGGCACTGGCGCCCCAGCTTGTTTGTTTCCATCCTCAGTTCAAGGCGATGAGCTTGACCTTTAAAGTCCTAAACAGTTTAAGTATCAATATGACATTCTCCAATATTGGCTTATCCACACACTGAAGCAATCTGAAGAAGCCCTGACCCACGTTCCTGCACCAACAGAAGTAATGGGGCATTCACAGTGTGGAATTCTCCCCCTCTCAAACCACATTTTGCCATAACTCTATTGGCTTTTAGAAAATAGATTAAAATGCTCTTCTCTTATGAGCAGTTTAACTTAGATTTTCATTTATATTTCATTTGTATCCTGCCCTCCCCACAAGCAGGCTTAGGGGCAGGTTCCATCTGAAACCATACAATAAAATCCACTAAATAATTAAAATACGTTTAAAATAATCAGACCATAAGCAATTAAGACTTAACAGTGCATTCAGAGATAACCACCCCATTGGGCCCAAGTGGTCATGGACCTGAGGTTACTGGAGGGGAGGCCAAATACAGAGTGAACATCTGCTGCCGCAAAGGCCTGGTGGAAAAGCTCCATCTTACAGGCCCTGTGGAACTGTAACAGGACCACAGGGTCTTGATCTCTAATGGAAGCTCCTTCCATGAGGAAGGGGCCAGGACCAAAAAGGCCCTGGCTTGGTCGAGGCAAGACAAGCATCCATGGGGCTGGGGATCACCAGAAGATGTTGGTTTGTAGACTATAGAGTCCTACAGGGTGTGAGGAAAAAAACCCTTTTTCTAAACATTATAAATAATAATAATAATAATAATAATAATAATAATAATAATAATAATAATAATAATACCAGCATGGGTGCCAGCGCACTGGGAGACGGTGACCCACGCTCATCTGGCCAGGGTGAGTACGAATATCCAGGAATATAAAGGACTTGTGTTGTACAAAGAGCCATGAGTTAACTAGACACCCTAAACTGGTATAGAGTGTCTACAAACAAAAAGAACTTTCCGTCGTTCAGAGTGTCAGCCATGGAGCGGAAGAAACTGTGTCGCCAGGGAGCTGTCCAGGCGAACGGTTATGAAGCACTGATCATGGAATCCACCGTGGAAGGCTAATACCACATGCAGTCATCTTCCGAACAGGCTTACTTCCATTCTAGCAGGACCGAAGGCTCACGTACACATCGGATGTCACCTTTGGCTGACCCATCAACCCAAAAGACTGTTTAAATGTTCAGGAGTCGCTTCCTTTGATCGACAGAATCCAGAACAAAGACTGGTGCCAAGAAAGAGACTACGACCATCTCCAGCCAGTACCAAGGCTTTTGTCTAAACCGGGTGTGACCTAGGCACCAATTTGAATACCTATTGTCACCTTAGTGTTAGTTTGAAGTGCCCCTTTTTTTACAGTCATTTTCCCATTCTTCTACACAGCGGTAACTTTGGAGCCTCCCCTGGGTACTTTTCAATATGAAAGCCTCACCAGGTACCAATCAACCCAGCAAGTTGATTGGTCAGCTGCTAACACCCAATAAGGTGTCACCGATCAACTCCCCATTGGCTACTGCATAAGTCCAGCCCTTATGGTCATTGCAGAGCCTCCCGTTTCTCTTCCCATCCCCTGAGGGTCAGCAATAGGTTATTTAACCTCTGACCCAACTTTACAAGTGTGTGTATCTATCAGTATCCCAATCCCCGCTGTATAGATCCATCCCCGATTCCTGATCAGTTTCAGGCCCCATACCCACACCCTCTCTTGTCGCCATTGGAGTCTTCCTTGGAAGCTACGATAGGTAAATATCTGTATGTCTACCCTCATTATTCCCCTATCGATCTACCTATATTCTCTAGGACTGTATATGTGATTTTATAAGTATTTTATCTTGTATGGAAGTCTATATTTTTCTTCAATAAATTATAATTGACTTTACCAAATTAGAGTCTCAAACATTCAAAAGCACCACTCTTCTGGACGTATATTCTTGTATGCATTAGGAAAAGATCCCAAGTGAGTCAGGTGCCCCACCTAACTAATTCCCCAACCTCGTTTTGAGGGCATTTTGGCTTACAAGGGTGAGACTATATGGGGAATGCTGGTCCCAAGATATGTTGGCCCCTGGCCATATAAGGCTTTAAAGGTAAGCAGCAATGCTTTGAAACGAATCCAGTACTCAATAGGCAGCCAGTGGAGTTCACACAACATATGGTGGATAAGTATCTGCAGAGACAACAAAGTCAACACCCATGCTGCTGCATTCTGCACCAGCTGCAGTTTCCAGAGCATAGTCAAGGGCAGTCCCGTATAGCATTATAATAATCCAGCCTGTAGGCAGGTAGCAGGAGGTGAGATGTGGGACCAACTGCCTGATCCTCCTCAGATGAAAAAAGGCAGATCACACTGTGGTGGTGACCTAGGCCTCCACGGTCAGTGAAGCATCCAGGAACACCCCCAGGCTTTTCACCCTTGACATCAGCACCAATGGAGCTCCATCAAGGGCTTGGACCCTGATTCCCAATCCTGGTCCCACACAACCCAGGTGCAGGACCTCCATCTTAGATACATTCAGTTTCAGTCAACTCTGTTGCAACCATCCAGCCATGGCTTGTAATGCTTCATCCAGATTTTCTGAGGCAGAGTCTGAGCGGCTGTCGATCAGTAGATAGAGCTGGGTGTCAACAGCATATTGGTGACAACCCAACCCATACCTCCAGACAATCTGAGGGGGTGCACATAGATATTAAATAACAGTGGGGAGAGAATCACTCCCTGCAGCACACCACAATCTAGTTGGTGTCATAGAAATAGTTCTCTCCCAAGTGCCACCCTCTTGGAGAAAGGAGGATGGTACTGCATGGCTAGCCCACTCTTGTCAGATCACAGAAGATAAGCAGGGTCAGCCCTGGTCAGTATTTCAAAGGGATACCAGAGTCACTATGTAAAGGCCTGCAAAAGCAAACCACCTCTGAACATTTCTTGTCTTGAAAATCCTATGGCAGGCACTCTTTTCTCCCCTCTCCTGTCCTCACCCTTTGAAGGGTGCCAAAATTCCCAGCTCCTTCTCTTCCTTGTTTTCACAGGCTAAAGCAGGAATCAATTCTGGGCTTCCAAAACTGAAAGAAAATGCAGAATGGACTTTCCATTAATGGACTCTGGGCACAGAGACCTTAATGGAAAATCCATTATGTGTTTTCCTTGCAGCTTTGTCTGTGCTGCAATGTATTTTAATGGAGTATAGCTCAATTTCACTTTTGAGCATTTATATGGTCAGTTTAGGGTTGCAGGTCCAACTCAAGAAATATTTGGGGACTTTGGGTGTGGAGCCAGGAGCAAGGTTGTGACAAGCACAACTGAACTCCAAAGAAAGTTCTGGCCATCACATTTAAAGGGACCATGCACCTTTTAAATGCCTTCCGTTCATTTAGAAATACTGGAGGATAGCGGCACCTTCTTTTTGGGCTCACAGAATTGAAACTTGTGGGTGTTTTGAGGAGAGGCACCAGATGCTATGCTGAAAATCGGTGCCTTTACCTCAAAAAACAACACTCCCCCCCTCCCGAACTCCATGGATCAATTTTCCATTATACCCCATGGGAACTGATCTCCATAGGGTATAATGGAGTGCCCAGCAGACATTTCCTTGCCCCCCACTGCTTTCTGAGAACCCTGAAGCTGGGGGAGGGCCTCCAAACCAGGAGATTTCCTGCCCCCACCTGGGGATTGGCAACCCTAGGTCAACTAGAAGCTGTTCCTTGCTGGAGTTTTGTGACGTTACAAATAAAGGGTTGATGCTTTGAGTTAGTATGTCTCTGCTGTATGGGCCTTAGAACTGGTGCCTAGTGAGTACTCTAACCTACAAACCCACAGCCAAAGGGGGATACTACACTCAAGAGCCATTGCCACTGAGTAGACCTGGAAGCAGGGGGAGAAACTTGCAATGCCCAGACATTTCATGTTTTCCGAAGCCCAGAGCATTTTATATTTTTGGTTTATAACTTTAGTTTCTGCTGTGATACATCTGCTTTTCCTTGAAGTTTTACTTTTAAAATTGCATTGTCAAATCCCACTATTCCCTCTACCTTTCCATTTTAAACAAAACATTGCAAGAGTTTTAAGCATGTTTGTATTTTAAGTAAAAATAATATCTTTGTGTCCTTTATAAACTGATCTTTTATGATATGCATGGCCTAGCTTCACAAGTCCCATCTATGTCAGATTTAGCCTTCATAACAAATGAGTTCAACACCCTTGCCTTATAGGGTCACTAAGACTTGACAGACAGACAGGTATCTCTGCTGGCTGGATTTTTATTTTTTTGTTGCTGAATTGTTATTGTAGTTTTTATTTTGACTATGCTGTTTTAACTGAGTTCTTTGTTGTAAATCATTCTGGGGGCCTCAGAATATAAAAGTGGAGTAAATGTTTTTAAAAATAAATATATGATTGGATTCAGTACAGAAAGCACTCAATTTCAGTACAGAAAGCATTCAATTAATCAGTCACTTTTAATGGCATAATAGAAATAAAATACATGCAATAACAAATCCAGCTGACCAATATATAACAGTAAAGGATAAAACTCTGTGTCTGGTTTTGACCACTTCAGCCAAAAGCTTAGCAAGCAGAACTGTAATTTCAGGGTTGATATCATTTAAAAGATATTAGACAATTCTATCTTTGTTAGCATAGGAGTTATAATACAATAAAAACAATAAAAATTTATTGTGAATAACTGTATGTAGTTGGCAGTCTAAAATATGTTGAATTGAATCAAGAGATTTTAAGGATAGCTACAATTCTTCCCAGCTCCGCTATCCCCAGCAGCCATTCCTGATCCTGAGAAAGATTATTCCTGTGGTCAGAAGACATGTGGAGCAATATCAATGTGGATCTGGAGAGAGGGGAATGGCAAAATTGTAGAAGAAGTGATTTTGCCCATTCCCCACTTTAGTCTCATCATCCCTATGACTGCTGGGCTGAGCAGAGAGCTGGGAATACCAAGATCCCAGCAAAGTCCTTGTGTGGGACCCAACCTTTAAATGTATTTTTTATTCTACATGTACAGTTTGCATACAGAAAGTCAGTCAGTCTGTGTAGGTCTACCTCATCTGCCTCACAAACACTCACATACATTTTTTCCATGTCCCATTCAGATATGGACTGTTCATGCAATCACCTAGCAAATCACCACCATTCATGCTGGAGAGAAAGACTGTACATATGCCTCTTCAGTGAGCTATAAAGCACTGTGAACACTACATCATCTCTGTGTTGGCACCAAAGCCCAGATCCTTTTCTCTCACTAAAGGAGAAAGAAAATGGCACAAGTGAAGATAAGAACATATGGTTACTGCACATAGAAGAACCATCACCTTACCTGTTCTAGGAGCCATACTGCTAGATGAGCACTACTACACTTTATTTAACAATCCACAAGCCTCAGAGGAAGTATTATGTATGGTACATACATACAAGATTAGTTCTGTAGCAACTGAAATGGAAAGAAATTTGACCAGTCTTTGTTCCACCTCATATTCATGTCAGCATCAGTATTACACAATAGTGCAATATGGTCATTTTCTCCACTATGCAAAATCCAGTTAGTTCAGTATTCATTGCAAACAATCAAGAAAGAATGCTTAAATTATTCTGAGCTTCCTTTGCTGCATAATATTTTACCTCTAAAAAGGTACAGGAGAACAACCTTGAATTAGCTGTGAAACAATTCCGGGCATCTCTATCACATGAACAAGTCTTCTGTTATATTAAGTGAAATTAAAAAAACCTAACCTCTTTCAACAGAGTAGAAGTTTCCAATTTACACACAAAAGTACAAACTGAGCTGCAGAAGCCAAACAAAATTAAATCCATGCAGGAGTCCTTTAAATATATGACCAATCTAAATTTATTTCTGAGTTTCTTTCAGAGACTATACTATAGTTGAAGTGAGAGCTTTGAACTCAACCTGACAGAAGAAGGAAGATATGGCAAAATATACACTGAAAATATAATATGTTAAGAGGTTCATTCTAATCAGACACATACAAAGTTAAATCTTGTTTTTATTTAATGACAACAGGAGCTGAATTTATATTCCCTGAAGAGCACATTGATTTATTTTTCAATCTAAAAGATATTATTCCCAGTATAGTATATCTTTAAATGTAATATAATACACACCTATGCAATAAATTATTAATGAATTCTTCTACTGAAAGGCATGTAAAAATGAATGGTCACAAGAGTACTATTTATTTCACAGGTACTTTGTAGATGGTGAAACTACTGGTCATGCTGGCCATCATATAATAACATCTGACATTGAAGCAACTATTGTATAATTTTTCTGAGACATATCCTACAAATTCCATAGACATTGTTCAATCGAGTATTTCACTCTGATAGAACAATGACATTACAAGAATTGAATTCTGAAACATCACTTTTAAAATACCAGTTCAAAATCCTCAACCACCATAAAATAACCAATAAAATATATATTTAAAGATATATGAATAAAAATATTTAAAAAACACATGTATCTTACAACTAAAAACTATAATTCTAAGGCTGAAGTCCTCTCTAAAGTTCCATAGAAATGAGCTTTGACCAAATTAATGAGATTTGTTCAAGTGTGTTTAGAATTGGACACATTAGAAAGCAACTTATGTTATGATGATGACGACAGTGATGATGAAGAAGAGGAGGAGAAGATTGGATTTATACTCCACCCTTCACTACCAAAAGGAATATCAGAGCAGCTTACAATCTCCTTTCTCTTCCTTCCCCACAACGGACACCCTGTGAGGCTGAGAGTGCTCTGAGAGAACTGCCCTTGAGAGAACAGCTCTGCTGAGAACTTGTGGCTCACCCAAAGTCACAACAGAAGCTGCATGCGGAGAAGTGGGCAATCAAACCTGGTTCTCCCACATTAGAGTCCACGCACTTCACCACTACACTATACTGGCTCTATATGGATTACTGTACTCCGAAATAACATTTTATTTCATTTTATACATATAACATATTTTCTAGAGAATCATGAACCTAAAAAAACCCCTAGAATTTGCCACACAAAGGTCTCATTATAACATGATGCTGCTAAGCACCATTAGCATCTGAAAGGCAAACCTCTAAATAATAATTTTTTAAAAGGTAACGGTAGTCCCCTGTGCAAGCACCAGTCATTTCTGACTCTGGGGTGAGGCTGCATCATGACATTTTCACAGCAGACTTTTTAATGGGGTGGTTCGCCTTCCCCAGTCATCTACACTGGGTACTCATTTTACCAACCTCAGAAGGATAGAAAGAAGGCTGAGTCGGCTACCTGAACCCAGCTTCCACCGGAATCAAACGCAGGTTGTGAGCAGACAGCTTGGACTCCAATACTGCAGCTTTTTCAATTCCTACTCATACACAGATGTCAAATTCAAATATTACTGCCAAATTTCACGACATAGTACAATTCAGAAATTATGGAATATTTATTTTTCCTTTATAAAAACCTCCAGTTCTAAAAACTGTAACAGAAGATCTCTTAAAAATAGTTTCTACTTTTTAATGAAGAAATCTCCAATATTCTTCAGTCTGAAATTCAGATGTAATGGAAAAGATAGTATAAGACTGTCCAAACAACACCAATATTTAGGGTGGCCCGCTTTACAGTTTAATACTGAAGCTAACCTTCCAGTTTTTCAATAGTAATGTTATAGCAGTACTGGAGTGAGTTAAAAATGTACACCAAACCAGCTTGAATGTGTCACACAAGATCCTAAGAGCTGGACTGGGCAAATAGTTTGCTCACAAGGAACTGATACTCACTGTAGGCAAGAAGTTAACTGCAAGGATATCCAATTGTAATTTTATTATATAACACACCAGTATTTATTCTTTAGAAAAAATTATCTGTATTCTTCTTTGTTGAAGAATTCTGACTGTACCACTCCCACTCTGTCACAGTATAATATTTTTGGCTGTTTACTTAGCCCCCAGGAACCTGAGTGAAGGAATGGGAACCTCCTTTAACTTATAAAACTTAAATGGCACTCAAGAAGTTTTTATATTCAAAATTAACAAAATATTTTATTCATCACAGAGGGGAAAGATCAGGTGAAATCAGGGGTAAAATTCCTGAGGTAACTCAATATAGATAACACTGAGGTAAAATCAGTACACACAGAGACTTCAGCTCTTATATTTCAGGCTAATTATAATATCTTAAACTATTCAAAGTTACTTAAAATCTTTAAAAGCTTTTTTTTAGTGTTTTCCGAACACTCCAGCACACTTTCTTTTAGTATTCTCTGCCTCTTTTGGTTTCCAGAAGGCTGGTACACTCTTTCTAGTATCCAAACCTATTCTTTTGAAACATTAGTACTTATCTTGAGGTTTTAGCTGACTCTAAAGGTCTCTAAACTCTCTGCACTCTTCAGAGCTAACTCTGACTGGGTAGGGAAATTCTCCTCTCATCAGAAAATCTATCCTCTTTCTTTGGCTTGAATAGGAGTCTCCATCTAACTACCCACTCATCCTTGCCAGCTTTCCCCAGTTCTCCTGTCTGTGTTAAACTGCTCTCCATCAGGGCTGAATTCTGAAACTATTAGTACTTGGACTCTTCTCAGCTAGGGCTGAAATCCGACTGAATTCTCCTCAGCATCCAGTTCAGAAGGCTTTCTCTACTCAGCTGATAGTAACCAATCAGATTTCTAGGAACAGCCTGTCACTCAAGTCCTTTATTTACACAGCAAATCTAAGCTTTTAAAAGTGCAGTCCATCACACATGTGTCTGTATGTTCCGAACAGCAGAACTTTGGACTGTAAAGATCTTGTATATTAGAAGATCATTAGCTAGCTGCTAACAAACTGTACGTTGATCAATACCATCATATGGACCCTAGATAATATATTATTCCAGAAAGTAAAAATGCAGCAAATTAAATATGGTTGGTGAATGTTTCAAATTGCGAACATCAGTGTGACTACTAATCCATAAATCAGGAATCACAGATATTGTGGTAATGTGGGAGGCTCTATTTAATAAAGGTCATTATAACTCCTAGCTCTAGAGCTATAAGATCTAATATCCTCTCTGGTACCTCTATGATATGCCCATGCATTACAGTTCTTGTTGACAGTCTGTTGCCTTGGAAATATTTCATTATTTCAGTTTTTCCATTTGTAGACCCTTGGCCTTGTGATATGAAGGCCACCCTATTTCATATTTTCGATTATCATTTAAGCAATCTTCTGGAGCTATTTATATAAAAGCAAGTGTTAGACAATGCATATCATCATTTATCACTGCTGTGTTTAAGCATATACTCTAGAAAGAAATACCAAAAGGGGGGGGGGGCTTTTTTCCTCTTTAGTTTAAAGCAGTAACACAGTTTGCTTTACAAATCACTGCCAGTATTATATATGCATTATACATGCATGTCCTTTTTATTCCTTTGGGGTGTACAATAAGATAATCCTCATCTTTTGAACTGTTGGCATCCCTGTACACTTTACAAGAAAATGCAACAAGTTTAAGTCTGGTCACCCCCCCCCTCCGGCTCCATCTAATTAACTGAAATTAAAAATAGTTTTTAAAAAATCCACTGCCTACTAAATTTTAAATCTCTATTTAGAAAACACAAATATTTATGAATAGCTTCATTCTGCAATATGAATTCTAAATTTTAATAAACATTAATGCAGTGTTAACACTTACTCACAAGCAAGTCTCACTGATTTCCATGGGCCTTCTGTTTATATGAACACAGACTTTTAGCTCCAATTCAGCATACAGTTAAAATACCCAAGTCCTACATGGTTTAGAGGGACAATGTCTATAACAGGTTGAAGTAGTACATAATAGTTAGCAAGAAAGTAGTAAAATAAGCTCTGCCATGAAACAGCTGTTTTAGAGAAAGTAGACAGAAAGCAAGAAAGTAGTAAAATAAGCTCTGCCATGAGACAGCTGTTTTAGAGAAAGTAGACAATCTACTGCATTAAACACTTTGGCAAATACACTTATTAATAAAGTATCAAGCTCATGGACTTCATTTTAAGAAAATATTATTATTTCATCTTTTTTAGATAACCTTTAATTTAAGAAGCAGCATTATGACACAGAATATCCCATGCAGAATTCCTACTAATAATGCACTGGGCACTTAATCTTAAAATGTATGAAATGTAGGTTATGTCAACAAGTAAGCCTTTAAGGCACAAGACAACTATCTGGACACTAGGCCAAGCTTAGAGTTATTAGCGTTTCATGAATTTAGGCTACTTCCCCCGAAATTACTACTCCTCCCACTCCCTATAGAATAAAACTACTCTGATCCAACCTTTAAGATGACAGCATCAGAGCTGAACAAGAATATGCTATTAAAGGGCATTAAATTAAATACTGTATATCCTCCTACAACTTCAATCAGAATTTCAGACCAAGTGTTATTTAGTACAGCTCTCAAGTGGAGCAGAATAACAAATTGCACACTTTGATTTACCTTCTTCGAATGCCAAATGGAGACAGGTGATAAAGAAAGCACTCATGCACAGGCTATGAAGTTTCCCCTAGAAATTAATTCTATCTTTAAGATTCCTATCTCAGAAAAATTCCCAAAATGGCACACAAATATGCCTCTGCTGGAGAGATTACTGAAGCCGTCCCAGCAAATACACTTATTACTAATATAGTACCAAGCTCATAGAGAAGAAAGCAGAATTGTCTGTTGTAAGGATGTGTGGCTGAGTGTGTATGTGTTCAGGGAAGATGGAGCATATTGGTATTTATGTGTTGGCTTTTTCCCTTCTCAATACATAAACTCTATGTGCAGGAAGCCAGCAGGCTGCTAAAGATATTAGTAATATGCAAATGCTTTTTACAATCACTGGAAGGAAAACGTTGAATGTTCATAGCTAAAAGAACATTAAACATTTCATTTCTAGAAATGTCATCAAGATACAACGTACAATGCCAACCTGGCCATATCCAAACACAGCTGAAAGCACAAAATGCAACAGTTTATTCTATAAACAAAGCCCCTATATGAAAGGGCATGATCAAAGGCAGAGAATTTGAACCTATATAAAAAATAAAAGTAAACCAGTTCAAATCCCACCACTTGGTCCAACTGCTGTATAGATTATATCCCAAAACACTTACTTTTTCATAGTGAACATACAAATTTACATTTAATCACTTATTTGACAAACTGATTACATCATTAAAGCTAAACATAACTGTTCATATTCCCCCAATGGCTTCATCTACAATACTTGGCAAATTATTTTTAAAAAACATTTAAAGGTAGTTTTCTTTTTACATCTTAATTAGGAACCTTCCTCACACTTCAGCTACTCAATTCATTCCTAATACTAGAGCAAAAGTGAAAACCAATACATACTCATATGCCTTACTTGGGTCATATGACCCTGAAATTAAGATTTCAGTAGGCATTATTAAGCAGTATCAGTCAGACTTTAAAACTTTGCAATATAGAGCTTAGCTAAGGTGGTACAGTGGGAGCTGTAATTCCTTGCAGCGATGGGGCTGTCAATCTACAACCATTCTACACTGGGGTCTGAGCACTCAAGCCTCTCAGTGCCCATGGCAACCTCCTCGCCATTCCCAATTGTTCTTAATGTACCCCTCCTTGCGGATTTTGGCCCATGACTTACATCTGTTCTCCTCCCCTTTCTGTTTTACAAGGATTGGCCTGTATTTTAAAAGCACTGGAGGTTCAAGCCAGCCCAGGGCTTTGCATCCTGAGTTTAACCTTTGCTTCTGTTGTAGGGAGGATATAGGTTGCAATTACTCTTCAATAAGGGGAAAGCATTCTACACATGCTCAGAGAAAACAGTTTCTTGGGCTAAACCTTGGAGAGCTCAACTTAACTCAAGTTGTTTCAGAATTTCCAATGAAAGAGGGGCAGCTGACCAGCTTTCCTCTGCAGGTAAAAGGGTACCTAACTTTCACACTTCAAGTTGCCATTCATTCACATTCCCATTGTTCCCAAGGGCGCTTCCAGACGTGCTTGTTACTCTCAACAGGCATCCGAATCTCCACCAATCCATCTATGTGCCCTTCTGTAAAGATGTACTTTACTTTTTTACTAAGACGGCAGCTGCAGTCCTGTCATCAGCAACAAAACCCGACCGTGAACAACAGTAAAAAAAAAGTATATGGGGACGAAGAGGGAAACAGAAAGGCTGTAAGAACGTTAAAACGAAACCCCCCCTACTGCCACCGTGAACTCTTATAGTAGTTACTGGAGCATCTCCACTGTGCAATAAACAAGCTGAGGACTAACCACCCCCACCCACCTAACCTCGACTGATCCCCAAAGGCGGGAGATGAGAAGGTTAAATGCTGGGCATGGAGAAATTGTTGCGGCGCTCTGACCAAACTTGTCCAAGCAGTTGTGAAGAGCCGCTCAGCAAGCGCCTCTTCTGTAGTTTTGGCCTAGCTGCACAAGCCCAGCCGGCCCTTTCAGAAGGCAACTCTGGGCCTGGCGAAAGCTCCTCGCTTCTCCAACTCGCCCCCTCCCCTTCCTCTCTTGCCCGTTCTTCAAGCCCCCTCTCCAACCCACACCAGGATCCTCAAGACCAGCCAGCCGAAAAGTTGCCTCCCGGGAATTCCGTCTCACACCCCCTTTTCTTCCCCTCCCGCCAATGCGGCCAGCCAAACACCGACTCCTGCAATGTGGGGAGGTGCAGCCTCGCTGCTGCTGTGGAGACGCTAGCCTAGCAAATGTTGCGTGTGTGTGTGTGTCTGGCGGCGGCAACAGACAAATATGCATGCACCAAGAGAAACTCCCAAGACCCAGCAGTACAAGCAGGCGTTTGCAAGCAGAGGAGAGTCGCCGCCGCCGCCGCCAGCCTCTCCTCTCCCTCCTCCCTCCCCCTTGCTTCCCCTTACCCGGGCATGGAAGCCAACCAACCCAGACCCACGGCAGCCGGCGGCGGCGGCGGCAGTGGCCCCAGACACAGGCAGGCGCTGCTGCCGCAGGTTCAATACAGAGAAAGTGTTACCGTTCTCGCCTGGAAGGATCCTGCTGAAAGCTTGGCTTGGTGGGCGCCATCTTCCTGGGCTTTTTCCCCCCTTTTCCTCTCTCTCTCTCCCCCTTACTTTTCCCCCTCCTGGTGTTGGTGTGTGGTGTTGTGTCTAGCGGCGGCGCCGGCAATGGCCCTGCCTAGGCAGGCAGGCTGAGGAAAAGTACTGAGGCCAATGCATTGCGGGCTCCCGCTCCCCGGCGCAGCGGTCCTGGCGCAGGTTGCTTCGCTCTGCTCGCTGGCTAGCGCTGTTGCTGCTCTTGCCGCCGCCGTCCATAAGCCGAGGAGCGCAGAGAGCCCAGGCTCCGCCGGCTCCGAAGACATACCAGGCGCAGCGACGAGAGGCCGGCCGCGGATGAGGGAGAAAGGCTCGCAGACCCGGCTGGCAGCCCGGCCATTGGCGTCGCCCGGCAGGTGTGACTGAGAGCCACACACACACGCACGCAGCCCGCGAGACTGGCTTAAGAGTCAGGCCAGGCCATGGCGGGGGGGTGGGGGAGAGTGAGAAGTCAGGGCTCTCCGAGCTTGAACGCTGTGAAAGTATTTCTGGGCATTTTCCAGCTGCTTCCCCAGCTCCGACTGCTCTCACTGTTGTGAGCAAGGGACAGAAGAGCCTCCGCTGCCGGCGCAACAACGCCACTCAGTTGCAGTTTCGCATACTTTCCTTCTCTGGAGGAGTAGAGACGGCAGCAGGGGAGAGAGGGAAAGGAAGGCTGGAAGCTGCAGGCAGACAGACAGACGCACGCGCTCGCTCGCTCGCTCGCTCACCGCTGGGGCTCAACTCTGCCAAAAAGCGGTGTGTATTCGCGGGATATCATCATGCACGAGAAACTCAACATGCAACCGAAACGCATACCCTTTCGAGGGTATTAAATACATCGTCTGCACGGTGTGTCTTCACACAAGAAGGAGGTGATGTGTAGAAATCTGTTAGCATGTGTGCATCTATTCATGTACACAGCCTAGGTATGTGAGTGAAAACCAGCGGATTCTTCTGGCTACACAAACTGGCACATGCATCTGATTCTTGTCCGAGATCCAAGTACCGTATACAACAGCGGAAGTGTGACTGCACACAAATATGCGGCGCACATGCAGTTATCGGCACATACCGTTACTACAGTCCTTGCCATAGCCATGCTTTAGGGAAAGTTCACTTTGGTCCTAATAGTTGCTACATAATCCAACATTGTCAGTTTATAAACTGATCATGTAATATCTGGAATATGGGGTGGGAACCGAGATGGGCATTTTAAAACCTTGGAAAATGGGATTACAACAACTTTTCATAATCAGGTGACTTTTCTTAAAGCAGATAAATTATTAGTAATGTGTTCCCAGGATAGGAAGGGGCTGTTTTCAATATGAACAGAATCAGATCCTTAAAAGCAACAGTTGCACGTGTGGGTAAGCAAGTCAATAAGCTCGACAAGTAGCTTGCAAAGCGCCGGAAAGTTTGGCTGCAGGGCGCAGTCAGTGACCCCCCAAAAACATGATCTGTCACAGGAGGCAGCGAGTTTAACCTGTCTCATGTCCCGCCGGCTCCGAGGAGCAGATATGGGCAGCCTCGACAGCCAGCGGGCGCCCGAAGCTCTGCAACATCCTCTCTCTCCGGAGCCGGCACTCTCTATTCACAACCCTCTGGTTTATCTCCATCAATTTAAAGAATCCTGCTTTCACAATAAAAATACAAATAAACAGGGTATATATCTTTTTTTTAAGGTCATGTTTTTTTAACAGAACATAAGGTTATATTAACTGGTCTAATCCTGCAGAATTTCAAGAACTGGATACCTCCTCCTCCCCCATCAAAACAATGAAGTTAACAGGTGTCCTGGGGGGGTTTTTTACAGGCTGTGGAAGCACTACCAATATCCTGAAACTGTTTTGTAGAATCTCAACACTGGGAGGGGGGGAGGTTTAAGCTTAAAAATATATAGCTCTCACTGTAATTACTTTTAAGGACTTTATTATACATTTTGAAAGTAAGGAAAGTGGAAAGATTTAAAACTAAAAGAAACAAGGATACACTAAGAATGTTAAATATTCACAGCCCAAACAAATGAATGTTTTCTTGGAAGCAGGTCCCAATGAATTCAGTGGGACTAACTCCAAAGTAAGTATACATAGCATTGCATCTCTTAGGATTGCATAAATAAATATGTAACAGAAGTTAGTATGTATTGCTACTTTATTTGACTGATCAACAATAAACTTCAAATTAGCAATGTTGAAACTTATCAAATAAACTGCTAATAAGCAATACATGGAAATTTATCAAGTACTATCCCTTTAATTCCTTCTCTTTAAAGAACAAACTAGACAAAATGTAATACTTAAAAATTGAAAAGTTGGTCTATTAACTCCTTCCCATGCAGCATAAACTCTCAAGAGATACCTTTCATTTATGTAAAAGACATTCTGTTATTTCTGAAATTCAGTCCCTTGACTTGTCCTTTCACAAATCAAACTATTTTGACTGCATTCTAGTGAAGCTTCTGCTATAATTTAAGAATTCTTCTGTAAATCAGAAAAAAAACAATTCAAAAACCAAGGGAGGCAACTGCCATGCCAATTTTTTCCTGTCCTTTGTATCTGCCACATACTGCATTTAATTTATAGAAATGATCCCTGTGTTTGCTTGAAGTAAAACAAGGTAGATCTTGAATTTCAGACATTCATTGGCTAGCAGAGTGCTCTAACATTTCTTAAGATGACTTAAGGACTTAAGTTTGATGGGGGGTTTTAAATTTTTGCTTGGCAGAAAGTTAAACATCTTACAAGTAGTCACCCAGAAAGTTCACAAGACAATGCTGTCTTGTTTTCAAAAAGTTGTCCCTTAGCTATGCAGTTCAAACTGATGGAAAGAGGTGGAAAGCAATCATAGTTTCAATCTGAATCATTTAAATATAAATACTGGTGGTTCCAAACAAGAGTCCTGACCACTGAAGTTTGAAATTTAAGTTTAAAGCACTGATTGTTTGTTTGCACAAATTATTAGTCTTTTCATCATCCAATATTTTATCTAATCTGATCATGGGAAACAAGGTATTTAGAGCCATGGGGGGGCAACAAAAAGGGATAATAAAATGCAGGGTTCACAGGAGAACTGTCTCTTGCATCCTACTTTTCGATCATTATGTATTTCCTATTATCTTCTTGTAACAAAGAAAGCAAATAAAAACTTCAGCTATCTTAAACAAAGAAGTGTCTGTCCTACAATTAAGCCCCAGTATAGCATTAACACCTGCCTATGAATTAGTAGAAAAGAAATGGGGAAATGAAAAAGCGAGGAAGATCTTTAAACTTCATTGTGACTTATGCCTAAGCCAACTTTGTTAGGTTTCCCCCTCCTAAACAAGCTGTCTGTGAATCTTGAAATTTGCATTAGAATGCCTTTCAGATGAATACTCAACAGTGCTGAGCCCACTTAGGGCTTCCTGCAAGATTTCCCCATAGTAACAGGTGACATGCTAATACTGTTGTAATAAAAGTGTGGAATTGCAAGAGAGAAACGCCGAGTGAAAACTCTTCTCTTGCTCCATTGAAAACAAATTATCAATCACCGTAGCGTGATCAATTATACCTCTTGGCTGCCACGCTGTGAGGTTTGTACAAGGCATTGACATTGAGAAATCCCTACTTGAGAAAGGATAAGCGGACGGGATCCTAAACTTTGCAGCAACAGAAATGGAGGAAGGAGGGGAAAGATTTCACCCTTCTCGCCCTACCGAGAATTTAACTTTCTCCTTCGCTATTGTTATTTTCCCAGCTCCAGCAGCCAGAACGTTTCTGCCCACCGCTTTCCAAAGGTCCGCTTGGCTTAATATTTGCATTCCCAGAAGCGTTCAACAGCAAGAAGAGGGAGATGAACACAAAGCAAGACAAAAAAAGTGAAGTAGCCTAAACCCAAAAGATCCCCCACACGCACACGCCTTTTGGCTTTTGCACTCACCGTTGTTGATAGGAAGTGATGCCCTGGACGTTTTGCGGGTTCCCGTTGGCTGCGGTGCTGGCTCTCCCCATGCCGGGTCCGGCCGACACTCCCCCGGCCGCTCCGCCGGCCGCAGCCGCAGTCACCTGCACGCTGAAATCCGGGAAGATCCGGATCATCCCCGCGGCTCAGCACTCGGCGAGTGTTGGTGAAGAGGTAGAGCAGCTCCTCTCCCTCCGGCGGCTGCAGCAGCAGAGGCAGGCACACTGCAATCCCATTAGTGAGCGGCGGCCACTGGGAGGGAGGCAAAGCGCTTTGATCTGAGCTGCTGGGCTGAGATTGCGGGCGGGGGGGGGGTTAGAGTGAGGGGGAGAGAGAAGATATTTTTACCAATTTGCAAACATGCAACGTGTCGGGATTTTGGGGGAGAAGCGCGGGAAGCCGCCGCGGAGGGAGCGATCGAGAAGGGGGGGAATCTCGCAAGCGCAGGAAGTGTTGTCGCTCGACCCTCCGGAATCCCAGCCGAGAAGGGACAGCAAGAGGCGAGGAGGGGGGCGCCGTTACTTTAGCTTGGCTGTGAAAATGATGGGCAGCCAGGGTTGCCTTCTTCCCCCCCCCCTTCCTCCCCTCTCCCTCCGCCCCCAAAACGCAAGACTTGGAGGATTTCTCGGGTTTTCAGAACCGTTGCCGGCCACAGCTTGGTGGGCCACAGACAGCGGGCCCGGGGAGCGGGGGGGGGGGGGGGGATGAAGAGAATGGGAAGATCCCCGGCTCCCAAAAGAAAGGAGAGTGAAGCGGCGGCGGGCTTGTTCCAGCCCAAGTTCTTGGGAAGTCGCCGACTTCCCCGCTCCGTCTCGCCCCCTGTCCCCCTTTCTGTGTGTCCTCCTCTCTCGGAAGGTCCGCTTTGCACCCGGGAAAAATGCGCCGCTTTTGTGGTAGGGCAGAGTTTGTTTGACTCTCCAGCCCTCCCAGGGTGCGCCGCTGTTATTGCTGCTCAAACTTGGAAACCCCGGGGGGGGGGGAGTTGTGTGCGCGCCCAGCTGCCTGCCCGCACCGGTCCCTGTGGCCACTCCAGTGTATCAATTAGATACGTTCAGAGCTGTGCAAGAAAGCTTTTGGCAAACGTAATGAAGAGGGAGGCAGTTCGCTGGGTGTGTGCTCACGGATGGGGTCTCCGTAGTGGCTCGCCGTCGCGCTTAAACTAGTTGAGACGGCGATCCATAAACCATTCGCGCGCATGGGCACCAGCTGGTTCTTTATTGACTTGAACCGGGTTGCCGTTTTAGTTGAACGGAAGTTCGACTGGACACCAGTCAAGCTTACTTCCCCAGGAAAGTGTTTAGGATCTCGTCTATAGGAAGTGCAGCGCCCTTTGTGCAATTAATGGCAAGAAAGTCAAAGGAACACATCTAAATTTCTCTTCCCACCCCCCCTTAAAAGCTTTTATTGTTGCCGCGCGCACAGCAAACAAAGCAGGAAGGACGAGCAGCCGATTCGCCCTGCAAACACTGCAAAAGCTCGTGTGTGTGTTTTCAAGGGCGTTCTAGGTAGCAGAGTCGCGCGAGGCGCTGGAATGTGCAGCGGCATCAACCCCACACTTCGTGCCTTTCCCACTCTCGAAAGCTCTTCCTTGTGCAGGGAGTAGCGGCGAGGGAAAAGGTATTTGCTCAGCTGACGCGGCAGACGGACCCCCCTGGCGTTAAGCAAAGGCACTGCAGACCTGTGTTTTTACTGCGTGATCTGCTAGAGCCAATCGCTGCGCTGGCACCCGGAGCGTCCTTTCAATAAGGGCAGGTCCTTGCAGGTGTCTGGACGCTTGCGGGAAGAAGGCAGCGCTAGCACCCTCGCACGTGAAAGTATTAAGAGCAAAATTCGGATGTCCACTTGAGGCAGAGAGATACTTGTTTATTAGCAGAGCTTAAATTTGAGTATAAAGCACTAGGAATCAGAAGGCACACAGTGCCAGTCGACACATTGCACTTTTTGTATGTTTTTTTTAATTACCCAGGTCACAGTGCGCTAGTTGTGGATTGTATGCTATGTAGGATTAATAAATGTGCATAGAACATCTCTTTTTTAAAACTGAACAAGTAACTGGAGACTTTTGAATGAGAATGGGAAATACCATTTGTGCTGGCTTTTCCCCTTTACACATCTGTCTTTAATAGGCAATGCAGTTGTTTGCTTTCATAGACTCCTGCCTATCAAGACGGGCAACTTTTATTAACAGAAATGGTGCAATTGCACATGAGACTTATTCTCATGGGATCTCTCTATCTTCCTCCCTCCCTTCCTCCAGCCTTCTATCTTTCAATGCAGTTCGTTATCAGTCTTCCTACCAAAATATTTGTGTCCTTTATAGACTAGTGTGAGAGCCAATCCAAACATTTGTGGGTTTCATGGTGCCTCAGATATGCACATGGAGAACTGTATTAATAGGGGGAATGTTACATTTTCCCAACATTAAAATGCCCTTTCATAGCACAACAGGGAGAGGAATGAGCTACAACCTTTCTCCCTGAGATGTGAGCTTTCAGGTCTTGATATACAAACAGCAGCAGGAACTTGCAAGCTCCCACATGCTATCTGAGGTAGTACTCTTGGTGAAGACACTTGCTTCTCTGGATATGTGTATTTGTTCTATAAATGTGCTCTGTCCTCCTTTCCCCCTCTGACTGAATTATGAATGGGAGACTCAGTGGTTCTGCAGATTTTTTTTAAAAAAACTAATAAGCATAATAACTTGCAATTGCTCTTACTGTGCTTCTAATGTAATTTGAAATTAATCTTGTGTGTGAGTAATGCTCAAGGAGTTACTGCATCTAGAATTTACATGCTGCTTCCATACAAGTTCCTTCCAAAATGTTAACACTGGAATCATGCTAGAAAGCAGTGAAATCTATTCTACCAGTTCCTTCGAAAATCCATTCTCAGTGGACAAATTTTGCTCATGTTTAAGATGCGTTTTGAGAATTCACACAAGACACTAGAGACTCAAAGTGAAATTTCTTTGAATCGCCTCCAACAAGAGCCAGTTTGGTGTAGTGGTTAAGTGCACGGACTCTTATCTGGGAGAACCGGGTTTGATTCCCCACTCCACTTGCAGCTGCTGGAATGGCCTTAGGTTAGCCATAGGTCTCATAGGAGTTGTCCTTGAAACGGCAGCTGCTGTTAGAGCTCTCTCAGCCCCACCCACCACACAGGATGTCTGTTGTGGGGGAAGGAGATTGTAAGCCACTCTGAGACTCTGATTCAGAGAGAAGGGCGGGGTATAAGTCTGCGGTCTCTAGAACATGTGCTCTTTGGAAAAAGGGTAACTCTATTGTAGCTTTTCTGTGACCATGTGTGGTATTTTGATTCTGGCCCATTCTCTCTCTCTCGGCTTGACTTCGCGAACGAAGATTTAAGAAAGGTGCAATAGTCCACGTCTGCTGCAGGCTCGCTGGTGGCTGACAAGACCAATGCGGGACAGGCAGGTCCGGCCACGGTGGCTGCAGGGAAAAGTCTGATTTGGGGTTGGTGCTGTAGCAGTACGATTCTTCCTCAATCTCCTTTTGTCCTCAAGACCAGCTATGCGTGTGTTCTCAAAGGAAGAGACAGCCTGGTGGATGGTGTGCCTCCATGCTTTGCGATCTGAAGCTAGGTCAGACCACTGGTGATGGTTAATGCAACAGGTACCAAGGGATTTCTTCAAAGAGTCCTTGAACCTCTTCTTTGGTGCCCCTCTATTTCGATGGCCAGTGGAAAGTTCGCCATACAGGGCAATCTTGGGAAGGCGGTGGTTTTCCATCCTGGAGATATGCCCTGCCCAGCGCAGCTGCGTCTTCAACAGCAATGGCTCGATGCTTGTAACCTCCGCCTGCTTGAGGACTTCAGTGTTGATCACAAAGTCACTCCAGTGGATGTTGAGGATGGTGCGAAGGCAGCGCTGATGAAAGCACTCAAGGAGTCGCAGATGATGACAGTATAATACCCACGATTCAGCCCATTAATACAAACCTAAAAGCCCGGACTGGTGTGGATGATAGAAAAGCTTGTCCTTCACTTAAAAGGAAGCATTATCTCTTTCAAAACCACTTATTCCAAAAACTGTGACTTGGGTAGCCCTAATCATATTTGGTATTGCCAAGATTAGTTTTCTTAGGGGAAGCTCTAGGCATTGCTCATCAAGAAACAGGCATTCTAAAACACTTTGAAAGGGCTAAGCAAAGATTTCTAACAAAGTACTGTTTGCCCATTACAATGTATTGTGTCGATACACCACGTTGCAGAATACAGTCTTTCTTCAGAGTGCAACTCTATAACAAGAAATCAATAATATTATTTCTTTTTTCTAAGTTTTTACTATAGCATTTTTGTTCCAAACCAAATTAAGATACATAAATTCAATGATAAAACTGAGTCTGCATTCAAATCCGTTGTATTAAACAGCATCTGTGTTTGCATTCTGCTTTAATACAAAACGCTTTGGACTGCAGCTAATACCAAGAGATATGAAACTAGTTAGTCCCCACATGTTGCACATAAAAAGAATTCATAATGAGCATCTGCGGGATGTGGAATGGATCCCATGAGTTAGCTGAAGACCTCATAACGTAAGAGCTGAGAAGCCTAAGTGAATTATGACTGTCTCTTTCCTCACAAGTAGGATTAATTTTCTATCCCACTTATATTCATTATCTATCCTGTTTATACCACAGAGACATCAATTGTTTGAGTGTTAAATATAAAGTCTTCACAGAAAAATATGGGTTTGCTAACTAAAACATTCCCCTCCCCTTTGCTAGCCAAAATGTTACTCAGACTCCCCTGTTTAATGAACAATAGTAGATAGAGACATTTGCAGATTGTTTAAACAAGTGTGGTCTGCATTTATTTTCTCCCTAATTGACATATTTTAAATGGTAAGGGTTTCGAGCTCTCTTCCATCTGCCCAGAGCTCTCTCAATGATATCAATAGGAATTTTGCATGCAGATCAAGACGTGTATATGGCCTTTAGAGAGCAGGTCAATAAATGGCTAGAGGAATGATTAAAGACTTCTGAACAGTGCCCTGCCTTTTTCTCACAATGCAGTACAAGACTGGCATGAATATAGGGTTGCATATGGGGAATAACGCTGGGGGAAATTAAACGTGTATGTGGTAACCATTCTCATTATCTACCAGTTGTAGGAGTATTGGTATCTATTTTTTAATATTCTCCTTTCAAACAACTTTTGAGGTAGCTAACAAGGTGAAACCAACTCGCATAAAGAATTGGGACTGATTAAAATCATTGCAAACAAAGCTAAATATTAATTCCAACAGTCACCTGCAATGCTCAGCAGTGGGCATGCTCAGTTCTGGCACTCTTAACATTTGCAATTCATTTCTGCTTCCCAAAGGTGTGACCCAAAGGTCTGTTTAGACTCATGACAATGGTAAGTTTGCAACAGATGGCTCTCCCCCTCTAGGACATTCCACAGTTATAGCACTGTATGTTGTGGCTGATTTAGTTTCTTGCACGGAAGAAGCATGACATATTGGCCCATCTAACCGCTGCTTTTGCATGTATTTATTGGGTTTTTTAAAGATGTGTGAGTCGCTTTTTCGAAGATTGCAAATCAGCTTACTACAACTTAACTTTAAAAATCCCAACAATACTAACTGATTAATGAAATAATAAACAGCAAAATAAGAGCTTTGGATATTACCATTCCTGGAGTACTTCAAAACTGATGATAATATAAAGAGTGAGCCTGAATGACTATTAAAAGCCATGGAGAACAAAAAGGGGTTGGTGCCTCAACAAGAATGGGTGTGTGGAAGATGCCAGATGAATGTCTCAAAGAAAGGACCTATAAAGTTCTGGAGCAATTATAGAGAAGGGACTGCAACCTTTAGAAGCCAGTCTAGCCTTCTTGTGGGCTAGAATCTTAAGGAGCTTCTCCTCAGCTGATCACAAGAAGTGTCTTTATGGGAGAAGATACTGCCTGGGTAAAATGACCTCAGTTATTTAAAGCTTTATAGATTTACCAGTGCCATAAATGTGTTCCAGAAATACATGGGAAGACAGTGTGGTTGTTTTAATACTGGTGTAATGTTCTTGTCTATACTGCCATTCAACAGTCTGGCTATGGCATTTCCAAATCGTATTTAATGGCATCGTAGAAATCTGCTCCAGAAGTTGCCAAGGCATGGATAATGGGCAAGGTTTCAGTTTTACAGCAGCTCTGGGTGCAACCAGCAAATCAGCCAAATTTATTTATGTGGGAATTTAATACACCAGTTCTCCAAAAACCTGTCCAGGCTGCATCACAAAGGCCGTTTTCGCACTCACGTTTTACTGGCGCCACGACCCTCCTCACGCCGGCGAATCTGCATGGATTTCGCACCAGAAGCGCCGGCGCACCCAGAAGCGCCGGCTACTTCCGTCGCTAAGCCAGCGCAAACGGAAATCGCAAAGATGCAGGAAAACGTTTGCGCTGGCTTAGCGACGGAAGTAGCCGGCGCTTCTGGGTGCGCCGGCGCTTCTGGTGCGAAATCCATGCAGATTCGCCGGCGTGAGGAGGGTCGTGGCGCCAGTAAAACGTGAGTGCGAAAACACCCAAAGTAAAACAACAATGACATCATCATCTGTTAATTTTAAAACAATTCATGAAATCTAGCTACCAATTTGGTGCCCAGAGCAGATTATTATTTATTATTTTATTATTCAGATTTAACACACACCCTGACTATTTTTTTGCCATCAAGGCACAGCTGACATGGGAATCCTGTAGGGTTTCCTAGGCAAGAGGCATTTGAAGGTGGCTTGCCACTGCCTGCCTCCACATTGGCCCTGCTTAGCTTCTGAGATCTGCCAAGGTCAGGCTAGGCTGGGGCTATCAGGGCAGGGCCCCTCCTCTATACAACAAAATGATTTGCAGTAATAATCATGAAATAAAACGAATAATAATAATGGCCAGAAAACAGATTCAGGTTGATCTGAAGCAACAGAACAAAGTTTGGTCTTAAATGTGCCACTGGACCCAAACATTGTTTCAATGGCCAGAAAAGATATACAGACAGTGAAAATTTTATTTTATATAACCTCAGATATATATAATCATGCCAGCAAAAAAAATTCAAATTCCAACACACTACTCCATCATGAGAACCAGTGTGGTATGGTGGTTAAAGTGTTGAACTAGAATCGGGGAATCCAGGTTCAAATCCGTACTCATGCCATGAGAGCTTGGTGGGAGACCTTGGGCCAGTTACATTACTCTCAGTCTAGCCCTGACCTGGATGGCCTGATCTTGTCAAATCTCAGAAGTAAAGCGGGGCCAACATGGTGGCAGGCAATGGCAAACCACTTCCAAATGTCTCTTGCCTTGAAAATTCTGCAGGGTCACCAGAAGTCAGCTATGACTTGACAGCAAACCACCCCCCCCCCCGCCGAAATCCATCACACCACTCAAATTCTGAACAGGCACTTGCAAGGGCTTCTTTTCTCCATTTTGAAGCCCAAAAGCTGACCATCCCAAACATCTACAAGGCATTTTTGAGAGCTAGCCGTCTTATTTTTGTACTAACTTTTACTAACAGTAGCCAAAGCTAGTGTTCAAAATAGTGATCCCAAGCTTCACTAGACTGGATGTTAAGATGCACACCACCTCCCCCCCCCCCGAAGGTGCTCCCATCCTCTATTGTTTCTGAAGGACTGAAGTGAAACCAGAGAATCTCTGCAGTAGAAACTAAAGCAGGGGCATTTTTGAAAGCCCAGCAGAACCAATGCAATGTACAGTGCCCAGCAAACCGAGTGCCTTTTGTTCATAATATTAACAAAGGTTTGTTACTAGACTACTCTTAAATACTACATTCTGTCACCAAGCAGGAGAGGGATGAGATGGTCTTGAGACCAAGAAGTGAAAATAAATGGGGGGGGGGGGGGAAATAGAGAAATTAGGTAAAGGGAGACAGAAATGAATGACAAATGCACGGAAAAGAGGAGAAAAATTAAGGGAGTGAAAGGTTTTATCTTGCTGCAGCACCCTAATTACTTGTTTTGCAAGATCTGGAAGCAGACTGGAAGCCAGTGCAGATGGAACAACTACAGTGGTATGGTCCTTACAACTCTCTCCTACAGCATCTGTCATTTTCAGACTCTTCTAGGGCTACCCCACATACAGCATATTACAGTAATCTAATCTAGATGTTACTGGGGCATGTGCCACAGTGGCAAGAACTTTGTCACTCAGGGAAGACTGTTGCTGGTTCACCAGCCAAAGCTGGCAAAAGGCACTCACGGCCACCACTGACACCCATTTGTCCAACAGGAGGCCCAGATCTTTAAAAAAAAACAAAAAACCTCCCTGCTTCTACAAAATTAGTATGTCAGGGTGAGAAGTTTAGCTCAGTTTCCATCCTGACATATTAGGGCTAATTATGAAAATGATCCTAACACCTTAATCTAGCAATTTGCTGGTTTCAGAGAATCTTATCATATATATCTCTTCACATGCAAAGGTATTCCTATTCAATGAAACAGCTATCCATACATATTCTTTTCCATGTTTAAAGATGACCCTGAAACAATTTAACACCCTGCATTTATTCTGTGTTTGCGAATTCTGCTGCAGCATGCATTGGGATCAAGTGCCTTATAATTTGGGGATTAATTTATTTTCTACACAGATGCAGCATGCAATAGCATGGCTTTCCTCAAGTTCTTTCCTTTGATCTCAATGCATATCTAAAAATGTAATACCTTGTTTTACAATGAACCATAGTTTTACAGTAAAAGCTCAGTGGAGAGAAATTAAAACACAGAATTTTGTAATATGATAACACTTAATATTTAAACATTCCGTTATCACAATTACATGTTGTATCTTTATAGTCACTGTCACTGTACTACTGTTCCTTTCTCACACAAGAAAAGAAAATCTCTTCTCTAGAAATTCATTTCCATTTACTTAAAGTTAAATGGTTTGACTTTGAATTTTCATTATCTGCTGTTGGAAGCAGCCTGTGACAGGTCTCTCTCGGCTTGGCCACAAACCTTCATTGTATCATCTAATTTTTGCTTCACTTTAGTCAGATGTCATTTAGGTGGAGAGTAAAACAGTATTCATAGAATGGGATAAGAGAGAACAAAACAGAACTGAAATAAATACAATGGAAATAGGCTATATAATGAATCACTACAGGAAAAAATGCCTGTATCTACAAACTGTTGGAATTGCTTCCTTTTTTATATTTATTTTTTCTTTTCTTTATTTCCTTTTCTTTCTTTCTTTGTTATATGGATTTCTCAATGCTGAGATAATTGGACTAATTTCATATAAGCAGAATATGACATAACATGAGATAGTGGTGACCTCATCAATTACAAATGAATGTCTATGAATGAGTAATCACTTCTTCCCTCTTCACTTTGTCAAATATATATAATATCCATATATTCAAAGCAGCTCTGAGATATTTGGATTTTTAAAAAATTATAAAATGCCATGCACTCACATTGCCATGTTAGTCTGCTGCAGACAAGGTAACAAAAGAATTCTGTGACACCTTACAAACAAATTTATTATGGCATAAGCTTCACTAATAAGAACCTTCTTCACTGGATGCATGAAGTATTACACTCAGTCAACAGAGGGCTTCTGCAAAAATATACCAACAGCAGAAGGAGTGAGGGATTGGGATGGCCCCTATCACAGAGAGAGGCCAGAAAGTCAATTTTCTCAGGGAAACTTTGTTTTAAACACCCCCCCCCCCCCAAAAAAAAGATCTGGTAAAAGTATTAAAAAATCTGCTCAAAATGGGTATGGGTATGTTCATTTTCATTCTCACATTGTTGTAGGGATCCAAGAGTATGTATTTAATTCTTCAGAGGACCTGCACAGCATTGCATATAAGCTCCATCATAATTTTTCCGTATTTTGTCTGTAGAGCTTTGCAAACTCTTGTACTTTATGCAATATGATTTTTAATATTGATTTCTTCCTATGCAGTGTTTTAAACAGTAGAGTAGAAACGTACTATGTAGTGAATGGAATATGCTGTGATATGTTCTGATATGAAGGTAAAATATATATTCTCAAAAAAACACTGGACTTAACTATGTTCTAGTGGTTATCTAGATGCAGCTGTTTAAAGAACTATTGTTCCAATGCTCCTCTTCTCATCCCTTTTCTGCTGCAAGTAAAAGAGAATTAGTTAGATTCATGGAAGATAGGTCTATCAGTGGTTACTAGCTATATTGACTGAGGGAAACCTCCACATTCAAAGTCACTAAACCTTTGGAACCCGGAAGCAACATCAGGGGAAGGTCTCAGCCTCTATGCCCTGTTGTTGGCTATCCAGAGGAACTGGTTGGCCACTTTGTGAGACCAGATGCAAGACGGTTTGCTTCAGCAGGGCTCTTATTTTCTTACGTTCTTAAATGCAAAGACAGGACCCTGGTGACAAATGGAATTGAACCAAGATGGCATTTCAGCTAAAGAAATACAAATGAGTGTGCACACAAAAGCAGTTTTAGCCAAACTTAGGTTGAAGTCTCTATTTTGACACATTTGTCTAGTTTTGGTTTGAGGGTGAAATTATGAGGCTCACAGTTTCATGTCCTACCCTTATATGGTATATAAACTTTCCTGTACAATCCATTCAATGTGAAGACTTTTCACAGTGCAGTGATATTGTATATATCCCAAATTTTAATTTTTCCATAGTGTTGACATTTCTTTTCAACAACGTTGACATATACAAATACATGCAGGGCTGGCTCACCCACTAGGCTAATTAGGCATTTGCTACAATGCCGGGAGGGGGGCACCAAATTGGGCTCTCCCCCCTCCCCACATCCAAGACAAATGCCTAGTTTGCCTTTCCCCCCATGCCACCACCACCATGCCATCGTCTCCTCCCTCCCTCCTTCCGTTCTGTGGCACTGCGCTCTGCCACCCCCCTTTGCATACTCAGAAGAGCACTGCTAGAATCACCCCTACCCTTTTAGACATGGCCCAGGCATCTCCGTGCTCTTTCTTGAGAGAGCGCTCAACAAGGCTTCACTCCCCCCTCACTTCCAGAACCACCAAAAGTGAGGGGGTGTGAAGCTTCATCGAGCACTCACTCAAGAGAGTGTGGAGATGCCTGGGCCGCATCTAAAAGGGTAGGGGCAATTCTAGCGGTCCTTCTCTGAGTGCACTGGGGGGGAGGCAGGCGTTGGAGTGCGGTACCGCAGAAGGGAAAGGAGGGGGCAGTGGCAGCCCGGCCTGGGGTATTTGCATGCACACACATGTGCCTTGGGCCCACAGGAGCAGGGGGCGGTAAACAGTGAGTCTGGCTGGGGTGCCACACGCTCTTGGGCCATCCCTGAGTACAGGTTAGCAAACAAATATATTTATTAATTAAAATGTTTCCATTATGTGTTTTAAAATGTTGCATGTTTTAAAATTTTGAATTGTTAGCTGCCTTGAGCCACTAACAATTAAAATTTTTAAAACAAAGCACAATGAAACCCCAGTAATACCCACACACACCTAAAAGGTCTGTAGCCTGTATTAGGGATATGCATTTGGATATTTTTGATCTTAATATGTATCTGAAAAAAACTTATCGCCCTCCCCCTTACAGATATATTAGGGTCTCCAGATGGTAGTTGGGATTTTTTGGGACATTGCTAAATGGGTCCTGAAAAGAAGAAGAAGACTGTAGATTTATACCCTGCCTTTCTCTCTGAATCAGAGACTCAGAGTGGCTTACAATCTCCTATATCTTCTCCCCCCACAACATACACCCCATGAGGTGGGTAGGGCTGAGAGAGCTCTCCCAGAAGCTGCCCTTTCAAGGACAACTCCTGTGAGAGCTATGACTGACCCAAAGCCATTCCAGCAGCTTGTAAGTGGAGGAGTGGGGAATCAAATCTGGTTTTCCCAGATAAGAGTCTGCACACTTAACTACTACATCAAACTGACTCTTGAAATATTTGGGGATATCCAGAACTAACTTTTTAAGGTTCTCAGGACAGTTTTTTTCTCTTTTATAATGTGTTGGTGCCATCTTGCTAGGTCTTAGAATTAGTTTGCCTAGTTTGTTTGGCTTGGATTCTGTAGTTTGAAATCAATAGTATGTTTCTTCTGGGATTCTCTGGTTTGATATTGGTCATGCTGGATTTCCATTTTATAATTCCGGTTTGATGTTGATTCTCTTGGACTTGTTTGTTCTAAGAACATAAGAGAAGCCATGTTGGATCAGGCCAATGGCCCATCCAGTCCAACACTCTGTGTAACATATTTATTTATTTATTCCGGGATTTATATCCCTCCCTTCCCACGAGTGGCTCAGGGCGGCTTACAACAGACAATAAAACAATAAAATCGGAACAAAATAATTACATTTTAAAATCAAGCATTTAAAAACCTAAAAACCTTAAAAAAAATTGGCATTAAAATTATACAGTAATCACAGAGATCTAGAATGCTACATTTATCCAGTCAGGCGTAGGCTAACCGGAAGAGGGTCGTCTTACAGGCCCTGCGGAACTGAGTAAGATCCCGCAGGGCCCTCACCTCTTCTGGTAGCTGGTTCCACCACATAGGGGCCATTGTAGAAAAGGCCCTGTCTCTAGTTGTCTTGAGACGCACTTCCTTGGACCCGGGGATGTTGAGAAGATTTTGAGTCCCAGACCTCAGTACTCTCTGGGGAACGTGTGGGGAGAGACGGTCCCTCAGGTAGGCAGGCCATATAGGGCTTTAAAGGTAATGACCAGCACCTTGTACCGGACCCGGTATGTTATTGGGAGCCAGTGCAGAGCCCGAAGACCCGGCCGAATGTGCCCCCATCTTGGGAGGCCCAGTAACAGCCGGGCCGCGGCATTCTGCACCAGCTGCAATTTCCGGGTCCGGCACAGGGGCAGCCCCATGTAGAGGGCATTGGAGTAATCGAACCTCGAGGTGACCGTAGCATGGATCACTGTTGCTAGGTCGTCGGGGTCCAGGAAGGGGGCCAGCTGCCTTGCCCGTCTAAGATGAAAAAACGCGGACTTGGCAGTGGTTGCTATCTGAGCCTCCATCTTTAGGGATGGCTCCAGTAGCACCCCCAGGCTTCTGACCCTGTCCGCTGGCCTCAGCGGTACACCGCCAAATACATATACACACACACACACACACACACACACACACTGTGGCTAATAGCCACTGATGGACTTCTGCTCCATATTTTTATCTAACCCCCTCTTGAAGCTGGCTATGCTTGTAGCCACCACCATCTCCTGTGGCAGTGAATTCCACATGTTAATCACCCTTTTGGTGAAGAAGTACTTCCTTTTATCCGTTTTAACTCGAGTGCTCAGCAATTTCATCGAATGCCCACAAGTTCTTGTATTGTGAGAAAGGGAGAAAAGTACTTCTTTCTCTACTTTCTCCATCCCGTGCATAATCTTGTAAACCTCTATCATATCACCCCGCAGTCGACGTTTCTCCAAGCTAAAGAGCCCCAAGCGTTTTAACCTTTCTTCACAGGGAAAGTGTTCCAAACCTTTAATCATTCTAGTTGCCCTTTTCTGCACTTTTTCCAATGCTATAATATCCTTTTTGAGGTGCGGTGATCAGAATTGCACACAGTATTCCAAATGAGACCGCACCATCGATTTATACAGGGGCTTTATGATACTGGCTGATTTGTTTTCAATTCCCTTCCTAATAATTCCCAGCATGGCGTTGGCCTTTTTTATTGCAATCGCACACTGTCTTGACATTTTCAGTGAGTTATCTACCACAACCCCAAGATCTCTCTCTTGGTCAGTCTCTGCCAGTTCACACCCCATCAACTTGTATTTGTAGCTGGGGTTTTTGGCCCCAATGTGCATTACTTTGCACTTGGCCACATTGAACCTCATCTGCCACGTTGACGCCCACTCACCCAGCCTCAACAGATCCCTTTGGAGTGCCTCACAATCCTCTCTGGTTCTCACCACCCTGAACAATTTAGTGTCATCTGCAAACTTGGCCACTTCACTGCTTACTCCCAACTCCAAATCATTTATGAACAAGTTAAAGAGCATGGGACCCAGTACTGAGCCCTGCAGCACCCCACTGCTTACCGTCCTCCACAGCGAAGACTGCCCATTTATACTCACTCTCTGCTTCCCATTAATTAGCCAGTTTTTGATCCACAAGTGGACCTGACCTTTTACTCCATGACTCTCGAGCTTACTAAGGAGCCTTTCATGAGCAACTTTAGCAAAAGCTTTCTGGAAGTCAAGGTAAACAACATCTATTGGGTCTCCTTTGTCCACATGTTTGTTCACCCCCTCAAAGAAATGTAACAGGTTAGTGAGGCAAGATCTTCCCTTACAGAACCCATGCTGAGTCTTCCTCAATAACTCATGTTCATCAATGTGCCTACTCATTCTGTCCTTGATAATGCTTTCTACCAACTTTCCCAGTATTGAAGTCAGACTGACTGGCCTGTAATTTCCCAGATCTCCTCTGGAACCCTTTTTAAAGATGGGGGTGATATTTGCTACCTTCCAGTCCTCAGGAACGGAGGCAGATTTCAATGAAAGATTACAGATTTTTGTCAGAAGATCCACAAGTTCAACTTTGAGTTCTTTCAGAACTCTTGGATGTATGCCATCCAGACCTGGTGACTTATTAGTTTTTAATTTGTCTAACAGTTGTAGGACCTCCTCTCTTGTCACCTCAATCTGACTCAGGTCTTTCAACACCCCTTCCAAAATAAGTGATTCTGGAGCGGGGAAACACTTCTCATCTTCTACAGTGAAGACGGAGGCAAAAAATGGCTTCTCAGCCATTTCCCTATCCTCCTTCAGTATCCTTTTACCCCTTGGTCATCCAAGGGCCCCACTGCCTCCCTGGCTGGTTTCCTGCTTCTAATATATTTGAAGTAATTTTTATTGTTGGTCTTTATGTTTTTTGCAATATGCTCCTCATAGTCCCTTTTTGCCTGCCTGATCACAGTCTTGCATTTGATTTGCCACAGCCTGTGTTCCCTTTTATTAATCTCACTTGGACGAGCTTTCCACCGCTTAAAGGAGTCCTTCTTACCTTTTACAGCTTTCATTACTTTGTTTGTTAACCATGCAGGCCTTTTCTTATACCTGTTTGCATTAGGAGACTTTGGGGGCAGTGGTGGCTTGTGTATTTGGCTATTGGCTTCCTTGCTCTGAAGAAAGCATGATACCCCACCTCCATATGAAACAATGGAGACAGCAATGATGGTTAGGGGCACATTGTTCAGGTCCTGTGCAATTTGACCCCTTGATCAGGCCCGTAGCCACGGGGGGGCATGGCACCCCCACCCAACCTCCCCTTGGACTTTTATGGTGCCTCCTTTCCCCAGCCCCCACTCTCTCCGCCGCCACTTTTCTGGTGACCGCAATCTCCCCGCCACTTTGGTGGCCCCGCCACCCTTTGCATGGCATGCTCTTTTAAGGCAGCCCCCTGCCCCCACTGATCACCTGATCGGCGGGGAAAGCAGCGGCGAGGCCGGCGGTTCTAATGCCGGCTTTCCAGTGCACTCAGCATGTTCAGTGCTGGGGTGGCCAGTGCTGAATGTGCTGAGCACACTGGAAAGCCAGCGGCGGGGGCGGGGGGGATGCCTTGAAAGAGTCCCAGGAGCCCGCTCTTTACTGTTTCGCCAGGTTGGTGAGTGGGTGGGAGGGAGGAGGAGGTGCCACGCAGAAGGGGACAGGGTTGCCAGAGCAGCAGGGAGATCGGTGCTGCCAGAAAAGTGGCAGCGGAGAGAGCAGGGGCTGCCAGAGGGGGGCCCCCTCCACCCCAAATTTTTTTTGTGGGCTCCCCAACTAGAATTTTCTGGCTACAGACCTGCCCTTGATCCAATCTTCTATAGTCTCTCACTGCTCAGCTAATGCTAACCAATCAGATTGCTTGGAGCAGTCTGTCACTCAAGGCTCTTTGTTCCTATGAAGAATTAACCCTTCACAGATCTTCAGCTGTTTGTACAGTACGTCTAAGCTTTTAAATAGTGCAGTCTGTCACATCTGTCATCATATTTATGATGTGATCAGTGATTGGCTGAGATTACCTTACTGGGAAGCTGAAGATTTTTTTAAAAAACATGAGAAGCTGTGTAGAGCTGTTGATTGAAGTTCCACAGAATAAGGTGTCTAAAGGAAGTGTGCATTAGGAAAAAAACACATCCCTGAAAACCCTACTTTTGTTTCAGAATGTTTACTTGACACAGGTTTCTTCTGTCTTTTCTGTATTGGCTGATTCAGCATAAAAAGCATAAAAAGTAATAATATTAAGATAAGGTGTCTACAGGAAGTATGCATTAGAAAAAAAATCACACCCTAAAACCGCTACTTTTGTTTCAAAATGTTTACTTGACAACATTCAGCTCTGCTCTATTGTTAGCTTCTGTGAAAGCCTAAGAAAATGTTGGCTAAGATATCACTTACCCCTTGCTCTTTGAAAAGTGCCTCCAGCCTAACTTCTACCTAGATGGCCATCAAAGAAAGCCTGAATGGATCTCGGTTTAATGTCCCTTCTAAAGGCTAGTACCCATGAAAACATATTTACCCCTAGGCTGAAGTATAAAGACAGCTGAAATCAACTAAGCCCAGGTAAGGGGAGAGAATCCACATTTTTAAGCCTTTAGGCTAGACTGTCTTCACTTTACTTAAACAGACAATACATTTTTGAGCTCTCAGTATTAACTCACAGAGAATATGATTCACTTCCCTTTGGCTTAGAACAACAACCCTTAACATTTTTTACTGCTAAAGAAACTCAAGTATCAACTTCAGATTTATAGGGCTAATAGTAGAGGCAAGGCATACAAGCATAAGAAGGGACCTTTCAGTTATACATTTGGGGAGGGCTAGGGGATGGGGTAGCAGATGCACCACTTCACTTCCCTCACATTTCTGACCCTATGCAATTATTCCTCGAAAGAGACTGCAGTTCGTATTAAGAAGATAGCACAACCATAACTAATGCTCTTAAAATACATTGCTTTTAATACAATTTATATATATATATATATATATATATATATATATATATATATATATATATATATATATATATATATATATATATATATATATATATATATATATATATATTTCCAAGAGTAGCTGTACTTTTTAAAGCCTAATTACACTCTTCTAAGCATACTGATTCATATATAACTCTGCTGAGAACTGCGCTGTAGGTCTTTGACTCTTGCATTTCTTTGCCTTCTATTCCCACACAGGTTACTTTATATCTCTCCCCAATGAAAGCTAGAAAAGCACCATTTGGATCTCCTGTTTGAAAACCTTATTTTAATAACATTATTACCTTGTATGCTTTATTATGCTGAATCAGCCAATACAGAAGAAACTTGTGACAAAGGTAAGATGAATAATGTTTGAAATATGATATTGCCACCCTAAGCAGCATTACACCATTCTGAGCCCTACTGACTTCACTTTCTTTTGAATCTTACGGTTCCTGTTGATTTCCAGAGATCTGAAGGGATTTGTCCATTGATACTGAAGACCATAATAACTTGACTAAGGTATGAAACTAGAGTCTGACTTCTACTCTCAACATGGTTGTTTCTAAGCAGTGATATTGCAAGTGTTCAAATACAATGGCTTTCTAATATGATTTCTGCATTTCGTAATACTTGTTTATATTATGAGGGAAGCCCTCCCCACTCCAGTTCTGAAATTATTATTCTGTTTGATTTAAAGCAAGTAGTATATGAACACATGCTTCTTTTAGCACCTATATTGTTAGCCGTTGGACTGGATAGGTGAGGCTAGTGCTGTTATTGGTTGGCAGGTGTCCTGAGCTGATTACTTAAACATCTTATTTGGTCTCGGTGAAAGGGTCCTGATAGCTGAAATTGACCCTGTCTGTTTGTAAAGGAGAATGTAATTTACAGAACAATACAATACACTGATTCTAGCAATCAAATCATCATCAAGGCAGGGAAAGTCACTTATGCCGTAAGGGCAGGGCACATGCATTATCTGCATGCAACATTTGGAAAAGCCTTCTAATCTGGCTGGGAGAATCCTTTTTTTTTCTGAACAACAAACCATTTTTAAACAACCCAATTTTTAAAACCACTTTAAAAACCCAAAGTATTTTCAGAATCCATTTTAGTCACCTTACAAAAAAAAAACACCCAACCATTGTCACCCTTGCAATGGTTGCTTTCTCCCACATTTATAGTGTTATTCCTCAGTATCAGGGTAAAAACTCCCTTGCAGAAATAAATATCAATTTATTTAATACTCTAGTTTAAAGAAGAGAGGGTTTTGTCACAAACAGTTAATAAATGCTGCTGGCTAGATCATGATTTCAGTGAAGGGGAGTTTGTTCATCATTGCTTCCAGGTACTTTCTTCCTTAACATCCTTGGGATCTTGCTTCTGGGCATTCTGGTGAGTTGGGGTAGGCTTAAATTGAGAGACAAGACTATTTGCATGTACCAGGTGAAAAGCATGGTCCACATCTAAACAAACACAGCTTAAACCCCATTTAAAGTTTTATGTGGCAATGATGTGCTGGTATAACTCAAACTGGACCAAGAGAAGGAGGGATTAGCTTTAAAAAGAATTCCAGAAAGGAATAACATAGGACCTGGTAGCCTTATATACCAGGGTGGATCTTGTTAGTAACACCCTAAAACAAAACTCTAAAGAAAGAGGAGTGATTGTGAACATGAACAAATAGTTTTATTGTATTCAGAAATTTTTAAAAATAAATGAGTAAGCCTAAGCATCTGAGAACTAATTCCCTAAGAACTCCTACTCGCACGTGCACACACACACTCAAACCAAAACTAAACAAGACAGTACACTTTATAACAGGTAGGAGGGAGGAAACTGGGAAGCTTTAGGAAAGAGACATACAACCTTAAATTCCTGGGCTTAAAATCTGGAGAGACCCAGAGTTTAAAAAAAAAAAAAAAGGAACCTGTGAAGCAGTTAAAGGAGTGTTCAGGTAGTGAGAGAGCCTGGCACACTTTCCACAGACTTGAAATGGTCTTTTTATGGGGAAGGGTACCATAGCTAGACATGGGAAGCCACTTTCCCAGAAACTTGATTGGTCTAAGATATGAAGCTTGACTTTGGCTGGGGAGTTTGAAAGTAACTGCTGTCAAAATTAGGCAGGAAGATTAGTAGGAAAATACCTGCCAATAGACAATCTTTGGATGGTTTAAGCATACTGACAAAGAACCAGGTGTGAATGGTGGGTTAAAAGATCCTCTTGAAGGCCCATCCTGGATGGATCAGATATTAGGCTACTTTTATCAATGGCTGGATTGGATTAGCGATACTTCAGGGTTTCCCAGTTGTCTATAGCTGGAAATTGTTGAGATTGCCTTGATGAAGTGTCCCTTGGAGCAAGGGATATGACTGCATTAGGTAAGGAACACCTTGGAGCTGGGCAGACATCGTTGGGGTGTGTTAGGATACTGGGTGATGTCTCCAGTGATGAAAAGTCTTTTGTTATTGAGATCTTTGCCAATTCATAACACTTCTGCATCAATTTGAAAATAAAGTTTATTTCTTGATCTGAAATTATTATCTCAGACCATCCAAAGTCTGAACTAAACTCCAACAGGGCTCTGTGTAGTAATGGAACTCAAGGCAAATGCAATGGGAAAGTGGCATGCATGATCCGTGATCAGCAATGCAAATTGCTTACAGGACTTGGACTTAGGCAGAGGGCTTAGGGTGTCAATAGAAATCCACTGAAAAATTTGTCTGATGACTGGAAATGGACGCAAAGGAAGCTTGGGGTGATTTGTGGAAATCCTACTTTCTGGCAGACTTCACAGGTGCCACAATAAATTTGTATACTTTTAGCCATGTCAGGCCAGTAGAAGGATTGGGAAATTTCAGCCAGAGTCTTTTTTATGTCCAGATGGCCTGCAAAAGGTCACCTGGGCATGCCCACCCTAAGAAAACAAAACAAAACATAAAGTAAAAGGGAACATCTTCAGAGAGAAAAACCATTTTCCAGAGAGGGGTACCCACATTGGGCAGCCATATAACAGGTGTTTATTATGACACAGAACAAAGACATAACAAATATACAAATTGCATGGCATGGTTTTCATTCACTGGCGCTGTTAGACTAGTACTTGACTCAAATAATTAATCCTGTGTGAGCTGACACCCAGATAGACTGCAGTTGGACATGGGTTGCAATGCGAGTTCAATATTTAACTCATTCCTTTCTTGTCATAATCCACCTTTACACATTCAAAGCTTTTTTTTAATTCTCACTTCCTGCAACTAGCACCATGAGCTGCAGTCTCATAGAGCTACACACACCTTCCTTACATTTAACCCCAAAGTACCTTTTCAGCTATGCAACATTCATCCATAACTCCTCTTTCACTGATCTTTCTGTATTCCAACCTAATCTGTATTCCAGCAATCCACCAGTCTAGTTTTCGCCTGGGTCATGGAGACAGTGCTGGTCGCCCTGGTGTATGACCTACAGCAACATCTGGATTGAGGCGGCATAGTGGTGCTGATGTTGTTAGACCTATTGGCAGCATTTGATATGGTCGACCATCGGTTACTGACCCATCACCTCGTTGACACGGGGATTCAGGGGTTGCCTTTGCAATGGCTTTCCTGTTTCCTTGACGGTTAGGGACAAAGGGTGGCAATTGGGGGAGAACTGTCCCAGAGGCTTCCATTTAATTGTGGGGTGCCACAGGGAGGTCCTCACCCCGATGTTGTTTAACATCTATATGCGTCCCCTTGTCCAGATTATCCGGAGGTATAGGCTGGGTTGTCATCAATATGCTGATGACACCCAGCTCTATCTACTGATGGATGGCCGGCCTGGCTATGTCCCAGAAAATCTGGACCTGGCGTTACAGGCTGTGGCAGGATGGCTCAGACTGAGTAGGCTGAAGTTGAATCCAGCGAAGGAAGAGATCCTTTGTCTGAGTTGTGGCGGTCTGGGAGGAGAAATCCCCCTACCAGTTTTTGATGGAGCACCGTTGGTAACAAGGTCAAGAGCTTGGGGGTGCTACTGGAGCCTTCATTGTCAATGGAGGCCCAGATAGCAGCCACTGCCAAATCTGCCTTCTTTCATCTTAGGCGGGCGAGGCAGTTGGCTCCCTTCCTGGAACATGACGATCTGACAATAGTGATCCATGCAATGGTCACCTCGAGGTTGGACTACTGCAATGCCCTCTACATGGGGCTGCCCTTGTGCAGAACCCGGAAACTACAGCTAGTGCAGAACGCGGCAGCCAGGCTGTTATTAGGGCTCCCTAAGTGGGAGCACATACAGCCAAGGCTGCGGGAGCTGCACTGGCTGCCAATTGTGTACCGGATCTGTTACAAGGTGCTGGTCATTACCTTTAAAGCCCTATATGACTGAGGACCTATCTACCTTAGGGATTGTCTCTCCCCATATGTACCCCAGAGGGTGCTGAGATCAGGTTCCCAAAATCTACTGATAATCCCTGGGCCGAAGGAGGCTGAACTGAAAACTACAAGAGAAAGGGCCTTCTCAGTCATGGAATCAATTACCACTGGTGGAATCAATTACCAGAGGAGGTGCAGGCCCTGCAGACTCTTGCTCAGTTCCGCAGGGCCTGCAAGACTACCCCCTTTCAGCTGGCCTTTTCTTAATGTGGATTCTGCTGTACTGTCCCTATGAAAATCTGTAAATGAGTAAGATCGGAAATTTTTGAAAATGTAGCACAGAGTACGATCGCATGAAATTGTTGGTTTTAATTTGATGGTTTTAAGGGAATTTTAAGGAAATTGTATAATGTTGTAGATTGTTGTTTTATTATGTAATCTTTGTATTTTATATTATGTTGTCAGACACCCTGAGCCTGCTTTGGTGGGGAGGGCGGGATATAAATTAAATGTTATTATTATTATTATATTATAATCTATTTATTGTTGTCCCAGTTAGTCCAATGCCTTATTTGTGGTATACACAGAACCAAAAAGGAAAACACAAAACTGTGCACATTTCCTGCACAGCTAAAATACTTCATTTGGTATGTTGCCTCTATGGAAATACCTTTGTACTAGATGCCTGCTGTAATGACGAGGCACTCCCATTCCTAGAATATTTCCATAGTGGAAGAATACTGTCATTGAAGAAGTGGTGGTGATGGGGGGAGAAAATAGGATCTATGGAGAAAAAGCATTTTACATGGATTCTCCCCCCCTCCCAAGTATCCAATGGGGATTAAGAAAAGTAAATTTATCTACAACTGTGGCTGCTCATTAGCTTGTCAGAGAGCCTTTATAATTATTCCTCCTGTGGGCTGATATTGCTAGACTAACTGGGCAAATAAGAATATATATTCCTCTCCTCCCATATAGATTTATGGATGGAAAAGTTGTCCAGTTATGCTGTCTTTGGCTGAGGATGGTTTCTCAATTCAGTATTTGAGTCACAAAGGAATTTCAATAGACTTACTGCTGTGATCTTTGCAGATTTGCATCATCCAAAGAATATTTTCCCTGTGCTCCTCTGCATAGTTCCCTATAAGGTGGGAGGGGAGAGAAAGAGAGAGAGAGATTCTTTCTTCTCTAGATTTGAGAGTGGAAATAATTACCAGCACTCTTCTATCTTCCTTATTCTGGTAAAGCTTCCTTGATTAGGCAAGCCTTAACAAAACAGAGAAAGAATAATAGGCATTCTACCTTGATGGAGAAGTGAATGCGTTATGACTTATCAGATGGTTTAAACTTCCAGCCTTTTGACTTCTTGAGATTAGGGTTGCCAAGTCCAATTCAAGAAATATCTGGGGACTTTGGAGATGGAGCCAGGAGACACTGGGGCGGAGCCAGGAGCAAGGGTGTGACAAGCATAATTGAACTCCAAAGGGAGTTCTGGCCATCACTTTTAAAGGGACGGCACACCTTTTAAAATGCCTTCCTTCTATAGGAAATAATGAAGGATAGGGGCACCTTCTTTTGAGGCTCATAGAATTGGACCACCTGGTCCAATCTTTTTTGAAACTTGGGGGGTATTTTGGGGAGAGGCACTAGATGCTATACTGAAAATCTGGTGCTTCTATCCCCAAAAACAGCCCCCCCAGAGCCCCAGATACCTACGGATCAATTCTCCATGATTTTCTATGGGACTAAATCTCCATAGGGAATAACAGAGTTCCCAGCAGACATTTCCCTCCCCTCCCCCCGCTTTCTGATGACCCTGAAACGGGGGGAGGGCCTCCAAACCGGGAGTTCCCCTGCCCCCACCTGGGGATTGGCAACCCTACTTGAGATGGGGTTGAATGGTCACATTGACTGTTTCCCCCAAGAGCAGTTGGAGAAGAAGAGTGTCTTCCTAAGATTTGCCAAGCAGTACTACCTCATTTGTTACTTGCCCCTGAGACTGGAGGTTCTATACTTGTACTCAGGTTTAAGATATTAAATTTTAGAAGATGAAAGTAAATGTACAATTTTTCCCACTTTCAATCATGACAAAGATTATTAAAAGACTATTTTCTGTGCTACGGCTACACCATGCTATTCTTCTGTTTCTGCCTGCTATTGTTAGCTCTCTGGTATTAAAGATGTTTGAGGGAATTGGTGGCAAAACTGCCTTGATCACAGATACCGGGTGCATTCACACCCACTAAATAATGTACTTTGCAACTGGATTTTTGCTATTCTTGTACAGTAAAAATCCAGTTGCAAAGTGTGCTATTTAGTGGGTGTGAATGCACCCATGGCCTAAAAATGAAGTCCAAAATAACAGGGAGACCCTACTATCCAAAGGGGTCTTGGCTGGAGGAGGGGGAAAGATCTTTACACAGGTAAAAAAACCCCAGTCTGTCATGAATATGCTTGATCTGATCACTGTTATCCAACAGAGCAATTACAAGTGGTAGAGATTGCTAGATTCCCAGTAAGCCCCTGGGCTGGCGAAACATCTATAGCCCATTGAATGCTTGTGTGTTTGAAACTGCTGCCATCCAGCCCAGCTTTATACCACCACAGGACGATGTCCAAACCAGAAAATGTCAAAAGCATGTCTGCTTAGATCACTCATGTTTGCTTGTTTTGCACTCAGATGTCAAAAACAGATAGGAAAAAGAAAAGAAATCAAGATAAATTATTTCTGCTGGAACACTTTTGGACTTCTCTTTCTTAAGAGATTGCCAAACCCATACTCCGGGGTAATCCTTAATTTTAGCAAACTCTAAGAGTTATCAAGATGGGTTGTCACTACCTGTTCTTTCTAATGTTAAACTATAGTGGTATGGCAAATTTCAGCAAAGAAGAAGTCTAGATTTCCCTTGTCTGTCATTTTCCCAGCTGCATCGCTTTATACTCCAGATCCAGTTCCATAATAAATGTGCACTTAAAAAAAGAAGAATGATGCTATTTCTTCAATCTGCAATAAACAGGAGCTATACTGAGCAACAACCAAGACACGTCTACTGTGATGCCTGTCAAGCTGCTTAGACAGCGAGCCAATGAAGAGGAAATTATGTAAGACATATTGTGGATTGATTGACTGTACAATCAGACTTTTTTAGCGCAGGCTATGGCTGGGATTAAGTAAATTGCAGTTCTCTATTCTAGAGTCAAACAAGGTATATCAAATATGGTTCTACAGTGCTACCCTAAGCAGAGTTTTACACTGCTGAAGTCAGTGGACTTCGAAGAGTTTGGTGCTACTTTGAACTAATGCTTAAGACTGTGCTACTACTGCCCTAGGTCAGGAAATTGGGATCCTGGGATTCATAACAGTAAAATACCTCTGAACCCTCTTATGATTTCTCTGTTCTCTTCCACTGCTTCATCATGAAAGAAGAGGTTGCAAAGTGGTACTCTGTACTACATAGAAAAGGAATGGTATGCCATAAGAGCTCCCTTTTGCTAACATACTGAGCCACTCGATGGCTTTTGCCGCCCTGAGCCACTCGATGGGAAGGGCGGGATATAAATCCCAGATAAATAAATAAATACTTCAGTCCTATATTGTTGGCTGCCATGCAATAATGGCTTTTAGATTCAGACAGGTTTTGGTCTTGCTCCCAGTCTGTACCCGGGCATATATTTTATCTCTTAATTCTGGGTGGCTAGTAACCTTCATTCACTTTAGTTTGCTCTGTATTTGTTTTATGAGGCAGACAGACAGCATTGGCCATACATTGAGCTACACAAAATATGGCCAATGAGATTGCTCTGAACTTTACATGATAACATCAGTTTCTATTCATGTGGCTATTCCAGAGTATTTATGACTCATTGCAATTCTACAGAAGTCACTTAAAGGACATAATATTCTAATTTTGAGCACCTCCCCCCCCTTATACATCATATGGATATATGAAACCAAAGTCTTGCAGAAGCTGATTTACCTGACTGGCATATGACTTTCCCCTTACGTGTTACTGTGTGATAGTCTGGACACCAAGTGCTCTGCTTCCAGAGCCACTAAAGGGCAGAATATAGTTTCTTTGACTTTGCAGGAAAAGGAAGCTAGTTTTGTAGCCTGACCTTTGTTCAGCATGGTGCATGTTGTTTCAGACCATGCCCCTTTCTGAAGAGTAATGTACCTTATACCCAGCAGCCTACTTGTCTTCAAGGAAATACATATCAGGAGCTTGATCTTTTATTTCTGCAGCAGAAAACAGAGACCAGGTTTTTTTCCACTGTAGCTGTCCCAACTGGAAACCCAAAGGAAATAGCAGCAGAGATAGCCATGCTGCCACCATAGTAGACTGTGTTTGCCATCGTGCAAGAGATGGAGAGCGAAAGCTGTGGACAAAAGTGTCCTTGGTTTCATGTTCTAACCACTGTACCACGCTGGGTCTCAATGTGACATTTGATTACTTACTGGGCAATTTCTACTGCTCATGAATGGCCAGGCAAGGGTAAAATACAGGTTTGTGATATTACTGACCTGAACATGTGGCTACAGAATATAAATGAGCAGTTCTCACATGTTGAGAGGTATGTTGGGATGAGATTTTGAGCACCTATCATACTGCAGGTGTTTATTAGCAACAACTCTCTGAGAGAAAAAAAAATTCCCCTGTCAATTGGCATATGTCTCACTATATAGCTCTGATACGCAAGTTACTTTTAACAGGTACATAATTTCCCACTACTTCAGTAAGTACAAATTGTGATCTGACTGAAAGTAGATTTTAAACAAAAAGAAGAAGAAAGAGAAAAGCAAGTGAGGCTGAAAAGAATAGGAGTCTCTAAATTAATTGCTTTCTCTTAAATATTGCAATTGGCTTCTCTTGGAGGAACACATTTTCTTTTTTGCAACAAAAGTGATAAATGAGGAACCTCATCAATCTAATCTACCTCTTTACCCTTGGAATGGAACTTCTCTCCGTATGCATACAAATCTTTTTCTTCTTCTCCTCCACTTCTTGCTTCAGAGTCAGACAAATCACAAAATATTAGCATGATCCAGGTTTTATTTGAAGATTTTCCATCCATAATGGAGTCAAAGATCCTCATGTAGAGGGATTGTGGACAGGATCTAAGTGGCAGAGCCCCAGTTCTGATAAGTCACTTTCAAAGCAAGTTGGATGAAAATGATCTTGTTCTTAAACTTGTAAATATTTTTTACTTCCTCCTGAACAATAATATAGAAGAAACTCAAACATTATTGGCTTTAAAGGGCAGCAGAATGGAGCCTATCTTCTTTTTATAGTCTTAAATTGGGTGTAAGCAGGGTTCAAATAAAGCCCTCATGCTGTTTGTCTACAGAGGTGCAGAGTTTATCCCTTGGGAAAAGGCAATATGTGGGAATTACATTAGCCATATGTCCTATGCTATTGCAGACCGGTTATGCGTGACAATTCCAGTAGTGCAATCGCCTACTGAGGAATTTACTGTCATCCTAGAACAATTTTATATGCTAATCAGTTATTTGCTTGTAATACAGTTGTCTGTAGCCTTCTCTAACCAGTAATGAAGTACTGGATCTATCAACAATGAAGAAGTGAGATTATACCTCTAGCAGTGCAGCAGAAGTGATCAGTTAATAGTGCACTATTCTGACCTGGTGCAAATCAGGTCCAAAGCACTGATATGTGTCCTATAGTTGTCCTACATTCCTACATGAACTACTATAGTATTTGTAGTTGGGGCACCGGGGCATTGTATATTGAATATTCTGATGTAAGTTGCAAATGTGGCTTTGTTACAAGTTGAAAATGTTGCTGTTTTATATAAATTTAATTAAAAAAATAAAGTAGCAATTCAGATACCACTGAATGTTGGTGTGTACCAGTGGTGGCCAAACTTGCTTAGCGTAAGAGCCACATAGAATAAACATCAGATGTTTGAGAGCTGCAAGACATGAACTTCAGATGTTTGAGAGCCAGAAGGAAAGAAGGAAAATAGAAAGGTGGAAAGGTGGGAGGGAGAGGTGGAAAGAAATCAACTTTAAATGCATTCTCCAAGCCACCAGCCAGCTTGGCTTGGATAAGTGATTTAAAGAGACAAATGCCTTCTCCAAGCTGGCTGACTGGGCAGTAGGGGCTTTGAGAGCCACACAATATGTATGAAAGAGCCACATGAGGCTCCTGAGCCACACTTTGGCCACCCCTGGTATATACCTACACATGCAATTTGTGGGTCTCAAAAAACCAATCTGAAGAAAACTGCTTAATCTCTGAAGCTTCTTTAGATCTTACCACTACTGAGCATTGTTAATGGTCAAGCCTGGATTACTTTTGAGCCTATGTTACTTATCTCAGCATTTGCTAGTTGAGGAAGCAATATGGAGGCATTTGTAATGCCAATGAGCATGGCAGACAAATAGGCAGATCAAGAGAAATATGAGAACTGTGGGTCTACGTCTCTGCTGGAGTGGCTTCTGAGAGTTGGGAGTCCTTTTAGGATAGCAATGGGATGTGGTGTGGAGGACACAGTTATAAGGAATGATATGTGGCTTGTGGACACTACCCCTCGAACAAACGTTTTTGGAAAGTGATTCAAACAAGAATCAATTTAATCCTCATTTGTAGAAATTCCCTCATGACTGGGCTGTTAGACCAACTGGAGATGGAAGTTCCACTCAGAATTATCAGAATTATAAAATGGAAGTCTGCTAAAAATTAAACCTAATGATAACCTGCTGAACTAGGAACTTCACTGGGAGTTTGATGCAGTTTTCTATTCATTTCATAATGATTCTTCCACAGCTATGTTCTACTAGATATCTTTTACTAATTACTTGTTATTAATTTCTAATCAGAAATTTCTCTATGAATATTTTCTTCACAGTTAATTGCATTCCCTCTCAATTTTTATGAGTTGCTGCTGCTGCATTAACAGTCTGTATATTCTCTTTCTTACAGCCTATCCTTTAAGCTGTCAAATAAAACCAAACATCACACCAAGCTCAGTATAGACTTCCCAGAACAGTATGCCACTGCAGCATCCATTGTTTACACAATTTCAAATACTTCTTTCCAGGGCACATTGCAATCTTCATGGGTAGGGGAAAAATATAATAATTTCTATTAAGATTTAGGAAAACTACCACATACCTTAAAACATAACATATATTGGATGAGTTTAAACTGAATAACTTCATGTGGTGGGGGGGAATCCAGGCATTCTAAAGTATTTTGTACATCTGCCTATCCTCTATAAGGTTTATTTAGATATTCTAGTTTGCTTTTCTCCCAAATGGAGAATCAAAGCAGCTTAGGAAAGCACAATTTAAATTGTTAAATTAAAAAGACAAAAGATATATAAGAGCTACATCTTGGGTTAGTTCTGGATCCATTAAAATGGTTCATCAAAGGCCACAGGGTGCAAACCATAAACCCTTTGGTTCTTGCCTTGTTTTAGGATTGTGTGAAGCAAAGCACTCTAATTTCCCTCAAGGGTTAATATGATTATTAGAAGCCTACTCCAGCTCGCAGATGTCCATGGTTTGGGCCTTCCTGAAGATACCATCCTTACCTCTTTCAAAGATAGACTGAAGATTGTGGTAATTGGTTAATTGTGAGAACCTGTGCTCAGTTGTGTAACCAGATGGGAGGGGAATTAGGAGCAGATATTAACACATTCTGGAAAGTTCCACCAAGGGAGATTTCTGATTGGATCTGAGAGACCACTTGATGTCAAAGGCAAAGGACTATAATTAAAGGTATAGGCCAGAGGAAAGCCATACTAACTTTATGCTCATGCTATGCTAGTACGCTTTAATATGTTACGCTTCCTCATGATGAATTGCAACATGTGGAATGCTTTTATGCGACAGCCAGGGCCAGCTCGCTGATTAGGCAAACTAGGCACTTGCCTAGGGTGCTGGGAGGGGAGTACCTCGTACCCAAGGCAAATGCCTAGTTTACCTCCCCCTGCCGTCACCATGCCGCACCACCTTCCTACCCCCTTCTCTTCTGCGCCGCTAGGGAAGGGGTAGTGGAGTGCCTTCTTTAAAGCACCTCTTTAATGCACCCCCCAACAATCAGCTGATCGGCAGGTAAAATGCTGTCTCTGCTGCCCCTCCCTTCCTTTCCCTTCTGCAGTGCCCCACTCTGCCCCCCCCGGGGTAACTCAGAGGACTGTGGCTAGAATCGATCCTACCTGCTTAGACTTTGTCTGGGCCTCTCAGCACTCTCTCTTAAGAGAGTGCTGGACGAGGCTTTGCTCTTCCCTCACTTCCAAAAGTGAGAGTGCTGAGAAGCCCGGGCTCAGTCTAAGTGGTTGGGCCGATTCTAGCCATGCTCCTCTGAGCACACTGCGGGGGGGTGGGGGCAACGGAGCGCGGTGGCACAGAAGGAGAGGGGAGGGAGCAGCAGTAGCATTTTACCCACCAATCAGCTGATTAGTAGGGGGCTTTAAAGAGGCTGGGAAGCTCAGTGCTCCATTGCCCCTTCCTGGGTGGCACAGAAGGGAAGGGAGGAGGTGCTGCGGAGGGGGGGGGCATGACAGCAGGCGAGTCTGCCTGGGGCACCATATGCCCTAGGGCGGGCCTTGGCTGCAGCTTGCATTCTTATGTTGCCAAAAGATATGCCATCAGTGTAGAGAATTTCTGGTTGGATTTTGGTTCTGTTACACTTCCACTGCTATAGTGGCCCTGGGTTTTTCTAGGTTTCTGCACATTGCTGTTGGTTTTGCTGAGCTTGCAAAAGTGTCCCCCCTTCAGTTTCCACTGCTGAGATTACCTGGTTTGAATTTGGTTCTGTTTGGCTTGGCACATTGGTTTGTGATTCTACTGGGATTACTGGGTTTGGCTGGATTTGTTGGTTCTCAGTGATTGCTACTTGCAGGCATGGTTTTTGCCTTGGAAGCTGCTTGCAGGGTCCCCCCACCCCCCCGCATAGGAAATAATAGAGGATGGAGAGGAGATGGCTGAGATATATGACCACTATCTTCAAGTACTTGAAGGGCTGTCATATAGAAGATAGTGCAGAGTTGTTTTCTGTTGCCCCAGAAAACCAATCCAGGACCAATGGGTTGAAATTAAATTAAAAGATTCTCTAGCTAAACATTAGGAAGACCTTTCTGACAGTTATAATCATTCCTCAGTGGAAAAGGCTTCCTCAGGAGGTCATAGGTGCTCCTTCTTTGGAGGTTTTTAAACAGAGGCTAGATGGCCATCTGACAGCAATGCTGATTCTGTGGTCTTAGGCAGATCATTAGAAGGAAGACAGGGGGAGGTACTTATGATTTCCCTGCATTATGCAGGGGGCTGGACTAGATGACCCTGGAGGTCCCTTCCAACTCTATGATTCTGTGCTTGGGAATCCTGTTCAGGGAACCAACTTGGAGGTTATTTACAGCAGCGGTCCCCAAACATTTTGATCCCAGGACTGGCAGGATGGGGGCATCCAACTGGGCCTCCCCCACACCCTCCGTGGTGCCTTCTCCTCCCCCTTTTGCCCCCCCAGCCTTGCCGCCTCCTCCTCCCTCCTTTGCCCCCTCCCATGCAGCTTCACTGCCGCCTCCTCTCCCCGTTTTCACCATTTTAAGGCCGGGGAAAAAGGCAAGGACAGCGTCCCTTGCTGCTGCGGAGGCAGTTTTCCCAGCCAATCAGCTGATCAGTAGGGGAGGGGGTTGGCCAGGAAGGTGCTTCACTGCCCCTTCCCCTCCTTAAAATGGTGAAAACAGGGGGGGGGCGCATGAGGGGCAGGGTGGTGAGACTGCGTGGGGGGGACTTTGTACGGCCCATTTCAAACAGGCCGCGGCCCGGTACCGGTCCCCAGCCCAGGGGGTGGGGACCCCTGATTTACAGGATAGGCACTAGCAGCTCTGCCATTATTTTGGTCTCTGTGCCTTTAAAAACAACCCCTCAGTCACCCAAAAAGTTTCCCCATGGGGAATAATGGACTTGAAAATTTGGAAACTCAGAAAAAACTGAATCCAAACACCATACCAGTATTTGGAGTCTGGGAATATTGGGAATATTTCTTGGGTCCAATATACTAACCCCCCCCCCCAAAAAAAAATGTTTGCACACCCCTAGTAGATACATAAAAAAGGAAAACTTGAGTGGTGAAAAGTACTCCATACAGCAAGGGTTAAGGAGAGCAAATGAGGCAAGTTCTCTCATATGGACACATGTTCTCTCCCCTGCCCCCTCCCTCGCATCAGGCATTGTACAATGTAAGCAGAGGAAGACTCAAAAATACTGCTGACCTGGACATCTTCTACAGGTGGATTCCTACAAGCACCCAATGGCTTGGATCCACCACCATGAATAGATTAGCTTTGTCTTCCTGCTATATTCCTCTGTGCTCCTCCTGTGGATCTTGAGTGTTATGGAACTAATAGGAGTGATGTGGAATGTGGTACATGGAAAAGGGGATGCTGGGAGAAATTGCTTCCCTCTTCTTTTGTAAACAAATCCTTGCCATGCTGGCAGAGATCTAACTACATTCTCAGATATGTGATAACTGATTTCTGCTGATTCTGCTATGACCAAGGATCCTTTGTCCTTCATTAACTGCTTTTCAGATTACTTAATTGCAGAAGTTCCCAGACTTGTTGAGCCTGTGGGCACTTCGGGATGTTGAGAACAGGTGCCAGCATAACATGGCTGCCAAGGTGGGGGTTGGTTCAGTCAGCCACAAATGTCAGCCCAAGGGGCTGCAGCCAGTCACAAAGCGTAGAGAGATTCCAAGCTAAGCTTCCAGTAATGTTTCTGTATGAATGGTTCCTGCAGATAAAAAGCTGATGCTTCCTAGATTCTTCTGAATCAATTTCTGTTCCAATGCTGTTTTCTTATACAAATGCTCACCCGACCCGCCAAGCATGCCAAGCAGGACAATATGAGAGAACCCCATACTGGACCTGTCAACTGAGCTAATGGCAGCTCAAAGCTGGTGGTTTTTACAAGGAAATTGGCACAGGATGAAGAGTTAAATACTGTCTCCACTATGCTATCGTTCCAGTGCCAATTGGGCTCTCAGCCACTGCTTTATATAATAAAATACTGTGTCACAAGTCATATTGTATATTTCCATGTAACATGTATTTCTGCCCTAAGGTTTTTTCCCTCTTTTGTAAGGGGACAGAATTCCGCAGGATACCTTCTTGCAAAGACTTTGACTTGCATTTTGTCTTTGCTTTCATCAAAGAAACAAATGGGGGAAAAATTCAAGGAAGTTATATTTGTAGTCTTCTAGCACCAGTATCTCATTTACTAAAAGTGATGACCCAGGGCAATACCATTAAACTTACATTTTCAAAAATGGCTTTTTTAAAATCTTAAAAACAATTTAAGAGTAAAATACAGAAAGGATACTTTCCTTGACTGTAAAAAGACAAAAACAGCAGCCTAGAATCAGATATAATTGATATTGTGGAGAAATGGTCTCAGAAGCACTCTTTCATACCTATATGGGAGGAAGTCATTTGGTCTTCCTGTTCTCCTGCCCGGCCCAGCCGCTCTCCATCCATCCCTAGTATCTCATTATTGCCTTGACCTGGATAGCCCAGGCTAGCCCAATCTTATCAGATCTCAGAAGCGGGGTTGGCCTTGGTTAGTATTTGGAAGGGCAACCTCCAAGGAATACTAGGGTCATGATGCAGAGGCAGGCCATGGAAAACCACCTCTGAAACATCTCTTGCCTTAAAAACAAGTCCAGCTTACCACCTAGTGGTGCATAATGCTAAAAGGAGTAGAACAGGGGTGTCAAACATACAGCCCATGGGCTGGATCAGGCCCACAGAGGGCTCCAATCAGGCCCTCCAGCAACTGGCTGTCATCTGCTTCATTTTCCCTTGCCTGCTTCATTCGGTCGCCATTCTGTGTTTCTCCCCGGAAAAACCAGAGCAATAAAGCAGTGTTTCCCTCTTCCCCCTCCCTTTTCCCAAAGGGAGAAGGAGGGAGGAGCGGCCTCAGCCAATGAGGGAGCTTGGCTCTATAGCTCTGCTGGTTGATTAAGTTTGTCATGCTCAATTAATCACTCTGCAGAGCTACTGAGACAAGCCTCTCTTTCTTCTAATGAATGGCTGAGGCTCCTCCCCCTCCTCCTGCCCTGGGGAAGGAAAGACAGAGCCAGAGCTTCCTTTGCCCAGTCCCCACCATCAGGAGAGCTACAAAGAATGCTTTTAAGACTAGCAACATTTTAGTGAAGGTATGAGCTTTTTGCCTTGCTACAGAGAGAGAAAGAGAGAGAGAGAGAGTTGTGTTGGGCTTGTAACTGGGTTCTCCTCCTCTTTTTCTCAATAGGAAAGCATGTGAAATATTTAGAAGATAAATGTCAGCGTTAGGCTGAGAGTGTGTTCCACCCCAGGTTTACCCAGCAAATTTTTCTTATTTTTTATTTCACATTTTCCTTTGATTGGGGGTCTTGAATTTAGACTTCCCAGATAGTAGGCTGACACTGACCACTTTACATGACTGTCTCTCTGTTCTTATAGTTGTTTTTTGGGGGGAAGTCGTATTTTTTTTTTTTAGTTGTTGTCATTTTTCTGGGGAAAATTATAGTTTTGTAGACAAGCTCATAGCCCTCAGTCTGTGCCATGGTGCCTTCACATGTTCTTGACAAGTACGTGAAGCAACTTCTGTACAAAAGCTCACAATGCCCAGCTGCTTCATGTTCCTCTGGGTCTTAGGCTCAAAGTATTGACCATGAGATGTCTGTAATGAATGTCAATGAATCAAAAGTAGATGTGCACACCTGAACAACACATATTCAAGACTGGTACAGCACATTGCCTGCAGTTTTTGATGCAATAATTCATAGCAAGAGGTGACATTTATCGGAGACTGTAAAACAAAATATTGCAAACGGGCTAATATTTTAAGAAAAATTTTTTTGTGTGTGTCTGTGCCCTTTAAAAAGTTTATATGTCCGCTACCTGGCATTACATTTTATGATACACATGGCTCGGCCCGACAAGGTCTCATTTATGTCAAATCCGGCCCTCATAACAAATGAGTTTGACACCCCTGATCTAAAACTTCTGGCTGCCAGACAATATTAGGATCTCCTAGCTATTCTACATACAATGCCATATGATGATGACAACAGTGATGATAATGATGGTGAGAGAGCCCCATATTGGACCTGTTTGGTGTAGTGATTAAGTGCGCAAACTATAGTTTTAGGTATGACTAACAGTGTGGCGCAATATTGTCTGCCATTTGTTGTACTCTGGCTAGGATAATCTACATTTCTATAGCTTTGAGGGGGAGAAATGGTTCAAACCTTTTAGCTTTTTTCTCTTTTCTTTCTCTGTTAGCCAAAAAAAGTGCTTGGTAGACTTGACCCTGTAAAGAGTGCAGACCCAATTGTTATATCTTTGAGCTGTGAACTTTGTGGGGTCCTAGGCCATAAAGGGCTTTGTATGTAATAACCAGTACTTTAAATGGAGCCCAGAATGCAGTGGTTAGCCTATTGCGCTGCAGCTGGGCAGCTGGTGGAGTGACTGCAGAATGGAAATAATGTGCGTGCTCCATCTAGCGCTTGATAATACCTGAGTTTCTGAACTGATTTTGAGAGGAGACCTTTGTAGATTGCATTATAGTGGTCTAATCTCAATTTTACTGGGGCATGAACCCAAGTGGCCCGATCAAATTTCACAGGAATTCAGTTATATCTTAAAGATTAATACAAAGTATTTCAGCATAAACTTTCATGAGAAGGAGCTCACTACCTCAGATGTAAATGTCCATCCATTAGGCCTGGTAAATACTTACCAGAGAAGTGGGGTGCTAGCCAGGCCTGATAAGTGTGGACTCATATGCATGTGAGAAAGTAAGCTCTAATTCACAAAAGCTTATGTTGAAATAAATTTCATTAGACATTGAAGTGCATCTGTAGACCACAACAGACTAACACTGTCACTTCCAAATTAGACGATTGCAATTCACTCTACCTGGGCTATCCGTGCACTTAACTTGGAAGTTGCAGTTTGTGCAGAATGCAGCAGCACTCTTACTGTCTATGGCAACTTTTACAGGCATATATTCAGCTGGTCCTCTGTGAAGTACACTGGCTGCCAATAGAGTTCTGAATCAGGTTCAAGGTTTTGGTTCTAACTTTTAAGGCCCTGAACAGCAGGGACCAACATACCAGTGGGCAGGGCTGACACCAGGGTTTTTGGTGCCCTAGGCCCCCCTGCCTGCCCCACCGCCCACCCACAGCACTCCTCACCGATGTTGTGGTGACTTCTCAACTCCTCCAGAGCAGCCTGCTCCATACAGAAGCTGTAGTCACCGCCACCTCTTCCTCCTCCTGGCCTGGAGACCAGGGACAGGAACTCCTTGACAGCTGCTGGTAGGAAGTGGGGATGGCCAAGGCAGCATGCCCAGAAGACTGCAGCCAATGAGCTGCAGCTTGCCACAGCCACCAAGCCGCTGCCACCACCAGCGGCCCTGCTGTCATCCTCAGGTAGGGGATGGAGGCCATCACATTGCTGTCACCACCGTCATGCAGGCCAGGCCCAGATGCACCTCTGCTTCCCTCATGTTGGGTGCTTATGACATGACCCGATCTACCACCTTCCTCTTATTCCTGGCTGCTGTTGCTGGGCAACTGAGGGAAGGGGAAAGCAGGGCCTGTCCTGGAACTTCACAGTGGAGGCCTGTGTAGAGTTACTCTGCTCTGAACCTGAGGCAAGGGAGGGCAGGGTCTGAGTGCTTCTGAGCGCACTCATTGCCATGCTGCTCCCACTCAGCCCCTTCCCTGCCACCGCCACTCACCCACAGCACTCTTGGTAGGCGGTGAGGGAGAGGAAGGCAGTGGAGTGGTAGGCGATGGCAAAGGCAAGCAGCAAGGGCTCTAGGTGGCTGCCTACCTGACCTACTGGAAAGTGCTGGCCTCACCCCATATGTCCCATGAAAGGCCTTGGCTGATCACAGTCAGCTGGTAGTCCCTGGCCCAAAAGAGGTCTCTTTAGCTTCTATGAGGGCCAAGGCCTTCTTGGCTCTGGTTCCAACCTGGTGGAATAAGCTCCCTATAGAGATCAGGACCCTCTGGGACTTACTACAGTTCCACAGGATCTATAGGATGGAGCTGTTCTGCCAGGCTTTTAGCTAAGGCCATGAACACTTGATAGATTGGCGCCTCCTGCTGCAATTAGCCCAGACCTGTCCTTTAACTGCTCATGAATGATATAAATTGAACTGATTTAGAATACTGATTCGGGAGCTATTGCCATCTTGTTGCTCTACATTGTTATGCATATTGTTTTATACTGAGAAATTTTTATCTTTTATATTCTTATGCTTTATTGACATATTGTATTTTATTCTGTTTGTAACCCACCCTGTGCCTGCTTTGGTGGGATGGGCATGATAGAAATCCCATAAACAAAGTAATACTACTGAAAGTAATACTACTCGCCATGGCAAGTAACTGAAGGCCTCCTTGCCCAGGCATGGTGATACTGAGGCTACTTGTCTGACACATGCATTAACAAATCAGTTGACTGCTACGTTTGCCACAACCTCATTGAAGAGTTATCCCAACAGAGTTTCATCCTTCTATAGTCATAGCATTCATTGGGGTTAGAAAGGTGCAGTTTTTAATTAGGATTGCTCTCTTCTGTTCCATGTTGGTTTCCAATGCTACCTAGTGTGTTTATCAATAAAGAGTACATGTGAACACTCTTTAGTTATTTAGCTCTCTTGTATGTTATCTCTCCATGAAAAGACTTACTCAGAGTAATTTAAAGATAGTAAAATAACTTTGCTATTATGAAATTCAACAATAAAAACATTTAATTAATTAACTTGATCTTTTGATACTTTGTTAGCTAAGAGTCATCACTTACCTCCTAGGATGTGACTGTGGATGTCTTATTGTTAGGGGAATTCTGCTTTTGTCATTAGATATTTTGCTCATCTTGGTTAGCTTAGGAAATAAGTGATCTGAGTTATGGAACAAAGCCTTCCATAAACCAGGTTGTTTTTGGTTTGTTTGTTTTTTCAAAAAACCACCATATAATTAGGCCATTTCTACATATGAGGAATAAACTTAAAGCCTATTGGGGCACAAACTGAAAAAAGAACCAGCTGTACTAGTTCTACGAATAATTCATGTGATAAAGAGAGAATGGGAGAAGGTTAAAATGATGTTATAGCCATACAGTTGGGTATATTTTCCTTAATTTTCATTCCTTCTTTTTAGGGATGAGCATGAACTGCATGTTTGTGGTTTGGTTCATGGTTCACAGCTGAACCATTTAAACCAAACAGCTGAATTTACCCTTGCTTTTTCTGCTCTTCACAAACTGCATCAAAATTTATAGAAGTTTGTGACTGTTCTTCAGTTCACAAACATCACTCCATGAACCATGAACCAAAATTCATGATAAATTTTAGTTCAGCAGGTTTGTGCCCATCCATATTCTCTTTTGCTGTGTTTGTCGGGTAGATGTGAGCATTGCAGCTGGTTGTACAACTATGAGTACATAACTTTTATATTTAGACCTAGTGACTGCTCTGACATGGAAATTGAATCCAACAGAACATTTTCTATTAAGTCCAACTTTCTCTCTCCCCCACCCCAGCCTGATTTATTTATTTATTTACTTTATTTGTATTCCACCTTTCTCCCCAATGGGGACTCAAGGTGCCGTACATTGGCCCTCTTGTTTTATCCTCACAACAACCCTGGGTTTTCCAGATTCTGTATGTCTCTTAGGTTGTTCTTAGGGAGGGAGAGGCAATAAATTTGCACTTCCCCCCTCCAAAATCCCTTCCCTCCAATACCTATCTGTTGACTTCCCAAAGCCTTTCTAGAGTGTTCATTCTTGCCAGACTAAATGCCCACTCCTTGACAGTTATGAGATTCATACTTTTGCCTTATCCAGAATGAATCTTCCCCTTTTCTTTATGTAGGAGTGACACATTTGCCATATCATTTTTGAGTGTCTTCTGTATGCTAACCTCAGGAGGTGCTATATTCCACTGTTTTGCAATTAATTCCGATACATATCCTTACATATCTATTTGCATATCTCAGATAGTTACATATCTACTCAATGAAAGGGATCCAAAAAGAACTCTAGCAGTTGCAAATTTATTTACTTCTTTTGTCTATTGGGCGATTAGTGATTAATAACAACTATTCATTGCTCAAGATGGAACTTAGTATCATAGAGGCTTAATTGGATAAAAGGAAAGGAATGTGCACTTCATGAGCTGAAATCATTCAATCTGTGGAAATGTTCCATTGGATTTAAGTCAATAACTCATAACAAAATTCTACTCAAATTTGCCACCCTAGCATACACCAGACATTAGACACTTAAGGAATACACAGTGCTCCAAATGTTGAGGATTAGACACATGTAGGCCATTTGGGTAACAATGTGATTTAAACTCCACATTTATCTGAGTACTGGTCCCCAGTTTTATTTGTAAAATGAAAGCTCATTGACTCTTTCTTACAGATATACATATATTCATTGTAACATGTGAAAATGATGGGGATAAAGGGGAAACCACCAGTTTTACTCTATGAACTTTGAATATAAATTTAGTTATTTAGGTTGTTATAAAGGAGGAAAAATAGGTATCTGTAGTGAGAAGTAAACAAACCTAATATTGACATAGTGCTGTGATTTGTTGATACATCCTTTCAACAGCAAAGCTAGACAAGAATAGCTAGACAAAGCTAGACCTGAATCTATCTTTTATATTGTGTCCATCTTCAGTTTAGACTCTTTTTACCTGCTTTTGTATCTCTACAGTTGCCATCAGACATGCAGTTTGATCCAGTGTGGCCCACTTCTAATTGGTCCAGGTTTTATTTTGTTTTTTGTAACTGGGAGTTCTGATCAGACTTACCCCCTTAACCCACTTCAATACACTTTCACTCTATCCTTGATTGATCAGATGCAGCAGCCATGGAGTGGGGCAGTGGGCTTTTTAATTTGTCTTCTGAGTATGTGTATAAGCACTTATGGGAAGCAGTGCTTCAAACTCTTGGCAGAACGATGGCAGCTGATAGCCAATGGGATCACTGAAGGAGGCTGCTAGGATAGGTAGTCCAGTGTGAGGAAAGTGTTTTTTAAACTATGCATTTGAAAACTTCAACATTTTAAACATTTTAAAGCTGTGGGGAGAGAATAAGCCTCATCCTGGTCCTGTGTGCTGCTGGCATTTTTATTTAAAAGCTTTGAGCAAAGCTGGTGTCACATGTATCATCCTCAAACTGGTCCCCCCTCCCTCCCTGAAAAAAATCTCTTTTCAAGTAACCCCTTTCCCACCACATGTGCTGTAAAGCACAGGAAAAAACTGCAATACACAGGCATCTTTCTTCAGAAGTTTTTAAAAAAGAAAACAAACTCCTGTGTGTGAGAGAGAGAGCGATGTACACATATGCAGTTATGCTCAGATAGCAACTAGTAAAAAAAAATGGTGGGTGGTAAGCGGAAGCCTTAGGCTTCCAAAGCAGCTTTTGTGTCAGGAAGGAGTTCAGACATCTGGAAGTGGCTTGACATCATGGCAGGAGGATTCAGACAGCAGAAACTGCAGGGTGAAACCAGATGACTGGGAAAATTCCAGAGTGGACCAGGTAACAAATTAATCCGCTTTGAAGAGGGATTAGAATGGGAGCCTTGTGACTGGGGACCAGGAGGCAGATGTTGCTGTCTGATCATACAGTTTAAATCTGCTAAGGAACTGTAATGACAACTGATTAAACTGCATGTCTGATCGCACCCTAAACGTCTTCATGCAATGTTGTGATTTTTGACATTGCATCAGAAATACCAGGAATGGAAAAATCATAACACTTTGTCATGTGCCTGAAGATATATTTCAAGATCAATCTGATGAAGTATGCTTTTGCTTATGAAAACACATGCTGCAATAAATTAGTTAGCATATGAATCAATCAAACTCAGGTACCCCGGAGTCTCACCAATCCAACAGGAAAAAGCTGAAGTGTGTACTTAACACTCTCATTGAAATCAATGTGCTTAACTCTGGAGGATCATGCTCAGGTGTTGCAGGACTTCCTTGATACAACAAACTAGCAGGGCTATTCTTAAAAAAAAAAAAAATCCCCATACCTGGTGAGCAAGTTAGTAAATCTTGGTTTAGGGTTGCAATGCATTGAACTGATAGCTCTGCTGAGTTCTCTGTATACAGTTCTGCCAACAAGTACTCTTCTGATTAGTGGATACATAGAATCATAGAGTTGGAAGGGACCTCCAGGGTCATAATGGGATACATAACTTAGGTTTCTTTCCATGTCTGTTTGACTGCCTAAACTGATATAAAGTTTCTGAAATCACCTTCGTCTCACCTTAACTGCTCATCCATTGGCATTTGACTCTCTCCTCTCTGTGCTCATCAGTCACATGTAACCTCCCACCATCTATTATGTCTGTCAGCAGTAGATTCTCAGCCCTTGATGTAGGATTATGTCATTCTTATCTCCATGCTACCAAGCAAACTTGGTCCTAAACAAAATTAACTGGAGTAATAGCATCTCTGTTTAAATTATTATGTTCCCATAGGTTTAACAAGGCCTCTCAAACTAAATGTACTGACAAAAAATGCGTACTCACATTCTGAGTGCTTCTTATTTTTTTTCTAAATGTAATACAGATTTGTTTCACTGCTGTTACCTGTTTCAAGAAGACATTTCTAGTACTTGAGTTTCACTCACCAGGTTGGAAGATACTTTGTTATGAAGGCCAGTATGCCTCCTCTCCACTCTTCAAAACAACTATGATTTCAGCATTTAAGGCTAATTAAACAAAGAATAGATGATGGCTTTGTGAACTAAGAGAAGTTGTTTTGGCCTTCTTGTGAAATACTCATCATGAGAATTGTTGGGCATATCCATATTGATTAGTACTCTGTGTACAGTACCTGCCCTGGGAAATACAACCAGTGGCATACAAAATGGTTGCTCTGGCCAGACTTTATCCATATTTCTCCATGCCCATCCCACCCAACTTGAACATGGTTTCTGAGCATCATTTTAAATTATATCTTAAGGAAGAAGGTCATCTGAACCTATTTAATTTCCAGAGCTTGCAGCATATTTCATTACACTTAAAGGTTTGGAATAAAACTCCTGTTCCAGCTGCAACATTTTACATTAGCCATGGGAATAAGCATGAGGTATTAATCTGCTTAGATTCCAATAATGTATCCTCTGAGGCACCCAATGGATGGCGAGGTTGACCACCTAGCTTGAGGTAATGTTTAAACAGAACTGTTCCACATATTATGCAAACAGTTACAGCTGTGAGTAAAACATAAATTAGAGGCATAGCCAAAATAACCACAGGACTATTTTCTAAATCATTGCAATTATGGCAATTTTCTAGAAACTTTTGGTCATCAGTTTCTCCTTTCCCATCCAAGTTTTTGCTTGGTATAGTACTGGACTAGTTAAAGGAAGCTTTCTTGTACTCGCTATACTAAAGTCTTATGGAATCTTCCCACTAATTTGTTCATATAATGCCTCTTTCTTGGAAACAATTCATTTCTGGAAATTATTATGTTCTATTCTGGGCAGTTTAGGCAGTATTACATGTGAAGCATATAATCAAATAAGCAGAGTAGTTTCTTGTTTTAAATGGACAAACCGGGTCATGGGTTCACCTACCCTTACAGAAAGAGAACTAAAGAATATAGGTAAAGAGAGAACAACTACTTTGTCAGACTAGTGGTCAGACAGCTCAGTACTGACCAACGTCGGATTAAATCCTGTGGAAGCCCCTAGGCAGTAGGGTTCCCAAGTCCAACCCCAAAAATATCTGGGGACTTTGGGGGTGGAGCCAGGAGACTTTGGGGGTGGAGCCAGGAGACACTGGGGTGGAGCTAGGGGGGAGGGGAGAAACAGTGAGCTGCCCTGTCTCGGAGCGTGCGACGCCGCTGCGCAGCTGACGCCTCTTCTCTGCTCGCCGTGGCTGCTCCTCTGAGATGGGCTCAGGCTGAGCCCATCTCGGAGGAGCAGCCATGGCGAGCGGAGAAGAGGCCGCCGCGCCGCTGCCGCCTCGCCCGCTCCGCCTCTGGGGTGGAAGTGGAGGGGGGGTGGAGGCAGGCCGGGGGTGTGGCGAGCCACGAGTCCGAGTCCTAGAAGGGCCCGGATTCGCAGCTCGCCATGCTCCTGGCCTGCCTCGCCCTCCCCTGCGCTGCTGCCGCCTCTTGGCTGCTCCTCTGAGATGGGCTCAGCGTGGGCTCATCTTGGAGGAGCAGCTGCGGTGGGAGGGGAGGGGGCAGCAGCGGCGCGGCAGCCTCACCGGCTCCGGGATGCGGCGGCTGGCCATGCTCCCCGGCGCCGTTTCCACCCCCTTCCCCTCTTCCGTTTTTTGGGGGAGCGGGGGAAGAGGGTGGAAATCCTGGGGTCCCCCACCAGGGTGGGAGGGTTGGGAAGCCTACTAGGCAGTCAAAATCTTGGATGGCCCCTTGCAAATTATCTCAGAGTTGGAGTGTCAGCCTCACTGCCCATGGTCCCCACTGCAGCCTGCAGGCACTTTCTTAAAAGCCCTTTTTACAAAGCTGCAGGGGAGACACAGAGAGAGGCAAACTTGGTGACAATGCCAGCAGCAGCCACACCAGGCAAGTTGGGTAAAGAGCAGCTCAGTTACTGGCTGAGAGGGCTGCAAGCAGGGGGGAAACTGGGGGGGGGGAGCCAGACTGGGGCCTGTAAAGGTGTGGGGGCCCATAGGCCAGTGCCTAGTTGACCTAATTGTTAATCCAGCCCTGGTACTACTGTAATGTGGTGATACGTTCAGTTGTGCTATTTATGATAAGAAAGGGAAAAGATACAAGGTAAAGGGGGAAAATGATAAAAGATTGGGTCCTGACTACATCAGTAGAAAGGTAGAGAGAGATAGATAAAGAAAGAAAGATCTTTCTCCAGTAGACTCTTCCCCCAGAAGCAGATGAAATTGCCCCTCTTTGTTCTTCCAGCAGAATGTATTTGACGATGCAAAGAGCTCCATTTGAGATGTGGAGGTGATTTTGTCTGATTTCCCTTTCCTTGCAGCACCCCCCCCCCCAAGGCATTTTGCCCATAAGATTCCTGCAATAAGATTACCATCAGCTTCATGGTAGGCTAAGTCACTAAGTCTCAAAGGAGGTAGGAAAGATTCACATATATATGTACCTTTCACTTGAAGGTCATATGATCCAGCCCATTAACTTGTATTTTGTAACAATGGAGAAAACCCATTGTATATATCTTCGTCAGAGAAATTGCTCTGATCCAACATGGGAAATCTACATGCAAAATTAATGTGGCTGTACACTGGAACATTGACATACATTGGTGTCTAAATCCTAATGATTACATCTGTGGACATGAATCGAGATATCTGAGTGTGGCCAACAAACCACAGGTGGCAGCCAGATGGCTCCTATGGCCCAGTCAGAAATAAAAACAACTGAGCCAGAAGTAATGCATTGCCTCTGTCAGGAGAATGGTCCCTGGCTTGCTGGTCAGGGGATTTACATACTGGCCCTTGATAGCTGGCCAGGAAAGTTAAAAACTTCACAACAGCCAGGAGGCCTGCTACAGAGCCTGATGGCAAGGAAGCAGAGGAAGCTGCAGATGTTGTTGAAGTGGGGCAGCAAGCTGAAGCCTGGTGAGGCCAGCAGCAGGAGGAAGGGAGAATCCAGGAGCACTGGCAACATATGTGCTGCTGGGAAGGAGGCTCTGATGCTCTCATCAAGTGGGGGATGGGGTGGGGGGAAGCTCAAGGGAAGGGAGGGGGCAGTTGGTGGCAGTGGCAGGTGGAGAGCCAAGCAAACTAGGCGTTTGTCATGGGCACCAGGAGGGAGGGGAGCCCAATTCTGAACCCCCACCTCCCAGCACTCTAAGCAACCACCTAGTTTGCCTAGTGAGCGAGCCGGTCCTGGCTCTCCCATTCTCCAATCATGTACTGTTTCCTTGAGTTATTCCATGCTTAGACTGGTGTTGACTTTTATGGTGTCCAGCCACTGTGTTCTTTGGTAGCCTAGTTTCCTTTTGCTGCTAACCAATCCATGCATGATTGCTTTTGCTAGTGAGTTCTTCCATATGATATGGCTGAAATAAATCAGTCACAGTTTTGTGATTTTCCCCCCTTCCAATGGCATGTCTGATTTTATGTGCTCCAATACTTAATTACTTGTTTAATTATGGCAATTAGGGTCCTAAAATAAATTTAAAATGAAACAAGCTACAAAAATTTCTTCCTATTCTTAAAATTCTACTTTCAGTAGAGCCTTATGGAGAAGGAATCAGAGTGGGAAAAGAGAGAAACAAGAAGGAAGACTTTAACTTGCCACTGGAAAGAAGTAGAATCCCTTTCTTTGTAGGCCTTCTTTGTTAAGAACACTCTTACTGCCTTTCTTGCAAATCTTAAGAGAGGTCAGGGAAGAAGAACAAATGTGACCCCTGGAAATAATCTCTTTCATCTGTCTTGTGCTGCAAAGGACATACTTGTCTTGCAAATGGAGCCATTTGACAATCATTGGTCTCAGAACCTTAATCTTTGGTGCTAACAACAAGTGCACTTTTGACCTCCCTATGGCACAGTAGAGATACAGTGCAGAAAGAGGTCAAGGAACAACTTTTACACAAAGATTAGAAGCTGACAACCTTTTCCTTTGACCGACTTCAGAACTTGAAGTTCGGTCATGCAGGAGTTGACTTTCATAGATTAAGTCAAGGTATCACCAGAGAGACTGAAGACAATCATGTACTACATTAAACTTAGTATCTGTTTTTTTTTTAACCTTCACCTAAATGCTGCTCCTGGAACTTATTGCTGCTTTAAAAAGTGAGGTGTATATCACATTCAGATTACTGGCTAGTTTCCTAACTAGAATAACAATAGTTTATGCTTAATTACAAAGGACAGAGTTGAAATTCTCTGTTGGTATAATACAGGAAATCTTTCATCATTTGAATGTGGAGTCTTGTATTTGGAGAATAGCATTAATGGTCTTTTATGAGCTGCCACTTTTTGTACAGTGTATGTTCCGGTGTGAATGCTAAACATCATTCTACAGCCATGTACTGCAGCCAAACCTTTGCTGGACTTTGCCCTGTGAAAAGATAGAAAGAGCTGTTCTTTTATTACTCACCTTGGCAGATTTATTATGCAACTGACGTAATTGCAATCGGGATAATACATTTGTGTCTATTTTAAGATGGGTGACATAATGTACATGTAATTCCTGCTTATGCTGAAATAGGCCAATTTGTTTTACTAGAATAATTCTGGAATAAATAGATTGTGGTTTGGAGCTTGGCTTGATATCAGTAGACACTGAGATTTTTAAAAAATCAATGTGTACTTTTCAAACATCTATTCCTATTTGAATTTTATATAGCTTGATCCAAAATCAATTAGGTCACTGTTCAATTCATGCTGCTATTGCTCCGATGTAAAAGTCAGTTTATCCTAAGAGTCATTATGACAGTACATGTGCATAGAACAGGAAATAAGATAATTTAATTTCTGAGTTTCACATGAGCAGAAGAAGCATTCTAGCACCATCAGAACAAAGATCCCACTGGCTCACAATCTTTCCCCCTACAGTGGCTAACTAGATGGTTTTGAGAAACTGACAAGCAGGGCAAAAGGAGAACAGCTGATTGCATCCCCACATCCAGCAACTGGTGCAGAGATACTCTGCCTCAGAGCTTTAACCATCATGGCTAATAGCCTCTTCTAGATTGTACTTCCTTGGATTTGTCTAGCTTTCTTTTATGGTTATCTAAACTAGTGGTCATCATAGTGAGAATTCTATAAGTTCATTGTGCATTGTGTTAAGAAGAACTTCTATTTGTCTACACTGCCCATCAAATTAATTGGATGTCCCCAGTATAAATTTTATAAACCTCAGTGTTTGTGGACATTCCTCTTCATAGGAATTCAGCCTTAGATACAAAAGATACAGAAAAAAAGGAAAAGAAAGAAGACACAGTTTTGAGCAGTCAGTCCACTATGGATCCACACTTTCCATTTTTGAAGAGATGTACAAACTGAATTGAGCCAAAGAGCCATTTTCAGAATCAGCCAGCTATGCAGAATGTGGGCTGGCTGGCACTAGTAACAACTACAAACCTTCCCCTTTCCCCATCCAGCTGTGAAAATGCTGGTTGGTTAACTGCTCTGGCAATCACGAAGCCATTTCCTATGATTGTTCAGAGCAAAGTTTCAAGTTTTAAAAGGCACTGAATAAATGTTGAATAAATATTTAAGTAAATGTTTAAAACTTTGAAACTTAACATTCCTGAAAAAGGCCAAACTCAAAGCATGGGGAAAAGGAGGAATGTACAGTGTAATTAAAACCATGTATATTGTGAGTAGTGGAATTGAATATTGTGTATATTGTGTATAAAACCATGTATATTGTGAGTAGTGGAATGGAATTGGAAAGAAACTTGCCTCACAGCAGACAAACTTCCTTCTGAAAGGAGGAATGTCTGTCATCCCCCTATGGCTGCAAGACTATGCACACTTACTTGGAAGTGAGTCTCTCACGTTACTGCCTTGTTTCCCTTTCTTACAGATGACTACAGACTGTAAATTGCTTGGTAGAAGGGCCCTGTCTGTGTGTTTATTGATCTTTATATTATATAAATTGCTACAGAAAAAGCCCTGCCTAAGAGATAGATGGAACCAAGTGGATACTGGGAATCACAGCAGTACAGCAGGGAGTCCACCCAAGGACGCTGCCCGCTGCCTCACCCGAATACCTGGCGGAATATTAGAATATTAGAACTTGAAAAAAGTTTGAGTCCAGTGGCATCTTTAAGGCCAATTTTAGCATGCGTCACTGGATCATGGAAACGGAAGAAGGAGACTAATTTGAGTACAGAGGGTAGGAGGAATACCCCACAGCGTGCTGCTGATCTCCTAAGAATATTTTAAAAATCTGGAATATTAACATCTGCATTGGATATCAGCTGTTTTTCCTTACCTGGAACGCTGCATTTTAAATCACTCACTTAATCCACTTCTTATGGTCAAACAGGGGGGGAAGGGTGGGCTCCCTCTTGGGTATCCTACCCCCCCCAGGGAAAGTGTATGCGCAATACATAGCCTCTCCTTTCCCAGTGTAGTGAACGCCGCGTGGTCACTGTCCGGCTATGCCTGGCAGATGGTCACTGCAATGGCCTCTCCTGCATTACTGCATCCGTGGCAACACCTTCCTGCTGGACCCCCCCCCCCGTTTCTCACCGAGTTTGCCACATCATGGTGCGACCAAATGTCCGGCGGTATAACCATTTGGGCAGACTGGGCTCACCAACCTCGCCAGCCAAGAGAAGGAAAACTCTAACATCAAACCCGGGCAGATAGAGCTTGTTAATGTAACACCTACCACCTGGAGGACTCGCTGCCGGCGTCCCGGCTTACTGGGCCATGGCAGATGACCCCAAGGTGAAAGGGTGGAGCCAGTGCCGCGCACACTGTGCTTCACCTAAAAATTCCTCTGCGCAGGCCTGAAGGGCATATCCACATCCACAACCCACAACACACCAAGTCCTGCAGCGATGGGCAAGGGGCGAAACGGCAGGTGGAAGATGCCACTGGAAGCCGCAGTCCCGATCCTGCATATAGGTGGTTCAGGGTATTGGTCGCCTGATGCTGACCCGGAGACGAAAGCATCTTTCGGCAGCACCCTGAACGACCAAGCAGCCTTATCTAGGGGCAGCACTGCTTGCTCCACACGGAGAGGGGCCTAGAAAAGGTGGCCTAAACAAAGCTCGTCTCCCCCACCCCAGTTGGCTAGCCGCGGTCAACAGGCATCCTTACTTGCGGTCAAAAAATAAAAACAAAGAAAAGGCATGCACCTGCCTCACAAAGTGTGCAAAGACTTAAGCTTGCGTGTTGGAACATCAGAACCATGCTTGACACAGTAGACAGTGGTCGCCCTGAACGACGCTCTGCTCTAGTTGCCCATGAACTTCTCAGGTTGAATATTGACATAGCAGCTCTCAGTGAGGTCCGTTTCCCTGAGGAAGGTAGTCTTCAAGAACATGGTGCTGGCTATACCCTCTATTGGTCGGGTAAGTCAAAGGCTGAGAGCCACCTTTCTGGCGTTGGCTTCATGGTCAGGAACTCCATTGCCTGCAAACTCGAAAACCTGCCAACAGGTCACTCAGATCGCATCATGTCCATGCGCCTCCCACTTCAAAACAAGCAGCATGCAACACTCTTCAGTGTGTATGCCCCAACCCTTCAAGCAGATCCTGCAGAAAAGAACAAGTTCTATGCTGATCTACGCAACCTCGTACGGAAGACCCCTACAGAGGACAAGGTGATCATCCTTGGCGACTTCAATGCCAGAGTAGGTAAAGACTCGGAAGCCTGGAAAGGAGTACTTGGCAAACACGGCATTGGCAACTGCAATGATAATGGGCGCCTCCTGCTAGAATTCTGCACAGAGCACCAGCTCACCATCACCAACACTATCTTTCAGCAGAAGAACAGCCTGAAGACAACCTGGATGCACCCACGGTCCAAGCACTGGCACCTTATCAACCACATTCTGGTGTGCCAGAGAGACCTTCGAGATGTCTTACACACCCGAGTAATGCCCAGTGCGGAATGTCATACGGATCATCGTCTTGTATGCTGCAATCTCTGTCTTCACTTTAAACCCACACCCAGGAGAGGAGGTATCCCTCGGAGGAAGCTTCAGGTTGGCAGCCTTCAGTCAGCCAAAGTTAAAGCTGCCTTCCAGGCAAAACTCCAGTCAAGAACTGAGGACCCCAGTTGCCCCACAGACCCTTCTCCAGAAGCACTCTGGGAACACCTAAAAACTACCATCCTGTCGATCTCTGAAGAAGTCCTCGGGTTCTCCACAAGGAAAAACAAGGACTGGTTTGACGAGAACAATCAAGAGATCCAAGAATTACTAGCGAAAAAGAGATCTGCCTACCAAGCACATCTTGCTCAGCCCTCCTGTCCCGGGAAAAAAGTAATCTTTCGCGCTGCATGTAGCAACCTCCAGCGCAAGCTTCGAGACATTCAGAATGAGTGGTGGACCAAGCTTGCAGAGAGAACCCAGCTGTGTGCAGACACTGGTGATTTAAGAGGGTTCTACGAAGCCCTGAAGGCAGTATATGGCCCATCATATCAGGCTCAGAGTCCCTTGCGTAGTGCAGACAGCCAAGTGCTCCTCACAGACAAGGCATCCATACTGAACCGGTGGTCGGAGTATTTTCAGGTTCTCTTCAGTGCCAACTGTGTAGTTCAAGATTCAGCAATCCACCTCACCCGACTTCAACCGGTGAAAACAGAGTTGGATGAGATCCCCACCCTAGAAGAGACTGTTAAAGCCATCAAGCAACTGAAAAGTGGCAAGGCAGCAGGAGTTGATGGAATCCCACCAGAGATCTGGAAGCATGGGGGCACAGTACTACATAGCACACTTCACAAAGTACTTGTCATCTGCTGGGAACAAGGCAAACTACCACAGGACTTTCGCGATGCAATCATCATCACTCTACACAAGAACAAAGGAGAAAAGTCAGACTGCTCCAACTACCGGGGGATAACCCTGCTCTCCATCGCAGGCAAAATCCTTGCCAGAATACTCCTGAACAGACTGGTGCCCACCATTGCAGAAGAAGTCCTCCCAGAGAGCCAGTGCGGCTTCAGACGTAACAGGAGCACCACCGACATGGTATTTGTTCTCAGGCAGCTCCAAGAGAAATGCAGGGAACAGAACAAGGGTCTATATGTGACTTTTGTCGACCTTACCAAAGCTTTCTATACCGTTAGCAGGAAAGGCCTGTGGCAAATCTTGGAATGTTTAGGATGTCCCCCAAGGTTCCTCAGCATGATCATCCAGCTACATGAAGACCAGCGAGGCCAAGTCAGACAGTGCAACGACCTCTCGGAGCCCTTCCCAATAGGCACAGGTGTAAAGCAAGGCTGCGTTCTTGCACCAACTCTCTTTACGATCTTCTTTAGCATGATGCTTCAAAGAGCCGCAGTAGATCTAGATGATGACTATGGTGTCTACATCCGCTATCGCACCGATGGCAGCCTGTTCAACCTGAGGCGACTAAAGGCTCACTCCAAGACAATGGAAAAACTTATCCGAGAGCTACTGTTTGCTGATGCTGCTGCACTCGTCTCCCACTCGGTATCAGCTCTGCAGCATATGACGTCCTGCTTTGCAGAGGCTGCCAAGCTATTCGGCCTAGAAGTTAGTCTGAAGAAGACAGAAGTTCTCCACCAGCCTGCACCCCAGGAAGATTATCACCCTCCCTGCATCACTGTGGGTGAATCAGTTCTGAAGACAGTCCAGCAGTTCAGCTACCTGGGGTGCATCATCTCTCAGATGCCAAGATCGACAAGGAGATTGACAACAGGCTGGCAAAGGCAAATCGTGCATTTGGCCGACTGCACAAAAGTGTGTGAAGAAGAAGAAGAATTGCAGATTTATATCCCGCCCTTCTCCCTGAATCAGAGACTCAGAGCGGCCTACAATCTCCTATGTCTTCTCCCCTCACAACAGACACCCTGTGAGGTGGGTGGGGCTGGAGAGGGCTCTCACAGCAGCTGCCCTTTCAAGGACAACCTCTGCCAGAGCTATGGCTGACCCAAGGCCATTCCAGCAGGTGCAAGTGGAGGAGTGGGGAATCAAACCTGGTTCTCCCAGATAAGAGTCCACACACTTAACCACTACACCAAACTGTGTGGAGCAACAAGCATCTGAAAAAAGGTACAAAGATCAATGTTTACAAAGCGGTTGTGATGACAACCCTCATCTACGGCTCCGAATCGTGGGTTTTATACCATCATCACCTGCGACTCCTTGAGCGCTTTCATCAGCGCTGCCTTCGCACCATCCTCAACATCCACTGGAGTGACTTTGTGACCAACACTGAAGTCCTCAAGAGGGCGGAGGTTACAAGCATCGAAGCACTGCTGTTGAAGACGCAGCTGCGCTGGGCAGGGCATATTTCTAGGATGGAAAACCACCGCCTTGCCAAGATTGCTCTGTATGGCGAACTTTCCACCGGCCATCAAAATAGAGGGGCACCAAAGAAGAGGTACAAAGACTCCTTAAAGAAATCCCTTGGCACCTGTCACATCAACCATCACCAGTGGTCTGACCTAGCCTCAGATCGCAAAGCATGGAGGCACACCATCCACCAGGCTGTCTCTTCCTTTGAGAATGCACGCATAGCTGGTCTTGAGGACAAAAGGAGATTGAGGAAGAATCGTACTGCTACAGCACCAACCCCAAATCAGACTTTTCCCTGCAGCCACTGTGGCCGGATCTGCCTGTCCCGCATTGGTCTTGTCAGCCACCAGCGAGCCTGCAGCAGACGTGGACTACTGCACCCTTCTTAAATCTTCGTTCGCGAAGTCAAGCTGAGAGAGAGATATAAATTGATTTAACAGTATAAACAAATAAAACAAACACATAAATAAAAATATTGGTGTGCATCCATGGACCATGAAGTAAGGCTTTCCCATTTTGCCCTCCCCATAGAGGGCAAAGTAGGGAGCCTGAGGTGATAGCGGAGAACAGACAAAAATGACTGTCCCCCTCTTCTGAAAACTTAAGTGCCATTACATCTTTGGAACTGTGAGGTTGGATGTATGCCATTGATGCTAACTGAACTTAGTGGGACTCATTCCAAAGCAAATACGTGCAAGATTTGGCTGAAGGGCAAAGCTCACAAGGACATCTTAGAGCGTTTTCGCACTGACCTTACTCGGGAGTGACGTCCCTCTTCACCGCGCAGCGTCTGCATGGATTTCGCACTAAATGCTCCACAGAACCCGGAGGAGCCGCAAAGTCCCGCGGCTTTTGCGTCACAAATGTAAACTGGCCCAAAACCAGTTTACATTTGCGATGCAAAAGCCGCGGGACTTTGCGGCTCTTCCGGGTTCTGCAGAGCAATTAGTGCGAAATCTGCGCAGACGCTGCGCGGTGAAGAGGGACGTCGCTCCCGAGTAAGGTCAGTGCGAAAACGCCCTTAGTCAAGTCAGATGGATTTACTTCCGAGTAAACATGTTTAGTATTGTGGTTCATAGCTACAGTACTAATCATATTTATAATAATAATAATAATAATAAATTTTTATTTATATCCCGCCCTCCCCGCCTAGGCAGGCTCAGGGCGGCTAACAACATTTATAAACATACAGTACATACAGTACAGTATTTACTAGTAAGTCTAATTAAACCTATTGGTCATGTACAAGCCAGCAAAATACTCATCCTGCAACAAGTTTCCAGCTCTCCAGTTGTGCCTGATTCAGAAATTATTCTCCACAATTAGGTTTCCTGATGCAGCCAGCTTACTGATCATTGAAATCCACATTGTCTTGGAGAGAGCATGCCAGAGAACATGTCTAGTTTGTATGCTGACATCTTCATTTCAAAAGGATTGCATGTAGCAGAGTACTCAATCAGTAGAGTTTTGGGTTAAAGGAACTTTTCTATTACAACCTGTTTCCTGATGATATCACAAAGCAAGGGAAATAACTCAGAACTGACAATAAACTCCTCCTTTGTTCATCTCAGTAATACATCAACAGTTTCATGAGTATATTCCTTTCAAAACATCAAACATTTCTACTTCTTTTTGGAGGTACAAATCTTTTTAGAATTATGTTATTGTACACATTCATCAGTTCTGTTTGTATATTTCCAATTTAAATATCATCAAATCTTAAGTGTTAAAAGGGTTTGAAACAGAAAAAATATATAAAATATTCAGTACTTGAACAGACCTTTACTCAGAATGCTGCACAGATATTAACTAATCAAGGAATGTTGACAGATGATCACTAATTGTGCTGCTAAGGTAACAAAATGATCTCTACTCACCTTATAAGGTACAGTATATATCACAATGTTTGGACTGAGATGACATGCTAATTGTGTGTAACTGTGATGACTAGATAAAAATTTAAAACAGTGCCTTTTCCGTCAACTTCTCAGCTTGAAGCTTTTTATTTGCAGTACAGATGTAATGATTTATTCCATGAAATCTATAACTTTAAGGTTAGAATGTTGCCATTTTTAGTCTCATTCCCTTCATGCTCTTGATCTTTAATGTATGATGTTGGGAATTTATGTTGATTTGAGTTACTTTGGCACTAGCATGCTTCCAAAGTTTTAGTGCTGTGATATTTCTAATGTGTTTTATTTTGCTTCGTTTGCAGTTTTGTCTGTTTTGTTGCTTCAGATTTGCTCATGGGGCAGTCTAAAGTTAAGACATTAGTCTGTGGCTCAGACATGTTTTTGAAATAGGCAAATGTAGAATCAGTTTCAAGTATGGGTTATTTTGTAGAAAAAGATGTACTAGAGCTCATTAGCATAACTCATTTGCATATGCCACACACCCCTGACATCACTGGAAGGGGTACCAAATTATATCAGCTCAACATCTACCTTAAAATGCTTCTTGAATTATAATTGTTATAATAAAACCTTACTCCCATCATACTTTTAAAATTACTTTCTCCTATGTGACCACAGTGGCATGATGAAGATTTCCATCTGTCTGCTTTATATGTTTTGGTTCTTTCCCCTTTTTTGTGGGGTGAAAAATATTAGAAAGTTTGTTAAATCTTCAAGTTCAGCAAAATTATTATGTGGGGGGGGGGGCCGCGCGTGTTGAACAATGGAGCCCAGAAGCAAATACTTTTTTTGGGGGGGGGGGGTAAGAAAGAGCATAATAAAATGGAGAGGTTCTGGAGCTCCGCTCCTGTGCACCCCTGCCCAAAATGAGGCCAAGTTTCAAGTGTTGTACCTCTGTGACCATTCATGAGCCTTATTTGGTGAGAGCCAGTTTGGTGTAGTGGTTAAGTGTGCAGACTCTTATCTGGGAGAACCGGGTTTGATTCCCCTCTCCTCCACTTGCACCTGCTAGAATGGTCTTGGGTCAGCCATAGCTCTGGCAGAGGTTGTCCTTGAAAGGGCAGCTGCTGTGAGAGCCCTCTCCAGCCCCACCCACCTCACAGGGTGTCTGTTGTGGGGGAGGAGGGTAAAGAAGATTGTGAGCCGCTCTGAGACTCTTCGGAGTGGAGGGCGGGATATAAATCCAATTTCTTATTATTATTATTTGATTTGCAGATAGCATGGAAACAAGACTTTCATTCCAAAATCAGTATAACTAATTCTCAACATGGCCAAATTTGGGGATATTTAATTCCAAAACTGGAGCCAAATAAGATAGATCTTTCTACAAACCTGAACATTAACCAAGGCAGAAAAACCAGAAATCTAATTTAAACAAAACAAAACATTTGGAGAATTAAGGCCCCCCCCCCCCAATAGAAGCAGTGTCTGTAGCTTTAAGAAATGCCCTCTGTGACCATGGCTGGCAACCACAAAGTATTGCCAACCTTGGTTTTGGTTGGTAGAAAGCATGGAAAGGAGGTCAGGGCCCTTTACAGGCTTGTTTTTTTTAACCTCTGAAGGAAGACTCATTGGGCCCAAGCCTGGCAGCAATCACCATACAGCTTGCTACCACCTGACTTGCCTGAAACATCTTGGCCTGGCTGCTTGCTGCTGTTCAACAGCAACCACTCTACAAAAACCAGCATGATATAGTGGTTAGAGTTTCAAACTAGGATTGGAGATACCCAGATTCCAGTCCCAGCCTGCCATAGAAGCTCACAGGTTACTTCACAGGTTTATTCTGAGGATACCTCACAGGTGTATTTTGAGGATAAATGGAGAAAAGAATGCTGCAAGCAGCTTTGGGTCCCCACTGTGGCAAAAGGTGGAGTATAAATTAAGCAAATAAATGATAAACACAGCTCAAGATGAGGAGTAGATAAAAGGTAGGTTGGTTAATGGGTGGGAAGGAGTGAAGGAAGCAGGGAAAGGGAAGAATATGGAAGATGCCAGGTGGAGGGTAATAGAAAATAGTGTGGGGCAGGTGATACAAGGAAAAGTAAGATGTCTGGCACAAGTCCTTTTGGGTTCCCCTCTTGTCAATCTCTAATGGCCCCATCTGTTGAGAAAAGCCCTGAATTTGCAGAAAAATCTGAAAGCCAAACAAAAACAAAAAAATGAAGTTAAATCCCCCCAAATGATAGAAGAATTACCTGAAACAGATGCCCTCAGTGTTTATTGTTAGGCAACCACAACTATCTTGTCAAGCTTTGGTTACTGCCAGGAAAGAAAGGGGAGGGGCCAGGGCCATATCCAGGATTGTTTTGGCCTTTGAAGGACCTGCCAACAACTGCTGGATGATTTTCTGTCATTTGACTTACATGGCTTAACCAAGCCATACTGCTTATTATTCAACAGCAGCCACCCCATGAAACCCATTGTGGTGTAGTGGTTAGAGTTTCAGACTAGAATCTGAGAGACCACAATTTGAATCTTCACTCTGCTGTCACACTTTGGCCCTGTCATACACTCCCATGGTTGTTGTAAGGACATAATGGAGCAGACAATGATGTAAACTGCATAGGGTTACTATTGTGGAGAGAAAAAAAAGGATATAATTGAAGTAAATAAATAATAAATATAGCTGAAGATGGGTGGGCAGAAGGTTGGTTGGTAGGTGGGAAAGAGAAGGAACTGTGAAAAGCTGAAGAAATGGGAGCTTCCTGGAGGAAGGAAAGATGAAAGAGTATGGGGAGGGGATACAAAGGAAAGTGAGGTACTGCCTACAATTTCTTGTGGGTTACCTACTGCACAACTTGGCCAGTGTCCTGACCCCCTCCAACCACCTAAGTGAATCCAACTCAGAATCCTCAGAAAAGGAGCTGAAGTCACTCTCTGAGAGGGCCAGGAGAACCAGGGAAGGCCCAGTATGTTGGAGAGTTGCCTGCTGAGGAAGTACCAGCAGCACCAGAGGTCTCTGTCAGACATGTAACTTGCTTGAATTAAACTGTAGCTTAGAAATACTTGACATGACTAACGCCATGATGTACTCTATTGTGACCCCTGCTTTACTAACTGTGAGAAATGTAGCAAGCACCTTTCCTCAAAGCAATCTGTAACCACAAGGAGAAGAATCTCACACTCGGCCTAGAAACCATCTGTGGTCTTTGAAGTTAACATATCCAAGGTTCCTTTCCCCTGGGAAGGAGATAAGACTATGGGAAGCACCGACTGTCTCTGGGTGTGTGAAAAGGCTGTATTGTTTCCTGCTTTTGGAATGTAGAAAAGGCTGGTTTCAGCCTTGAAGGGCATCAAACTCAATCTGCCTCTTTGCTAGAATGTTTGTTCTCAAATAAATGGATTAATTTTGCAACATTATGATCCGTCTCTGTTTGAAGTTCCACGTCTTGACAGTCTCCCTGCCAGATCCTACAAGGGAAACCTTCCCCTGGCCACTAGGCCTCTACTGGGCAGGATTCATACACAGGCCTGCAGCCCCTCAAGCCCCTCTCCCACTTCACAGGAATGGTAGTGGCAGAAGGCCTGTGTCAAGGTGGTCCAAAGGAGTCAAAGTGCCAGATAGCCTGCACACAACCTCTCTGCAGTCTAGAGCAGGATGCTGAGAATAGTATTTCCTTGCATGATCCTGTCTAATGCACAATGCAGCTTGGACTTCAGCACCTAATTATTTCTCAGCTGAGCCCTGGGAAGACAGCCTTGCTGAATCAAGTAGACCACCAGGCAGAAGCCTTGTGGCTTCAGGTTAGGGTAGCCAGACACCCTGGTGGAGGCAGGGGTCCCCTGCTGCCAGACCCTACTCCTGCTGCTGATCAGTTGACTGGTGGAGGGACTTACCAGGAGAGAGAGAGAGAGGTGTCCAGGCTAGGTTGCCAGCAACATGGCAACATCACTTCCAGCATACACGGGAATTGATGCCATAATGTTGCCAACTTCTAGGCAACACTCCGTTATTTGGGCAAAAACTCTATGGTAGAAGCTTTTGGAATGTACCAGAAGTGATGTCATCATGTACACATGATGGCAATGTTACCTGGGCTTCCCTCCTCCTCCTGTTATATCCCCCATCCCCCCTGCTCCCTAGCACCACTTGAGGAAACCTGACCATCAGAGTTTCCCATGGAGAGGCTGCAAGGGGGAGGGAAGGAAAGAAAGCTGAAAATGGGAAAAGATAAAAGAAGGCTAAATGGTGGGTAGGAAGGGGACCAGGGAACAGGAAAATGGGAGAGGCTTTGGGTTTTTTTTCAGGGAAAGGACAGAGGAGATAGTAAGATAGGGGAAGCTGAGATGTCTCTTGTGGGTTCCCTGCTTGTAAAATCTAAAGAAATACTTAACACTGTGTGCTTTAGACTGAATAAAAGGGACCCATGGAAAATTCCAGTGAGTGGATGGAGTTAGAGCAAGGAAGGACAATTGTGCTTGTTTGCCCATCTCCCTTTGCTTATTATTGTCTTCCATCTCCACATCACCTTCCTCATGGTTAAGAACATGAGAGAAGCCGTGTTAGATCAGGCCAATGGCCCATCCAGTCCAACACTCTGTGTCACACAGTGGCCCAAAAAAAATTATATATATTGAAGCTCTTGAAGGTGGCTATGCTTGTGGCCGCCACCACCTCCTGTGGCAGTGAATTCCACATGTTAATCACCCTTTGTGTGAAGAAGTACTTCCTTTTATCCGTTTTAACCTGTCTGCTCAGCAATTTCATCGAATGCCCACGAGTTCTTGTATTGTGAGAAAGGGAGAAAAGTACTTCTTTCTCTACTTTCTCCATCCCATGCATTATCTTGTAAACCTCTATCATGTCACCCCGCAGTCGACATTTCTCCAAGCTAAAGAGCCCCAAGCGTTTCAACCTTTCTTCATAGGGAAAGTGTTCCAGCCCTTTAATCATTCTAGTTGCCCTTTTCTGGACATTCTCCAATGCTATAATATCCTTTTTGAAGTGCGGCAACCAGAACTGCACACAGTACTCCAAATGAGACCGCACCATTGATTTATACAGGGGCATTATGATACTGGCTGATTTGTTTTCAATTCCCTTCCTAATAATTCCCAGCATGGTGTTGGCCTTTTTTATTGCAATTGCACACTGTCTTGACATTTTCAGTGAGTTATCTACCATGACCCCAAGATCTCTCTCTTGGTCAGTCTCTGCCAGTTCACACCCCATCAACTTGCATTTGTAGCTGGGATTTTTGGCCCCAATGTGCATTACTTTGCACTTGGCCACATTGAACCGCATCTGCCACAGTGATGCCCACTCACCCAGCCTCAACAGATCCCTTTGGAGTTCCTCACAATCCTCTCTGGTTCTCACCACCCTGAACAATTTAGTGTCATCCGCAAACTCAGCCACTTCACTGCTCACTTCCAACTCTAAATCATTTATGAACAAGTTAAAGAGCATGGGACCCAGTACCGAGCCCTGCGGCACCCCACTGCTTACCATCCTCCACTGCGAAGACTGCCCATTTATACTCACTCTCTGCTTCCTATTACTCAGCCAGTTTTTGATCCACAAGAGGACCTGTCCTTTTACTCCATGACTCTCAAGTTTTCTAAGGAGCCTTTGATGAGGAACTTTATCAAAAGCTTTCTGGAAGTCAAGGTAAACAACATCTATCGGGTCTCCTTTGTCCACATGTTTGTTCACCTCCTCAAAGAAATGTAACACGTTAGTGAGGCAAGATCTTCCCTTACAGAACCCATGCTGAGTCTTCCACAATAACCTGTGTTCATCAATGTACCTACTCGTTCTGTCCTTGATAATGGTTTCTACCAACTTTCCCAGTATTGAAGTCAGACTGACTGGCCTGTAATTTCCCGGAACTCCTCTGGAACACTTTTTAAAGATGGGGGTGACATTTGCTACCTTCCAGTCTTCAGGAACGGAGGCAGATTTCAATGAAAGATTACAGATTTTTGTTAGAAGATCCACAAGTTCAACTTTGAGTTCTTTCAGAACTCTCGGATGTATGCCATCCGGACCCGGTGACTTATTAGTTTTTAATTTGTCTATCAGTTGTAGGACCTCCTCTTTTGTCACCTCAATCTGACTCAGGTCTTTCAATACCCCTTCCAAAATTAGTGGTTCTGGGGCGGGCAAAAAGTTCTCATCTTCCACGGTGAAGACGGAGGCAAAAAATTCATTTAGCTTCTCAGCCATTTCCCTATCCTCCTTCAGTAATCCTTTTACCCCATGGTCATCCAAGGGCCCCACTGCCTCCCTGGCTGGTTTCCTACTTCTAATATATTTGAAGAAATTTTTATTGTTGGTCTTTATGTTTTTTGCAATATGCTCCTCATAGTCCCTTTTTGCCTGCCTGATCTTGCATTTGATTTGCCACAGCCTATGTTCTCTTTTATTAATCTCACTTGGACTGGTTTTCCACCGCTTAAAGGAGTCCTTCTTACCTTTTACAGGTTCTTACTCTTCTTCTGCATGCTGCCACATTCACCTTCTCTAACTTTCCTTATTATGCCGTTCCTCAAATTTTGTTTCTTGCTGATTCAATTCCATCCACAAACTGTCTTTCTCTTTTAAAAAAAATACCTGTTTCTCCTCTCCCCACATCTGCATAGTTAACACTGCCACCTCTAGATCAATATGCTTTAATATCATGCTTGAATGCCTTCTTTGAGCACTTTTTCAACAGTTGTTCTTCCTTTCCCATTTGTTCAAGGTGCACATTGACCAAAATAAGCTAGTAATATTCTGCTAGACTTCTTACTGAAAGGCATAGGCAGGGTGGGGAATGAGGACTGCCTTTGGGACTGCCCTGGCTAGGCCCTGTTCCCTCCAAATTCTGTGGCTTGGGGGGTGGGGGGATGATCTGGAGTAGTGTCTTGTTTGCTATGCCAGCCAGCGGCATGCCAGAGAGATGGCTTGAACCTGGGGCAAAACATGGCTTGCCCATTTTATGGCAAGGGGGTAATTGGGAGTGAACCCTGCTCTTGGCCTATTTCTGCACTTGTTGATTGGCCCTTGCTGTAAATATGTAAATAAAGTCGTCCATAGTTAAAACCCAACATGGTGTCGGTCTCTTTCTTTTAACTGGGGAGGGGGGGATTGATGCACAGTCTACCTTGATTTAGATAAAGCCCAGCTGTTTACTGTTGCTTGTATTTCACAGGTTGGAAACTTGATGGAAGCACCAAGTGAATCTGGTAAGCTGGACAGGACTTTATGTGTACCACTTGTTCAGGATGAATGGAAGTGAGGACAGCAAAAGTTGTTGAAACAAGGTTCTGACATAGTTGAACTGACATTAGAAATGCCAGCTGCATGTCTCCCCCCAACCCATAGGGATAAATGAAATGTGGCCTGGTCAGTTGCAGGTTCTTTGTACTGCCCCAGACTCATTCTATGAGAGCCAAGAGCTATGCATATTGTGAGCTGTAAGAACAGTACATTCCTTCTCCTGTGTAATCTACATCAGCAAGATCATTTATTGGGTTATTTAATAATTTTAAGAGTTTATATTCCATTTTCTCATTTTGTCCAAGACAACTGATGAATATGACAGTACACCGAATACATGATGTTGTCTTATATTGAGTCAGACTGTTGGTCTAAGTCAGTGGTCCCCAACCTTTTTGGTGCCAGGGACCAGTTTTGTGGAAGACAATTTTTCCATGGACCGGTATGGGGAGGGTGATGGTTACAAGATGATACAATTGTGCATTTATTAGTTTGGTGTGGTGGTTAAGTGTGTGGACTCTCATCTGGGAGAACCGGGTTTGATTCCACACTCCTCCACTTACACCCGCTGGAATGGCCTTGGGTTAGCCATAGGTTGTTCTTGAAAGGGCAGCTGCTGTGAGAGTGAGAAAGGGCAAAGGTTGTCCTTGAAAGGGCAGCTGCTGTGAGAGTCATCTCAGCCCCACCCACCTCACAGGGTGGGGAAGAAAGATAAAGGAGATTGTGAGCCGCTCCAAGACTTGAGATTCGGAGTGGAGCGTGGGATATAAATCCAGTATCGTGAGCCGCTCTGAGACTTGAGATTCGGAGTGGAGGGCGGGATATAAATCCAGTATCGTTGTTGTCTTCTTCTTCATGCATTGTAATATACAATGAAATAGTTATACAACTCATGGCCTGGTTGCTAACAGGCCACGGACTGGTACTGGTCCACGGCCCAGGGGTTGGGGTCCTGGTTTAAGGTCAATATTGTCTCCTGTGACTAGTAGTTCTACGGAAGATGAAGTAGTGAAATCTACTAGAAATATACAGTTAAATATCTGTTCCTCACTGCAATAAAAAGGCAAATGTTATGCGGGGAATTATTAGGAAGGGGACTGAAAAAATATCAACCAGTATAATAATGTCCCTGTATAAATCAATGGTACAGCCTTATTTGGAATACTGTGTACAGTTCTGGTTACTTTACTTAAAAAAAATTATAGCATTGGGAAAAAGTGCAGGAAAGGGCAACTAAAATGCCCAAGGGGATGGAACATCAATGATGGACCTCTGCTCCATATGTTTATTCAATCCCCTCTTGAAGCTGGCTATGCTTTTGAGTGAAGAAATACTTCCTTTTATCCATTCTAATCCAACTGCTCAGCAATTTCATTGAGTGTCCATGAGTTCTTGTATTGTAAGAAAGGGAGAAAAGTACTTCTTTCTCTACCGTCTTGTAAACCTTTATTATATCACCTCTCAGTTGTCATTTCTCCAAGCTAAAGAGCCCCAAGCACTTTAATTTTCCTTCATAGGGGAAAGTGTTCCAATGCTTTAATCATTCTAGTTGCTCTTTTCTGCACTTTTTCCAATGCCATAATATCTTTTTTAGGTGTGGTGACCAGAATTGTATGCAGTATTCCAAATGAGGCTGCACCATTAATTTATACAGAGGCGTTATGATTCTGGCTGATTTCTTTTCAGTTGCCTTCCTAATAATTCTCAGCATATCATTGGCCTTTTTTTATTGCAGTCGCACACTGTCTCAACATTTTCAGTGAGTTATCTACCAGGACTCCAAGGGCCCTTTTTGCTTTTGTGTTTACTACAGATCTCGCCTCCCACCTCTGTTGCTTCAAAAACCTGCTTCCATATTTTTTGCATAGAAATTTTGATTTTTCTTTATTAATACAAAGTCTCGCCAACTCTCCATATTCTTGTATTTTAGCTAACAACAAAGGTGTAACTTGTATGGGGTTTTCATTTATAAACATTATGTCATCTGCTCTATATTTGTAAGTAAATCCTTTTATTTTTAATCCTTCTATATCTTTGTCTTCTTGAATCTGCATCAGTAATATTTCAAGAGTCATTATAAACAACAATGGGGAAAGCGGACAATCTTGTCTTGTGCCTTTACTAATTATCATATCTTCTGTAAGGTCTGCATTTATACATAGCCTTGCACGTTGTTCAGTATATATTGCTTTTATCATTCTAATAAAGCTTTCTCCCAATTCCATCTTCTCCATTACTGCAAACAAAAAGTTCTAGTTTAAATTGTCAAACGCTTTCTCTGCATCCGCAAAGAATAATGCTACTTCCTTTTCTGGATGTCTTTCGTAATATTCTACAGTATTTACAACAGTTCTGATATTGTCTCTTATTTGCCTCTTGGGAAGAAACCCTGCTTGATCCTCCTTTATAAAATTTATCAAATGTTGTTTAAGCCGTTCTGCCAAGATTCTTGTATATATTTTATAGTCATTATTTAATAACGAAATTGGTCTATAATTTTTAACATTCATGACATCTCTATCTTCCTTTGGTATCAACGAAATAACAGCTTCATTCCGCGTGTTTAGTATTTTCCCTTTTATTCTTACCATGTTCATCAACTGCTGCAATTTCGATGAGCCAGTTGAGGTCCCACGCGAGCCTGCGCCTCCCTCACCCCTGCCTCAGCAGTGGGCCAATGGCATGCGCCTGAGCAGAATCACCATGGCGATGGGTTCTCTCTCACTCGTCGAGCCACTCTTCCCTCTCCAAGCATGGCAAAACGTCTCCCCTTTGGAAGCCAATGAGTGGCACCGTAGATCCGTCTATGCCCAAGTGGCCGATCGCCACATATGTCTGGATTGGGCTGTTAGTGTAGTATGAATGCACCCATAATATAAACAAAAGTATGGATTCGATTTTAATCCAGTAGGTGTTTCATCATCTCCACTGTGATCTCAGAAACAACATGGCATCTTCTCATATAAATAGGTCAACATCACATTTTCTTTTAGTAGCAATTATCTAACAGTGTTTCAAGCTAATGTGGAAGGAAGCAGATTTCTATTGATTCTTGGGTACAATCTAGGAAGTAATTTTTGGCACACTACAAAGAAATGGATGCCCAAATTTCATTCTAATAACTGGAATGCTGGAGCTTTCCAAGGTACCAATTCTTATTTATTCAAATTTGATTTAGTCATACTGAACTTTCTTTGAGTTGGTTGTGATAGGATTGGTCAGATCTTCATCAATTCTATTTACATTTATCCAGAATTTCCTATTAATGAGCCAAATGAAATCGAGAAAAATGATAAATGCTACTGATCACAAGCCAGCCACTGTTCTTGTAATGGGAGGGAAGGAAGGAAGGAAGGAAGGAAGGAAGGAAGGAAGGAAGGAAGGAAGGAAGGAAGGAAGGAAGGAAGGAAGGAAGGAAGGAAGGAAGGAAGGAAGGAAGGAAGGAAGGAAGGAAGGCTGTATATTTCTAGGAACTCTTTTTAGGCAGTTCTGAGAGCCATCCTATGTGTGACCTATTTTATAAAAAAAATAAGGGTGGGAGAATATGAGTCTAATCAGATTTATTTTAAGTACAGTTTACATATTAATAGCTTGTTTGAAATACCAGAAGTTAACATGCTATGTCATAACATTTCTAGGAAGAAAAAAGTATATGATTGCATAAAACTTTCAGACTACAATGAAAGTCTAAAGGAAATATAATTATTATTGCCAGTTTATCACCTCAAACATGTTGTTGTAAATGTCATTATATCAGATTAGTTTGGTAACAGGTTTTCCATTTTGTGCTTTATTTGACAAGGTGATTCATTGTCTAGAGCAGTTTAAGATGTCAGTCCTTCTGGGAGAAAATGAGTAGTGCTGATTCACATGTGAATATTTCTCCATCAGAATATATGATTAAGAAAGTATTATTCTGTAGAAATGGTCTCTCCCAATTTGCCTGGAAAAATCAGTGTTTTCTTTATTGAAATATACTTTATCACAGCAGAATCCATGGTAACTGCATATCTTTCCATCCCCTGTGGGATTCCTACTTCAGATACACAAAGAGCCATTTTGGAGATAAAATAAGAAAGAATTTTGTAGTGCCTTAAAGACTATTTATTATGGCCACCATGTCATCATACTAGGCTCTGGCTCATGCAATGTTATGCCACAATATATTTATTAGTATTTAAGGGAGCACACCTAAGCAGGTCAACTAGGGGATAGTCCAATTTTATTCATGAGTCTTACTCCTGAGAATGTATCCTTATGATTATAGCCTATGTTGCCACAAGATACTGTCTGTCTACATTCAGATATTGCAACTCCATTCCATTGCCATTGTCATTGCCATTCCATTGCTGCTGTTGCTAATGCCTCACTTCACAGTATACTTGTTATTAGCTGGCTGCAAAAAAACGGAAGGCGATTGAGGTGGAGAAGGGGGAGAACTCTAGGGCAAGCCAAACAACTTCCTCATGCTTAGCTAAGAATCATAAGTTTCTACCCTGCCCCTTCCTCCTTTCTCTCCAGGTGTTTCACTGAATTCTTGAACATTTTAATTCAGAAACAAAATTAATTTGACAGTTTCCCTTTTCGCACTGCTTTTCTTTTTTTACATTTTTGTTGAGAATAGAGTTTCCAGGTCCAACTTTGAGGTGGAGCCAGGAGCAAGGTTGTGACAAGGACAATTGAACTCCAAAGAGAGTTCTGGCAATCACATTTAAAAGGACCATGCTCCTTTTAAATGCCTTCCTTCCATCAGAAAAAATGGAGGATAGGGGCACCTTCTTCTGGGGCTCAGAGAATTGGACTCCTTAATCCAATTTTTTTTAAAAGTTGGGTGGTGTTTTGAGGAGAGGCACCAGATGCTGTGCTGAAAAATTGTGTCTCTGCCTCAAAAAACAGCCTCCTCAGAGTCTTCGATGTAGGGAATTGCCCCCCAAGAATGAAGAGTCGAACACAATACATTGGTATAATAATGGACCACTTTATTAATCATTATAATAAACCGGCAAGGGCACCCAAATTACGGCCTGGTCAAGGCTAGGGGTCTCAACAGACCGCTCCCCTGCCATTCACGGGTGAGAGACCCAGCACCCCAGCTGGAGCTGTGTGACGCAGCTCCCGCCAGGCCAGCCCAGCTGGGAGGCATGCCCCAGAGGACCCAACCACCAGACGCACATCTCAATGGAAGGCACCCTCTAGTTGAGCCTCCAGGACAGTTTGCATTCTCCCCACCCTGGGTCATCAAACCCCAAGGTTGATCATGCCAGACCCCAAATTCCCCAAAAGGGGGATGCTTCACTGTCCTCCCCTAGCTGCATAGTACCCTAATCCAGAAAAACCTGCCACCACTAAGGTCAAGTCTCTACTTAGGGTTTAGCACCCATTGGAAAGCCGAAAGCTACCCGCAGCCATTGCTGGAGATCCCTCAAGAAAAGCATATTACCCTTTTCTGAGGGATGTACCCCATCCCCTCTGTAGAGGTTAGGAAATTCTGGTAGGTCTTAGAGCAACGGACAGTAATGACCGCTTTGCCCTCCAATAACCTCAGGTCCCATAGCAACAAAGCATTACCAGAAACATTGTTTCTGGACCGAACCACTAGCACACTAACTCTAATTGCCCGGAAAAAGCTGCTAAGGACGCATAATGAAACAAAGAGGCCTCAATAAGAAGTACACACCGAGCCCCAAACCTGCTTCAGACACCTAAGAATCAAAGGGAAAATAGGTTTCCGTGTGTCAGTCCTAGGTCCAACCTCTCTTGCCCATCCCTCCAGCATTTTTCGGAGACGAAAATCAGCTGTTTCTTCCTTATAGCCCATTGCCTTACTGGCAAAAACCAATGCAGACAGGCACCCCCTAATCGATCACATGGCCAATCCCTTACCTCGCAGAGAAACAGTAGTGGAGCAACTGCTCCACCGGGAGGGGCCAGACAATGCAATACCCTACCGCAGCCCTAAAGTCCTCAAACTGCCGCACAGCATGTTCGTACGACTTCCTGGTGCTAGGCGCAATGGCTAGGCCTATCGCTCTGCAAGCCTCGGCTCTCCAATCAGCCATAGGTCCTGGGGCATTGGCACCGCCTCTTGATCGGCATCTGGGGCCAGCTGACGAAACCTCTCCATCTGTTTACGAGAGAGAGCGTCAGCCACCCCATTATTCACCCCAGGAACATACTTGGCTAACAACAATATGTTAAGCCGCAGACAACGCAGAGTGAAGGCCCTTACCAACCTCATAACCCGCTGGGATTTGGATGAAAGGACTACCACCATATCATCACACCAAAAATGAACTGTGCGATTAGCCATATCCATCCCCCACAGCAACCAGAATGGGAAAGAACTCGAGAAACGTAAGAGCTTGGTTCACTCCTTCCTGCATCCAGGAGTCTGGCCAACCGTCAGCGCACCAATGTCTGCGGAAATAGACTCCAAAACCAAAGATCCAGCAGCATCAGACATGACCTGGAGCTCAGCTTCAAGCCTCATGTCTGCTCTCCAAAAGGAAATCCCATTAAAGGACTCCAAAAATTCTTGCCACACCCCCAAATCTTCCCTCATGCTGCTGGTAACCTGTGTTCTGTGCTGAGGCAAGCGTAAACCTGCCATGGTGTCACCAAGTCTACGGAGAAAGGCTCGCCCAGGGGCAAACACTTTGCAAGCAAAGTTAAGATGCCCAACCAGATGTAACTCAATCAAGGCGACCTTCCATTTAAGAAGAAAGTAATGAATCCTGTTCCTTAAATCCACTAATTTTTGGAAAGGTATCCTGGACAGCTGCCCCAGGGTAACAGCTCAATCCCCCAAAAGATCAGTTTTTTGGGCCGGACCCTCCAACTTTTCTTAAGCCAAAGGAACCCCAAGTTCTGCAGCCAGCTCCATAAAGCCAGACAGCAGCCGTGCACAGCGCCCAGTCCCCACAGGACCCACAAAAAAGTAGTCATCCAAGTAATGAATGACATTCTGCAAACCCACTTCTTCACGAACAGCCCATTCCAAGAATGTGCTGAAACACTCAAAAGCTGAAAACAATACAGAGCAGCCCATTGGCAAAGCTCTGTTCATGTAAAATGAACCCAGGGCCCCTGAAAAGGGATCCTAACCAAACAAAACATTTTAGCAGGTAAATGCTATCAGCCCTCTGCGGGAACCTGGACAGCCAGTGTTCAAGCGGACCCACCTTTATCGGACTGGGCCCCTTTTGCAGCCTGATAACTTCCCCCCCCTCCTCCTAGCTTCTTTTGATTCTTACGTACCCTGGCTTTCAGGCAGTTATTGAAGGAATGAGGCCTGCCACACATGGGGCATTCGTGCTTGAACAGACAAGCCTTTCTACTGCATATTCCCTGCGAACTGAACTCCCAGCAAAAAAGATGGGGATGAACCGCCTGCCCCGCAGAACTGCAAGAAGAGGCTGTCAAAGCTGAGGAAGTTGCAGCTGACTTGGCCACCAAATGACCGCTGTCAGAGCGATCGCCCAAATTTGGCCACGTAGGAGACATGACCTGCAGCCACAGCTGCAGGTGAATCCGGTCCCACTGAAGGGAAGGGTACAAAGCAGCCCTCATCCTGAATTCCTCGTCATACTGCATCCAAGCAGGCCCGCTAAACATTGTGTACCCCTTATAAATTATGTCCATGTACTGGATAAGGGCGGCCGCCCTCCAAGGCTGAGCCCATACAATCACCCCGGCGTAGATAAAAAACTCATGCAGCCAATTAGCTCAAGTCCGATCTACCTTGCGCTTCTTTAACTTATCCTTTTTTTTTTGTCTAGATCCTCCTTATCCTTTTTTCCAACTCCTGGAAAAGGAGAGAAAATATCTACATACTCCCCTTTTAAAATATTTTCTTTTGCTGCTGGCAACAAATGATCCCCCAAGGGCAAGGCTACATCTCCAAAAGGTAACGTGGTTAAAGGGACCGCCCCATAAGAAGAAGGGACGCCCCACCCCATACAAGAACCTGGAAGACCCTGCTGCCCCACACCCGGCCAAACTCTGCCCGGGCCACACTGTCCATTCGGCCAAGCCCAATTTGACGACAAACCCATACCTGTGTGGGAAGAAAACCCAGGACTCACCGCAGGAACGCCTTGCCCAGCAGGCGAGGCATGACCCCAAGGCCCCAAAGGCCAAGTCAGCCCAGCATACACCTGCGAATTGTCCCCAGCCTTACCAACAGATCCCACAGGCACTGGCATTGACCCACTTCCAGCAGCTCCTGACGATGACACCGCTCCCCCATCTGGACCGCCGAGACCCGTGGCACTGCCAGCGATGAATGCACCCGACCTGCCCTCAAGCACAGACAACCTGGTAAAACATTCACTTGAAGCGCCCTTTTAGACACCTTTTCCACTCCAGCCCTTTCGGAAGGAGGAAAACCCGACGCTTCCTCCAATGCCAGCAGCCTTTGCAGTATGCTAGCGTTAACTGCCTCGTCACCCTCTTCATCAGAGGAAGACAAAGGGGGTGGAGGCCTCTTGACCAGGGCCTTAGGGGCCTTTGGCGCGGGCTGTTTGCTCTTGGATTTTCCAGATCCCTTCCTACCCGACATCTCTGCAGCACCCACTAGGCAGCAGTCCCAATGAGCCAAGACAAGAGCTTACCAGAGAGCAACTAACGCCCCTAGGACAGACCCACAAAATAGCCTTCCAACTAAACTCTCTAAAATGGCTGCCCTCCCTTGAGGAAGAAGGGAAGCCCAATATGGCCACTGCCCCCCACAACTAGCAGGGTATGCCCAGTATGGCTGACCCAGCCCAAACAACACTCCCCCTGACCCTTAAAGGGTGTCCAAGCACCAAAAGGCAAGATAGGGAGAGGAACAAAGAAGGTCGAGGATACACCAGCCTTAAGAAGCTGCCACAGCAGGCCCCCGGAACACCCCAGTCTTCCACACGTCCTTCCACGCTGCAACCGCCACCGCAGCTCACGAGGAACACGCCGCACAGCACAACGAAACCCAAGCCATCGCTGCCGCGGAGAAAGGTCTCAAGAAGGGAGCACCCCCCCCCCCACACCTTGAAGAGTGGTGAAGAACAACCATCCCGATCTTCGTCGGGACTGAAGCAGAGAGCGGAGGTCTGGCCATAACAATGGCCTGGCCCCGCCCCCTCAAATACGCGCCCAAACGGGCTGCAGATCCTCCCTTCCCTCCCAGGGAGGCAAACTTTGCTAGTGCAGCCTACCAGCGTTGCTGCAGGCTGCAAGCATCGAATTCTGTTTGAAATTCTATTTCTTTAGCTCAAACAGTTTGATGGATCGCTGGATCAAATAATCATTGAGAGGCATTTAACAAGAAAGCAAAAACATATTTATTACTACAGGCAAAGGGTACTGGGAGGTGAAAATAACAAAGACTGAGAACTACATCCTAACGCATTGAAGAACATATGGTTAATGGAGGATACTTCCCCCTTCTCCTTGACCTCTCTGCCTGAACAAAGGAAGTCACCTGACTAACTGACCAAACAAATAAGCCAGTTTTCCCACTTCTAGATCTTGATTGACAGTATCTTCTTCCTAGGTCATTCAGACAATAGGGAATCAGGCACAGTGTTAACCCTATTATGACTGGGACTTTAGAACATTGCAAAGGACATGCAGAACAGATGCATAATTCCAACATTCAATACCCATGGATTGATTCTCCATTATACAATGGTGTGCTCAGCAGACATTCCTCCCCCTCCCCACTCTCTGATAACCTTGAAGCTGGGGGAGGGCCTCCAAGCTGGGGATTGGCAACTCTACTTGAGAAAGGCTGAAATCTCTGAATCACGTTCCTGCTTGGGGTCTAGTAAGGCAGGGAGAAGGGAGAGAAAGAGTTAGAGAGTACCTTGAGAATCAATGGTACAATGTTGCCAGAGTGGCAAGCAACACTTCCCATTATTAGGGTTTGTAGAATCTTTCGGGATCACTTCCCATTGATCTGTGCTTCCTTCTCTATGCATAGGAAATTTCAAATATCAGAGATTAATAAACTATGTTTTGTAAACTGTAAACTCTGCCTCTCCACTGTTTTGACTCACCTTTCAGGAACATTGGTGATCATTTTAATACTGCTCTGCAGAAATAGGCTAGGTGATTGCAATCATTTGTTTCCATCAGCTCATGCTAATTCTTGCAATAGCATATAAAAGCAAGTAATGGTATTATGTTCAGAACATACATGCTAGTTGGTTTGTACTCCATTTAAATGCATTTACAAAGAAGGAAGATCCAATAGTAAGTGTGATTATGATCACAATTTGAGTTCACTTTAAAGCAATGCATTTCACTACCATTTGATAAATAGATTCAAGTGTGTAGCCATGTTGGTCTAAAGCAGCAAAACAAAGTTTGAGTCCAATGGCACCTTTAAGACCAATAAAATTTGATATCTGAAGAAGTGTGCTAGAATAAAATTTTGTTCATCTTAAAACTGCCACTGGACTCAACCTTTATTCAATAAAATGTGTAGGAAAACAGCCATAAAATAACCAATGTTATGAATCTTTGTAATGTTGAGCTCAATATTAGATGGATATTATTAGGGCTTTTTTTTTGTTGCAGGGACTTCTTTGCATATTAGGCCACACAGCCCTGATGTAGCCAATCCTCCTGGAGCTTATGATAGGCCCTGTACTGTAAGCTCTTGTAGGATTGGCTACATCAGGGGAGTGTGTCCTAATATGCAAAGGAGTTCCTGCTACAAAAAAAGTCCTGGATATTATATACACCTGGCCTTAGAATGTTACAGAATTTGGCATTTTCTGCTTTCTGAACATGAATTTTAAAAAAAAATTAAGCAGGAAAATATAATGCTACCTACCAGACTTCTTATAAGCAAAAATAAGGAATATGAATAAAATAAATTATCCTCATTCTTACTTACAGAATTTTCAGTATCTTGAATAAAAAAAAGTCTTATTGCGACCATAGGAAAAACAGTTGCTTTAAAATGGAATGAATGTTACAAACCCATTATTTATTTATTGGAAAACAAGGCCAGGGCAATTCAGGTATTCATAAGAACATAGGAACATAAGAGAAGCCATGTTAGATCAGGCCAATGGCCCATCCAGTCCAACACTCTGTGTCACACAGTGGCAAAAATTTTTTTATATGTATATGTGTGTATATATACACACACACGCACACACACACACACACACACACTGTGGTTAATAGCCACTGATGGACCTCTGCTCCATATTTTTATCTAAACCCCTCTTGAAGCTGGCTATGCTTGTGGCCGCCACCACCTCCTGTGGCAGTGAATTCCACATGTTAATCACCCTTTGGGTGAAGAAGTACTTCTTTTTATCCGTTTTAACCTGTCTGCTTAGCAATTTCATCGAATGCCCACTAATTCTTGTATTGTGAGAAAGGGAGAAAAGTACTTCTTTCTCTACTTTCTCCATCCCATGCATTATCTTGTAAGCCTCTATCATGTCACCCCGCAGTCAAAGTTTCTCCAAGCTAAAGAGCCCCAAGCGTTTCAACCTTTCTTCATAGGGAAAGTGTTCCAGCCAGTTTGGTGTAGTGGTTAAGTGTGCGGACTCTTATCTGGGAGAACCGGGTTTGATTCCCCACTCCTCCACTTGCACCTGCTAGCATGGCCTTGGGTCAGCCATAGCTCTGGCAGAGGTTGTCCTTGAAAGGGCAGCTGCTGTGAGAGCCCTCTCCAGCCCCACCCACCTCACAGGGTGTCTGTTGTGGGGGAGGAAGGTAAAGGAGATTGTGAGCCGCTCTGAGACTCTTCGGAGTGGAGGGCGGGATATAAATCCAACATCTTCTTCATCTTCTAGTTGCCCTTCTCCGGACTTTCTCCAGTGCTATAATATCCTTTTTGAGGTGCGGCGACCAGAACTGCACACAGTACTCCAAATGAGACCGCACCATCGATTTATACAGGGGCATTATGATACTGGCTGATTTGTTTTCAATTCCCTTCCTAATAATTCCCAGCATGGCATTGGCCTTTTTTATTGCAATTGCACACTGTCTTGACATTTTCAGTGAGTTATCTACCACGACCCCAAGATCTCTCTCTTGGTCAATCTCTGCCAGTTCACACCCCATCAACTTGTATTTGTAGCTGGGATTCTTGGCCCTAATGTGCATTACTTTGCACTTGGCCACATTGAACCGCATCTGCCACGTTGACGCCCACTCACCCAGCCTTAACAGATCCCTTTGGAGTTCCTCACAATCCTCCCTGGTTCTCACCACCCCGAACAATTTAGCGTCATCTGCCAACTTGGCCACTTCACTGCTCACTCCCAACTCTAAATCATTTATGAACAAGTTAAAAAGCATGGGACCCAGTACTGAGCCCTGCGGCACCCCACTGCTGAAAAGACCACATATTTGAGGAAGTTATTTGGATTCTTTTGTTAGAGCTTTGGTTATGTTGTCAGTACAGCTGCTTACTCTATATTTTAAAATAGAGCAGGGTTCCATGGCATCCATGGGTGCCAGGGTGCCCACCAATACTTCCATTGATGCCCACTAGAGATGGGCACAAACTGATCCATAAATTGAGATTTTGGACTGATTTATGGTTTATTCTGAACCAGTTCAGTCATTGGTGATTTGTTTGGTTTGGTTTTGTGATTTGTTTTTCCAGACAACCTGGTGGTGATTCAATCAGTTCCTAGACAACGTTGGGGGTGAACTTCTGGGAACTCTAGAAACACTCATAGCAGTTGTCCATAGCTTGATTGGCAGCTCCAGGAGCCAATCTTGGAGATTCCATTCTGCAGCTTGAAGGGGGATGAGTTAGTTATTGTGAGAGCTGAAGCTGAGCTTTCCTGGGGGCACCTGCTTTAGGGTCTATAAGTTGGACATTCCAAAATCAATCTTCACCAAACTTGAAGGGTGGGTGAAGGAGAGCCTATTGAAGGCTTCCAGTGAGTTTACACCTTCTGAACCCAACAAACCAGTGAACCACAAACTGGTTTGGACAACCATATGAACCATGAACCACCATTTTCCCTGGTTCATGACCATCCCTAGTGCCCACCAAACTTTTCAGAAAGAGGGAAGGTCAATTGTATGGCAGGGCTTGTTGCTTTCATTCAAATGAAAGAGTTTTATACACTGCAATACCAGCCATTGAAAGATCAAGAGGACTGGTAAATATTTCCTTCATTTTATTCCTTCTCTTTGTCCTTTACTTTACTTGGGGTTGTAATTTCTTTTTGCTCTCCAGTCTCTCCCTTCCTCTCTTCCCATAGACTTTCCTTAGTTTATTTTTTTATTTTGAGGAGGGAGGTATTGGGTTTGTCTCCATATCCTGCAGCAGCCATTTTGGGGTGGAGCTCACCATACCGGCTCAAAATTCCAAATGTGCCCACAGGTTTAAAAAGATTGTAGACGCCTGAACTCAAGAATCCAACTAAACGTTCTGCCTTGACCTGGATAGCTCAGGCAAGCCCAGTCTCATCGGAAGCTAAGCAGAGTTGACCTTGGCAAGTACTTGGAAGGAGACCTCCTTGGAATACCAGGAGCTTCTTGGAATACCAGGCAAAGGCAGGCTGTATCAAGGCACTTAAGAATGTAAGAACATAAGAGAAGCCATGTTGGATCAGGCCAATGGCCCATCCAGTCCAACATTTTATGTCACACAGTGGCCAAAAAACCCAAGTTCCATCAGGAGGTCCACCAGTGGGGCCAGGACACTAGAAGCCTTCACACCGTTGCCCCTCCCAAGCACCAACAATACAGAGCATCACTTGCCCCAGACAGAGTTCCAACAATACAGTGTGGTTAATAGCTACTGATGGACCTCTGCTCCATATGTTTATCCAATCCCCTGTTGAAGCTGGCTATGCTAGTAGCTGCCACCACCTTTTTTTTTTAAATAATTTGTATATTCATATGTTTGAATTAATATTTTAAATCATAGAATAGAATCATAGAATCATAGAGTTGGAAGGGACCTCCATGGTCATCTAGTCCAACCCCCTGCACAATGCAGGAAACCCACAAATACCTACCCCAAATTCACAGGATCTTCATCGCTGTCAGATGGCTATCTAGCCTCTGTTTAAAAACCTCCCGAGGAAGCCTGTTCCACTGAGGAATCGCAATATTATCACATCACGTGATCTGGACACTATACTTCTGTTGAAACAGCCCCAAATTGCATTTGCCTGTTTAGCCACCGCACCACACTGTTGACTCATGTTCAGCGTATGATCCACTAAGACCCTTATATCCTTTTCGCACATACTACTTCTAAGACAAGTCTCCCCCATCCTATAACTATGCATGGGATTTTTCCTACCGAAATGCAGAACTTTACATTTATCCCTGTTAAAATTCATTGTATTGGTTTTAGTCCAGGTCATCCTGTATCCTGTTTCTAATCATTTTATCTTCATTAATAATTTTATCTTCATTATTTAGACCATGAACAACCTCAATCAGAAAATTGTTTTTGGTGGTACTTTTAATATTTTTATGTGCATGTGTTGTTACAGACAATGCTTTTAAGTCTCTTAATTTTGATGGGAAATTAGCTAAGAGACTAGGTAGAGTGAATTTAGGAGCAAGGATCTTTTCTTTCAATGATATGGAGTTCGGGTTTTCAGTCCAGAATAGTTCAAGCAATTGTATTTTTATAGTGTTTACTTAGGATATGTAGCAAAAGGATTTACACACACCCACAGATCTACGTACAAGCAATCAAGAGAATAAGAAAATAGAGGTTATCAATAGAGGAATTCAAGGGTTGTTGAAGCGGGTAATATTCACCTGATCCAGAAGAGGAGATGTCCGTTCAATGGAAAGTACACGGAGAGGAACGTGAACGACCAGCGTAACGTGCCCTATAGACCCAATTACAGGAGTAATGGGTGGTACAGACTGCAAATGGCACCCTACAGAATGCACACCGAGGTGGGTTTTTGACCTACACTATATAGGGGTACGACGGATGGGGGTCATTAGTTACCAAGGGGCTTTGATGTTCCATTGATGGCTATCTTGAATCGCTATGTTGGGAAACTTTGCACATTTTGCTAGGATGATAAGCTTGGAGCGATTGAATAATTTGTTACCAGTTTTTGGCTGACACTCGGAAAGGGATCAAAGACCTTTAAGGGTAGGATCAATCAAACTATGCATTTGATTGGAGTTAGCAAGGTATAGGTGATAGGCTGGAGGAAGAGACAATTGGCAAGTAGTAGAAGATCAGAGTGAGAGTAGTACTTACCCGCAGTTCTCGTTTGGGCGGAGGCGCTGGAGGGGGAATCGGTGAGACTACGCTGAGAGAGATTTCAGGCGCCAACGAAAACAAGCTCTCTACTGGGTCCACTCCACCTGTTTAGATGGAGTGTTTTCTTGGCCTGTTTTTGGTCGGACTCCATTTTGTTTAACAGAAATAGGAGACCCTCTCTCTTTATTTGCACTGGGGTACTCCATTTTTATCAGGCAGCGACTCTCAGTAACAGGGTGTGGGTGTGCATGCACCTGGAAGTTATGGTGACCTCTGGTGACTGACCCCTACTGGTGTTATGGGGGATATTTAGAGAGATGGCTGAATAAAGCCTGCTGCTGCACTCCCAACTTATGGTATTCCCTGGAGGTCTCTCATCCAAGTACTTTCTCCCTTCCCTAGTTATTTTGTGGCCCCCTATTTATCGCCCTGCGCAGCATGTGCTGCATATTTGGGGACCTTTATTTTCTCCTCTTGTTGGTGGTTTTTTGGGGGGGGAGGAATTGCAGGGGCGTTTTCAAGGGCGGCGGGGGGCTGCCTCGTTTGGGGGATTCGTTTTGCTAACCCCCCCTCCTCCCCTTTTTATGCATCTATCCTCTCATTGCATGGCCTCGTGGTCTTGGCGGCCATTTTAAGTGGGGTTTAAGGTGACAGCCATTGGGTATGTTAGAGTCGGCCATTTTGGGAGGCACGGGTGCTTTTCTTCTTCCTCTCATCTTGTCCTTGCCGGCCATTTTAACTTTTATTGAGGTGGCAGCCATTTTAGTGGTGAGCTTCAGCCATTTTAGGTGAGGAAATTCCTAGCCCTTGGCGCAGAGTGGTAAAGCTGCTTTACTGCAGTTCAAGCTCTTTTTAATTTTCTGGTTCCGTAATCCCTTAGGGTTGTGAATATGTCGGGGCGTAAAGGTGGTGGAAATCAAAGGGTAAGCAGCCTGCACGCAAGGCTCCTAAACTGCTCCAGAAGCGTCCTTCGCCCCCCTCGTCTTCAGATGAGGAGGGAGAGGATGAGGTGAACACAATCAATTTCCAGAGGCTGTAGGCCCTGGAATGGGCATCTGGACTTCCACCTTCTCAGATCCCAAGAAAAGGGCGGGTTCCCAAGCTGGCTTTGCAGGCAGATATACTGATCCATTTGTCTATTTAAGAGGGCAGGTCTGCTGCGACTGCTAATGGAGGAGCTGTTGGGCTGGGCAGCTCGGATGCTGGATTGGGCCCGTCCTCTGGTGAGGTTGGCGTGCGAACATCATTGGTGCCTGCTGTACCTCCTGGTAAGTCGGGGGATGGTTCTTTGCCCTATACTGGGCCTGTGTGACCCTGGAGGTCTTGGGGATCTGCCACACCTAATGGGGCTGGTGCTGCTTTAGGTGGTTCTGGGACTCCTTCAACTTTGGGTGTGGGACAGCAGAATAATTGGATGTGGCCACATGGTCAGTTTGGTTCATTCGGCAATTGGCCTGGGGTAGGGCAGCAGGGGGCAGCTGCGGCTTTAACTGGCGGTTGGGGTTTCCCATCTCCTTATGGGGTGGTCCCTTTTGGTGCTATGCCCTTTGGTGAGGTGGCCTTACCTTTGGGCGATCACCTGCTGCCTGCCACAAGAGAGAAAATGTTGACATATTCTCCCTTTTATTCAGGGAATTAGAGAAAAAGGATAAGGAAGAGCTTGATGATAAAGAGAAGGAGAAACTTAAGAAGAGGAAGGTTGATCAGACCTGGGCCAATTGGCTTTCAGGGTTTTTTTTATATATGCGGGAGTGATAGCGCGTGCTCAGCCCTGGCGGGCGGCAGCGCTAATTCAGTACATGGACATCATATACAAAGGGTATACGATGTTCAGCGGCCTGGCCTGGATTCAATACGACCAGGAATTCAGGATGAGGGCCGCTTTGTACCCTTCCCTCCTTTGGGAACATGGCTGCAGGTGATGTCAGCTGCGCGGCCCAATCTGGGGGACCGCTCTGACAGCGGTCACTTAGTTTCTCAGGGTTCCTCTTCTCCTTCCAGTTCATCATCATCTTCCCGCAGCTCTTTGGGGCAGGCGGTTCAACTCTGCTTGCTTTGCTGGGAGTTTGGGTCGCAGGGGGCGTACAGTCGGAAAGCTTGCCAGTTCAAGAATGAATGCCTCCTTTGTGCTAGCCCACACTCGTTTAACAACTGTCCAAGAGTTCGGCCACGCAAAGGTCAGAAAAGACAGGGTGGGGGTCCTTCCCAAACTGGAAAAGGGCCGCAGCCCAATAATGGTGGGACCTCTTGAGCAATGGCTTCATAGGTACCCACGTAGGGCTGACAGTTTATATTTGTTGAACGGTTTTATGTTAGGTTTTAGAATTTCTTTTTAGGGTTCTTGGGTACCAACTTGGTCTCGGAACCTCAGTTCAGTTAAGGGTTTGGAGCACGTAGTGGAGGCTAAGATTGCCAAGGAGCTGGCGGAGGGCAGGATTTTAGGCCCATTTGCTAGTCCTCCAGTGGTTAACCTTAGGGTTTCCCCTTTAGGGGTGGTGCCAATGAAGGCACCTGGTGAATTTTGTTTGATTCACCACCTTTTTTACCCCAAGGGTTCTTCCATTAATGAGGGGATACCTGAGGAACTATGCTCAGTTAGGTATACTACCTTCGATCAAGCTGTGGGCGTCCTTCGACGCTGTAGTCAGGGGGCTGAGTTGGCTAAATGTGATATTAAATCTGCATTTCGCCTTCTCCCTGTCCATCCGGATGATTTTGAGCTTTTGGGTTTCTCTTTTGCGGGGCAATTTTACATGGACAGGGCGTTGCCTATGGGCTGCTCTGTATCATGTGCTGCTTTTGAGTGTTTCAGCACATTTCTCGAATGGGCTGTGTGCAAGAAAGTGGGTTTGCAGGATGTTGTTCATTATTTGGATGACTACCTGTCTGTGGGCCCTGCGGGTTCTGGACACCGCTCAGTTGTTGTCTGGCTTTATTGAGCTGACTGCTGAGTTGGGTGTGCCATTGGCTGAAGAAAAAACAAAGGGCCCGGCCCAATGCCTTGTGTTTTTGGGGATTGAGCTGGACACTTTAGCGCAATCATCCAGGATTCGTTGTCAGAAGCTGGAGGATTTGAGGGATAGGATTAGTATTTTCCTCCTCAAAGAGAAGGTTACGCTTCTTGATCTTCAGTAGTTAGTTGGGCACCTTAACTTTGCTTGCAAAGTGGTTGCTCCGAGTAGGGCTTTTCTTCGTAGGTTCTGTGACGCTATGGCGGACCTTCGCTTGCCACAGCAGAGGACCAGGGTTACCAGCAGCATGAGGGAGGACCTGCGGGTGTGGCAGGAGTTTTTAGAATCCTTTAATGGGATTTCTTTTTGGAGAGAGGACATGAGACTTGAGGTGGAGCTTCAGGTCATGTCCGATGCTGCTGGGTCATTAAGTTTTGGGGTCTACTTCCATGGACACTGGTGCATGGAGGTGTGGCCGGATTCATGGGTGCAGGCTGGCTTGAGCCGGGATCTCACGTTTTTAGAATTTTTTCCCATTTTGGTTGCGGTTTGGTTGTGGGGGAGTGATATGGTCAATCGCACTGTTAATTTTTGGTGCGACAACATGGCTGTTGTTCATATTATTAATTCCCTTTCATCCAAATTGCAATGGGTTATGAGGTTGGTGAGGGCCTTCACTCTGCGTTCTCTGCGGCTTAACATTTTGTTTTTAGCCAAACATGTTCCTGGGGTGAATAATGGGGTGGCTGACGCTCTCTCTCGTAAACAGATGGGGAGGTTTCGTCTGCTTGCCCCGGACGCCTATCTGGAGGCGGCGCCAATGCCCCAGGAGCTATGGCTGATTGGAGACCCAGGCCTGCAGAGCGATAGGCCTAGCCATTGCGCCTAGCACCAGGAAGTCTTAAGATTGTGCTATGCCGCAGTTTGAAGACTTTAGGGCCAAGATAGGGTATCGCATTGTTTGGCCCCTCCTGGTGGAGCAGTTGCTCCATTACTGTGTTTCCTTAAAAGATAAGGGATTGGCCGTGCAATCAATTAGAGGCCGCATGTCTGCGCTGGCTTTTGCTAGCAAGGTGTTGGGGTATAAGGAGGAAACAGCAGATTTTCGTATTCGAAAGATGCTGGAAGGGTGGTCCAGAGAGGTCAGGCCTAGGCCCGATACCATGAACCCTATGTCTCCTGAGATTCTTAGGGGTTTGAAAGGGGCATGGAGTGCAGTCTGTGCATCTCATTTCGAGACTGTTTTGTTTCATGCAGCCTCTTTGGTGGCCTTCTTTGGGGCGCTGTGGATCAGTGAATTGGTGGCAAGCTCCAGGAATGATGTTTCTGGCAGGGCCCGGTCATTGAGGGACATTAGGTTAATGGGGGGTAAGGCGGCTCTTACCATCTGCCGATCCAAGACGGATCGACAGGGCATTGGGACTGTGGTGGAATTGGGTCCTTGTTCTGAGGTGGAGCTTTGCCCAGTTTCCGCATTGGCTGAATATTTGGCTGTGCGGGGAGGCTCCGAAGGGTTGTTGTTTTGTCATTTTGGAGGCAGCCCTCTGACAAAACATCAGTTTTGGGCAGTGACGTCTAGGGCCTTAGCTCTTCTGGGGTTTTTGGAAGTGAGGTTTGGTACCCACTCCTTTAGAATTGGGGGGGCCTCTACAGCCGTAGCCTTTTTCGTCCATCCAGTGCCTTGGCCGTTGGCGGTCTCAGGCTTATAAAAATTATAAGGTTTGGGTTTTATAACTTGTCTGTTTCTCTTTTTAGATGCTGTTGTTCCTGGCCGGAGGAGCCGAGTTCTCATCTGCGGGCACAGTTATGTGTTTTGGGCAGCACATCAAGCTCGGAAAACTGCTGTTGGCTCTCAGCTGGGGCTCAGCAAATATGTTACGGTTGAATGGCTGGGGCGCCGGGGTCTTCAGTGGCCCGGTTTGCTCCCGCTTTTATTTCATGGGTGTGTGGGCCCTCCTCCTCAGGTTTTAATTATTCACCTGGGGGGGAATGATCTTGGGCTGATTAAAGGCAAGGCTTTGATCTTGTAAGCTCGAGATGATTTCAAGTACATTAGGAAGAGATGGCCTGGTACCATTAAGCCTTAATTAGAGACTTGGCCGTAGTTGTGGCAGGTTTTACTGGGTTTATGGCGCCATGTGAGCTAGGGAGGACCAGTTAGCCTCCCCCTTTTGGGGAGTAAGGGGTCTGGCAGGATCAACCTTTGGGTATTGGTGATCCGAGGTGTGTGAATGCAGACTGTCCTGGAGACTTGATTGGATGGGTGCCTTTCACTGAGATGCGCGTCTGGTGTCTGGGCCCTCCGGTGCGGGCCTCCCTGCTGGGCCTGCCTGACGGGAGCTGTGACACACAGCTCTGGCTGGGGGGCCGGGTCTCTCGCCCACTGAAAAAGGGCAGGGGGGCGGTCTGAGGAGACCCCTGGCCCTGACCTGGCTGCAGTTTGGTTGCCCTTGCCGTTGCTGTGTTATTTAATAAAGTGGCCCATAGTTTTTACCATAGTTTGTGTCCCCCTCTTTATTCCGACTTTGGGGGCAATTCTAAAGGAAGGTGGAGGGATGGCAGAGAAGCTCAATGGATTTTTTGTTTCTGTGTCCATTGTGGAAAGTGTGGGGCATGTACCCATGCCACAACCACTGTTTTTGTAGCCATGCCACAAATACTATTTTCAGAAAGGGAGTCTGAAGAACTGAGTCAAACTGAGGTGATTAGAGATGAAGTTCTAGACCTATAGGGGAAATGAAAAATCAGTAGGTTTCCAGGTCCTGATGGCATATGCCTGAGAGTTCTTAGGGAACTCAAATGTGAGATAGTTGACCTATTAGCTGTATATGTAACATATCACTAAATTCAGCCACTGTACCTGAAGACTGAATAGCAAATGTTAAACTGATTCTTTAAAAGGAGCCCAGAGGAAAAGCAGAAAGTTACAAGCCAATTAGCCTGTGAACATGGAGGTTCCCTTTACTCACCATGGCTAGTAGCCACTGATAGATCCATCTTCCATGAATCTCAGTTCCACTTAAAGCAGTTCATGCCTCTGAATCCCAGTGTCTGGAAGCAACTTCAGGGGAAGGCTTTTGCCTTTATGCCCTGTTGTTTGACTACCAGAAGAACTGGTTGGCCATCGTGTGAGACAGGACACTGTATTAGATGGACTGCTGGTCTGATCCAGCAGGGCTCTTCTTATGTTCTTATGTACTTGTAAGCCAAAATGCCCTCAAAATGAGGTTGGGGAATTGTCAGGTGGGCACCTGGCTCACTCAGGATATTTTACCTGTGTATGCAAGATTAACCGTCCAGAAAGTAATGCTTAAAAATATTGGGACTCTAATTAAGTAAAAACAATTAAAATTTATTAAGAAAAATATAGGCTTCCATACGAGATAAAATACTCATCAAAACACACATTCAGTCCTAGGAAACAGAGATAGAGAGATAGGGGAACACATGGCTAGACAAACAGGTCTTCAAGAAGGCTCCAATGGTGACGTAAGAGGACGGGGGAAATGGACCCAAAACTGTGGCCAGAATTGGGGATGGATCTAGACAGCGGAACTGGGGTACTGCTAGATGCACACATGTGAGGAGCTGTGTCACAGGTTATAAAGACTACCTTGAGCCCTTAGGGGATGGGAGGTACAGGGATGGATGATAGGTGGTCAGCTGGTACATGACCTCAGAAAAGGGGAGGCTCTGCAGTGACCATAAGAGCTGGACTTCTGCAGTAGCCAACAGCAAGTTAATTTGTGGCACCTAATTGGGTGCTTGCTCTTGACCAATGGACTTGCTTGGATCCTGGATACCTGAGTGAACTTTCAGGTTGAAATGGACCAAGGGGAGGCTCCAAAATGACAGTTGGGGAGAAGAATAGAGTGATTACTTGGGTAGGGAGATGCTTAGGACTATTAAACTTATCTGAAAGGGTGACAATAGAGAGTCAAATCATTGCCTAGGTAACACCCGGTTTACACAAAGGAACTTGGCTCTGGCTGAAGATGGTCTTCCTCTTCTTTAGTCTTCTTCCTGGCACCAGTCTTTGTCCTGAGTTCTGTTGAACAAAGGCTTGAGTGGTCTGGCAGGATCCATGCCTAAGATATGCTTGATTGCCTTATGCAGAAGTTGAAGAAGCTGTTGAATATGGAGTCAGGAAAACAAGATGGATTCTGGTGGTGTTAGCCTTTGGTTCATGGAAACAGGCTGGAAACTGTTTGCCTGTACAGTTCATGGTGGTGTGGCTTCTTCCACTGCAGCGGCCAAGACTGGGCACACAAGGAACAGCTGGAAGCTCATCTGTAGTTCTGGCTAACCCATCCAGATATGTAGAATGCTGCTGCAAAGCTGAGGCTTATAGTATCCACATAAGCCTTAGAAACCGTGGGCAAAGTCCACTTCTTAGAGCAGATGTGTGCGAGTCAAAACTCCAGGCACCCTGGCAACCATACTGGTGATCACGATGTCCATGTGTATGAAAAGTAGGGGGCTTTTTCTTACATACTTCAGGTGTTGATTACGCAGCTTTGCTGTTTCATGTTTCCACCCCTTTTGAAATGTATAGTGTGTGCATACATGACTCAGCTGAAAACTACAAGTTGTTGCAAAAAGGCAGCAAGGGCTGCCAAGTAGTAACATGCGGTGGACATTAACCTTCACATTGAAGTGGTGCTATGAACAGGATAATGAACTCTCAAGTAAATTAATTCATGGTGAATGACAGATCTGTTTTGAGCAATGATTCATTAATTTGAATAGTATTAAATGTCTGTCATGTTATGATAGCAAATAGGTAAATGCTGAGAGTGCGAGCAACATTATAATACTGCAGGGTGTTCTTAAAAACAGCTAAAAATGATCATGAGTAGAGTAAGGGCATATATATACTGCCAATGTGCACTGGTTGCAACTAGGGTTGTGCATTCGGTTTTGTCGAACCGAATCAACCGCTGAATCACCCCTGATTCGGCTGTATACAGAATTGCATACAGCCGAATCCAATTGGGGCTCACTATGCGGGAGCCGAGTATGGCTCCCCGTATACTTCCGTATAGATATTTGGAAGTATATGAAAAACCATGGAAAAGGCAGGGAGCCTCAGGGGAGCTGCTTGCCTCCTTCCCTGCCTTTGGTATCCTTTTCCCGCCTCTCCCATAGCCTCCCTGGGATCAGGGAGGGGGGAGGGGGAAGAGGAGCCCCAGCAGCCAATCCAAAGCATGCATTTGCAAAATGCATTGAAATGCATGCTTTGCAGGGCTGTTGTGTAGCTGATCCCCCAGCCATCAGCAACATTGTTGTTCTTTTGATCTTTTGCTTACTTGGGTATCCAAGTTAGCACTGTTGTCTGGCCAATCACAGAGCAGTGCTATTTATTGAAACTGCCAGAGAACCTTTTTAGGGCCAGAGGACCTTTTTAAGGCTGGACTCCTCCATTGCTGCTGTGTTGGTGTGTGAGAGAGATTGTGCTGTGCTGGCCTTTGGCCTCATCTGCTGCTGCTCTCTCTCAGCCTTACCAGACTTGCCTGGAGTAGAGAAGACATCTAAGGTAAGACAGTCTTGGGGTTCTTGTTTTTATTTTAGTTGGTAAAAGGACTTTTAAAGACTCAGTCCCTTTACTTATTCAGATTTGGGTGGTGGGTAGCTTATTTGGGGTTAGGGTTAGGGGGTTCTGCTGGGGGAGGGGGCCCAGGGTGTTTTTTTCTGCCAATTTGCCCATATCTTACTTTAGTGAGATATGCAGTGTCCTTTTACTTTTCCTGATTTGGGTGGCTTGGATTTCTTGTTGAAGGTTTTTTTTTGGGGGGAGAGGGTTTGGTAAAATTCCTGTATTGTTAAAAGTTAAGGTTTTTACTGTTTCAAAAGGTTCTGTGTTTGATTTGTTGCTGTTGTGTTGTGCTGCTGTTGTTCCTTTTCTCTTCTGGTTCTGGGGGGGGGCTGTTTGGCCTAATTTTCATTGTTTATAAAAGGCCACTTTTTAACAGTTGAGTTTCTTGGCCTTCTCCTGTTGTCCCTTTTCCTGGTTTTGTTTTTTTTTGGGGGGGAAGCTGGCACCTGGGTGAGAGATTCAGAACCATCAGGCTTGTTGTGCTTGGCCAGCTCTCCCCGCGTTCTTTGGGGCAGGGCTGAAGAGCTGGTATCTGGGTTTGCTGCAGCCAGGTCTGCAGAGCAGACCTTTAGCAGATTGTGTTTTGTGTGGCAGGGTTCATAGAGTAGATAGATGTATAGAGTGCATTTGGGTCCTATAGAGATTCTCTGGTGTGAAATTAGGTTTGGCTTTGGGTGCCCCAGGAATTGGATCCCCTGGCCCAATCTTATTGGGACTTGGGGGGTTTGTAGGGGAGAGTCCCCTGCAGGTCCCCTGCAAATTTGGGGGCTCTCCCTCAAACCCCCTCTCCTCCAGGCGGCTTCAAATATACCCTATTTGCCATTGATTTAAATGGCCCATAGAGTATAATGGGGCTGTATATTCGGAAATAGCTGCGCATCTACCAACTAGCTGCGCTATTTCGACTACGGAATTCAGAAATATATGGGATTCCATATCCCCCCCCCCCCCCCGTATATTTCCGAATCCGTGTACTACCAAATTTTTTTTTTGCACATCCCCAGTTGCAACTCCTTTCTCAGTGGGGAAGGCAAGGGATCTCTTAGACAATTATCATCTACCTTCCCAAAGAACATTGCTGGTATCAGCATATTTTCTCTAATAATTAAACAGATCTGGAACCAACATGCAATTGTAGTGTTGATGTGTTTTAAAAGATCCAGTCAGATTAAATGCAGAATCTCCTCCTTCTCTAGACCTGCATTTCTGAAGCCAACATGGCAGGATTCAGCTGTGCTGGATTAATAAAACAAACAAAACTTTCCTTTTGATCGAATTATTGTGGTTCTCAGTCCATTTCCCATTCTACAATCCTTTAGAAAGTCTTCTTCCTTATAATAGTCTTGTAATCTGCCTTGAGGTTCAACAAGAAAGAAAATAAATGAAGCAAGTCAATAAATAAAAATAGCTGATACTCCAAAAATGGGGTCTGTAATTTGCTGATCAGAAAACTTAGTATCTATACTTAAGTGCCATGGTAGAAAGGAAAACCATGAAGCTATGGCAAGAAAGGAAAACCATTAAAAGTTCAGCTATGGAAACTAGACCAACTGCTCATTATAGTTTGTCACCTTTTTTTGCAGTGGGACAGAATGGTGACCACTGTTGTATTCATTGCAAAACAATGAAGCTTGCATTTCCTAACAATTCCATCTTAGCAAAATGCAATTCTGAAGATATTTATAATAAAAATTAAAAGTCAGGTCAGACCAGGTACTGGCATTGAGGACAGAGAAAAAAATTACTTTTGTAATCAGATTAGTATATGAAAACAGATTATCTGTGTGAGAGAAAACTACTTCTAAAAGCTTTCTCCTAAGAGATAGCCACTAGCAGCACTAATCTGTTGGGACTAGCATGAATATAGCAACCTAAGGGAACTAAGGGGGGCAGTCTTTGATTCTTAGCACATCAGGAACTGAAAAAAAAAAAATACTTTTCTTCGTCCTGTTTGTCATCCTAAAAAGCCATCAGGGATCCATTTGGAGTAAATGTAATGAACCAATAATCATGCGCACAAAGTCTACAGGATATTTTATTGAGCTATCAGAACAGTTAGAATTTAATGCTATTTTTAAAAATTAGTTATCTAACATTGCCAGTTATTTCTCTTATCAGAATGAAATCTGTCTAGAGTCCCATCTTCCAAACCTACATAAATGTTTTCAGGTTCAACCATTAAAACAACTATGAACTATTTATGTGGAGATCTGGAAATAAGGATGAGTAACATAGTGGCCAGATTTACAGATGACACAAAATTATTCAGGATGGTGAAAACCAAGAATGACTGTGAAGAGCTTCAAGAGGATCTCACAAACTAAGTGAGTGGGCAACAATATGACAAATGAAGTTCAGTGTTGGTAAATGTGTAGAAATGCATTATCTCCTTGTAGGTTGACAAGCAGGGCTCCTCTTTTTTCCTTTGAGCTAAGAACAAGCAGAAGGGGAGAAAATTAGCCTATGGCCTTCCAGACACATCTCTTAAGAAATGCTAATGGATCTCATGAGAGACAGTTCACCCCCCTTCTTCAAGCAGGGAATAGAGGTGGAGGTGGTACGTGCTAGACAGGTTACCGGAAGCATATTTCTGGAGACAGCAGGAAAAGAAGCCTTGACCTGGGTTTACCGGGTCAAGGGGGAAGGGAAACAGAGGGGATAAAATCTTAGGGCAATAAGAAATAGCTCTCTTTCCTTTGGAATGCAGCTGGCAGGAGGACTTTGAGCTGGGGTCTGCAAGGACAGAGGTTCTGTGTTTCTTACCAAGTTCTTTTGTTTTCCTTTGCTCAATCTAGTGCTGTGCTAAAAGTAAGCTTGTAAACATTTTCTTTTAAATAAATACTTTATAACTTTTAATTCTGGCAGTGGTTTTCTGTACCACATAGATCTCTAGTGTTTCAGACACACTATTTTAAAAAGGGACCCCTAGGAGAGGGGGGGGGGAGCAAGAAGTTGGCAATGGGCAACACCCCAGAGGTGCATGAGGCATTAAACTGTCCCTATGATTGCCTGGCACTGGGCAGTGGGAAATGCAAAGGCAAGGCCTCAGAATTTGGAAGGGGAGATGAGGGCCCTGATCCCCGCCCCCCCCGCAGTGGGAAATTCCTAAATTGATTAGTTGGAAGTGATGCTACCCTAAAGGGAAAGAAAGACCCCTCCAGGGAGTTGGGAACCCCTAGGGGGGCAAGGCAAAATAGGGCTTGCAGATCAGAGTGGGCATGTTCTGCTACAGTAAGTGTAACGTGATGCACATTGGGACAATACATAGGCTAATAGGGCCTGATCTTGCAGAGACTGAAAGGAGGAAAGATCTTGGGGTAATAGTAGATAGAAAGTGTCAACTCAGTGTGTTGATACAGTGAAAAAGGCAAACTCTTTGTTAGAGATGATTAGGAAAGGGATTGAAAATTAAACAGCTGATGTCATAATGCCCTTGTATAGATCTACGGTGCAGTCTGATTTGGAATACTGTATATAATTGTGGCCATCACATCTCAAAAGGGACGGTGCAGAGCTGGAAAAAGTACAGAAGAGGGTAACAAAGATGATTAAAGGGCTGAATTTATTTTTAATTTAATTTTATTTAGTACATTTATAGTCTGCCCTTCCCCATAATGGGCTCAGGGTGGATCACAAGCATGATAAAACGGTAAAAATCCAACAATAAAACCATAAAATTGTTGCAATCAATGGACTATCAAAATATGCAGCATGGATCGCATGTGAACATATGAAGCTGCCTTATACTGAATCAGACCCTTGGTCCATCAAAGTCAGTATTGTCTTCTCAGACTAGGAGCGGCTCTCCAGGGTCTCAAGTTGAGGATTTTCATGCCTACTTGCCTGGACCCCCTTTTTTTTTTTTTTTGAGATGCCAGGGATTGAACCTGGGACCTTCTGCTTACCAAGCAGATGCTCTACCACTGAGCCACCATCTCTCCCCTATGAGGAAAAGCTGAAGAGTCTGGGACTTTTCAGTTTATGAAGGAAAAGGCTCAGGGGAGACATGATATAGGGTTATAAAATTATTCATGGTATAGAGAGAATTGACAAAGAGAACTCCTTCCCCCTCTGCAAACATTAGGACAGCCAGACCTAATAAAGCTGATAGACAGTAGTTTCAGGACAAGCTAAAGGAAATAATTTATTGCATGATGAGTGATTAAAATGTGGAATTCACTGCCAGAAGATTTTATGATGGCCACAGGCATGGATGGCTTTAAAAGGAGATTAGGCAGTTTCAAAGAGGATAGGTCTATCAGTGGGTACTAGTCATGGTGTCTAAAGAGTATTTCCACATTCAGGGGCAGTAAGCTTCCGAATACCAGTGCAGTTCAGCTTCTGAATACCAGTGCAGTAGTGGTTCAGCTACCTGGGGTGCATCATCTCCTCAGATGCCAAGATCGACAAGGAGATTGACAATAGGCTGGCAAAGGCAAACTGTGCATTTGGCCGACTGCATAAAAGAGTGTGGAGCAACAAGCATCTGAAAAAAGGCACAAAGATCAATGTTTACAAAGCGGTTGTGATGACAACCCTCATCTATGGCTCTGAATCGTGGGTTTTATACCGTCATCACCTGCGACTCCTTGAGCGCTTTCATCAGCGCTGCCTTCGCACCATCCTCAACATCCACTGGAGTGACTTTGTGACCAACACTGAAGTCCTCAAGCGGGCGGAGGTTACAAGCATCGAGGCATTGCTATTGAAGACGCAGCTGCGCTGGGCAGGGCATATCTCCAGGATGGAAAACCACCGCCTTCCCAAGATTGCCCTGTATGGCGAACTTTCCACTGGCCATCGAAATAGAGGGGCACCAAAGAAGAGGTACAAGGACTCCTTGAAGAAATCCCTTGGTACCTGTTGCATTAACCATCACCAGTGGTCTGACCTAGCCTCAGATCGTAAAGCATGGAGGCACACCATCCACCAGGCTGTCTCTTCCTTTGAGAACGCACGCATAGCTGGTCTTGAGGACAAAAGGAGATCAAGGAAGAATCGTACTGCTACAGCACCAACCCCAAATCAGACTTTTCCCTGCAGCCACTGTGGCCGGACCTGCCTGTCCCACATTGGACTTGTCAGCCACCAGCGAGCCTGCAACAGGCATGGACTACTGCACCTTTCTTAAATCTTCGTTCGTGAAGTCAAGCCGAGAGAGAGAGAGAGAGAGAGAAAGAGACCAGTGCCAAGGGGCAGCATCAAGAGAACGCCTCGGCCTTTATGACCTGTTGTTACTAGGGATGTGCATTCAGCTGTATTTCAGCTGAATACAGACCAGAGAATCTTCTTGGCTACTGGCATAGCCATAGCTTATTTGGGGGCTTTTTGATGATATATTTGGCAATACTGAGGAGCTGAAGTTAAAAGGATTTAAATGGCTGCAGAGTTTGCCTCTAGTCCTTTCTCCCCTTTTGTTCTGGTTTCCAGACCAACAGGAAGAAGGAGGGAAGAGGCATCTCTGCAATGCAATGGCAAAAAGTACCTTAGGGAGAGCTGTAGTGCCTTAGGGTGAATAATTGCAATGCTTTTGCAATGGCATTGCATTGCAGATTTGCAAGGTTGCTGGCTTCAAATGTGAAGTCCAACAACTGTCAGGCAATGTTAATTCACCTGAGTTTAAGATGCTTATTAAAATCTAGTAACCATGTTAAGCCAATGTTACTAACCCTATAGAATGCTATGCACATCAAAGTATAATGTTGCCAGTGTACCGCTTGAACTCGCTTTGCAATTGTTAACAAATGTAGGAATGTATTCCTTTGAAGATAACATGCCTCCAGGGACCAGATGCCAGCGAGTCCCAGGAAGAAAGACCACAGGAAAAAGATAAGAGAGGGTTACCGTATGAATCTTCACACTTGGGACTCCACATTGTTTAGAATAGCAGCTTTTGTTTAGGGAACCTTTGATGTAGTAACAGTATTTCTGTTCGTTCAATGCATATGGATTATCAAATAAAGCCTAACTTTGTATCATTTCAAGGAATGGTTGCTTTGAGATCTAATTGCCTGACAACAACTCAGGGCACTGCACTGGCACAAGCCTGTGAATGGCACTGGTTCTGCTGGACACACTGCAGTGGTTCTTCTGGGCAGTCTGTACATTGCACTGGTTCTGCTGGGCTCACAAAAATGTCCCCTCTTTCAGTTTCTACTGCAGAGATTCTGTGCTTTGAGCATGGTCCTGTTGGGTTTGCACTGTCATAGTGACACTGGTTCTGCTGAACACATTGCATTGGTTCTGCTGGACTTGCAACTGTTCTCCCTTGCTTGAATTGTAATTCTGTGCTTGACATCAGTCCTGTTCAGCAGGCATTGACACATTGGCACTGGGATCTACTGGGCTTCCAGGCCCCCTTGTCTGGATTGTGAATGGGCTGGTATTGCCACACTGGCATTGGGTCCTGCTGCTGGGCATTAGTACATTGTACATCTAATGACAACTTGCTTTCCCAACACACTTTCCTGCAACCACACAACAGCTTCAGGGAATAATGTTTTAAAAGAATGTAGGGGCCTGATGTGTTTCAGGACTGCAGCATGGGGACAGAAGGGCTCTTGCATTTTCCTGAGCTGAAATGGCACAGAGGTGAAAGAGCTATTTGCCCTATTTTGTTGCATGTGCATGAATTCTGGAAGCTGGATCCAACTAGTTAGAAATCATATTGAATAGTTTGATCCTAATGTGATTTCAGGTAGATTAAACCTAGTGAAGTTACCTTCGTTAGTTCTTAGGTGACTCACTTTTCACTGACTTCCTTATCATATTATGTGGTTTGCAAGAAACAGTTAATTTGGCACATTATGAGTAACATGTGAGAGACTGAACAGATTTTTTTCATTAAACTATCTATTTTAACTTTGATTTTCCAATATACATTTTTGCTGGGTTGGAGTACTGTTTACCCTTCCATGTGCAGATTGTACTTGGGTTGTTTTTATTGCTGGAAAATGCTGTGTTATTTGGTTTCTCTCACATGCAGAGATTTTCAAATTATTCTGTTCCAGATTAGCACTTTATAAAATCAAAAAGACATTTAAAAATAATTAAATTGTCTTAATACACTGATTTTGTATTTCAGATTATTTTGTTATTTAGGTTTATTATAATAGAAATAGATCGATTCAGCAATATTTAGGCTTGAATCCAGTGGTAATTCCCATTGACAGAAGGGTTTTCTGTCAGTGAGTCCAACTTTCTCCCATTCCCCTCCTGTTTTAGCTCAAAATCGTTTGGGCCAGTCCAGTGATAGAAATATGTGCAATAGTATGTGGTATGCAGTGTGTGTGTGGGGTGGGGGTGGGGGGGTGGGTTGATGAATGTAAGAACATAAGAGAAGCCAGGTTGGATCAGGCCAGTGGCCCATTCAGTCCAACACTGTGTCATACAGTGGCCAAAACCCTGGTGCCATCAGTTGGCCAGAACTCCAGAAGCCCTTCTGCTATTGCCCCCCACAAGCACCAAGAATACAGAGCAGCACTGCTCCAGATATAGTGTTCCATATACACTTTGTGGCTAATAGCTACTCATGGACCTCTGTTTCATATGTTTATCCAGTCCCCTCCTGAAGCCATCTATACTTGTAGCCATCACCATATCCTGTGGCAGTGAATTCAACATGTTAACTACTCTTTGTCAGGGTGTAGCTGTTCCACACGAAATAGGTTGGCTGCTTCCCTGTCTGCTTGTCACTGGTGCATCATTGACAGCCTGCACTCCTTTAAACTCAGCTGCAATCACTATGTGCTTTGCAAGGAGTTTTGCTTTCTCATATATCCCCTCAAAGTGAGCATAAGAAATTGATTAGCAGCATGAGTGATAAGCCAATGCCAGGGTCTTAGGATGGAGCTGATAAGATGTTCCTGTAACCCCCCCCCACACACACACTATGTGTCTGCATAGAACCTGGCATGACTGTAGGTATATGTAGATGGCTTTAGGTAGACACATACAGCATTTTAAAGTAGAACACAGGTAAAAGAGAGCCAGTTTTGAATTTTCCCCAGTAAACTAGTTTATTATGCCAATTCTAATTTTCATGCAATCTACTGGGCATCACAAACATTAAAGCATTTATACTGTCATTATACATCAATGTTTGCACTTGGTAGATCCAGGTGGGTTATACATATATACAGAAATTATTAACACCTTGCTTTTTCCCCTCCTTCAAACCAACATAATTTTCCTGGGAAAGCAGCTTTTTAATAAATAGCATAAGAAATACAGCAAGGCACAATTTTTAAAAATGTGGGGCTTTTTTCTGATTACCACCTCAAGAAGTGTAGTATAAAACCAAAATGTTGTACTTTATTCAGTAGAATGTTAACAGTTCTTAATATACAACACTGTGTAGCTGTTTCTTGAAGTGTTGCATAGATTAATTTTAAAACAAAAGGATAACTTTGTGTTTATTTTGAGTAACTTCATATGTATTGAATCAGAAGCATTAAGGTCTTTGCTGCAATCAAACTTTCATTCTAAACATAAAATACTTTCAATAAACAATATACATTATACATAAAATATCAAATTTGATACATAAAATAGGAGATTTAATGACATATAGTTCTGAAATGCTGATCCAGAATTACATATATTCTGTGGAATTGCAAAATCATAAAAAAGTAGTTGGTGAGAAGTCATACAGAGGCATATAAATTTGGAAGGGTAGGTTGTTGAGAGGTAGCTTGGGAGAGAAATCCAGATGAAAACAAACGGTTTAACAAAATGATCATTGAAACAAAACCAGCATATGTATCCTGGTCTCAAAGCCAACATGGAGAAATCACATTTGGAAGGAAATTTTATCTTGGGAGAGTAACAAAAGGCAGTGATACAATGGAATTAGAGGTCATCCCAGGGTTTAGAGCATGAGCCTGCACCTGAAAGGCAGCCAATTTTCTAAAAGGAAAGGGGAAAAAAGTAATAGCATGTTACATAAAGTACTTTCATCAGCAAAACACAAGCTTTTCCAGAGTAACCTAAAATAACCATTTTATGATCTCATACCAATGTCCTTATATACAAAATGACTGTATATGAGCAACAATTTTTCATAGCCTGATGTTTTAAGTCAGTATCAGAGAGAGATCTTTTTATTGATGTAGAAACGCCATTGATTTTTTTATAAAACAAGATTTAGTTTCAAAAGGCACAGGGGAAATAATCAAGTTTGACCTTTTCCCTCAATCCCATCCTTTCAGGTGCCTGTGAACTTACCTTCTCTACCTTTTGAAAGTGCACGATCAATAGGAATGCATGACTTAAATAAAGGCCAACCAACCAAAATAATCTCCAGTCCTAAACCCATTACATGGAAGTAAGACCCATTAAAGTCAGAAGACTTGCTTCCAAGTAATCTAGTTAGGCTTGGGATGTAAGTAGGTTATATAAACAGAATCAGAGCCTATTTAAGTAGCATTTATAGTGTGCTTAAAAGGAATTCAAAAAGGTGAGCGGTCTCATAAAAATAATCCATAAATATAAACACTATTTTTTTTAAAAAAGTTAAAATTTGTATGTCTTGTTAGAGTAAGTAATGGCCCCCCCTTCCGTATATTGAAATTTTCTGGCCTGGGTTAACCTATACAACAAAGATTAGAGGTTTATGATAAGGATTATGAAGAAGTAACTGTCAGAATACAGCAGAGAGATTAGTACAAAGTACCTCTCTCAAGCATTTCCTAGGAAGCACTCCAGGCTTGCATTATATGCCTTCCAAATCAAGTGGAAATAGCTGGATCTATCCAGTTACCTTCTCCTTTGATCTTAGTTCCTGTAACTGACCTCTATTTTTACAGAAAATGGTGCTCACACAAAATTGTAAAAAACACAAGCATCTGGTTTCAACAAGAAACTAAAGTGTTTCAGGAAAGTTGTTGCATTTTTGTTCTTGAAAACCTGGAGTGGCCTTTTTAATTGAAATCCTCACACTTGGTCTGTATATATTTCAAAGGTTTGAAACTTATAGAGATAGAACAGAAAGAGATATACAGTAACTATTTCTATTCCACCTCAGGTTAGATGTTCTGGGGAAAAACTTGCTATGTACAACTGTCTGCGGTTAAATAATAAAGAAGACAGAATCGACAGTGTTTAATCACTCTGACCCTGCCTGCAAGAATGATTTTGGTATGGGAAAATGCTTCTGCTTTGAGGCCACCTTCAGGATTGGGCTCAAAACAATAGCAAAAAGAATGACAAGTGGTTGGGTGTCATAGTGACAGCACAAAAAAAGATAGCATGATCTCATCCTTTGTTCTTTTGCAAGATCTCACCTTCTTTAGAAAACAAAAAATCCCAAGCAATGTTCAAGCAGCACATCTGATTACAGAACAGAATGATTGCTCCTAAAGTAGAACTACTTTTAAAACTGCTTATGGCCTTGCTATTTACTCTCTCTTAGTGGTCAGTTTTTATAACACACTGATAAAGAATGAGGTTGCAACTTGGCTACATTCAGCAACAAAATGTATTTGCTTACTCCCGCTTTATTCTTGGTTGCAGCTGGAGGAAAGAGGCAGAAATCATATAAAATTAGTTGAGCTGCGTTGGTAAATATGCATACTGTCACCTTTGCGAACGGAGTTTATTTTTAGGGTACACATATACCATAGATAATTTTTCTCTTAAGTATCACAGCTCCACACAAAATCACACATTTTAATGAGCTTACAGCACAGGTGCTCCAGGAAAAAAAAAATGGTGTTTGCCATTTATCTTTCAAATTAAATAATGTGTTTTTAAATAGTAACTTTTTTCATAATACACTTATGGGAACAACATTTATCTGTCACATTTTAAGAGATGTATTAGTAATAAATGTAAATTACCTTTGGAAAATCAGTAATTAGGCTCATCAAAAAAATAAACAATCTGCCACCAAAAAGATAATCTTTAGCATAGTTAAGTATAATAACTGTTATTTGAATAAGTTAACAAATTAGGATAGATTGCCTCTAATTCATTTCCCATAGCATGGGAGATGAAGTTAAAGTATCAACTAAGCTCTCACAGTGGGGGAAGGGACTGTTCCAATTCAGTAGAAAAGAGATGCCAGCACATCTTTTCACTTGTTTCATGATCACTAGGCTCTTGACCTTGGGCTCCATAGCAAGACTGCAGATCTCACATGGATTTCTTACACACATGGGCTGAATCAGACCATTGGTCTATCAACGCCAGTACTGTCTATTCTGACTGGTAATAGTTCTCCAAGGTCTCAGGTCCAATACAGCAATCAATTTAGGAGGCACTTCTGTTGGCACAAAGGTATTTGCACAGAGGCACCATGTCCATTCTAGTGAATAGGATTGAGAAGTTCTGTTAACATGTCAGCATTCTAACATCAAGTGATGGATGAATCAACACAGAGCCATTTAGGGTACTGAGTATAACTCCCCTCCCAGTGTTATTTCTATAACTTAGGAAACAAAAGAGGAGACCTGCGATCTTCCATGAGTTTCCTCCTCTGATATTGCATTGCTGATGCAGCATACCTCTCGTGTGAGCAGTTGCTTACACAGATACATGTGGGTATAGATTTAATTTCAGGATTTCACCACAATTTATTCAGGGTTCATCTGAATAAATGATGTTTGTGTAAGACTAAAAGAGTATTAGTATATAAAATGCTATTAAAGTAGAGAAATTGGATTATTCTCAACACAAGAAATTTCTTTTTTTAATCATTATAAGGAATGATTCTTTGTTCAATACAGGCTTGACTGGGCAGCATAAAAAAAACCCAATGAGGGCTGGAGTGCCCAGAAACAGAGAAGTAATTCTACATGGCATCAAATCCTTCCAAGTTGCACTTTAACAAAGGTATATTTGTATGACTAGTTGCAACAGAATGTAGATAAGCATCAGAATGTACATCCCACGACAATGCAATGGCACATCCCATCTTCCCCAATTCCTGATCCAGCAAAATATCTATATATAGATCTCCAAAACTGGACCAGTGAGATTAATGCTAGTTTAGCACAGGAGACGAATTCCCAAGAGGCAGATGTGGTAGTCTTTAGCTGCAAAAACTATGTAAAACTCTTTGAGCCTTAACAAATTAATGTATTAATTGTGGCATGAATTTTTGTGGCTAATCTGTGGAAGAATAAATTCTGATGAACATTAGCTTTTAAGGTGCTCCAAAATTCCTTCATCACAATCCTATGCATAATTAGGTTTCTTAAGCTCACTGGACATAGCTAACTCTGTATAGGATCAGAATGTTACTTAGTGTTAGCATGAGAGAGTTTACATTTATGACAGACTTCTCCTAAATGTCACTCGCTGCAATCCTAAATTTCCTGGGAATAAGCCCACCAAATATAGAAGTGGGGCTTACTTTTGAATAGAGACCCACTGAGGATTGCGGCTCCCATCCAGAGGCAGGCTACACAGCCTTGCTTCTGGGGGCCATTTTGCCTACTCGCAAGGAGGAGGAGAGGGCAGGGCATCATCAGAGGTGGGGGCACGCCCTAGAGGCAGGCTCCGCTCCCTCCTCTCATTCTTCGCCTCGTGCTCGGGGAAGGCAGAGCGCAGCTTGTGTGCTCTTTCCCTGCACGAGGCCTGTTGCCTTTTTGGGTCGCAGTGGTTGGCGCATCGGACTTTGCCGTGTAGTGAGCCACAGTGGTCTTCAGGAGGAGTCTCATCATGTCAGGAGCATCTTCAGGAGCGTCTTTGACACAGTGGTTTGCCGTTGGCCGCAGCGTTTTCACATGCCCAGTGTTTTTGTGCTTCCCCTTTTTGTTTTAGGGTATCTTGCGGTGCCTCTCCCCTTTTGAGGGTGCTGTTCGCCCCCCCCCTTTTCCCTCTGTTAAGCCGGCTGAGGAACCAACTCCCCCCCACCGCCCTGTTTATATAATCTTCTGGGGGAGTGCATGGTTACTTCACAGTGTGTGGGGCTGTTCTTCCAGACAGTGCAGTTTGGAAGGAGGCCTTAGCTAATCGTGGGTTTAATTGGGTAGCCATTTTATTGAAGCTGTTCGATTCTTCCTCCCTGTTGCTGGGCAGAAGAGTAGCGATTTTGTGGATAGCTAAGGGCGGCCATTTCAAGGACAGCCTTTTTATTCTTCCTCCCTGTTGCCGGGGAGAAGAGCAGCCATTTTGTGAATTGATTGGGGTGGCCATTTCGAGGACAGCCTTTTTATTGGGATTCTTCCTCCCTGTTTCTGGAGAAAAGAGCGGCCATTTTGTGGATAGCTTGGGGCGGCCATTTCAAGGATAGCTTTAATGTTCATCACCTGTTTCCGGTAGGGTGGGGGCCACATCAGTGAGGGAAGTAGAGGGGCTTGTCATTGTTATTGGGCACATTATCATGCCTAAGTGACAGGGCAAATCCAAGGGCAAGTGCTCTGCACCAAGACCGCAGCGGCCTGTTCCTAAGCGGTCAGCACCTTTACCTTCATCATCTGATGGGGAGGATGCCACTTTCGAGCAGTCTGTGTTAGCCAGAATAGCCGCTTTGGAGGGGTCGAGTAGTAGGCAGCCGGTCGTATTGGGTGTAACGGGCCTGACTTCCAAGACAGACAAGTGGGCTGCTAAGAAGCGCTTCCAGGATGAAATCCTTAATTGTTTGTCTTCCCTTGAAAGCAGGTCTTCTACGGACAAAACGGAGGGTGTGTTGCCTCTTCTAGCAGAGGTGCCCGATGCGGATGCTTCGCAGAGTTTGCAGTTGGGTAGGGGTGAGTTTGCACAACACACTACCACAGCTTGGCCCTGGGGGCGGTGGGGGCAGTCGGCCACCTTCAGGTAGGTAACCAATAGCCAGCCTGCAGCTTTTAATAATTCCCAGCCTTGGGCTTGGGGCTTTAACCTGGCTAACCCTTGGGGTCCTTGGGAAGGCCAGCCCAGCCAATTCTCGGGAGTGTCCATGGCTGGGGTATTTCTTATCCTTGGGGTCCATCATACTCTGCTGTGCCAGCTAAGGCTTTACCTTTTGGTGATCTGGCTTTACCTCTTGGGGATCACTTGTTGCCGGCCATCAAGGATAAGATACTGAAAGGGGAATTCGTGGACCTATTCTCTTCTCTATAGGGAGCTGGAGAAAAAGGATAAAGAGAATTTGGATGATAGGGAAAAGGAGAAAATCAAGAAGTGGGAAGTTGACAGGACATGGGCGAACTGGGTGCCTGGGTTCATTATTTACACTGGAATTATTGCCAGGTCACAGCCATGGAGAGCCACATCCCCTTTTCAGTATTTCGACATCATTTACAAAAGCTATACTAGCTTTACTGGCCTGGCCTGGCTTCAATAAGATGAGGAGTTCAGAATGAGGGCGGCTTTGAACCCGGCCCTTCAATGGGATCAGCTTCAGCCACAGCTGTGGCTGCAGGATATGTCTCCAGCACGACCTAACCGGGGTGATAGGTCAGACAGTGGACATGTTGTTCAGTGCACAGCCACTGCTTCTGGTGCCCGCAGCAGTGCGGAGCAGGTGGTTCAACCTTGCCTGCTTTGTTGAGAGTTTAGGTCCCGGGGGGGGGGGTGTGGTAAAAAGAACTGCCCATACAAACATGAGGGCCCTCTTTGTGGGGGGGTCTCATTCCTTCACAAATTGTTCCAGGGGTAGATTCAAGCAGGGACAGTGCATGCAAGGCCCGGGTGGCACAGATAAGCCATTTGGAAAAGGGTCCCAGGCCAATAAGGGCGACAGTGCTTGAGGCATGGCTCTGTGATTATCCAAGGGATGAAGATTGGCTTTATTTGTTAAATGGTTTTAAGTTTGGGTTTAGAATTCCTTTTCAGGGCCCCAGAAAGCTGTTTATGGCCAATAATTTGAAGTTGGTTGTAGGGAGGGAGCACATCGTTTGTCAGAAGATTGGAAAGGAATTAGCCGAGGGTAGGGCGATTGGCCCATTTTCCACCCCCACCCCCCGTGAGGGTCTCTTTGTTAGGCCTGGTGCCTAAAAAGGCCCCAGGTGAGTTCAGATTGATTCATCATTTATCTTACCCCCATGGGGAATGGGTGAATGATGCCATACCAGAAAATTTGTGTACTGTGCGGTACACATCTTTTGACCAAGCGGTGCAGATGGTAAGGCGTTGTGGGGTAGGGGCTGAATAGGCAAAGTGCGACATAAAGTCTGCCTTTCACCTCCTACCGGTTCACCCTTTTGGATTTTGAATTGCTGGGTTTTCATTTTGAAGGGCAGTTTTATATGGACAGGGCCCTGCCCATGGGGTGCTCCGTTTCTTGTGTGGCCTTTCAGCGCTTTAGCTCCTTTTTAGAATGGGTGGTGTGCCACTGGGCTCGTTTGAGCAATGTGGTGCATTATCTGGATGACTCCCTGTTTGCGGGCCCCTTAGGCTCCGGCCAGTGCGCCCATTTGATGGTGGCCTTTGCAGCGCAGTCGGTGGAGCTGGGCGTTCCTCTAGTCCATGAGAAGACGGAGGGCCCTACCCTGCGACTGACGTTCCTGGGGGCTGAACTTGATTCATTCCAACAAACTTCACACCTCCCAAGGGATAAAATTCTTGGTCTGCAGGAAATGGTTGCTCAGTTTTTGCTGTGGCGAAAGGCGACCTTGAGGGAGCTGCAGCAGTTGGTGGGTCACTTAAATTTTGCGTGTAAGGTGGTAGCTCCTGGTCGCCCCTTTTTGAGGAGGTTGTGTGATGCAATGGCTGGGTTACACCAGCCGCATCACCGAATCAGGATTTCATGCAGCATGCAGGAGGACCTTTTACTATGGAAGGAGTTTTTAACCTCCTTTAATGGTGTCTCCTTTTGAAAGGCTGAGTTACAGCTGGAAGCTGAGCTGCAAATTACATCAGACGCAGCGGGGTCCCTTGGGTTTGGCGTCTACTTTCGCGGACACTGGTGCACAGAGGAATGACCCCAGGAATGGGTAGGTGTGAGGTGGAACAGAGATTTGACTTTCTTGGAGTTCTTCCCGATCTTGGTAGCCGTTTTGTTGTGGGGGGTTGAGTTGGCAGACCACACAGTCCACTTTTGGTGTGACAACTTAGCCGTGGTGCATGTTATCAATTCCCTCACTTCCAAATCCCCCAGGGTGATGAGGCTGGTGCGGGCCTTCACTCTCTGTTGCTTGAGGCTTAATATTTTATTTTTTGCCAGGCATGTGCCTGGGGTGGCTAATGGGGTGACTGACGCTCTCTCCCGCAAACAGATGCAGAGGTTTCGCCAGCTGGCCCCAGACGCAGATCTTCTTCCAACAATGATGCCCCCCAGGATATGGATAATTGGCAGGTCGAGGCCAGCAGAGTAATAAGTCTTGCCATTGCTCCTAGTACCAGAAAATCGTACAACTGGGCAGTATGCCAGTTTAAAAGTTTTAGGAGCAAAGTTGGTTACCAAAGGGGATGGCCCCTTCTGGTGGAGCAATTACTCCACTATAGTGTATCTTTAAGGTGCAGGGGATTAGCAGTTAAATCTATTTGGGGCTGACTGTCTGCGTTGGCCTTCGCTAGTAAGGCTCTGGGTTTCCAGGAGAATACTGGTGACTTTTGCATTAAGAAAATGTTGGAAGGTTGGTCTAGAAAAGTTGGGCCCAGGCGGGATCCTAGGCAACCAATTTCCCCTGCACTTCTTAGGGGTTTACAATCAGTCTGGGGCCAGGTGTGTATGTCGGAGTATGAAATGCTGCTCTTTCACGTCGCCTCTCTCATGGCATTCTTCGGGGCTCTTCGGGTGAGTGAGCTGGTGGCTCAGTCCAAACGGGACATTTCAGGGATGGCCTTGGTGGCCCAAGACATTTGTCTGGCTGGCGGATCTGTATATGTTACAGTTCATAGTTCCAAGACCGATCAACTGCAATGGGGGGATACTATTAGTTTGGGTTCCTGTTTTGATGTCGAGATTTGTCCCGTAGTGGCTTCAACGCGATACATGGTTGCTCGTGGTTTGGGTGCTGGCCTGTTGTTCAGTCACAGGGACTGCAGTCCCCTGACAAAGCATCAGTTTTGGGCAGTGACGTGCAAGGCCCTTGCTATGCTGGGCCTGTCGGGAGTTAAGTTCGGTACCCATTCCTTCTGTATTGGAGCAGCATCTACAGCTGCTGCCCTGGGGTACTGTCCGCCTTCCATTCAGAAGCTTGATAGGTGGCATTCCTCGGCCTATAAGGGCTATGAGGTCAGCTGGAAAAAACTTGTTGACCACCCCCGGACCGAAAGAGGTGAAGCTGCAATGCACCCGTAACCGGGCCTTCTCCTCTGCAGCCCCGAACCTATGGAACCAACTTCCAGAGGAAATGCGGGCCCTGCGGGACCTTGAACAATTCCACAGGGCCTGCAAGACCTTCCTCTTCCGACTGGCTTTCGCTGACGAAAAAAGAAATTGCTAATGATTACCGCCATTATAAAAGCACAATTAGCATTAGCACTTTTATCAATTTAATTAAGTGATTTTAAACTTATCAGAATTTTTTAATGTTTAATGTTAATGTAACCTTGTCTTTTGTATAAGGGAAATTGAATGATGTTGTTAGCCGCCCTGAGCCTGCTTCGGCGGGGAGGGCGGGATATAAATAAAATTATCTATCTATCTATCTATCTATGTTCGCCCTCTTGCACTGCAGTAATTGGCATCACGGTATTAGGGGGCTATGTTATTCATCCTTTCTTCTTTTCTCAGGTGCTGTGGTCCGTGGAGAGAGATGACGTGTCCTCATATGTGGTCAAACCTTCGTGTTTTGGGCTGCCCATCGGGCCAGGAGGACTTCGGCCAGGTCACAGCTGGGGCTCAGCAAGTGGACCACCATTGAATGGCGTGGACAGTGGGGTCTCCATTGGTCAGGCCTGTTGCCTCTCTTGTTTGAAGATGTGCATGTGTTGCCACCACATGTTGTGGTGATACATCTGGGTGGTAATGATTTATGCCTGATCAAGGGAAAAGCCCTTGTGTTGCAGGCCAAAGATGACTTTAGAATCATCAAGAGGTGTTGGCTGCAGGCTTTGATCGTGCGGTCGGCCATGATTCCACGCTGGGTAAGGCGTGCAGCTTGGGACCCACGGGCAATTGAGAAAGCTCGCTGCAAAGCCTATTTAGAACTTAAAAGAGCCCTCGAGGGGGGTTTGGGCCACTTTCTTCCTCACCCTTGGATCTGTGTTGATTGCGCAGATTTATACAGGAGCGATGGTGTACATATTTTGGACAAGGGTAATGACACCTTTTTAGAGGACTTGAAACTTGGGCTTAAGGAAGTGTTGGGCGTTTAGTGGGCACAGCTACCTAAGCAGAGGCTTGGCCTCGTGGTGACTGGGTTTTGGCCTAAACTTTCATTATGCAGCTCGGTGAGCACCTGTAGCACCCCAGTTTTGGGGCACGGGGTCTCGCTAAATCATTCCTGCACCGTGTGGGACAGTTGAGTGATGAAGCGGACTGCCTTGGGTTTGCATGGATTGATTCACCCGTTAGCTGTGCGGCTGGGGGTTGGAACTCCAGGGCATAACCTTTGTTAGGCCGCCCAGGTATGAGCCATGTATTTTGGCTATACCTAGGGGCAGGGTGGCTTGCCCATCATGCGTCAGGGGAGGGGTATTTCGTCCCCTGGCCCTGCCGTGCTTCCTGTTATGTTATAGCCCTTGTGTTAATGTAATAAATAAAGAAATTGGCCCTTTAGTTACCGAAACCCTTGTGTCCGTCTCTTTCTTCCGTCTGGAGAGGCAATGCTCCCCCTATCTTTCACTCTTTCTGGGACATCTTTATGTAGTTCTTAACAGGATTTATGGAAATGGGAATCCCTTAGCCTGCAGGAGAAGAATTAAGGGAGATCATCTTACCCATTAGGGAACAATGTCTCTGTCTTCTCTTTCTCAGCTTCTAAAGCTCCCATAGGGAGGAAATACAGGGCGTTTTCGCACTGACCTTAATCGGCAGCGACGTCCCTCTTCACCGCACAGGATCTGCGCGGATTTCGCACCAATTGCTGCAGAGCACCCGGAAGAGCCGCAAAGTCCCGCGGCTTTTGCGGCGCAAATGGAAACCACCAAAAAACAGTTTCCATTTGTGCTGCAAAAGCCACGGGACTTTGCGGCTCTTCCGGGTGCTCCGCAGCAATTGGTGCGAAATCCGCGCAGATCCTGTGTGGTGAAGAGGGACGTCGCTGCCGATTAAGGTCAGTGCAAAAACGCCCACAGAGTTTCTGTCAAGGCAATAAGAGAGTTTCCCCTTGCGAGTATCTACCAGAAAGTATTGGGTTGGATCTGCCCCATGTTTGTTATTTTCTTCACCCTATCTCTCAGTAGACCTGACATGGCCAGCTCAGGCTAACCCATTCTTGTCAGATCTTGAAAGCTAAGCATCATCAGCCCTGGTTACTACTTGGATGTGAGCCACCAAGGAAGCCCAAGGTTGCTACGTAAAGGCAGGCAATGTCAAACCACCTCTGAAAGTCTCTTTCCTTGAAAACCCTACAGGATTGCCATAAGATGGCTGTAACTTCATGGCACATTCCACTATCACTCAGTAAGCAGAACTTGAACAGTGTGTAGAATCCCTCCTCAAAACTCTTCTTCCCTATCAAAAGAAATAAAGTCAGTTGTCTTCACTCTCACATTCAAGGACATAGGATGATGGTGTCTTATCAGTTAAAAATGGATGCTTCAGGAGAAGATCCAAATGGTTGGGAATGGGAAAAGCCCAGCATTCCTTTCTTTAGCACAGCTAAGAGAGAGTGATACATAAGTAGTGATGGAAAATAAAGCTCAGTTGCTCATCCCATTTCCCAAAGTAACACAGCTGTGTAGCATTTACCTAGAATCTTCCTGCAGTGGTAGCTTCATTTGCATTGCAGGAAGTAGAGTGCAACAGACATAGGGATGGATGTCTGAGGAATATGTCTAAAAAGTCTGAAGCAAATTAAGGGAAATTTCTCACTTTGCATTTGGGTACAGTAGCTAAGTACAAAATACATGTACCTTGCATTTCCTTGCATGTTTTAGAAGATGCTCTTCTCAGAGAAATATGTATAAAAAGTAATCAAGCAAATAATATTTAACATTTGTATTGTGTTGTCAAGTTTCAAGTGCTTTTCAAGTGTTATGGATTAGATACTAACACCCACAAACAGAAAAAAACCTGCAAAAGCAGATCTTTCCTGCCTGATCCCAGCATATACCTGAGAATTCAGGGGAAAAAAAAAAAATCTCTGCTTAGAGTTTAGGTGCCCTCCTCAGTAAAGTGTCAAGTTGCACAGAGGGCTACAGACAGAAAGAAGGAATGGGGTGAAATTGTTCCTTAATCACTGTTCTGCAAATGGGTCCAGCAAAGTTTTCAGAAGGGAGGACAACTTATCCACTTTCCCCCTTCTTCCTGCAACCGTACCTGCCACATACTATTTTGTTTAGGAGGGTCCCCAAACCCTCAGCAGAGGCTCCATGGTGCACAGTGGACTGCTGGGGGAAGATACCTATCTTGTTACAATCTGCTTTGCAGTGTAGTTAATTTTATGATCACCATATTGCAATTGTGGCTGAAGCCAGGAGACAGAAGCTTAGAGAACATGGCAGACATGATATTTGGACCAGGGGCTTCCTGATTCATAACCACTACACTGTGCCAGCACATTTGCTGTGTATGTTCATCTTGATGAACACAGGCAGTACTTAAAATTCATATTAGCAATTATTGATGCATGAAGTCTGCATTTCATACTTGGTTATCTGCATCCAAGTTCAAAGTCTAAAGAATATTAGTTTGTAATAATAAAATACCATGGCCCATTTAAAAATCCTGAAATCAAACAAATTGTGCTTTGTTATACAATCATATAAATAATATCTCATCCTGCATGGGATATAGTACCTACCTGTTTATGAAATTAGGTGTCCAGGGATGATTACATTCTACCTATGTGCATTTATATGCCTTTCTTTGTGAAGATGCAGGAGATTATCTTCACATGTAACAGTTTTAGTGTCCTGGTGCAAAACATATTTGCCTTCCAAGTGATCTGGCTTTAACTGAATGTCTTCTTCTGAGGCCTTTATGGAAGACTCAGGATTGTCTTCAGATTTTGCAATACCAAGAGACTCTCCAGGAAGATTTTCTTTGGAACTATTAGGGAGAGAATTCAACTCTGAACTTTTGCTAGCCGTGTCCAAAATCTGTGATTCACTAGCAGAATTTTTAAAATTATCTGTTACCATCTGGCTAAGACAGTCAGGCCCATTTATGTCCATCTCCTTATTTAACAAAGAAAAGCCACTGTATTCAGCAGATATTTCAGGTTCATCTTTTAAACCCAACCCTTCATATTTTACCAGGGGTACTTCAGGGGCACTGTTAGAAATATATGCTTCTTGTTCAACTCTTTCCTCTTCAGGACAAGCTTCAAAGAAACATTCAATATTGTCCCTGTCATCTGCAAAGTCCAGAGGTACTGGAGTACTGCTTTTTTCTTCAATATATTTAGTTACCTCCCCACAGTCGCTATCATGAGAAGAGAGTGAGAGGTAAGAATAAAAATCCCCTTTTCTAAGCTGTATTGGCCTGTGAGAATGTTCTAGAACTTTTTCCTTGATCTGGGCTAATGGATGTGGAGTGGCTGGCTCACACTCAGGCTGGGACTTCTTCTTCAAGGCTGTTGAAGTCATGTCAATGATCTCCATCACAAAGTTGTGCACTGAGCAATCCTCTTCATTTCTTTTATCAAAAGCAACAGATTCACAGTTGCAACATGAATCTGTACCATTGGCTGACAGATTTTTTCCTGCTTCTTTTGATTTTGAAGCTGCACAGCAATCACTACCATCTTTGCTAATTTTCGTTATATTTTGTTGACTGTGTGGCAGAGATTTTACTAAAGCTATATCTAATGTGCCTTTTATATTGGAATCAAGTTCTGTAAAAGACTTATTAATGCAATGGCTATCAGACTGAGGAAGTTTTTTATGTTCTTTTGGAGAGTTGGATGCATTTGACAGTGGGACAGTCTCTTTATTATCCATATGTGAATCATCGGAGCTATCAGTATGTGTTTCACAGGCACAACATTCATTTTCACTTCCTGTAACTTCAAGCATGCTAAGATTAGTGAGAGCTGCAGAAATTCTAGTAAGTTCTTCCTTTGGACTTTGAATATTTGCAACATTACCATTCTCCATATCATCTACTAGATGATCCTTTGAAAATTGAAAACCATCATTTTTAATTTGCCTGTTCGTTCCAGGCTCATGGCTATCTGACATGGCCTTGCCATTGCCATTATTTTCTGCAAGTTTGTGTATAGAATCGTTCAAAAATTTTTCAATGCTCAAAGCGTCTTTTGATTTTATAGCCTCATTACTTCTTAAATTCTTACAGCACTGGATTTCATCATCCAGGTTGCACCTTCTCTTCTCTTTTGTCAGATAAAATTTTGGTCTGATCCAAGTGTGGAGTTCATTCTTTATGTAGTCAAGTCCTGAAATTAAATTGCCATCTTCATAAATATCCTCATCAGTTGCAATACTGGAATCATCATCTTCGTCTTTAATGCCCAGCTCTTCTTCAGTCAGGGTGAGGGTAGAACTTGATAGCAAATCACTATCATCTTCATCATCAGTGCAAGCGGAGGTACAGGAAACATTAACAATCATGCTAACGTTGACATCGCTCTCATCAGCTACCGACCGATTGAGGTGTTTTCTGAATGATGCATTTGAATCTGGTACTTTATTTCTGTGCAATACAATATCTTCAGAGCACAGAGACAGATCATCACTGCTGCTTAGCTCAGTGAGAGAAGCCGGTGAATCCTCATTGATAGAGGATGCAATATCCAGTGACAACTGGCCAGTCAAGGACATTCGTTGAGAAACGCTTTGGAGTGTAATATCAGAAATGCTACGCTTTATCTTTTGATCTAAAGGGCTCTGGATATTTTCTAAACGATTCAAAAGGTCTAATGTTCTTTTACTAAGTTCCCCAACAGAATCACTACTTCCACTTAGGTCTCCAGACCCATTATAGCTAAAAAGATCTTCGTTGCTTTTGTAGGGAGTTAGCCAACTCTCCAAGGAAGTGCTCCGATGAAGACCATCACCACTTCTAAAAATTTCTGCGCCAAACAAATCACTTGCCACAGAAAGGGAGTCTAAAGAAGAGCTGTGTGATAAAGTTGAAAGCAGTTTCACATTTGTCCTGTCACTTAGTTTCTTTAAATCTTCCACAAATTCAGAGGGTTTGGGATCCAAAGCATCCAAGTCAGTTGATAAAACAAGTTCCTTTATTGATGCATAAGGTTTTAACTCCATAGGCTGATGCTCAGATTTAAATGGAATTTTATCAAAATAAAAGCCATGCAGCAAATTGCCCTGTTTGTGTGCTTTTTCAGAACTTGATTGCTTCATTAACAGCGGCAATTTGAATTTGGAACCCTGAAGATATGAATAGTCATAAAATGTAAAGACACTGTGTTTTCCTTCTTGTAAGCCCTCTTTTGAGCACTCAGGGCTACTTTGGGTCATGCAGTCACTGGACTTTAACTGAGAAGAACTGAGGAAATTAGCATAATTCTCCTCATCTTCCTGTTTAAAATTTTGTTTTGTTACATCAATAATGTCCCCTATTTGGGAACTGGAGGCATTAGTTACAGAATTTTCCTGCATTCCATCAGAACCACTTTGGAAACTGATCTCAGAGGTGTTCATAGCCTGTATATCAACTTCATTCACTATTTTATTCTGAGTCTCAGAATGTCTGCTTATGTTTCCACTGTGATACATATAATTTGGTGGTTTTGCCAAAGTGCTGCTTTTGGTTAGGTCTGGCAAATGTTTTGAATGTGAAAATGATGAGTCTTTATTTGCATGGATGTTCATACTGTCCAATTGTGTGACACCGGGGAATTTGGATGTTTCTTTCATCAAGGATGTTTGATTTATTCCTGATAATTCCACATTATGGAGACTGTAGACCTGATAGATCTGGGGGCCTGGTGATTTTGTAGCAGTGGGGCTGCTGAGATAATTTTCATGAATATCAGAGTTTTCTTCTTGTTTTGGACTATTGTTAGCACATGCTTCAGATGCAGGGTTCAGTTTTGTGTCATCCTTCAGTTCTTGATCCTCATTGAATTCCTCATTAATGCTAATTAACTTATTACTTATATCCATTTCATCCCATTCCAGTGCATCTTCACTTGTGCCATTTAGCTCCATCAAGCCAGGATCGATAACATTCAAGGATTCCTGTTTTAAACAAACAGAAAAACAGAACCACCTGTTAATCAAATGTTTAAATAATACATTTCACCTACATAATTGAAAAACATTATAAAATACATTACTCATTATTAAAAGCCTGTTGCTTGTAGTAGGGCTACATAAACATAGATTTATGAGTTGTAAAAATAAGAAAAGTGAGATACATTTTTTAAACACAAATCTTAATAGTGTTAGTACTGAGGCTAGAATATTGGCCCTGGGTGAAAGAAACCTAGGATCAAATTCTGCTCAAGTATCTATCATATTTTCATCTTGCCCTACCTCCAAGGAGCTCATAACAGTATAATAAGGTTCTATTGTTCCATTTTATTCTCACAAAGTTGTGAAGTGGATTAGGATGGGAGTGTTTGTCTCTGAAGGTTTTTGTGGAACATTAACAACTAATAAATTCATTGTGTGTATCTAAAGTCACCCATTGACCGTTTTAGCTTAGTGGAGTTTTAAAACAGATTTTCCTGGTCTTAGTAAGACACTGTAACCACTAAACTTTATAGACACTTTAGTTGTACTAGATGGTCTTTGGCTTCCGCAGAGAAATCCAACAGTGGAGTCTGACATACTCCAAACTACTTAGATGCTCAACTAAGAAAATGCAAATACCATTAACAATTGGAGCTCTGCTCTATTTCAGTTCTAAGGAATACCAACAATAGGCATATCCATCTTGTCTGGACTCAGACTCATGCTATTCAACTCCATCCTGTTAACTATGATTCCCAAGCATTGGTTCAAGATTAAGATTGCTGCTATTGGATATGATAGTATGGCAGTTTGGGTGGGTCCCAGTTGGATGCAAGTCCTTATCCTTGACTACCTACTCAGCACTGCTACTGAGCTGGCCAGAACAGCTGGGCTCATACAAGAACACTGAAATCATCCAGTTGGGCCTGGGTGATACATACTAAAACTACAAACTCTGCCAATACTGCATCATGGAATATCAGACCGTTTCTGGCCACAAAACTAGTAGTCACCTACATCTCAGTCCCAGATCAGAGGTTCCACTGAAATCAAATCCTGCATAATCCAAATGGGGTGAAAATAATATAGATAATATAATAAGAAAATAATAAGAGAAATAAGCAGCAATTAAGAGATTGTCTATGTAAATTTGCAAGAGTACAAATGAAAAAGAAAACAATGTTTTAGCACAGAATACTTTAAAATGAACGAAAAATACAGGTTTTAAAATAACAATTACTTTGTACAGGGTACATCCAACTGTGTCAAGTTTTTATTTAAATTTCTGTTTGTTTGTTTGTTTGCTTGCTTGCTGATAAAGGCAATATTAATGACTGGTTCATAATGACTAATGAGTGGGAAAGTCTATAGTTGTAAAAAACAATCCATCAGTTTAATCAAATACATTAATTTCATATATTGTCTGTGGTGACATTGCTCTGCAAATGTGTTGAATAATGAAGCAAGGCATGGAGGGGGAAAACACCTTTGTTGCTTTCCTATAAAATTCCACATTATATTTATAGAACATTTAAAGATCATTTCCAAAATCTTTCAGACTGATGTGTTCTCAACTGTGAAAGCAGATGGAAATCCCATTTCATGGAATGCAGTGCAAGGCTATCTGGAGAGTCCAGCAACTAGTCTCCCTCCCTATTATTTGGCTTCTTGGGCTGCATCCACATGGAACAGATTCTGTTTCCTTGTCATTGTCTCTGTAAATGCAGAAACATTAGCACTGGCAATGGTACATCCATACAGGGATGTTGTGAGCACTTACTTCCATCAGTCACCATTTTTCCTGCCTTTCTCCCTCACTGTGCCACCAAATACTTACCTAAAAATTAGTAGTAATTACAATTTACACGACTGCAATAATATTGTAATGATTTATTGCCATGCTCTACTAGTATTTCTGAATGTACTAGTTTTTCTGAATGATTTACTAGTATTTAATTTTTTTAAAGTAAGTTTCTAGTCATAGAATCATAGAGTTGGAAGGGACCTCTAGGGTTATCTAGTCCAACCCCCTGCACAATGCAGGAAACTCACAAACACCTCCCCCTAAATTCACAGGATCTTTATTGCTGTCAGATGGCCATTTAGCCTCTGTTTAAAAACCTCCAAGGAAGGAGAGCCCACCATCTCCCGAGAAAGCCTGTTCCACTGAGGAATCGCTCTAACAGTCAGGAAGTTCTTCCTAATGTTGAGCCAGAAACTCTTTTGATTTAATTTCAACCCATTGGTTCTGGTCCTACCTTCTGGGCCACAAAAAACAATTCCACACCATCCTCTAAATGACAGCCCTTCAAGTACTTGAAGATGGTGATCATATCACCTCTCAGCCGCCTCCTCTCCAGGCTAAACATCCCCAGCTCCTTCAACCTTTCCTCATAGGACGGTCTCCAGACCCCTCACCATCTTTGTTGCCCTCCTCTGGACCCATTCCAGCTTGTCTATATCCTTCTTAAAATGTGGTGCCCCAAACTGAACACAATACTCCAGATGAGGTCTCACCAGAGCAAAGTACAACGATACCATCACTTCACATGATCTGGACAGTATACTTCTGTTAACACAGCCCAAAACTGCATTTGCCTTTTTAGCCACCACATCACACTGTTGACTTATATTCAGCGTATGGTTAACTAAGACCCCCGAGATCCTTTTCGCACATACTACTGCCCAGACAAGTCTCCCTCATCCTAAAACCATGCATTGGATTTTTCCTACCTAAATGCAGAACTTTACATTTATCCTTGTTAAAATTCATTTTATTGGTTTCAGCCCAGTTTTCCAGCCTGTCAAGATCATCCTGTATCCTGTTTCTGTCTTCTACTGTGTTTGCAACCCCTCCCAATTTAGTATCATCTGCAAATTTAATAAGCATTCCCTCTATTCCTTCATCCAAATAATTGATAAAGATGTTGAACAAAACAGGTCCCAGGACAGATCCCTGAGCACTTGTCACTCCTCTCCAAGAGGATGAGGAACCATTCACAAGCACTCTTTGGGTGCGATCTGTCAACCAGTTACAGATCCACCTAATGGCAACAGGATCCAAACCACATTTTACCAACTTGTCAACAGGATAGTATGTGGAACCTTATCAAAAGCCTTATTGAAATCAAGATAAATGACATCTACAGCATTCCCCCGATCCAGCAAGGTAGTCACTTTCTCAAAAAAAGAGATCAGGTTAGTCTGACATGACTTGTTCTTGAGAAAACCATGCTGGCTCTTAGTATTCACATCCATTCATTCTAAATGTTCCAGGACCGACTGTTTGATTATTTGTTCTAAAACTTTTCCAGGTATAGGCGTCAAGCTGATGGGTCAGTAGTTACCCGGATCCTCTTTTTCCCCTTCTTGAAGATGGAGACAACACTCGCCCGCCTCTAATTTTCCGGCATCTCTCCTGTTCTCCAAGAATTTTCAAAAATAATAGCCAGAGGCTCAGAAATTACATCCACAAGCTCTTTTAGAACTCTTGGATACAATTCATCTGGCCCTGAGGACTTAGTGTCATTTGAAGAAACTAGGTGCTTATGTACTACCCCTACGCTGATCCTAGGTTGGAACTTCATACCCTCCTTATATGTTCTGTTTTTGCCATGTTGAGCACCGTTCCCCTCAGAAGAGAAGACTGAGGAAAAGTAGGCATTGAGCAGTTCCGCCTTCTCTTCATTACCTGTTACAATTTTTTTTTCTTGCCCTCGCAATGGGCCTACCATGTCCTTGCTCTTTTTCTTACTCTGAACATAAGAAAACAACCCTTTTTGTTGTTTTAGCATCTTTGGCCAGCCTAAGCTCATACTGAGCTTTAGCTTTCCTAACTTTTTCTCTACAAGCACTGGTGATTTGTTTATATTCATCCTTGGTTATAAGGCCCTCCTTCCAATTCCTAAAGGAGTCTTTTTACTTCTCAAGTCTTTAGAGAGCTGTTTATGGAGCCACTTCGGCTTCTTTAGGCTTTCTCCATTTTTCTTCTCATAGGAATAATTTCTGATTGCACTTTCAGTATTTCGCTTTTAAGAAACTCCCACCCCTCCTGAACCCCCTTTCTCCTAAGTATTTCTGACCATGGGATTTTACCCAGCATAGTTCTAAATTTATCAAAATTTGCCTTTCTGAAGTCCAACCTACATATAGCTTTTCCCTTCCCTAAGACTGTAAATTCCAAAATCACATGATCACTTCTGCCCAGGGTGCCCACTATTTCCACTTCTTCAATCAATTCTTCCTTGTTGGTGAGAATCAAATCCAAGATAGCAGATCCCCTTGTTTCCTTTTTCACTTTCTGGAAAAGGAAGTTGTCAGCAAGACAAGTCAGGAATCTATTTAACTTTTCATTTTTAGCAGAGTTGGACTTCCAACAGATGTCCGGGTAATTGAAATCTCCCATGATCAGTGTATCCCTTCTCTTGGAGAACTTTGCAAACTGCTGTAGAAGTATCTCATCCAAGTCCTCTGCCTGATTTGGTGGTCTATAGCAGACCCCCACAATAATATCACTGTTGTTTCTTACTCCTTTTATTTTTACCCAGAGACTCTCAACTGAGCTGCTATGCTCCGATTCACATAATTCCTCACAAGTATATACCTCCTTCACATATACTGCTACACCTCTGCCCTTTCTCATTTGCCTGTCTCTTTTAAATAAGTTGTACCCCAGAATCCTAATATTCCAGTTGTGAGTGTCATCCCATCACATTTCAGTAAGGCCTATTATGTCATAGTCTCCTTCCTTTATTAGGACTTCCAGTTCCTCCTGTTTGTTTCTCATACTCTGTGCATTAGTGTAGAGACATCGGAATCCATGTTTTATGCATCCTGAGGATTTGGTTTCCATACAAGCCTGCAAGTTAACATTACCTAGCATATGCGCCACTCTCTGCAAATCTTTAATGTTCTTATCCCCAGTTTCTGGCATCATACGAGGCTTTGAATTATTATCTCACTTCCCAATGCAATTTAGTTTAAATCCCTCCTTATTAGGTTAGCAAGGCTGTTACCAAACACCCTTTTCCCTACCACTGTAAGGTGCAAACCATCTCCTGATAGAAGACCACCATCTCGAAAGTGTAAGCCATGGTCCAGAAATCTGAATCTTTCCTGACGACACCATCGACGTAGCCAGTTGTTTATTTGAAGTATTCTTCTTTCTCATCCCAAGCCACAGCCTTCAACAGGAAGCACTGACGAGAACACAACCTGTATGCCCAGCAGCTTCACCTTCTGACCCAGAGCCACATAGTCTTTTCTAATACGTTCAGGGCTATGATGGGCAGTATCATTCGTTCCCACGTAGATCAGCAAGAAAGGATAGTAATCCGTGGGCTTGATAAGTCTTCCAATCCTTTCTGTCACATGCTGGCTGCGTGCTTCTGGCAGACAGCAGACCTCTCAGGATGACAAGTCCGGTCGGCACACTTTGAGCTCCACCCCTCTGAGCAAGAAGTCTTCAATCACCACCACCTTCCTCTTTTCACTCAGTCCTTTTCACTGTGGGGCTTGGGGAAAGTACACTTTATGCTTTTTAAAAAAGCTCTCCAGTGGTGTAGGGAAAAAATGGCAGCCATCAAGGTTAGAGCTCCACATAATATTGTTCTTCCCCTGTGTAAGGTAGGTTAGCCTTAAAGAGAAATCACTGTCTCAGGGTCACTCAGTGAGCTTTATGGCTGAATGGGGATTTGAATCTAGTTCTTCTTTGTTCTGTTTCATCACATGAGAGCTTATATCACATTGGCTCTCATTTGTCTAAAATGATGCATTTAAGAAGACCCATTTAAAGAATTTGAGTCCCCACCATGTGTGACTGTGCAATCAAGACATGACATCATGGCTGAATTCAGATGGCCAATTTGGGCTGATACACAAATGGCCCACATCCAGATTTAAATGGCACATTCAAATGTGCACATCTGGATCCCACCTCACTACCGCCCTTACCTTATCCTCTGCCATTGCTCTACCACCTCAAAAAGCTACCAGGTAGTAAGTGGTAGCAAATCACTGAAGTGCTTCTGGGGTGCCTTTCCCCGCCATCTGAAAGGCCAGGGAGCACAAGGGAAGTGCCACTCACGCACTTCAGCAGTGTGACTGCTCCTCTGGAGCACACGCAGCCCGTCCCTGTTCCAGCAGTGGGCCGTGCTCTGTCTGACCGCCCCTGGGTGCTATCATCTAAACCGGCTTTCTTCTGAGATGGGAGGCTGTCACCCAAGCTGCCTGTCTGTATCCAGCCCATGAAACCTATGAACAAATTTCCTATTTTTGTATGGTCCATAGCAGCTAGAGGGAAAAGGTCAATACAGATCAGGGTCATGGTGTAGAGGGGGGGCATTAACTCTTTCCTTACAGTGTTTTTCCAGAGCTATTATTTTGCCTTGTTGGCAGAAGTAGAGGAAACATATGCATAACTTTATGTTTCCTCCTATGGGTCAAAAAGAGCTCTCTGAGAGTGTGTGTGTGTTTGAGATTAGGAAAACAGCACAGGATCAGGGAGAGGATTAACATCTACAGCATATATTCTATAGCCCTGTTCTGAGCTCCCCTGCTGCATTTAAACATGAAAAAAGAAGTGTGGAAGATTTCTCAGCTGCACATGTCCTTTGGCCCTTTATAGCTTATGCACAGGAAAATGAACTTGTGTTATTATGGGGACAAAGGTACATGAGATTGAAATTAATCAGGGCTAGCCCAGTGAGTGTCTGGATGGAAGATTTTACTCTACATGACTATGAACATTGCACTTAGCTCTATGGAAGAAGGGTGAGATACAAACCTAAATAACAGTGGGGAAAATACAGAGGTGTGTTTGCCCCTTTTCACTCTTCTTTACAAGATTTATTACTAAAATTAAACAACAATGCTTTGTTTGACCGTCTCATTTACCTGTTATAGATGCTTTATGTGTTGATGGAACACTCTTGCCATGTAACACCTACAATACCATTACATTTTGAGGAGAATTTACATGAGCAAGAAGAGTTTTGGCAGTTATAAGAAAAGCTCCCCCACCCCCACCCCTTGTGCAAACTGTCAGTTGCTACACACAACTGCCTGAATACTGCCGGAAACAAAAATGAAAGAAAGAAGCCGTCCCCCACCTTCAAGAATGCATGAGCCATGAGGAGAAACAAAAATGATTTTTGTCTTCTGAAAAATGCCAGCATGCCAACTACTACTGAGGGAAGCAGTCATGTTTACAGTGCCTGCCTGTTTCACCTCTGCTTCTCTCATACTCACATTCTAAATGGGGCTCCTTGTACTATAGCTGAGCAGAGAGCTGTCCTCTTCAGGCAACACCTACAGTTGATTACTAATATGCAGAAACTGTAAAGGACACTCACATAACAAGATTTTTTGGTCCACAAATATGTATAAGTACTATGCTTTACTGCAGCTCTCTAGAGGAAAGAGTAATTAGACTCATATACTTACTGTAATTAAAGTTAAAGCAGAAGCTAATTAGTAACGTTGTGTTTATTTTTGAAAAAAATAAAGATCCAAGACCCATGTTACATTTTTTTTTAAAGCTAAGGTATACAGTACTGCACCATTAATCTAGTACATATATTAGGTTTGTCATTTTCACTTGCACATCTACAGATTTTGATAGGGTATGCAAGTAGTAGAGAATGGAAAGGAAAGGAAAGGTCCCCTGTGCAAGCACCAGTTGTTTCTGACTCTGGGGTGACGTTGCTTTCACGATGTTTTCACAGCAGACTTTTTACAGGGTGGTTTGCCGTTGCCTTCCCCAGTCTTTTACACTTCCTCCCCAGCAAGCTGGGTACTCATTTTACCAACCTCAGAAGGATGGAAGACTGAGTCAGCCTTGGGCTGGCTACCTGAATCCAGCTTCTGCTGGAATCCAACTCAGGTTGTGAACAGAGAGTTCAGATCACAGTACTGCAGTACTGCTGCTTTACCACTCTGCGCCACGGGGCCACTTCAGAGAATGCCATGAGATATAGGCTAATTTAGAGGCTAGCAGAGAAATGATCTTTATGGTGCGTGGTAGTGCAATATATATTTGCTCCTACATTTTTCTTACATATTTTTTCTTACTGCAAGATATTTATTTCTCTGGAGTCTCTGTCCCCTCAGTATGGATCTAGTCTGAAAACTCTTGGGCCAGATTTCTGCAGATTGCAACATTGACCAAATATTGTTTCCTGCAATATAGCAGAAAAATGTGGAACCAATGTTCTTCTGATATTTGCTGTAGATGTAAAAACAAACACTGACTTGGGTAGGAACTTTGACTCAGCAACTCCAATTTCAGAGAACAAGTGAAGAAAACTCCTCTTTCCTGGAGACAGTGGAGAACCGCTGCCAGTCAGAGTATATATTACTAAGCTAAGTGGTCAAATGGTATAAGACAGCTTTATATATTTGTATCATGATTTTCTCTGAATTTTGTAGAGATACAGTAACATCATTAAATAATGGAAGCTGTTTGCTAAAACCTGACCTGCAGTAATTCAACATTGGGATTGCTTATCCATTAGTGATAAGGACATCACAAATCCCAGGATTAAACTTTGGTAGAAAACCGCTGACCATAGCAACAAACAAACAAACAAAAATTACTATAACTAAAATTGAAGAACAAGAAACTTCTTGAAGGAGTAATAGAATGTGTCTGGTACTATTAATTTGTGTAGTTGTCTCATTATACTAAATTGTGGGAGGGATACAGCAAAAATAATGTAGATAGTTTCAAACATTTTTAGTGTCTTTCTAAATTTTATAAAGATATTGCCATCAGAAGGCTCCAGGAACAGAGATCTGATATTCGGAATTCAACGGCGTGATAACTTAATTTTATTTATTCATTTTTGAAACAGTCTTTGGATCTTAGCTCATGTCTTTGATTGACTTTGGGAAAGGAAAGGTCCCCTGTGCAAGCACCAGTCGTTTCCGACTCTGGGGTGACGTTGCTTTCACAACGTTTTCACGGCAGACTTTTTATGGGGTGGTTTGCCATTACTAACATTAAAAGCCTTTTGTAATTGTCCAAAGAGGGTGGAAAAAACATTTCTAAAAATTTCATGAAAAAAGAGGATTCACTGTTTAAACTGTTTGTTAATATTAAAGGGGCAGACAATTGAAAGAAAAAAATTACAATTTTGGACAAAATGAGTTGGCGGTATCTATTTCAAGTACAGCACAGTAAGCACTGTTAAGATTCAGACTCCAAAAACAAATACCTCAGAAAACAGTGGTTACTTCCTGCTCTATCACATTTTAAACCAATTTAAGTGACAATCACTGGCTTACATGTCAAATTGTATAGTAAGAAGGGATTTATTTGGGCTGATAACATCTGGCAACACAGCACATCTTATTGGAAGTTGCTTTGGCTGCTCTATAGTTTGCTTGTCATCTGTCAAGGGGTTACATGACAGGTGTGTGTGTGTTTGTGTGAACAGACTTGAATGTCATTTTGGACTCAGCATAGCTTTGGAACAAAATGTGCATCTTTTTGCTCCTTCTGAAAAAAAGACCAATAAAGGTTATTCACCAAAAGGAAAAAAATAAAAGAAGTCTTCATTTTATGCAGAATCTGCTGCTTCATCTCAGTATGTCTAAGATATATTTTTAACAAAAATATATATTTTTAACAACTAGATTTGTACTAGTTGCATGGTCTGTAATTGCTCTTTGGTCTTAACAAATACCTAGTATCCCACAAAAAAATAACTTCAAAGTTTTATGCCTATAAATTAAGAAACAAGATTTCAGGGGGTCCTGCAAAAAGGAAGGAAGCAAGAGAGTTGTGCTCTGCGTACAGAAATACTTCCACCTGCAGAAAAATTTCAGAGGAATCTAAGCAATAAATAGAACAATGGAGCTGCTGTGGAAAATAAAACTTGATAAGAAAAAAGGTTTCTGGGGTTAGGAAACAGCAAAATATTTCAGATGGGAATTTCAATATTCTGTCCAGATTTCATTTCAGAGTTCTAGACAGCTGGTATAAGAACTATCTTGGCTGCATGGTAAAATCAACATTAGATCCATGTCAGCCTTTTAAATAGGTATCTAAACATTCCATCAAAATGTGAAGGGTAATTTATACATGTATTTGAATGTTCTTCCTAGTGAAAGCAATGCAGTATGAACAGAAAATATATCCCCATGTATATGTATACTAATGCACATTTGGAAGCACAACCAATTTATGCCTGTGTATATGTCCTGCTCCAGCACACAGAAGTCTGCTTACATTTCATGACCTGTATTGGAGTACATATGAAGGCTAGCATAAATTGGCTCAATTGGAGCCCTGAGGCCACTGTCATAGTTGTCTCTTTCTTATTTATTTATTTTCTTATTGCTTACTTACTTATAAATGTATAGATCACCCAATCCCTGAATTCACAGGGCACTGGGCAATGTACAACAATAAATAAAATGCAATATAAACAATATTAGAGTACAATAAAACCATTCAGTGTAATCTAAAAACAGCTCCCAGATAATGTCCATGAATCCAGTTTTTTTAAACCAGTTCCAAACTGTAATGCCACCTTGTGGGTAAAAGAGGAGGCCAAAAGAAAAGATAGAAGAAAGTGTGTGTGTGGGGGGGGTGGGGCGCGGTTCTACCAGCCATGATAGAACAGCTCTGCCTTGTGGAATTCCATTAAATTCTACAGGGCCCTGATGTTATTTGGCAGTTTGGAGCTGGGACGAAAAAGCCCTGGCACTGATTGAGGACAGCTAGATGTTTCTGGGCCAGGGATTGTCAGCAGATTGTTCTCAGCGGAATGTAATGCTCTTTGGGGAACATACTAGAGAAGGCAATCCCGAAGCAATGAAATTTGAGTCCAGTGGCACCTTCAAGATCAGCAAAGTTCAATTCAATGTGCATCTACACATACTAAGTCTCTCATTTCTCGCTTATACCCAGAATTGAACTTTGTTGGTCTTGAAGGTGCCACTGGACTCAAGCTTTAATCTCACATCAGTTTATTAACTCTTGTATTTGTATGCTCATTTACTGATATTTACAGATCTTGCCTTAATCCAATCTCAGCTATAATTGTGCATCTTGACTCTAAGTAGCCCTTCCTGGCAATTAACTTCACCCTCCCTCATGTAATGGTTGAAGAAATTCTGTTTCACTCTCTCTGGAGAAGTGTGCTTGCACATGAAAGCTGATACCTTGAATAAAACTTGTCTTAAAGGTACCACTAGATTTAAACTTTGTTCTAGCTCTTGAATGTTTTGCTTTCCATGTTACAATTGGTTTAAAAGCACAAGAACACTAAGTATGCAAATACATGCAGTGATGAAATAAATAACTGCATCAGTGTTTGAGTACACACCACCATGTATATTCAAGTGACCATCATAAAAAGTTTCCGAAACTAAGCAATTTTTTTTTTAAACTAAGAATGTTCATTATACTATATCAACAGATGTCAGGCACTAGAATTTGTTGCCAGCTGGAAATTAGATATTTATATAAAGGGTATTAATATACCATTTTCTAAGAGTGTGAGGTGGAGGGCAGTATGCTAAATATGATGTGATTTGGTACAATTTGCAGCAATGTGTCAATTGTTCCCTGGTTTAAAGTTCCAAGATGAGTTAAAGTTCACTTCCATTTTTTCAAAATGATTTCATAAAGATAAAAATTCAGCATCTTTCTACTTTGCTGAGTAAACCAACTGCCTAAGCTCTGACTCCATAAACTTTAGGAACTCATTTATTATGTGGCTCGATCAGACACTGCATTTATTCACACAGCGCATCTATAAAACTGAGCTTTCATTAGAGCCATGGGGAGGCCCAAGTCTCCCCCCCCCCTCTTCACTTGAGAAGGTGAAGCTCAAGAAGATAATTAAGCATGAAACAATGAGGAGGCTTGCTGGGTAAGCAGTAGTGTGAAAACAGTTACTCCTCACAAAAGAGGGGAAATTAGCTGGCTGGATAAAAGAGGAAGTGTCAGACTGGAAGACTGAAAGGAGGACTGCCAGCCTAGGCAGAGAGCTTGATGCATCATTAATGCCATTTTTTAACACTTAAACGCCACAGCTGTCCAGATTTGAATGCATTCAAATGCCATGCATTAAGAGAAATGAATATGCTGTGCTGGAAATTATTTCTCTTAAACTTCCCATGTTCATCTTTTACTCATCGTAGCCAACAGCTAACTGCCAAGCATAGCAGGCACTCGGTGCACATCTTTGTTTACCGAGCCAGTGCAAACAGAGCCTTCTAAAGAGATTCAGTGTCCTCATTATATTATAACAAACACATCATTTTTACATTGTAAATACCAATATTTCCAGGAACAGAAACTTTGGTTTGATTTTGTTGTTTTCACACAGCGCAGTTTCATTTATGATGTGCATTTCCTTTCAAAACTTCCTTCTCCAAAACAGTGTTCCCTGAAGCAGCCACAATTTTTTTTTTTTGGCAGAGATTCAGGTGCACGCAGTGCCAAAAAAATAGAATAAACAAACACTGCTTAATGCAGCTGGCTAGGTAATTTACATATTACTGCACACTAAACATGGAGACCTGAATATGGATTAGAGTTCCTGTGAACAAAAATGCCATATAGATAAAAAAAATGAACATTCTACATATCCATCAATTTACTGTTCTGATTGTGTGTGTATACATAAGTATACAATAATGTGTCACACTATACAATACACACACACAAAATAAACATATATATAAATAGAAATGTGTGTACATATGTGTACTTAGAAATGCATTAAAATATATAAGAAAATGGAACATGAATACATACTGAAGACATATGCATGTATGTTTAAGTTTATCCATCTATTCTGTCTGTCTGTCTATCCAACCACACTTACCTGCATACATATTCTATTTGGATATATTCTATAAAAGTTCCCCCTCTGGCAAGTTTTTATGAGTTGAAATGTAAGCAAAACAAATATCCCAAATATCCCAAGGTAGTTAGAGAAGTAAAGAGCCCCATGGTGCAGAGTGGTAAAGCTGCAGTACTGCAGTCGGAGCTCTATGCTCACGACCTGAGTTCAATCCCAGCGGAAGCTGGTTCAGATAGCCGGCTCCAGGTTGACTCAGCCTTCCATCCTTCCGAGGTTGGTCAAATGAGTACCCAGCTTGCTGGGGGGAAAGTGTAGATGACTGGGGAAGGCAATGTTAAACCACCCCGTAAAAAGTCTGCTGTGAAAATGTGAAAGCAACATCACCCCAGAGTCAAAAACGACTGGTGCTTGCACAGAGGACTACCTAGTTAGAGAAAGCCAAAATGCTTTGGCACATTATTGTATACTTGTGTATATGTTTACTTAATACAAACTTAGCTAAGTGTCTTTCAGCATTAGGTGTCAAAAGCCACAATCCTGGAAACACAGATTCTTACTGATAATTGTTTGCAGGAACTTCATATCAAAGTACCCATTTGGGGGGATTTATGCTGCAAATCTACTGCGAGTATTCTGCTAGGCAAAGATTAATCAAGACTTCTTCCCTGAGGTTATCACTTTGTGATCAGTGCTACTCTAAAGCAAATATGTGGGAGGACTGCTGACTTCATAGCACAATTCACAAAAAATGTGGCTAATGAAGACCATTCAAACTGAACTACATGAATTGTGGGATATTGCACAGTTTTTACAGTACTGCTTTACGTTAAGCACTAACAGGAGCAAGACATACCACAAAACTGGGAGCTCAGAATGAATGTACTGAAAGCCATTTATCAGCATCAGCATTATGAAGTAATTTAAGAATAGCTTGCTTGATTTTTAAAAATAAAATATTTTAATTTGAATAAATTTTGTCTTCATGTTCACTGAAAGTAATAATATAGCCTGTGCCATTTTCTCCCTACAAAGCAGCCCTAGCAGGTGTGTGGCATATACGTAATATTATTTTGACATGTGATTGATAGTAATTGACAATTGCTCGGCATTTGAGTGGGTGCCTATTAGCTTGTGCGTTTGCTTTTGCCATTCCCAACAGAATCCATATGATGGAATATGAGCAAAGAGGCTAGGGGCTTAGAAAGGCAAGTGGCTTTACCAAGGACAAAATCTGATATGCAAAATATGTATTACAGAAAAAACAAAATCTCTCTCTGATCCATTCTCTTTGAGAAGTAACAAACCAAGAGTCTTGCAGAACTTAGTCTTCACCTCCATGTAAAAGGACCTATATGTTTCACTCAAGTTTTCTATTTTTTTAAAGTTTACCATCATCTACCAATTCTTAATCAGCTCAAGGCATATTACAATCAGGGGTGGCTTGCCCACTAGGCAAACTAGGTGGTTGCCTAGGGCACCGGGAGGTCGGGGGCATCAAATTGGGCTCCCCCCCGGTGCCCAAGACAACTGCCTAGTTTGCCTCCCTTCCCCCACCACCACAGTGGCTGCCACCAGCCCCCTTGGCCCACCGTTGCCCTGCCACTGTGCTCTGCTCGCTCACCCCCCCCCCCGAAAGCTCGCCGCAACTAAAACAGAGCTGTACTGGCTTCTCCCAGCCCACGCCTGCATGTTTTGTTAAATGATGGATGGAGGGAGCTTCACTCCCCCCTCACTTCCCATTCTGGAAAGGAGTGGGGAGATACTTCCTCCATCCATCTTTTAACAAAACATGCAGCATGGGCTGGGAGAAGCTGGTAGGGCTCTGGTTTAGTTGCAACAAGCGGGGGGGGGGGTGAGTGGAGCATGGCGGTGGGGGTGAGTGGAGTGCACTGGGGGGGGTCTGGGGGGCACCTGCCTAGGGCGCTATTTGCCCTAGAGCCGGTGCTGCTTACAATCATGATCATTTAAAAAAAACAAAAACAAATGATACACACACATGTTATATACCAGGAAAATATAAAAGTAAAATCAAGGATACTAGCAAACAACCCATAAAAACACCCACAGAAAAAACATTACAATAAATAACTCTCATGAAAAAGGGGCCACTGATGAAAACACTAACCGTAGGATGTTCAAGGCAAGAGATGGTGGCAGAAGTGGTTCACTATTGCCTACTTCCACATAGCAACCCCACTCTTCCTTAGTGGCCTCCCAACCTAGTATTGGCTATAGCTGATCCTGCTGTGCTCCCAAGCCCTGGCAAGCTCAGGCCAAATGGAGCTATTCAGCAAGCTAACTGCCCCAAACCATTCAGAAATATGGACAATTGCCACACAAGTCGTTGAAATGAAAACTGGCAAGGATGGCACTTAGTGGACTACTTCCAGAAGTCTGTTCCACATATTATGATGGAAAATATACAAGAACAGGCAGTGGAAGTGTGTACAGAGAGGGCACAATAAGCAGAAACTGCCATGAGGAGCTAGTGCATCTATTTAAAGAGGGTTCTGTATGACTTAAACTAAATCCAGACTAGGAGTGACAACCCACCACTGACAACTAGTTGGAGCTTTTGGGGGGAAGAGACATGTAAACCACAATTTTTCTGATGCTGTAATGTCACTTCCAGTTTTACTATAAAGCTTCAGTGGAATCCTAAAGCACTGCTCCCCCAGTACAATCATATCACTTCTAGGTTTACACTGGAAGTGACATGGTTGCATAGGAACATGCAGACTCCCCATTCCTTTCACCCTGTTTCCCTGCTGAGCAGTGTGGGGTAGAGGATGCTGGGCAGAAGGTCTGGAGCAGCAGACTTGGCATGCCTGGTCCAGACATTTATCTGTTACATTTTTATCATATCCTTCGAAGAACAGAGTCATTTGCAATATAACCTTGCAATATATTTCTGGGGTAGACTTGGGTGAGAAACAATGACTTTCACACCAAAATGAAAATCTAAAAGTATATAGGCTAAAAAGTAATATTTCGTTTATGAAGATGTCTGGACTGAAAGCAACAGATCCCTCTTTCTGAACATCACATCACTATCTTCTTGGACTTTCTAAAAAAAAAACAGCAATTCACTTAGAATTTATCGCTAATAAATTACCAAAAGATCATATAATCTAAATGCCTTGCCCAGAATAAAAGCTTCCACATCAATCTGACACATATCAATCCAGATAATTAATTCCCCACCATTTTGCAGAGAGAAAGATGGCCAGAACCTAATCAGAATAGTTACTGCATATGTTTGTATGTGTATATATCTATGCCAGGGCCTAGACTCAATGCAGGCTAAATGGGCTGGTCATACAGGCAGGTGAGGGGCTGGATGGCTGTAGGGCATGAATATTGGACCCACCCCATCCCAGTACCAGGCTTATCATGGAGCTGGCATGCGGGAGAGGGCTCAGGGGTAGGGGGCAATCCGAGGGTATGTAAAGTGCTGTGTGGCTCAGGGAACTCACCTGGGCATGTGGTTTTTGCCCACCAATCCCTCCCCTTGCTGCCTTCATCTAGGAAGGGGGGGGGATGCATGCAGGGTACTGGTTTCTCCTTTTCTTGTGCAGTGGGAGCAATAAGTGTTTGTCTGGGCAAACTTGTCACAAGAGAGGGCAGTATCAGAATGGAGCTGGATCCATTTTCAGGAAACCCAGCCTGCGTTATGGAATCTTGGGGTGAGGGCTTGAAGGGGCATGCTCAGCTCAGGGGCTGCCAGATTTTAATCTTCTCAGGTGACAAGGGAGGCCACTTAGTGGCGGTTGGCTTGTGGGATCCAACATCCTACCATTCCATGGCTGGCTGTGGTGGGCAGGAGATAATTGACTGGCAGGCAAGTCAGCTGATTGCCAAGATCTGGTGCTCCATGCTATGCCAAGGCTTCTTACAGCTGCAACCAAAAAAGCTGTGGCCAATTTTATTCCCAAACTGGATTGTAAGTGCATTTATTGGGGTATGGTTAGTAAGAGGACTCCTTGCCTCCAGCGCCATCACCCCTCTCCTCAGCACTGGGGCTGCAACAATACACACACACACATATTTATTTTGTATCATGTTTCTTAATGTGTATATTCTCCCACTTTCCCAGGCTCCTTCCCACCCCCAGTCAGCTGGCCAGCAGGGGGAAGCCCCGCCCCCATAGCCACCATGAGACTTTCCACCTCAGGAGGCTTCAGTCTCTAATTGGAAAGGCTTCCTCTTGGGATGGTGTATCTGTGATACTTTGAAGAAGTTAGCAGCGACTAGTGAGTAGAGATGCCAATTCCTCGCTTCAGAGTCGCCAGAAAGGGAGGGAGAGGGAAATGTCTGCTGCGCATTTCATTATTTCCTACGTGGAGATCAATTCTCATAGGGTATAATGGGGAATTGATCTGGAGGTATCGGTGGCTCTGGGGGGGGCTGTTTTTTGAGGTAGAGGCACCACATTTTCAGTATAGCATCTAGTGGCTCTCCACAAAATACCCCCCAAGTTTCAAAACTATTGGACCAGGGGGTCCAATTCTATGAGCCCCCCAAAAGGTGCCACTATCCATTATTTCCTATGGAAGGAAGGCATTTAAAAAGGTATGCTGTCCCTTTAAATGTGATGGCCAGAACACCCTTGGAGTTCAATTATGCTTGTCACACCCTTGTTCCTGGCTCCGCCCCAATATCTTCTGGCTCCACCCCAAAGTCTCCAGGCTCCACCCCCAAAGTCTCCTGGCTCCACCCCCAAAGTCCCCAGATATTTCTTTAATTGGACTTGGCAACCCTATTCAGAATCCCTTTCTTTTCTGATTTTCACACCAGTTTACAGAAAGAGGTCTTTATACAGCAGTTCTGAACTCTCACACTTGTTCTTTCCGTATTAGCGGTCACCCTTCAAAATAATCATTGAGACTGCAATTAGCCTATTTCAGATGCCTTTTAGTAGGTCATTGCAGTGTGTAGCCAAATTAGAAAGTGATAATATTTACCTCTTTCATAGATGATTTTTCAAACTATACGAGAATTATTTCACCGATTCCTCTCTCCAAATAGTATTTTTTTTCAAAAAAGCTAAGAAAAGGGAGGCTTAATTTAGGGCTACCTCAAACTTTGCAACAGACTTTTTCCTTTCCCCTAAAGTGACAGCGAAGCACAAAAGAAGAAGTGGATGAGGATATTGGTTCGGCAGCAATGCAGCGTTGTCACCCATTTTTGTTTTCTAGGTTTACTTTTCATTCATTATAAAGAATCTGGGATTTTTTCCCAACCTTTTCTGAAATGGTACTTTCAGCAACTCCTTTGACTTCCAAGAATAAGCATCCAAGAAAAAGGCTTCTGGAAAAGAGAACGCTTGATTTTTAAAAAACTGAGCTGTCTCACCAGTGCAGAATTTTCCAAGTTCTTACAACTCTAATTAAAATGTGGTAATTGGTTATGTTACCTCAATTACCATGATGCATAGACATTGATGCAGAGCGACACCAATTGAATCCCTTGGGTGTTATACCCTAAGGCCATCCCATTTATTGTGGCCTTATTATTTTCAATTATGTGGCTGAATGTACAGCATGCTTTCAAAGCCAAAGCACATGGGAATTCTGCAGGACACATAGTACACTGTACTTACAGAAGTCCTCAGCACTGGACAAAAATTAGCCTGATGGAAAGGGAAATACATTTCAAACCATATGAATAACTAAGGAAGGAATATTGCAGAGACCCAGATTTCAACCAGAGCATTCCAAATTCCTGAAGGTATTGCTTCAATGCATTTAATAGTTGTTGAGCTGAGTTAGAAAGAAAGGGATAGTAGCTTTTTACACAGATTCAATTTCAAGGCAAGGTTAGAGAAATAATAGGTAATGGATTGAAAAGATGCTAAAAATGTCTTTTGGTAGAATTATTTAGCATGAATTTCTATAGCTAATAATTTTGATTACACAAGCTGCTTCTATTTCATGAGTTCAGGAACTCTGAGAAGGTGAGGAACACAAGAATACACATTTGGGCCAGGATACTCCTCATCTTCCTCTCAGAGCCTATTTACTTAGCTTTGGTCTCTATAGCAAAGTTTGCTTATTGTATTCTGCACACGCATGTGCTTTGTAAAAGGTGCATAACTGCTGGATTAACTAGATGCATATTATTTTAGGTGTTGTGTCAAACTGGGTGACGGCCTCCCTAGTCAGTATTCCCTCTAAGCTCAGTTAGTTTGAGCTAGCTCACAATTTTTAACCTCTGGCTCACACATTTTGTCAACTCAGGAAAAATGGTCCCAGAGCAAACTAATTTATGCAGTAGTTCACAAATTTAATGCCAGTGGTTCATGAGGTAGAATTTTTGCTCATAGAGGAAGTATTTCTTGTGGCCTCACCCTCTGTCATCCTGAGGAAGTGTTGGAAGTGGTGGCTGAAGCCTCAGAATAGGAGTTGTGGGTTAATTCATTTCCACCAGCTCTCCCTTCTGGAGCTGTCATCTACTCTCTCTCTCTCTCTCTCTCTGACTCCCACACAGTTCTCAGCATCTCTTCCTCCCTGGCTTTAGCCTTTCTTATCCTTTTTATCCCTCCACTCCTCCCCCTTCCCAAGCCTTCCCTCCCTAGTGGTTCCATTTTCTGTCCCTCTTCTCACCCATGCATCCAATTAGCCCAGGGAAAGGGCCTTCCCCCTGTTTTGGCCCCACTCCTGGTTGCCATTACTTGAGGACACCAGGACTCAATTGTAGTGGGAGAGTGTTCTGGCATCAGACTTCCCTGCCTCCTTCCAGCAGGCATGGTGAGCGCTCAAACCAGCAAGGGAAAGGTTGGCTACCTCTCTTTTGTCTTCTCCTCCCCTCCTCGATACTTCCTTCTGGCCCAAGGTCATGTGTGGCCTGCCACTCCTTCCCCCACCTGCCATCCAGACCCTCTCCCTGGTCACCATGATACCAGCCCTGTTCCCAGTCCTGGGACTTGCACTGCAGGGGCCCCATGAAGTGAGGCACAGTGGCTCATACTCAGGTGTGCTGAGTTGAGGCTCATTGTTACCATGGCTGGGAGATGGCAGATCATTCTGTCCCCCTTGCTGGTCTTGGAAGGGGGGTTAGGTCCGGACCCAGACATTGGTTTTTAATTAGGGTACAGAGAATCTCGAGGAAGTATCAAAGCAGTGGTCATATCTTCCAGTCTTATACTTTTCTGAGGATTTTGGTCTGTTTTCTGGGAGCCAAGGTAACTACAGTGAGCTTGGGACAGAAATGAAGAAAGACACAGAGACAAAGGCCACTCACCAACTTCAGATTGTGCAAAACACACGAGTACCATTATAAATCTGAAGACCAGCTTTGTTTATTAGAAATGTTCCCCTCAGGATTGGCAGCTGAGTAATACTATTGAAGATTTTAAGAACATTCAAATATGTCCTTTGCTAGTTGTTTAGAATATGTTTTCTATGTAGTTATTTATAGAAGAATAAAATATGTTGCTTTAAGCAACATGTACAAACAGTAACATGTAACAGTAACAGTAACATGTACAAACAGTAACACAAAAATATCAAGCAAAAAGAAAAAAAATTAGACAGGAAAACTTCCCCCAAGCTATTGTATAGGTTCCTGCCCATAGTTTAGATATGATATCAGATTAGCCAGCAGGATGTTTGGGAATGACTTGAATGTGGAAAGATGGAAACTGAGAGGGACAGGCAGTCATGGCACAGAACTTGGCTAGCAGCTTGCTAGTTTAGAAGCACAATTTTCTGCAAGTCACTATTTGGGAGTGAATGATGAATACTACAGTAGAAGAAGTTATGGAGATTTTTTTTGGAGAGCTGAATACATACTTATAAGTTTTACAGGCTGTCAATCACAATAATTCAATATATCCGTTTCACTTTATTAAGTGAATTAATTAAATAAACTAAAACTTTATGCAAATAGACTTTACAAAATACATGACTGAATGCTGAAAGAGTGCTGAGAATTGTTTCAGAATTCTAAGAAATGCTCAGAGAAATCCCTTATGTTTTTTAAGCTATGTTGACCAAATGAGAAACAACCTATCAAGACTGTCTCATTCAGCCTACTTATCTAATGTCGGAGAAGTCATATTAAATCAACATGGAGCTTATTTTAGTTGTCTTAAGAAGTGTTACCCAGGAGCACTGCCTACACCTGGAGAAGCACCCCACTCAGAGATGGGGTCTCCCAGTCTTTGAACCATGGTTCATTGTAAAAAGCAGGCCAAGAGAGAGATGTCATGCTGGAATCAGGGCCATTGCTGAGGCTTCCAGCGCCTCAGGTCAAAATTTGCCCCCCGCCCCCTCTTTTCTTTTTTACAAACTTTCGCGTGCATGGAGCATGCGCAGCCCGATGACGTCATCAGGCTGTGTTTGGCATGTGCGGGCCACCCTATTCTCGACCGTCACCCACTTTGAAGCAGGAGTAAGTATGCTATCAAGTCCCTTTCAAGGGAACCCTTTGACACTTATTTCAACACAATAGGAAGTTTATGAAGCTCTGGTGTGTCTCCATACATGCTCACATGCGCAAGCTTCTTCACCCAAAGGGTGATTAACAGGTGGAATTCACTGCCACAGGAGGTGGTGGTGGCCACAAGCATGGCTACCTTCAAGAGGGGTTTAGATAAAAATATGGAGCAGAGGTCCATCAGTGGCTATTAGCCACAGTGTGTGTGTGTGTATATATATATATATAATTTTTTTTGGCACTGTGTGACACAGAGTGTTGGACTGGATGGGCCATTGGCCTGATCCAACATGGCTTCTCTTATGTTCTTATGAGAGAGCCGCCCCCCCCCCCACACCTTGCTGAGGCTTGCAAAGCCTTGGCAAGAGTGGGAAGACAGCGGGCGCGCTTGCTCCCACCCCCCCAGGCTGATCCTTACCCCCCCTCCCTGTTACTGCACTGCAAGCCAGGCTGCACTCCCCCTTGTTGCTGTTGCTGCCGCCGAGGCTGGTCCTTACCAGCTTCAATGTGGCTGCATGTGGCTTCTAAGCCTTTGAAGGGCCCGCGGGAGGAGAGTTTGTTCCCCTTGTTTCCTGGAACTAGAACTGAGGGGGAGTGAACTTTCCTATTGTGGGCCCTTCAAAGGTTTAGAAGCTGCGCACAGCCAGACTGAAGCTGGTAAGGACCAGCCTAGGCTTGGGGGGGGGGGGGCGAGTGGAGTGTGGCACTGGCTTCCAGCTCCGCGAAGGGAGGAAGGGAGGGAGGAGGGCAGCAGTGGCGGCAGCAGTGGGGGGGGGAAGGGGCGCTGCTGATTGTGCCAGAGGGAGGGAGGCGCCCCTGTGGAAGCCAGTGCCCTAGGCCGTTGTCTAGTTCGCCGACTCTCACGCGCCGGCCCTGGCTGGAATGGAAATACAGGGTGTAGACAATGTGTGGTTCAGTAGAACAGCAGCAGCCCTGGGCTAAATTTCCTCCCTCACACCCTGCAATTGAACATGTAAAACAATGGATTTCAAGTAAAGTATTGCTTATGACTTAATCTCTCTAGCAACTGCTGGCTAATCTCTCCTGTCTCCAATACTATTTTGTGACACCTTTTTGTGTTACCTTATGTTAATGTGTAGACCTATTTATACAACCCTCTCCTTCTTGCTCCCCTCCCCTTAGAGTATCAATGTTAAACTATTGCTAAACATTAAATCATAATGGCTCTTCCTGTCCAGCTATCATTCCTGTCTTTTTGTCTTGTACTGGGAATCTATTCATCTCACCCTGGAAAGCCCATTTCCTAACTCCATCCTCTGAGCAAACAGAACATTACACTTTTTGTCTAACACCTGGGAGAACTCAAGCCTTGCTTTTGTCAAGATCTCCAAAAATCATCAAGTTATTGTCTAAACCATTGTACATATCCAGCCATACCTCCCGGTTATGTTTTTGCCTATTTAAGGAGACACTCTAGACATGCTCAGTGTATCTTGTCCTTGCAGAGAATTGCACCTGCAAACAGTTTGGGTCACTTCCATATTCACCTCCTCTGCTTCATGAATCCCTGGACCATACCTAGAAAGGTAAATATCACCTCTGCAATAATTCCTACAAATCTCTATTCCTCACCCCTGATTTCCTAGCCTCCTGAGTGTGTGTATTTTAATTGCTTATGTGTGATTGTATGTTTTACATATTTTTGTAAGTAAACTTTTTAAAACTATTTTAACTCTGGAATCTTCCTTCTGATACTAGACCTTTGTATTATTGGTAAAAAAGCTCTGCTGTCAAAAATAGCTCTTGCTAATTCCCCCATCAAAAAGAGGAGACCCCAGCAATTTTGCTAACAGAAGTTTTTACTTCTGCATCCTGAAAAGAGTCTTTTGCTAGATATTCAGGTTTGCAGAATATTCCTTTTTTGAAAAAAAGAGAGTTTTAGTTCTAAGCAATAGTAAATGACAGGTGATAAATTATAAGAAACAAGAAATAATTTTAAAAGATCTTTGTCAGGGTTACTAAACAAAACCCCAAAATCTTTAAAATATATTTTAACATAACCCTTGAAGGGAAGTGAGAGATTGTAATAGGGTATCTTAAGAACCATGGAGACAAAAATGTACAAAAGAAAATGTTGGTATATGAATTAAAAGAACAGAAGGAAAATGGAAGCAAGTCCTGTACTTCCGTAACACATCTAATCAGCCAGGGCAGTGTTTTCACTGTCAGTGACTCTTGCCAATACCAAGTCAGATGCCATCAGTGATGTAAACACATCCCATTTGTTTTCATATATTACAGTATACTGTGGACAACCTCAAATTAAAAAAAAACCTTGTTTCCAGGGGATACCATTCATGTGCCAAGACTGGCACACCATCAAGTGCAGAGAGATAGGCAAAGCAGAGAAAACAGTCTTGGGATAAGCCCAAGAAATGACTACACAGGAACTGAATGAAAGGAAATGTTGTATATGCCAGCTTGGAATAGGAGGAGAGAGAGTCAAACTAAATTTACTTCCAAATACAGTGCTCCCATTCTGTTTTATCACCTGAGAAGCCCACAGAAGCACACAGATGTAGATACCCATATATTTCAAATTTTGTACATGTTTGTAGCAAGGGGTTCCCTCAAAACAAAAGTAACACCTATAATTATAGTGAAATAACTATACTGTGAGTTGCCATTTCTCAGCAGAAGAAAAGTTGTCTTCCCTGCCAGGTAAAAGGCAATTCAGTCCAGCAAACAAGTCTCAGTTACCTCAGGCAAAGAGGGAACAAAGCAGTGTGGAGCTTGTGAAGTTCTCTGGCATCCTGACATCAAGAAAACATACAGTGCTTGTAACACTCCCCCTACCTTACTTCCCAATCGATTGCTATCCAAATAGAGTCACAAGACTACACTCCTGCTGCAAGAGCAGCACTAGCCTTTAATTAGCACATAGTGGCTTATTTAGAGGAACTATGGTTACACACAGGAGCAGCATCTTGCTTGGAAAAGGTGAGAGTGGGCTCTGGTTGCAGTGGCAGTTTACACTTGTGTTCAGCAGCCTGCAGGGTTATTTTCACAGTTGCCTCTTGCCTCTGCTTCAGGCACATGACAATAGTATTTGTAAGTGCTATAAGGTGAAACTAAAGCAGCAACCAAACCAAAGCAGTATAAGTAGTTTGCAGCTGCTGAAAGCAGGCTCTAGTTACAACTGTTCATTGCACCCGAGGAGTACAATTTCAAGAGGTTTTTTGTTGTTGTTGTTCTTTGGGAGAAATTGTGCTGCCACATGTCAGCAAAGCTTTTAAACAGTAGTAAGTATGTCTCAGGATAGGATGAAGATATACTAGGTTGGACTGTTGTTCAGCTAAGTATTTTCTATCAGCAGAAGTTCTAGGGTTTCAGGTGAGAAAGGTCTCTCCCCAAATTTGCCACTTGACATTCTTCAACTGGCAAAACATCTGCATTCAAAGCTCATGTCATACCACTGAGCCATGTACTTGTCCCTTTCACTGGATGTTGATGAGATTACATGCAGAAAGAAGTGGCTTAAAGCTATGTTTGTCCAAAAGTAAAAGCCAAGAATACAGTCCTTGTAATACTTTTTATTATGGCCGACAAAATGACACATAACAGTGTGCAATCTTTTCAATTAATCAGAATTCATATGGCCAAATGTTATACACTTCTTTTTAAGAGAATAAATAAAGCATATTGTTCAAGTCATGTTCATAAGACATGACCAGGACCAGAAATACCTGCTTTTCTCCCCCTTCCCTCATAATTTTAAGTTTCTTGTAAGATCTGTTCTGATGAAGAGTTCTAGTGAGCTCAAAAGCTTGTGTCACTGAGTTGGTCCTAATAAAAGGTGTTATATGGATTACATGTAGAACCTTCACAGTTTTATCATTCTACAATTGAACACAGCATTAAAAAACACAGAATTTATTCCCTGCTCATTGTATCTACCAGTCACATTGAAAGCTGAAGTAGGTGGGGAAAGGAGTGTGAGCAGATAAATATATAGTACTGGTGGACATACAGAATGTTCATATCTGCATTACAGAGATTCAGAGAAGTGATCAAACTGTATCATGCTATGACCTGTGAGAACTCTTTTACTCTAATCCTCAGAACAGCTGTCTGTTTTTATTGGCCATTGATTTCCATTTTACTTTCAGTGCCTAAAAAGCATTAGAATCTATGTCGTTAAAAACATAGAACTCAAGAGTGTTTGCACAGCCCATTAATCAGCTGATTCAGTTGACAGGACCATTATAAGTTTTGAAAGACAAGTTCAGGAACCTAATTATTTGGCTGCAATAGCACCTTCCGTGAAGACATCAAAAGTACGTAAGTTGAAAGAATTTTGTAAACATTTTTTGTGGGGGAGGTTGACCCATATGGGCAGCTGGGAGAGGAAAAGAATGTCAGGCAGATGTCACTTACTGAATCTTTTGACAACTTCTTCTGCAGCCTAGATTGCCATTGGACAGCTTGCATGACAATGGCTTCCCACCTTCTTTCAAGATTTACGATTATCAGCTGCATAGACTGGTGATCCGCATTCAGATTACAGGTCTCTTGGTCATCGAGGAGGTGCTGGCACAAACGCAACACTGAGCCTACGCCCCGGTGTCTCTGCTTAATTTCACAGCAGAGAGACTGTGGACAGAAGAAGGGCCAATGTCAGTGCTCTATATATTCCACTATAATATAATAATTCAGTGGGCAGTTGTAGAGTCCAGTGAATGTCATACGTGTCTGCTAAATGAAAATTGGTATGATTTGTAATAGCAAATGTTCTTTATTCCAAGTAAGTATCTGTCTAAACAATGGGTTCCCGTCAACATTTACTGTACTGGTTTGATATCTGCTGAGTAACTTGCAATATCTTTTTAAGACAAAAACAAAATACATACAAAACCCTGTATGCATCGTTTACATCAGGGTCAGCCATAGACTTTCTGGCACCCTAGGCAAGGCATGCATTGATAACATCACTGAGTCATATGGTCGAGGACCTGCCTACCTTAGGGACTGCCTCTCTCCACATGTTCCCCAGAGAGCACTAAGATCTAGCTCCCAAAGTCTTCTAAAGATCCCTGGACCAAAGGAGGCCAAACTGAAAGCAACGAGGGAGCAGGCCTTCTCTATAATGGCCCCCCATTGGTGGAATCAGCTACCGGAGGAAGTGCGAGCCCTGCGGGACTTTAACCAGTTCCACAGGGCTTGCAAGACCACCCTCTTTCTGCAAGCTTATAAGGAACCCTGAAAGCGACATCTAGCCATCGGAATATACCTCATTGAATGTAGCACCTTTAACTTATTGTAGTTTTTAAAAATTTTATGCAACTGTTTTTAAATGTATTTATTAACCGTATTTTACAATTGCTTTGTATAATAATCATGGTATATACCATGTCCTGTTAGCCGCCCTGAGCCTGCTTCGGCGAGGAGGGCGGGATATAAATAAAATAAATAATACAAAAATGTGGGGGGCACCCAATTCAGTGCCCTAGGCAATCACCTAGTTTGCCTAGTGGCAGGGACAGCCATGGTTTTCATATGATTCCATACAGAGTAAGAAACCAATGTGGTCCAAAGTTCAGGGTATGTGTTTCGAACTTCTCTCGATTCAGGTCCACTTTATACATTATGGAAGTAATGTTGTTGTTAGTGAGAATACTTCTTTGGGATAAACACACCATGCAGTTGCTGTAATGTCTATCTATGATGGCATGTTGTGAGAAAATGACCCCTCTGTCACAAACATGGTTGCCAGGGCGCCTGGAGAAGTAAGCTTGCATCCGCCTGGCCAGTGAATGCGAGTGATGCTACCCAGGAACTACATAAGACTCCAGTGTACCTATTAACAAGTATATGAGCGCTTGAGTCAGGCACAGAGTGTCTGCAGCCGCGCTCTAACTCTTCCCCGCCATCGCGTGGAACCCGCCACGGTAAGGAGGAGGCTACGCCGCCACGGAGCTGTCCAAGCAAACGGCGTGAAGCGCTAAACATGGAAACCACTGTGTTTTGCTTACACCACATGTAGCCATCTTCCTGCCTGGTTGGGCTTCATTCCTTCTATATGGAAACCTCACGTACACACCTTGAGTCATTCCTAGCCCGCAAGCAACCCACTTAGTCTATGAATGGATTAATGGCTCCACTATTAATCCTGATTGCCCAGTGATTTCCTAAACAACTGTCTTCACCCCGGAGAGTTGAGAAAGAGGAAGGATTCCTCCTGATACCACCAAGCCCTTTTTGTCTACACCGGAATACCTAGGTGCATATCTGATTCTCTATTGTCCCTTTTCCCAGTTAATCCCATCTCCTCCCAATCACCCAGTCATTCCCACATTGATACCAACGGAGCCGCCCCAGGCCCTGTCGCAACCTGGAAGTTTCCAGGATGCCCAGGATGAAGGTGGTGTTCATTGGTTGAAGCACGCACCCAATCAGGTGTCGCCATTGACCCACCATTGGTCCAGCCGATGTCCAGCCTTCCTGGTCATCAGCAGGACCTCCCATTACACTCCCAGTCACCTCCCATCCCCTCAGGACTAAGGTGACTCTATATAACCTGTGGACTAGCTACCCACAGGTGTGCCTTCTACTCAGTAAACCCCCATTTCCGCTGGGTAGTAACACCCCCGATTCCTGATCAGTTTCGGGACCTTTCCCCCATTTCCTCATCCGTCGCCATCGGAGCCTTCCATTGGAGTCTGCGAGAGGTAGTATTGCCCTGTATGTCAATTCCTTTATGTTCCCCTATCGATCTCTCTATTTTTCTTAGACCTGTATGAATGTGTGATTGATTTTGTACCTTGTGTGAACGAACTATTGTTTCAAATAAACCACAATTGATTTTATTAAATTAGAGTTTCTTTATTGAGCATTAACTCTCTGATCGGTTGAGCCTCGTAGACACAGATAACAAAGATTCCGTTTAGGGGCTAACTGTCTCTCAGCCTAATTCCCCAATCTCATTTTGAGAGCAGTTTCCCTAACAATGTCCATATGTTTGCAGAAACTTCATGAACATAAGAAGATGGAGACAACTTCAACTGATTCCCCCTCCTCACTGTATAGCTGTATTCCCTGTGTCATTTTGTTCAAAAGGCTTCCCCAGATCCTCAAACCAGTCTTTTAAGAATCACCAAAGGCTGTTGGAGAAAAGGGAATGTGGGAAAGAGCCAGTACCCTCCCCCTGTGGGTCTTTTTGTCTATCTTACATCCCTTTGTTCCTATGCTGCTCTTTTCACATCTGCAGTCAACATTATGATGTGTTAAATATTTTTAGAACAGAAACATCAAGGGGGGAATATGCCACAAGTGTCTTGCAAGATGAATCCTTCTGCCCTGCCCCTCACTGTGTTTCCTTTACTGAGTTGCCACGGATGTAGTATACTGCTTCTGCCATATCATAGCATGGAAGACTTGTTCACATTCAGGAGCTTACCAGGCAATTTAAATTGTAACTTGACAACATCTGTTTCTCTCTGCAGGATGCTACAGATGAAAGTACATAACCCCATGAGAAAAATCTAAGTTATCACCCAGCATTTTAGGTTTCTTTTTAGGCAGGATTGGGGGGAGGCCAGAATTACAGTTAATATGAACTTGTGACAAATATCAGAGCTGTTTACGGATGCTAGTACCTGAAAAACAATGTCTATGCTGCTAATGGTATTTACAAAAGGATGTTCCAAAGACAATTTAAAGATATTGAAATATTGCTACTGGTTAAAAATAAAATGACATTAAATTCAGAAGTTTTGTACATAAGAATAGTATTTGTTTCCTGAGCAAATTTTTCATATATATGTGGTAAACACACCTAAAAATGATATGAGTGTATCTATGTTTATGTCTGTGTATCTAATATCTTTATTTCTAGTATCTTTACTACTTTTATGTCTATGGTTAAAGGGAAAGCAATTCTTAAACTGAGAGTCTTCAACAGAAATTATGATTATATCCATAAACATAGCTGAATTACTTACTAATCAGCTTCCACTTGCACAATTGGTCTGTTCTAACATTTAACAGATTGCTTATTAATGAACAAGGGTAAACAAGACAATGCAATCTCATTGAGATTGGGTATTTTAATGCCTAAAAGTATTTGTGTTCAAAATGTTAATCCCGATAAGGCTTCATTAGAAGATGTCTTAAAATGATGAAGTGCATTTCACGGAAAAGTACACTGAGCTGTATATCAGTAGGTAGACATTTCTTGCAGATCTTCCACTTATTGAAAAAATGCATTCTATAAATGCATTCAATTGTCTAACTCCTGTAATAGTCAAAATCCCATCATTTCTGTAATGATGGAACACTGTGCCTTTTTATAATTCTGACTTTTAAATGCTGAATGATAAATTTCAAAAGTGCTATTTAGGGCAAAATAAACTTGTTTTTTGTTATTCCTTTTATAGAAGGACTGCATTTTCACATGTTCCCTGAACTTACTCTTATTTGCTTTCCTCGGTTTTATTACTATTCCCATAATAGTTTTTGATATACCTGTATATTCACTTCTTGAGGCAGTTCAGTAGCCTAATGCTATACCAGAAAAACATCAGGCATTGAAAGGCTTAGTAAACATAAAAATACCTTAAAAAAAATCAAATTTCAGGTGTCACTGCTGTGAGACAAATATTGATCTTCATTAAGTTAAACTGGAGCTATGAGCCTTCTACACTATAAATTCAATTAATAACTATATAAACAGACTATTTTCATTTGTGTGAGAGGGGAAGTGTACTCAAAAGTGGCATGAAATTATTAATAGTAATATCAACAACAATAATAATCTATGACTAAACATCATCATCAGTTGCTGTTACCTGGTATTAATCAATGGAGAGAAAAATGTTTTTATATTCTGAACTGCCAACAGGGAATAGTTTAGGCCAAACCTATGAGAGAAATAAGCTAAATAAAATAGGTAACATATATCATTCTTCCTGTGAAATCCTAGGAAATGTAGTCCTGTGGGGATAGGTTTAGAATTCCCTGAGATTTCTCTGGGAAGACCAATATAACATAAAAGTAGAAGTTACAGAGAATTCATCATCCCTTGGTGTGAGTTTGGCAATGAACATAACATATGTACATACCAATGAATTAAACACTGGTTCAACCAATTAACCACTTGTCTTCAAGTTCCCACATGAAAATGGCCATGTAACAGTCTCCCCCATTATACTTCTGTCCACACAAGACCACATTTAACTGGAAAATGTAAATGCTGCAACAGTTTCATGGTGACCGTAAGCCCATATGCAAAACATCTCTGACCACTTTGAGGAGGCAATGTTTATAATTGAAACTATCCAATCAGCGCTGTCCAGAGTGAGCTTCTAATGCCAGTTTCTTCAGAGTTCAGCAACAGATAGGAAATGCTCTTCTGAATTAAATATGATGAGAGCATTTCCAATAGCTCTACTATACTATAAATGGTAAGTAAGTAAGTAAGTAAGTAAAATTTTATTTATATCCCGCCCTCCCCCGCCAAGCAGGCTCAGGGCGGCTAACAACAGCAAAACAACAATACATTTAACAAAACATTAAATTAACCCCAAACCGATTAATACATTAGTTAAAACAGTTACTAAGTCTAAAAACATTAAGTTAGATCTGACAGTACCGTTATTAATCGACGCTATGCCTGTCAGTTTGTGAATGATGGCGGATCTCCAGACTGGACCATTTTGATGTTTCTTTGTGGACTTGGTCAGCCGTTCATGAATGCCTGTTTGAAAAGGGTGGTCTTGCAGGCCCTGCGGAACTGATCAAGGTTCCGCAGGGCCCGCACCTCCTCTGGGAGTTGATTCCACAAGGAAGGGGCCGCGGTAGAGAAGGCCCGTGCATAGGTAGTCCGAAGTTTAACTTCTTTTGGCCCAGGGGTGGTCAATCTGTTTTTACCTACTGACCTCAGTGCTCTCTGGGGCTCATACGGGTACACCTGTCATGATTCTAAGACGGAACTCTCAGAACACTCCCTACAGAATCACCACCATCAGCAGCCAGTATGGTTTGGAATTTGCTTAGAACTATTACTGACACTGAGTCTGGGCTATTCCTCTTCTTTCCAGTCACTCTGTCTTATATTCTTGCTCTTTGACAACACTATACAATAGGAGCAAGAGAGTGAGAATATGCTTGGTCCATCCTTGTATGGCTCTGCTGCTGTTTCCAGCCAACACAAATGTGTCTGTTTCATGTGTCTTCCTGTCTCAGCCCATTTCCTTGCCTCTGTACACATGCCAGGGCTTAAGATTCTGCTTAGCAATCAGCAGACTGGCTATTTATTTATACATTAAGCAAAGCTAGCTTGCAAGCTAGCATTAAGGGTGGGTAGAGACCAGAAATTTTGACATTTGTATACTTGTAATTCTATGGTCGTAGTCTGTGGGTTCCCCAGACCATGAACTTTCATGGATTTTGGTCATTGAATGGACCAGCCCAGGGCCCACAGGTCCATGATTTTGGGATGTGCTAGAATGGCCACCCATGGGCTAGAAACACCAAACCTGGAGTGAGTTTCCAGCTGGCTGTCCTAAGAGCCAGTTTAGTGTAGTGGTTAACTGTGCAGACTCTTATCTGGGAGAACTAGGTTTGGTTCCCCATTCCTCCACTTGCACCTGCTGGAATGACCTTGGGTCAGCCATAGCTCTTGAAAGGACAGCTGCTGTGAGAATCCTCTCAGCCCTACCCACCTCACAGGGTGTCTGTTGTGGGGGAGGAAGATAATGGAGATTGCGAGCCACTCTGAGACTCTGAGATTTGGAGTGGAGGGCGGGATATGAATCCAATATCATCATCATCATCATCATCATCATCATCATCATCATCATCATCATCATCATCATCTTCTTCTTCTTCTTCTTCTTCTTCTTCTTCTTCTTCTTCTTCTTCTTCTTCTTCTTCTTCTTCTTCTTCTTCTTCTTCTTCTTCTTCTTCTTCTTCTTCTTCTTCTTCTTCTTCTTCTTCTTCTTCTTCTTCTTCTTCTTCTTCTCTACCTGCCCTCCAAGTTGTGTACAGATTGGCTTGGGGGGCAGAGATCCTAGTGTCTAATGTGCAAAAGGGAAGGAGTCTATCAAATACCTCCCCCCTTAAGCCAGAGGCATGAAAGCTGCAGTAGACCTCCCTGGGATGCCCCTTTACCTGCTGTCCAAGTTGTGTGCAGATTGCCATTTGGGGAAAGATTCTATGCACAAAAAGGGGAAGGAGTCTGTCAAACAGCCTCACCAAAAGTTAGAGCCATGAAAGTCACAGCAGACCTCCTTGGGACACCCCTCTGCCTGCCGTCCAAGTTGCATGAGAATTGGCATTGGGGGGGGGAGGTGGAAAATAAATAATAACAATAAAATATTTTTTTATTTATACCCCGCCCTCCCCGCCAAGGCAGGCTCAGGGCGGCTTACAGGACATGGCATAAGCCATGTTATAACAATAAAAACAGGATAATTCAGTTAAATACAATTCACAATTAAACATTAAATAATCTAAAAACAGTCTAAAACAATATAATTTAGTGGTGCTACTATCTCAGTTGTGTTAAAGATGGCGTGATGCTTATGCCAGGTTCCATCTCAGAAAGCTAGTTGGAAGAGGGCGGTTTTGCACGCCCTACGGAATTGATTAAGATCCCGTAGGGCTCGCACCTCTTCCGGCAGCTGGTTCCACCATTGGGGAGCCTTTATAGAGAAGGCCTGTTCTCTAGTTGTTTTTAATTTGGCCTCCTTTGGCCCAGGTACTTCCAGAAGATTTTGTGAACTAGATCGTAGTGCTCTCTGGGGAACATATGGAGAGAGGCGGTCCCTAAGGTAGGCAGGTCCTCGGCCATATAGGGCTTTAAAGGTAATAACCAGCACCTTGTAACGAACTCGGTATACAATTGGCAGCCAGTGCAGTTCCCGCAGCCTAGGCCGCACATGTTCCCACCGAGGTAGGCCCATTAACAGTCTGGCTGCTGCATTCTGCACTAGCTGCAGTTTCCGAGTTCGGCACAGGGGCAGCCCCATGTAGAGAGCATTACAGTAGTCTAACCTCGAGGTGACCGTTGCATGGATCACTGCCTCACCCGCCTAAGATGAAAAAAGGTGGATTTGACAGTGGCTGCTATCTGGGCCTCCATTGTCAAGGAAGACTCCAGTAGCACTCCTAAGCTCCTGACCCTGCGCACTGGTACCAGTGGCGCACCGTCAAAAGCTGGAAGGGAGATCCCTCCCTCTGGACCACCGCGACCTAGGCAAAGGACCTCTGTCTTCGCTGGATTCAATTTCAGCCCACTCAACTTAATCCAATCTGCCACAGCTTGCAACGCCTGGTCCAAATTTGCAGGGACATCACCAGTTCAGCCGCCCATCAATAGATAGAGCTGGGTGTCATCCGCATACTGGTGACAACCCAGCCCATATCTCCGGGCAATCTGGGCAAGGGGGCACATGTAGATGTTAAATAACATCGGAGAGAGTACTGCCCCCTGAAGCACCCCACAATTAAGTAGGTGTCTCCAGGACAGCTCTCCCCCAATTGCCACCCTTTGTCCCCGACCCTCAAGGAAAGAGGAAAGCCACTGCAAGGCTAACCCCTGAATCCCTGCATCAGCGAGGCGGTGAGTCAGCAGCCGGTGATCGACCATATCGAACGCAGCCGATAGGTCTAACAACAGCAATACTGCCACACCGCCTCGATCCAGATGTCGCCGGAGATCATCCATGAGGGCGACCAACACTGTTTCTGTCCCATGGCCCGGACGGAAGCCGGACTGGAATGGATCCAAGGATTCAATGTGCAAAAGGGGAAGGAGTCTGTCAACCCCCCGCCCCAAAGCTAGGGGCATCACAGCAGACCTCTCCAGATGCCCCTCTTATCTGCCATCCAAGAGATGCCCGCCCCCCAGCAACCTAGAGGCATGAAAGTCACAGTGGACCACCAAGTTGCATACAGATTGACAATGGGGGAGGGGATGAAAGATCTTATGGTCCAGTGTGCAAAAGGAGGAGTCTGTCAAACACTCCCCCCCCTGCACCTCCCCTGATGGCCTGACAATTAATTCCTTGATGCTGTGTTGTCTGGCCCACAGACTTCTCCCAGGCATACACTGGCTCCTATGAATTTCTCATGGAAGTGTGGTTTTTTCCCTGCCTTAGCATTCCTTCCTCATAGCTTCTGAAGGCCTTGCACAGGCTAAGTTTTCCACTAACAGAAGGCATTTCTCTCAGCAGAACATAACTTTTCAGCCTCTCCTGCTCCAGCCCGTTAATCTTGCTGAAATGCTGCTCCAGAGAAACTGGGGACCTTTAGGAACAACATAGCAAAAATTGCCTCCTCTTCAGTTAGTGGAAAATTTTGTCTGGATCCAGCCCCTTGTTATTAACACTGATTTCCTTGTGCTGTATATATGTGTGTATGTAACATTTAATTTGTTTAAGAAGCTTCCAGAGTTTTACATTGATTGGCCAGCAGATTTTTAGCAGTTTTATTATATGTAAATATCTATTAGGAATAGTAGGCAGTGCTACTGGAAAGCCCAGCTGTATTAAATAATAAGGGTGGAGTTTCCCCCACTGGCCAGTTGGCCAGCAGCAGATCAAAGTCCCCCAAAGTGGGGAAACCCTGCTGGGACCTGGGGGCTGGCAACCCTAGTACATATCCAGGCACATTTGTCTCAATAGGTATCCTGATTATACATCCAAGGAGCTCAGGGTGGTACACCCTCTTCCATTTTGTCATCACAGTAATGCTTTGAGGTGGTTTAAGCTGAGAAAGGGTGATTGGCCTTAGGTCACTATGACAGAAAGCTGTCTGCCCCCTGAAAGGTAAACCTGGTAGCCAACTTTTTTCACCTGAGCCTATGGGAGTTCTGCTCCAGCATCCAATCACCTTTCATAGGGAAGATGGCATGTTGGAGAGAAGCAAAGCAGCAGTCAGTTAGGGTCTGCCTCAACAAGACAGCAAACAGTTAAAAGAGTAGGTCTTCCTGGTAGTGGGGCAGAATGATTTAACTCTAGGGAGAGGACAGAGTACTGGACTGTGAGGCCGTCATTGGTGATGAGAATATCTGGCACCATTTACTCTTGGGAAAACGTGGGTTTATGTGGGTAGAATTCTGTTTGTATGTGTGAATGAATTCAAAGTAGTGACTAGGCAGTGACAGCCTGTTTGTAACAGCAAGCGTTAAAGGGAATTCAAATCACAACCTGAAGCCATATCTAACATACATGCCTCAGCCAGGCTTCTCCTATGACTATCTGGAGACCTGTGCTGCTGAACTAACCTTTAAAAAGAACCTGTACATGTATAGATCTTATTATTTTTATAAAACTCTTGCCTTGGTGAGGTCCATGTCTTTATTGTTCACCACAGAACTTACTTCATGACAGTGAAGTGAACCCAAAGTCTCTATAGCTGCTACATCAACTATATAATTGAGGGGAACAACTGAGGAGAAAGCTTTATTTTAAAAGAGCCCAGTTCCATCAAACCTGTCCCTGTCACAGTCACCCAGTGAACTTCAAGACACAGTGTTGATTTGAAGGTAGTTAGGTCTAGCAGTGGCGACTAAAGGGAAAGCCATGGTGACTAAAGGGAATATTCATGTTCAGAGGCAGTTAGCTTTTGAATCCCAGTGCCAGGAGGAGGAACTTGTTGCCACTGTGTGAGACAGGATGCTGGACTAGATAGGCCACTGGACTGATCTAGCAGGGTCCTTCTTATAGTCTTATGAACCTAGTCTCCTGAGATCAACGACTGATACCAATTCCTTACTAGCAGTTGCTCCACCCCCGGGCTTCTACTTTCTATGGCTCAAGTGATCAATTCCCGACCAGTGGCTGCACAGGCGTATTTTGACCCATGGCTCCCTCCAATTTTCCCTGAGGTTTCCTGATCTACTCCAAACAAAACATGATCAAGAAGCCTCAGGGATGACTGGAGGGAGCTGTGGGTCAAAATGTGCTCATGCAGCAACTGGTGGGGAATCCACAGAAAGCAGGAGCCTGGGGGTGGATCAACTGCTAGCGAGGAATCGGTGTGACACAAACCACATAGCTTCTCAGTTACTTCCATAATTCTTGCTGCTAAGTCCTATATCTTAAAAAATTAGCTAGCTGTACTTCCACTAGAGGTTGAAAAGTACAACGAGCAGTAAGTAATTTCTCAAAATAAAATAACTCACCCAAACCCAAATGCCACATACTGAAAATGAATGATGACTTGTCATATTCTAAAGAAAACACTGGCCAATCTGGGTGTTTTAACTGATTTTGAGGTTAAAAGAAAATGTCATCTAATACAGGAACTGCACTCAGTTGCCAGCAGTGAAACCTAATCTATACTGAAGTTAAATATTCTATAAGCATGCAGTGAAGTGCAAGAAATAGCCATTGAAAAATGACATGATTAAATGGCACAACATGCAATCATTTGCTTTCAATTATATCAATGTATCTTCTTCCTTCCAAGGAGTCAGGCAGAAATATTGTTTTTTAAATGCCTCTATTAAATTGGGCACCAATAATAAAATAGATGAGAGTCCTAATAAGCTCATTTGCGTAACATACATCATATACTACAAAACTATGCTCTCCGTACAGCTTTGCTCATACATTTGTCTCCTGATTGTCATCCATCTTGGCTGTATTAAAAGAATTTTTAAAGGCATACTGCTGCTTTCATGGCTATTCATTGAAACCCTCTATATAACTTTCCTGATTAACCCTTGTGAAATCCTTGATGCTAATTATGGGGAAAGTTTGGCTATAATATCTTTGCTGTCAAATTTTATTAGGGTGATGGTCGAAAGAAAATCTTGAATTGACATTTTGGAAATATCATCTAATTGCAAACCAGAGACATGGAATGACAGTTTAAAACAGATTATGAGTTCTTTCAAAATAGTGAACCAGTCTCCTTCATTTAAAAAGCATACCTTTTATAGTATTAGAGTCTACCAAATTGCTACAATGGTCATATCTCTTGCCAAGAGCCTTTTGCAAGAGTGCAGCATCTCACTGACAAATCTGGAAATGGCATGTGACATTTATTATTAAAAATATCCACATTCCTAATAAAGAACTTATTTTCCTTTTCTCTCTACTTACAAAAGAAGGAAAAAACCCAAGTGCTATCCAACTGTTTTAAATACAAATTTCTTTAAAGTAAATTTTGATTGCTTAGAAATTGAGGCTTCATATTGCTATAAAATCCAAGTGATTCAAGTGTAAAGCCACTCTTGTCAAATTATAGGCTTTGAAATACACATGCAAACAAATTATCCTTAAATCACTTGAAAACAATTAAAACCCCAAACAAAACTGCATGACCTACCAGATAAGGAAGTACTACTGGTATTCATCCCAGTTTGAATCCAGCAGTACAGTTTATGGATTAGAGTTTAACAATATATCTAGAATTGTTGCATTTCTAAGATTTTTGGTCTATGAAAACTATGATTAACAAAGCATGAATTCTTTAATTTCTTGATGCCACTCCTTATGTTGGGTTAAGTACTTTTAAAACACTTGGTTATTTAAAGACTACAGTTTGATGCACTTCTCTTTTGTCCATGTCTCTGTGCAATTAGTAATGTGTGGTATATTTCTCTTTCTAAATTAAAAACACTATTAAAATTCCAGTCATATTAAACAATATGAAAATTAAGTTATTCTGAAAGGAAATTATAATAGGTTACAGATTGCTTATATCATTACTGAAATGCTGGCATCTTGTCACAATGTCTCCCTAGAATAAAAAGTGCACTTTCAGCAATAAGCTATTTTAAAAATAATTTTTTCACAGATTCTGCTGTCTCAAACTTAAAGTAGTGTGAAGATCATGTCTTTTAGTAAAGTGAATAAGCTTTGTGGTGAGAAATCAAATACTTTATTTAGTGTATTGTTGGAGCTCTCTGCCTGGGGCAGTGATGCTCCGTATTCTTGGTGCTTGGGTAGCACAGTGGGAGGGCTTCTGGTGTCCTGGCCCCACTGATGGACCTCTTGATGGCGCCTGAGGTTTTTTGGCCACTGTGTGAAACAGTGTATTGGACTGGATGGGCCATTGGCCGAATCCAAAAAGCTACTCTTACGTTCTTATGATCCTTTTTATTACCGTATGAAAGTATCATGGCATATCACTTGATAAGCTAGTTATTTGTATTATCCTGCCAAGTACTGAAGAGATTCTTACCATCTGGCTCTGTTCAAACAACTTTAATAAACCACAATTTATGAGGAGAATGTACCATAAATGCATGGGCCTGAACATTCTTACCTTCCCCCTGGGTTGAAGATATCATAGTTTAAAAAGTCTTTGATTGAATTCCCATGTATGGTGAATAGGGTTGCCAAGTCCAAGTCAAGAAATATCTGGGGACTTTGGGGGCGGAGCCAGGAGACATTGGGGGTGGAGCCAAGATCAAGGCTGTGACAAGCATAATTGAACTCCAAAGGGAGTTCTGGCCATCACATTTAAAGGGACGGCACACCTTTCCAATTCCTTCCTTCCATAGGAAATAATGAAGGATAGGGGCACCTTCTTTTGGGGCTCATAGAATTGGACCCCCTGGTCCAATATTTTTGAAACTTGGGGAGTATTTTGGGGAGATGCACTAGATGCTACACTGAAAATTTGGTGCCTCTACCCCAAAAAACAGCCCCCCCCAGAGCCTCAGATACCTGCAGATCAATTCTCCATGATTTTCTATGGGAATAAATATCCATAGGGAATAACAGAGTTCCCAGCAGACATCCCCCCCCCCCCCCGCTTTCTGATGACCCTGAAGCGGGGGGAGGGTCTCCAAACCAGGGGATCCCCTGCCCCCACCTGGGGATTGGCAACCCTGATGGTGAAGTCTGAATTTAGTTTCTTTCTTTCCTGGTAATTCAGCTCATTGTCTTCATTGGATATAAAAAGGTGTAACTCTGTTTAAGATTGTTCTGTCAGATCCATAACTCTAGCAGTCTTTAATCACAACTCTGCACATGCTCCAAGAAAAGAGCATGATAGCATTCAATGTCTGATTGTTCAACAACAGGACAAGATTGGGATGAGTCTCATTCTTGGATGCTTATCTGATCAGCCCTGCATTGAATCAATATTCAGAGGTTCAAATTTGAGTGCTGCATGCCCGCTTCTAATGTGATGTGTAACCACACCCATACATGTGATCACTATTTTGTGTCACTAGATCATTGTGCATATTTTCCAGCTTCAATACCTGCACTCTTAAGCAATCTGGGTTTCCCACAGCAAGCACCCAAAGCTGGAAAATATGTGAGTTGCCTTATTCACACAATATGGTGACTGTGCATACTGTAATCTCTGCTTACAGACCATTGGATCGCCAAAATTGTAATTACTGAAAAGGGCTGTTGTTAATTTATAAATAGCATTCCATGCGCGTATAGTTTTCTGTAATTTCACAGTAACTAGGGTTGCCAGGCCCTCCCTGGCTACCAGTGGGGGATGGGGGAGTAGGTTTGCCAGCTCCAGATTGGAAAACTCCTGGAGATTTTGGGGTGGAGTCTGAGGAGGATCCCAGTAGGGTACACTGCTAAAGAGTCCAGCCTCCAAAGCATCCATTTTCTCCAGGGGAGCTGATCTCTGTACTCTGGAGATGAATTCCAGGGTATCCTTAACAGTAATAATTAAGTAAATATGAAAACTCATGTTGGCAAAATAGTTGGCAGAGAAATAATGATGAAATCAGGAATTTTAGAATTATAAATTCTTGAATACTTTGAATTCAAAACAAAAGCATTTTATTTCAGATATTTGCACATGATCATGAATGACTATGCACATTTTAACTTTTGCTGAATATCTTTTTCTTGCCATGAAGAAAATCTAGGAATGCCAAAGTTGTAATATATTATGCCAAAAGGTTGTAAGAGAATAACCAGTTATTCCACTAGGGCAAATAAGTGGTGAGACCTACTTTGATTGCCCAAAAAACAGTGCTGGAGATCATGAGACCTTCATGGATGTAAGCCATCTGGGAAGGGGATTGTAGTAAGCAGGATAGCAGTATAAGATACAGCAAAAAACTGGCTGGATCCAACCTGTTATCTGGCAATTAACCCATTTCTGGGAATCAAGAGAATAAATGGTTGTCATATCACTAAAAAGTTTAATTGTTCTTCCAGCTTTTATGACAAATCAAAGCTATTAGGAGAAAATGACCTAAATCAGAGATAACCCCTAAAAGTTCCCACTGAGTCCTGTAGCAGGTGGTTAATTCTGCACAGCTGTAAAAGAGTGGGAAAGGTGGCAAGCTCAGAGGCAAAAGCAAGCCTGCTGAAGTGTGCCAGCCTTAAATAGCACTCACAATTCAATATGCTATTGTTTAGGCTATGCAAGGTGGCTGTTAAGTCCCCAGCTAGTATCTGCTGGACATCAGATCTCTAAAGGAGAGGCAGGAGGCAAAAGCATCATCATGGTGACTGTGTGGGAAATATGCCTTTCTTGATAAAACAGTGAAGAGTTTGTAAATTTCATGACTGAAAGACCCTGCCAACCAATATTGCCTCTCAGCACATAGCTGCCATTGGAAAATATGCAGTTTGTGCTCCAGTTCTAGCAGTAAGTTCTGAGGGAATTGTTTATGGCTGGCTTGCAGTCAGCTCTGCATGGATTGGATTTTAGCATGTCATCTTAGCTGGACATAATGGCATACAAAATGTCGACTCATACAAAGAACAGTGTACAGTAAAGCGACTCCTCAGTGTGATCTGCTGTTACTATTCAGTAGACACTGAGGGGTCTGAGAGTGGCTTTGGATTTGGAGAAGAGAGGAACAACAAAGGCAAGCCCCATTCTTTGGTTCCCCCCAATAAAATGTTGATACTTCTTTGCAATGAGTTGCACATACCATTGGAAGTTTGCACATCTCTCTGTAGAAAGATATGCAGCTGTGGTTGGTATAGTGCAATTCTATGCCTTGTCCCGATGCTTCACCTACTACTGCAAACATCTGAAGCCACCCGATTTCAAAAACTGTGAGTTGGACCCAACCAGTTTTTCTCACTGATGAAAATAGGATGAAGGAATCCCCTTCGACCCCCAAAAAGGAGATCATGGTGGGATGGGGTTCATAGTAAGGAAGGGAATTAGGTGTGATTGAATTGAAAAGCTGAATGGATATAGCCCTCTGGATTCAAATCAGTATTGCAGAATTGTGAGGCCTGATGCATTGCTTGTGAGTTGTGCTGTTCTGTAACTGAAGCAAGGCCAATGAGACCCAGAATTCCAGAAAACTGTAAGAACTTTTTGCAAATGCTGCATACACACACACACTAAACCATTTGTGATTCACAGTGATTTTTGTAAATTGTAGTGCTTCTCTGGTTATAAACATTTACCACATATAGTTTATCGTTGTTGTTTCCTGTTTTATTAGTTTATCACCTACTCCTCACCTGTTTATAGTGTTGGACTATATAGACAATTACCTTAAAAACATGCTGTGATGCTTCTATAACAGAGAGTTTAAAGAGACTCACTTTCACTTCCACTGTTTTAATCCTTAAATGTAGAAAATCACATGCAGGTCTTCATGTGTGTAAATGGCATACTTCTCTGTTATATCACATGTGTATGTGCTGGGAAGTATGACTGCTCAAAATATATCAGTCGTATGAACACTACAAAACATGTGTATCAAATCAATGGCATATTTATTATTACTTTTTATTCCAACCTTTATTCAAGGAACTCTGGATGATGTTTTTGGAGGTTATCAGAATAACTCTAGTGATCAGGCCAAGGTCACCAACTAAACTTCACCACTGAGTGAGAATTTGTGCCCACTCTAATCAACTCTAATACTCCATTTCCAACTGTGTAGTATGTAAGATTTTTACTAAAAAGTTTGCTGAACCAGAATTTGAAACCAAGCAACTAATTATATGTTCTATTTAAAAAAATACAAGAATTCTTCAACTCTGAAAGTTAATTCTGTGAGTTACAGGCCGGATATTATGGAGCTTCTGCTATCGCAGTGGTGTTTTCCCCTGGCACAAGAAGCCTTGCACAACTTGTACCACAGTTAAACTTTGTACCACAGTTAAACTTTTCTAGGATCTAACTCAATGACTCTAGGAAGTATAAATGCTATAAGATGCAGCAGCTGTTTGGTTATGCTACAGGAACAAAATGAGAGTAAGTGGGAAGTATGATCTAATCCTAACCTTTAGAGACCCAATTTTAGAGGCCCAAACTTGCCCTTTAACAGTGAGTTACAGCTGTGTTTACTTTTTTAGCTTTTGGATGATCACTGCTCTTGAATTCAGCCTTTCAAATAACTACTTTGGCAATTCAGCAATAGGTCATGTATGATTAACCTCTTCTTGTTCCTTGTTTGGGATGAATTTTAGCTTAGATACATAACTAATGAATATTTATATGACCACTTGTGTACATAGACATACCATTGGTCCATGCAGTTCAGTATTGTCCACTATGACTGACAACAGCTACTCAGGTAGAGAAACATCTTTCACCAGTACCTGCTGTCTGAAAAGCTTTAACTGGAAATGTTGGAGACTGAATCTGGGTTAGGGTTGCCAGCTTTGGGTTGGGAAATACCTGGAGATTTTGAGGATGGAACCTGGGGCTGTGTGGGGTTTGAGGAGGGGAGGGACCTCAGCATGGTACAATGCCATAGAACCTGTTTTCTCCAGGGGAAATGATCTTTGTTATCTGGAGATCAACTATAATAGCAGATTTCCATTTGGAGGCTGGGAACCCTAATCTAGGGCCTTGTGAACAAAAAACAGATGCTTGTCATTGAGATATGACCCCTAAATTCTCCAGGTCAACATGGATTATCTAATTATTTCCATCACAGTTTTAAAATAATCCCAATTTCTCATTCTTATTAGGAGACTTTCAGATTACTAGAATTTATATTCTCCTCTTCATATTCGAAGGGAATTGTTGATCTATTACTTTGCTTGCCAAAAGTAGCAGATTTTCAGAGAGATGGGATTGAATTGAAGTGGAATGCAAAGACACCTGAAACCACCTCTGAATTGCTGTATGTGATCTTTATTTATATCTTCTTTATGTATATAAAACCCATCCATCTAATTATTACTTGTATATAACTAACTGCTGTGAGTCTGCCTGCCAATGTCTCCTCAGACAAGGAAGAGCTGGAGGAAGCCAGCCCCAGTCTTCAGATGTTGCAGGAAGACCCGCCAGACAAAGTAGAGACTCCGTTTGGTACAGAGCAGGAGTTTCAGGACAAAGTCAGTACACCCTGCCCTCAGTCCTGAAGCCTGGGATCCTAAACTGAAACAGAAGCTTCACAGCCACCAGCCTCATCCCTGGCGTCACCAGAGTCCTTGAAACACCAGAGAAGGTGCTGGAGCAGTGCCCTAGTTCACAGTTGGCAGGCCAGCATTGGTCAACCTCTGTCTATGAGTTTGAGTCTTCACAGGATGAGGGCTGACAGTGATGCAGACTGCTCAGCCATTGATGAGTTGCACCTCTCCCTGAATAACTCAGCAGGGTTTTCCTGATAAAAGCAGCCAAAAAAGTGTGAGTCAATGTGGAAGCAGCTTGGTCACAACTTTTGTATGCCTGCTGGTTTGAACTTCTGAACTGTGACATGGCTTGTGTTCTTTGGATTTGCTCTTCTGGTTTGATGCTTTGTCTCTTGAATACCTGTGCTGTGACACTGGATTGTGTTTAGACTATGCTTGTTACCTCTTGCCCCAGTGCCTGTCCAAACTGGGGCACTAACAGACTATCAGTAGCTTAGTTTATTCCCTTGATGTTAGTCCTTGTTATATGAAGGTTAATATCACTTGTCCTATATAGAAATTCTGTATATTCCTCAGTTCTTAAAAGCTGAAAAAGTGACAGAATCACAAAAGCAATATTTATGATGGAGAAGATATCTAACTGTTCAGGGGAAGGATTTCCCTTGGATGTGGCTTGACAGTCGCCCCACATTTGTCCATCTCCTAGCCTGAATCCAAACAAAACAGTGTAGTTTGATTTGTTTAAGGGTTGCAGCAACACACATGCTTTAATAATTATTTTTAAACAAATAACATTATGCATGTGGCACATGAAATGTACAACAGATGGTTTAGATGATTTTATTTAATTTGTTTATAAATTTCATTTTAAGAAATATCTTTCTCTATTTCTTGTGCACATGGAAAAGATAGCAGAGGTATTATCACTTTTACAGTGCAAGCAGAGAGGGAGAAATAATTTTAGTGCTTCTGCACTTTTACACATACCATAGTGATGCTTAGGCATTATCTGTAAATTGTTATTAATAGGCACCTAATGCGCACAAAAGTATCGAATAGATGATAATTCGTCATGCTTTTTCCACTTTCTCTCTGTTGCCCCTACTGGTTCTTGGAAGACGAAGGGATTTAAGGGATAGGGACCTTCACTTGATTCACTTCTACTGTGGCTTGCAACTTTTTTTCATTATACATTAGTTGATGTAACGCCAGTGCAAACATGGATTATCCTTAACTATGTGAACAGGTTTATACAGCAGAAAGTAGTATTTGGAATCACATTTTTGGCCCCATGATGCCTCCTTGGAATACCTTCACTGTACCTGGCTCACTCTTCTAGTTATGCCTTGAATAAAACTTTGTTGCCCTTAAAGGGGCTACCGGACTCTAACTTTATTCTCCTACTGCCTTTTCTAGATTGTTCTCCACTGCTGCGTCCTCTCATGACATAGGCTTTCAGAAGCAATCAAAAAGTCTCTCTATTTTGATCCTGAGGGCTTCAAGCTGAAATGGCTTGGGGTATTATTGTACTGTATTAGTTTGTTAAATATGGTACACTGTTCTAATGTCTGTTACAAGTTGCTGAGCAAACTTTATTGCTTGGTTCATTGTAGGCCTCCCTGATCTTTATGTAAGGTATGTGTGTGTCATTTTAAAATAACTAACAAGATATATTGATGCTTGCCATTTTTTCTCAATATGAAAGAGCTTAAAGTCCATATTTCCATTGTAGCATCTTCTAATTGTTCTTGTTTTTCAATACCATTTACAATTTACTGCTTATAATCTGTGTGAAAGTTGGCTACTTTTCAGCTATGCTACTTGAGATAAAACATGGAAACTGGTTAGGTTGCCAGATACCCTGATAGGCATTTCAAAGGAAATCTTAATTTTCAACTTCAATAAGTATTCCAACTGTTCCCTATTGACCACTAATCTTAATTATGCTTTCAGGGCTCTCAGGTCTCAGCAACTTGTATGAATCAAACATATTTACTAGGAGAAAATTCATTTTTATCTAAGGTGACAAGATTGTCAAAGTGTGGTATTCCAAATATGATATAAACTGTCTCACAAACTATTTCATCAGAGGCTGTTAAAAGCAACATAGGCTCTTAAAAGAATAAGAATTGCTTCACCATGTGTGACAGAGTCTACTGCAAACTGTGGGAAGTTCAAGTGAAAGTTAATGATCTTTTTAAAAAATACTGATGTATTTTATGTTTTTTTCTTGTTCTCTCTCCCCATTTCTGTTTAGGGCCAGGGAAGAGGGTGGGAGCTTATGGGTGGGAGAGTAAGTATTTTTTACATAATATGATTTTTAAAAAGTAAACATCACATTAGAAAGTCCTATTATGCTAGTGGCAGTGAATTCCATAGAAGTGGCATTTTTGGCATTAGCAGCCATGGATTTCTTTGTCCTGGCCCCTTCTTTACATGAAGCATGAAGCAACATTGGTCAGGGCTGGAAACATTTCAGCCAATAGGGAAGGGCAACAAGGTTAAAGGCAGCAAGCTATACTTTCTTTTGCTGCTTGCTCTGACCCAGCCACCATCCTGTGGTATATTACAGGATTAGCCAGTTGCTTGTAAAAGGACCAAACAAGAATTTTGAGGGGTATCCCCTGATGGGTAGTTTAGGTAACCATATTGTTGCCTGCATCACATTTTCACTATGAGGAATGTGTGTGTATGTTTAGGTTAAACATGCCTGGTCTTTGACTGGTCAGGCTATAACAAGATGACAGGAATAGGACAAGTCGTTCATGACAGGTGGAGATAATTGAAAAGGATCCTGAGGCATCAGGCTTGATGGAGAATTGTGTCCTGAACAACCCATTGCATGCTTTGCAGCTGAGTGAGATGAAATGGAGTGTTGTAGGTGATGAGCAACATTGTTCCAAACCAGGTGGTGCATTGGGGGAAGGGATAAGGCTCAGCACCTCTCAACTTATTGCATGTCCAGGCATGGATGAATAAGGCTGGCAAAGCTGCTGACCAAGTTTGGAGCCAGGCTGGATCCGTCCAACAAAGGCAGCCATTGGAGGACCGTTTAGCTCAGCTCATCCTTAAAATAGCATATTTTAATAAATTATTATGTAGATCATGTATTTACATAATCTAGTTACCCCCACACTGTTATCATGTCCTTATTTGGGGGGACTGTTCCTGGGATACTCCTACCTTGTCTACACAGGAAAATATAAAGCAAGAGGATTTACAAGGTGCCATATAAAGCAATGTCATTTATGCAAATGCATAGAAAATGTCTATTGAATCAAAGAGAAATATCTCTGCATTTAGGAGAGCATTTACTAAGACTAGGGATGTGCATGAACTGGGAAAATGGTGGTTCATGTTTGTTTCCAGGTACCCCCAGGAAAGCTCAGCTTCAGTTCTCATGACAACTAACTCTTCTCTCTTCATGCAACAGAATGAGAACTCCATGATTGGCTCCCAGGGCTGCCAATCAAACTATGGACAACTGCTTTGGTGTTTTTAGGGTTCTCCACAGCTCTACCCTCAGTGTTGCCTAGGAATTGATTGAATTGATGCCAGGCTGTACGGAGAACGAGCCACCTAAACCTCCATGGAAAAAAGGTGGTTCGTTTTTAGGTTTGGGAATGACGTCACGTAACTAAACAAACTGGTTCAAAAAACACCACGAATCAGCCTAGTTTGTGTTCAAACTGCCGTTAGTTTTTTGTTTCATGCCCATTCTTAGCTAAAACATTTAAGAGAAGCTTTGTATATGATGGAAATGTGTGAGGGGAACAAGAAATATTTCAGGTTTTCAATTTCTGTGTTTCTCATGCATGTAAGCAATTTCTGGGCTTCTAATATACCTTTGAAAAATTATTTATATATGTTATATGTAGTACACCTTTTTCACTGGAACTCATGGTGGATTACCCAGAAGAGATCAATAAAATCAACAGAATGGAACATCCAATAGACCATGCAATTGGATTTGACGTAGAAGTCTAGAGATGACCACAGATCAGAAACAATGGTGATGCAAAGCATACCATGACACATTAAGCTATGCAAAATCACATAGTATGAACCTACTTACAGCAACAGATAGTGTGAACTACACACAGTGGTATAGTCCACAGTCCCTAAACTTTACCCAAAGCTTCTTTCTGAAGCTTCAAATTCTGGCAGCATTAATGCTGAAGTTCCATTCCAGATGTGACTAAAGAGCACAGAGATAGGATAGTCAAGGCACTTCTGCTTCCACCTACCTCATTCTCCCTCTTCAAGCCTCAACACATATTAAAAAATAAGCATTCAACAAGAAGCTTCAACAAATCAGGAATATGGAAATGGGAAAAGGAGTTTGTTATGCAACATATGCTTTCTCCCTCAAAATATCTATTGCTGAGTGTACCAAAACAACAATAACAACAACAACAACAACAACAAGACCTTCATTCCAAACAAGTACATGTATGGCCAGGGTTCTCTGAAGAAGACAAAGCGGCATACATCCACCTCAGTTATAAACCTTGGAAAAGGCACTGATTGTAATCAACATGAAGAGCTATGACTACAATCGAATCCATGCCAGCATATTAGCTGTTGCTCAGAAAACATAATTTTATGTTGCAACAGGTAATAAGACATCTCAACAGCACTCAGAATCAGGGATGCTCACAACTTTGCAAAAATCACAATTGGCATTCTAATTTAACTTTTTGAAATACCATACTTTGCTGAATTGAGATTATCTTTTGATTGAAAGTTTTGCTTGTAAGCCGTTCTGCATGTGCGTACTGGTAGCCTTTGGCTTGGTGGCGAGGTAACTGCTATGGCCAGGTGACTTGACTATGCTTCTGGGTCACCATTAGATATCTTTTAAAAGCAGCTAAGTTAGACTGTATGTTTTGCTTTAAGAAATGTAAATATCAGGCTGAAACAGTTTTGATCTTTGCAATTTTTACATACAGAAAGAATTTATCCTTAAAACTAACATATTATTTTTACAAAACAGCTTCTCTGTAGAAGCATGCAAAAAGTATACATAAACATGTTTATATATGCAAGGACAGGGGACTAATGCGCATACTTCAAATTTTATTTTACTCTAAAGACCAACACTTGCTTCAATGCTATGGGCTTTTTTACCTTAAAGTATTGCAGTTGTTTCTCAGCATTCATTGTTCCCTCACTTTCTTGCCTCAGACAGGAATTGAAGATAAAAAGCTCGGTATCTCTCAACCACCCTTTCAGCTCTTTGATCCTGGCCTCCAGCTGCCTTACCAGGCTGCCGCTTTCAGGCGAGAGCAGGTCACGTGGACCTAACCCACTGTGCCCTACCATTGTGTCTTGGATCTTCTCTCCTAGGGTTTTCTAATGCAACAGAGAAAGAAACCATAGATTAGTTTTATGTTCCAAAGAATGTGCATCAGATAGCTGATCAGCAGTATCTTTATCTAGATAGTAACAGCATTAGTCATTTTAAATCCTTATTTAGGTAGTTTACAGTGCAATTCTAAGTGGAATTATTCCAGTCTATGCCTGTTAATTTCAAAGTGTTTAGACTGGAATGACTGCATAGGATTATATCGCTAGGACCTTGCTCTGGGTAGACAGCCATTAAGAACTAACTTGCACACAGTCACTTTCCAAGCCATTTAGTCTGATCCCATACTTATAACTGAAGTATTCTGAAGTGAGAAAGGATAGTTTGCCTGATTCAGTCAACTATATCATCCTACCAAATGGTAAGAACTTTGCATGCCAAGTGGTAAAATGGTTGTCTGTATCTTCTCTTACGTGCTCATAATATTCTATCGGCTGTTTTAGGCCCTTGTTTTTGTTTACTTAATATCCCATGTAAACAAAACATATAAAACCATGCGGATTTATCATTGGTTCAATGAATAATAACCTGAGTTTACTAGAATTTTAGAATGTTAGGACAAAAAGATGAAAATAAAAGATGATATTAAAATTCATACTATAATATATTCAGTAACTGCATTTTAAAACAAATTTAATCTATTTATTGTAATGATATTTTTAAGGTATTTATTTTAAAGTAATATAACAGAAATTCATACATTTTTAAAGGTGTTCATGGTGTATTTGCACATATTAGTTTATATGTTTAGAACAGAGATAACTGCAGTTAGACAGCAGCAATCAGGTAATGTAATAGTTTGGTGTCCAAAGGAGCTGTAGGGCCAAACTATACTGCAGGTAGATATAATTTTTAAATTTATAGTGATATTTGTGAATCACTTTTCTCCCCAAAGTAGCTTAAACCCTCATTGTGAGTGGCCAATTATAATATTACAAAGATTATGAGCAATGATAGGTGTAAGCAAAATAACTATGTTCAGAAGGGCAGGTTCCCTCAGTGGATATAACACCAGTTTACTCTTCTTCATATTTTGACAAATAATATTGGATCTAAAAATGAAATAGTATCAGATTTCTCAAGCAATGGAGTTTTGGCCACCTTCTGTGCACTGCGGCATGCCAACGTTCTTGATCTGTGAAAATTCGTTGGAAAGTACTTTGTATGTCATATGGATCTTGATGATTACTGAGTCTTGCTGTCAGAAGAAATTATTTTGGATTTGCATTTCAACTGACAAATCAAATGGATCTATGGCCCAAACTACATATTACATTACACCTGAAGGTAATGTTAGTCTACTGTCCCCTTCTCCATTGTGCTCTTGTGAGGCAGCACTTGCTGAAGTGAGATAGAACAGATATGAAAGCTGCTTTTCCTCAGAAACTTGCCAGTCATTGCTTCTTTGGGGTTTTAAACTCATGTTTTGGATGCAAACATAAGTTTGGAATGTTGGTGAAGGAAAACAAGCAATAGTTTCTGGGGGGAAAGCAGTAAGTAGGCAGAAGAGTTAAGCACTTGATTGCATAGGGATCTTCCTGAGGGCAGTAAGAAATGGAGAAGATGGGCTAACATTAAACCACATACCTTAATATGTAATTTAGCATTTGCACTGCATGCTAAGAAGTAAATTTCATTTGGAATCAATAGTTATTGTCAATTGCGGCTCATGGTGAAAGGTTGAAAGCCTAACTATGTGATTTTAAAAAAAGGTAAAGGTAGTCCCCTGTGCAAGCACCAGTCGTTTCCGACTCTGGAGTGATGTTGCTTTCACAATTTTTTTTCACAGCAGACTTTTTACAGGGTGGTTTGCCATTGCCTTCCCCTGTCATCTACACTTGCACTCCAGCAAGCTGGGTACACTCATTTGACCAACCTCAGAAGGATGGAAGGCTGAGTCAACCTGGAGACGGCTACCTGAACCAGCTTCCGTTGGGATTAAACTCAGGTCGTGAGCAGAGGGCTCCGACTGCAGTACTGCAGCTTTACCACTCTGCGTCACGGGGCTCTTACTATGTGATTAGTCCAACACATATTCGGTCATGAGTGTGTGACTGGACTTGCAACTAGACATAACTTGGAGGAACCCACCTTAAAAAGTGTTTGTTTGCTTGATGCTGCAATGGAGCACTGTGAGGGGGGAGATTTCAGGTTTCCATTCTATACCACTTTTGTCAGTGTAAAGGCCTGCAGTGGGGCCTTTCAGCCCTTGTCTTTGGCTCCATTTGTCTTTCCTAGGGTATAAGGAGCTAGGGAAAATGGGCAAAAACTCCTCCCATCTTTTTCACTGGCAAAAACAGGGTGGGAAGGAAACAAGGAGTTGCTTTTGCCCCCTTGCAGGTGAGTTGCCCCAATGTACAGTGTGCTACAAGTTTGGTTGCGCACCCATGACCCAACAGATGTCTGGTGTTTCATGTAGTTTGGTCTTTAGATGGTGGTTCTCTGGTGTCTTCTTTCAATATTCTGCAACCACAAATCCTCTGGTTTATAGATGAGTTGAAATAGCTGAAATGAAAGACTAGTCAGATAGAGGGCAGCTATTATTCAACTAGTGTCAAAGCTGACCAAGCATGAGTTTTTAAGAACTTCAACATGGCAATCATGTTTGAGAGGACTATGCAATTTTTTATTGACTGTCAGTGGTTGGCTGCATCCACATGAAGGTTTGGTCATATTTTTTTTTTCATTGAGATCAATCTACTACCTATTGTGCCAGTAAAAATCTTTGGTTTTAATGGCACATTCTTGTTAATGGTTTTTGCTTTCTGAAGCAGAGAGTGAATCCACAGGTATCACTTAGGAACTGGATCCATGTCTGGTAAAGCTAGTGAAAGCTAGTTTGCTGAAGTGAGACCTTCATGGGCTGCACTGAACAAAGAATATTTAAAGGAAGGGGTGGCTTAGGGTTAGCTCCATTCAAGTCTGTGGACAATTGTGGACTAAATGGTTTGAGAATTAAAGTCTAATAATAAGCTTTGAAACATACACTGAATTAAATCAGAAGATATTCAGCTGTTCTAAAGCATTGCACAAACAGTGTGTGTGGGAGATCATAATAGAAAAAGCAACTACATTCTTGGCAACACCCTTTTATTTTGATTACTTAAATATTGATAATTTGAAGGCTCTCAATGGAATCCAGCTTTAGCTATTGTTTTTATGCTGTAACAAAAGTAGCAGCAGGAGGTGAAATCAATGCCCTTGGAGGGTAGGGTCACAAAAAAGAATTTATTGCCACTTTTTTTGTTCTGGAACAGTTTGCAATCATAAATTCTTCATAAACAGAATACTTCAGAGAATGGTCCGTCTTCATAAATATACGACAGAGGACATCAATTTCATTTAATTCACAATTTGTGTCAGCACAGCAGATGCCAATGCCTGCCTTGATAGGGTTGTTTAATATGCAATTGAGACAGAGTAATATTCAGCACAGGGGACAAAATTTCACAGATTAAACTGTACGCACCACTGACATTTCATTCTAATGTATTTCCATTCCACACTGTTCACCTTAGATGAAAGTAATATTAAAAACCATATCTCTCTATTTTACCATTGTTAGAAGTTAAAATCCTTGTCTTTAATTTTTTTTCATGCCAATTAAAATGTAATCATGCCAATTAAAACAGTATGCCTAGTGTTGTTAGTTTCTGCTAAGTTTTTTATTAAACTAAATGAAATTGCTTATTATACATGAAATTTCATTTAAGAGAAAACATCAACTTTTTTTGTAAATGCAGAAATGAATATGAAAAAGTGATATACCCTTTCACCTTGATCTTTCTTAACTTATGAAAAGGCCTTGAGAATTCATTTTAAATGGGAGGGTACCATTTTATTTATATTTTTGAATTTGATTACATTAATAGCCGTGACGTGGATGGCCCAGGCTAGCCCAGTTTTATCAGACCTCAGAAGCTAAACAGAGGCAGCCATGGTTTCTATTTGTATGGAAGACCACCAAGGAAGTCCAGAGTCACTACACAGAGGCAGGCAATGGCAAACCACCTCTGAATATCTCTAACCTTGAAAACCCTACAGGGTTGCCATCAGTCAGGTGTGATTTGATGGTACTTTCTACCATCACCAATAAAGAAAAGTTGATTAGATGGATATCCAGCCAAAAATAACCACAAGTTTAGCACTATGTCTGAAGTAAGTTCAAGTATGGCAGGGATCCCCAAAAATGCACAGATAGCTCTGTATGTTCAAGGAACTTGGAACATTGGTATTTCAGGCAGACAACTTGGCATGTCTGATGGCAAGCTACTTTTGAAATGGAGGGTGCTTTTGTTGGTGGACTGTGGTATGTTATGTGGGAAGGACCAATCACATAAAGAAAAAATAAGCCAAACGCTTCCCCCACCAACTAAGTACCTCTAATGGATACCCTTAAAGTGTTTTTTGGGAGCTAGACCACAGTCTTTATCCACAGCAGGTGATCAGTGTTGTCCAATGCAATAGCACCAATCACCCATTTAGCTCTGCACATCTTTGATACAGACAGAGTCCCATGTGCATGGAGTCACCAGAGCAGCTCTGGTGACTCCATGCACTTAATGCTTTTAAGTACACTTCTGTACATGCATAAGTCTGCTTCAGTGAATGAGTTGCCCTTGCTGAATCAAGATATCAAAAACTCATCATCAGATGACGGTGACAATACAAACTGGGCAATGAAAGCACTGACTGCTGTAATTCTTTGTTGTTATCTAAAACCACATTTCTGTAGAATTTTCTTTTTAAAAACTGTATAAATATTGGTTAACTGTTTAAAAACAGACATAACAGCGTCATTTATTACTCATCAGTTGCAACATATAATATAGAAATAGGAAAAACTTTACACTATATTGCCAATTTGAGAATTCAGGAAACTATGTTTAAATATTTCTTTATTAGTTTGGTAAAGATTGTGCTCACACATGCATATAAGCAGAAATAGCTGATTTTTAAAAATCACCTTTTTATTTGTTTTTTTTTTTTAAATCCCTTAGAGGAAAAACAGAATAAAAAGCTAGGAAACTCTGTACATATTTTTCTCAATATAAATGTATTTGTAATGTTTAAAAATGTCTCCAATCCATTCCCTCTCCATGTGTGCAGTTAGGCCACAAACGTATGTCAATGAGTGAAGCTTTCCATATAAGGGAGGGAAAGACAGAATCAGAGACAGGATTGATTCATTGAAAAGGCAAGTAAAATTACATGCAATCTCTTACAAATATTATTCATCCTTGCTATATAATTTAAGTGCTTGATAAACTTATCCTATCCTTTATTTGAGTGAAAGCAATTAAGGAAAGAAGAGAGTACATATATTATCTTACTCTTGTGGAATCAACAATGGTATTTCCTGAATCATGCCATCATTGGTGACTGGGTAATAGGATCAGTATATCATATCTTCTGCCAGATATCTGTGTCTTACTGTTTGGCTGAGACCAACCCATTGCAGCGTGAAATAAATTATATGAATTTTTTGTTTTACTTTTCACAAATATGAGCTGAATAGAGGTACATGAAATACCTCTATCCAGCATCCTGAGACCCAGGACTTCAGATTGGTACTATATCTGCATATTGGTTTTTGCGCCATCAGTATGACCTGAAATATACAGTGACATCCCCACTTTTCATCTTAAGAGTATAGTAAATAGTTAAAGAGTAGATGTCTCTAACATGTACCTTCAGAATAAATTCTATTACCATTCACTCAAGCATGACAGTCAGTGTATATCAGATATACTGTATTATATTTGACTTGGTGCCTACCCATAATACATAGCACATTTTACTTATTTCTTCAGTATTAAACTAAAATTATTAAAGTCAGACAAGAAACAAGCAGGGAATAGGAAAAAAACAGACAAGAAAAATACTACAGTTTTGTGTGCGCGTAGGTTTTGTAATAGCGAGAGTGGCTTGTTTGAAATGTATGTAGTGAACTGAATGAAAGATATTTGTGTTTCAAATTAGAAATCAGACAGACAGCCAAGGTACAAAAAATGTACACATAACACAGAAACGGTAATAAAAATGTGAATACCCCAAGCAGTTCCCATTTTTCATTAATTGAATCCACTTTTTCAAGGAGATCTTTGGGTAGCAAAACACTACTTTTCTTCAGTGCTTCAACCTTACTCAGCAATTCCATCTTTTTGGGGTGTCTGATTGACATTTCAACACTGTACCTCTAAAATGAAAAAAAAAAAGGATTTCAGTTTGAATTTGATTTTAAACTATCATTTTCATGCTTAACATTATATATTTAATTGACTTCTAAGGTATTTTTAACATAAAATTAATAAAGTGGCCATTGCTATGATGGACCTCTGGTAGTGATGGTAATGATGGAAAGAATGCAGAGGGTTTGTTCTATTCCAACATTGTCCCCAGCACAACATTATTTCCCCATTGGACTGAATGCAACAATGGTACAGAGGGTGGGCACACAGATCCAAAGTCAACCTTAAAGGCTTGACTCCTCAGATTCTCTGGCGTATGATGTCAGTGCATAATAGACAAAAAGTTATGTCCATCTAAATCCACTGACACAAGTTTTGCCATTGCTTAAAAATCATTCCAAAGTGAAAGCTGTTTATTTGGTCTGGATACAAACTTCAGGTACACCTCACATCAATTGCAATCTGACAATAAGAGAATCTTCTGTTTGAAAAGTGGTTTGCCACAAGCCCAAAGCCTCCTTGGATTTGGAAAGCTACTTGTGGCTCTTTGTATTCTGGTTTTTGTTCCTGGGATGTCAACAGAAGGAACTGATATCTTCATCTATAAATCCTTGCCCTGGGATCTAGTTTGTGGTCATGGCAGAAGATGGGAAACCCAGGAGCAGGTTGCTATATATACATATAAGTATGTTCACAGTGGGTGCGATCAGACAGGCAAGTTGCCACTGCAGGATATCACCTTTTTAAAAGCTGCTTGATTTTGTGCCACTCCACCTCGATCAGATGGCAGCCACTAAGCCAGCATCAAAATGGTTCAGGACCATGGTTGGCTAAAGTGGCACAAGCACAGACCCATGGCTGAATTGCTCTTTTCCAAATTCCTGCTGTGTATCCACAGAAGCAGATCACACACATGTTCCTGGTCGGTTCTATGCGGGGAAGGGGGGGGTCTAAAGTGCACATCAGAGTGCGGTTGGGGGAAAAAGGATGTGCTGGAAATCAGTGGAACACACACACCACTCATGCATTTCCATGGCATGCTGGGGTGATCAGATGGCTGGAAACCCACCACGGAACCACTTCACCGGAGAAGCCACCAAAAATTGCTGGTGTCTAGTTAATCTGTATGGGAGTCACTGTAGCATGAGGTAAACACAAGTGGAGCATGGAGGCCAGGTGTGCGCATGTGATTGCACCCATTTAATCCAGAGGGGAGAAGTGGCTATGATGCACAAACTGCTCATCTGACCACAACCACTGAATCCCACTACACATGTGCCTGGGGTCCCCAGATCCTTTTATGAGAGAAGCTAGACCTCTCAGACTCAAGGGACAGAAACTGGTGTTGTCTCCATGGAATGTAGTTCATAAATTAAACACTGTGCTTTCACAAAGAAAGAGTCTAATGGTACAGAGTGGTAAGCTGCAGTACTGCAGTCCAAGCTCTGCTCACACCCTGGGTTAGATCCTGGCAGAAACTGGGTTCAGGTAGCTGGCTCAAGGTTGACTCAGCCTTCCAGCCTTCCGAAGTCTGTAAAATGAGTACCCAGCTTGCTGGGGGGGGGGGGGAAGTGTAGATGACTGGGGAAGGCAATGGCAAATCACCCCATAAAAAGTCTGTTGTGAAAGCGTTGTGATGTGACATCACCCCAGAGACTGCCTTTACCTCCCCTCCACAAAGAAATGAGTGGCAATTATTCTTGATATTGGAGAAAGTATAGGTCTAGTTGAAGACAGTGTTGCAATTTGGGCTTGGTTATTTGAGCTCTATAGTCATTATATAGGTATATTGAGCTCCATATAGTCAAAGCGAAGGTATTCCCAGTAGTAATGTATGGCTGTGATAGCTGGACCATAAAGAAGGCCAAGCGCAGAAGAATAGATGCTTTTGAGATGTGGTGCTGTTGAGAGTCCCTTGGACTACAAGAAGATCAAATCAGTCAGTCCTAAGGGAAATCAACCCAGACTGTTCCCTAGAAGGTCAGATGCTGAAGCTCAAATACTTTGGCCACCAAATGAGAAGAGAGAACTCATTGGAGAAGATCCTGATGCTGGGAAAGACAGAAGGCAAAAGAAGAAGGGGATGGCAAAAGATGAGATGGCTGGACAGCGTTACTGATATAACAAACATGAATTTGAGCAGACTTTGGAGGATGGTGGAAGACAGGAGGGCCTGGCATGACTTTGTCCATGGGGTCACAAAGAGTTGGACTCGACTGTGCAACTAAACAACAGCAGCATTTGAGCTCTTAGAAGGTTGCAGGTTTCATCCACTGCCAACCTTCTTGTCAACTGCAGCCAGTTGCAGCCAGTTTATTCTCTCATAATATACTTTCACTCTTTCTCTTGTGCTCTCTTATATCATTTCCTTTTTCAAATTCAATATTTTAAAAAAGAGATTTGAAGAAGCAGTGCCAACATTTACCATTTATTTGGAGCCTCATATGAAGCACAATTATCCAAAAAGCATTTAAAAGGTCTACATAAATCATGCATAGCTATTAGCAAATTGCACGCTAAACATTACGCTTCCTTTCTCTGAAACTCAATGTAGAAAACTACTCCTGATGCTTTTGTAGAAAAAAATTAAAATCAAGGATAACTATAACAAAGTCAAAGTAGAGCAAAGAATGTTTAAAACATGGGTGCTTATTCCAGATCCATGAACACGTACTCTGACAAAACAAAACAAAAATACAATTGGAGAGTACTTACAGAAAATAAGAAAGGTGTGAAATCACTGTTTCAGCTAATAGATCCTCAGCATTTGCATGAATATGTTTGCATATTGTTAGTTTCATATTTTAATCTTTCATTTGCACTACACAGGAACATTATTTATATTTTGCCAACTTCAAATATTAGTCATTTGTGGATCACAGAGCAAAATGTTTTAAATGAGGTGATTTAAAGCATTTCTCATTATTAATGAACACTGATCAGGTGTTGGTGTATCCAAAATAAGTATGAATATGCATAGCAAACAACCAAAGAATTGTCAAGATTTACAACAAAAAATCCCTTGTCTTTTAATATACGAAATGAAACAAGAAGCTGCAGTTTCTACAAAATGTGCATTAACAAGGGGCAATCAGGTTTGGAATTGCAGAACTGGATCATACAGCAGATAACCATTTTCTTTGGCTAAAATTGCCAACAAGTATGCTTGTTGGCTCGATATGATTGCCTTTTTCAACTGGAAAGGGTGAGCAGAAGAGATTACAATCTGCTTTATGTAATCTGATTTCTATTTAAAGATGATATAGCTGAAAAGGATTTACATAATTATTTCTGTAAGTATGCATAATATCAAGGGAAATCTAGAGTCCATTTCAGGTATGCACTAAAATCCAGTTGGTTTTACGTCTTTCCTTTCACCAAGTGGATTAATAGATGAAGGGAGTCCTCTAGCTGTCTGACACTGTTGTGGAGTTGGCTAGTTAATATTATTTTCACCTGTGATAGGCAGGGCTCAGCTGCTGTTAGTTAAAAAAGATTTTGGAGATGCTCTTAAGAGGTAGAAAATCAATAACTAAATAAAACTAGCAGGATTTGCTTCTTTGCAACAGCGTTCTAGTTCTCATGAAGACCTTGTCATTCAATGTCCGTGCTCAACTCCCCCCACCCTCGGAGTTTGCTATGTAGCATATCATGAAGGACCTCATGATAGATGCTATAAAAAGATTATTACATTTTTAAAAACACATAAATAGGCTTTGAATATATGCTTTCTATCTTCCTCACTGTATAACCTATGGTATAAACAGCATGATGAAAGATGATGATTGATAGAAAATGCATTATACACTACCTGGAAAAGCTGCAAAAATCCATTTAATTGCAAGATGTAGTGGTTATGGGAAGAACAGTCAGTATTGTTTTGAGATATAGAAATTAAAGTGAAGTTATTTATTTCTATGTGAGAAAAGTACTTACTGCACTGCTGAGCTGAGATTCTGATAGCACTACATGGTACTGCTAATGCTTTTTTTTTTTTTTTACCCATCAAACACCTCCACTCTCAGGCAAAATTAGCTACCCAGCTCTATCAGTGCTGCACAACCCTAGTCTAGTAGGGCTTCTTTATCCTGTGGTGAGAAGATAATTTAATCTTCATATTCATTCTACCCTCAGCATTAAGTGAGCAAAGGCAACTCCATTGTGACAGACTGCAAATGTTATGATATAGATTACTCTTCAGTAGCCAAAAATGAGATTAAGAAATTTAAAAGTCAGAGCATTTCTGCTACCTTCTCTCTTCTCATTCCTTCCAACAATAGCTGCAATAAATAAAATGATTAATATTTCATTTTCTACTGCACCTGCCTTACAAAAAAATCCTTCCAATAAATAGTTTACAGTGTATGGTATGTTATGCACTAGGAGGTACTTTATATTTTGAAGCTATACAACAGGGAAAAAAATTAAGTTAAGTACCATTGTGTCTTCCCTTTTATACCTGTCTTTTCAGTTCCTAAAATGTTTTTTTTTTTTTAAAACACTAAGTAAACATAAATATATGTATGTTGTCATACATATCTTTTAAAAAGAGTTCTAAAGATAATTTCACATGTAAATGTAAGAATAGACTATCTTGAGAAACTTGTGATGCATGTTTCCTGAAGTTTGTTGCTCCCCCCTCGAAAATACTCTCACTCTCTGTGTATGTGCGTGCATGTGTGTGTGTGTGAAAAATCACACCCCAAAATTCTGTCCAAATAGAGAGTGGAACAATGCCTCGAAACAGCATTAATTGTCTCCATGGAAACCAGAAGAATAAGCCATTTTGAAACTGGCCTAGAAGGCGCTCATCGAGTAACTAAAGCATTTTTTCTGTCTCCTTTGGTGTTAAGGAACAAGATGCCTAGTCACTGAGAGGTCAAAGAAAGAAATCATCATGAAAGGTTTGTAGATCATGAAAGGTTTGTAGATGTCAACAATGTGGTAAATAATAATAACTGACTTTGCAAAACCTGTACACATTTCATAACATAGTAAGACCTTAATGCATAATCTTTCTGAAAGAGAAACATCACAAAAATATGATCGGGGCTAGGATCCATATTCTCTCCCTGCAGTGAAACGTTAGGGCAGTATTATGCGGCCCTTGCTCCTAAAGCTCCCTGGGAATTCTGTTGTTGTAATAAAACTTCAGAAGAAGAAGAAAAAAAGGCTGCATGATGGAATTCAAAATAATGCTCTAAAAGCACACAGAGAGATTAAGACATCCATTGTAAGACTTTTGTATGGTGCTTCTGTTGGTTATTGTGAAAAGAGACTAGACATACTGAACACACTGTAGAGCTGCAGCTATGAAATTCAGAAGAATTAAACAAATAAAAAGTTGTCCATTATTAGAAGTATATACAATTTAAGTGTTTTGGGGTTGGGTTTTTTTTTTTTTACATTTTCCCCAATATATTTTATACTTAATTTAATGGCACTACAATGCTCACTAAGTTCAGGAATTTACTATGTCTATGATTTACTTCAATCATGCTGTGAAAGTTTTTAAAAAAACAATTCTCTGCTGAAGAAAAATAATTGCCATACATAAATACAGATGCGTCCCAGACACATACGTGTCATTTGCAAAGCAAATGAAAGTGCTCATTATTTGTTACCCTGTCTTGTGAATCCACTCTCCTCGTATGTTCATTAAACTTATACATTAAAACATGCAGATGCATATAATCTGTTATTTTGTCTGTCATCTGTGTACATATACACTCATATTGTGCTTTCTGGTTAGTGTTTGTACTCTTCATGCCTAGGCTTCATGGTGGCCCCTTAGGAAGCCCATGCCTAATGCCATTCATTGATGAACAAAGACTCTTTTTATTCCGAAGTCCAGGGTCCAAAGCTCAGCTGTATACATGCAGAGTGAAGGAATCTGCTAGAGGCTAGACTACCCTTCAAAACGGCTCTTAGACATCCACCTTTTTCGTAATACCAAAGCGAGACATTTTACAAACAGTCCAGAAGCTTGGTTATATTTCATACACAGTCAATGCAACCAGAATGTCTGGACAGTGTTCAGGTCCTTGGATGAGTGTTTTGTCTAGACAAATAGCAGCCATTATTCCTTTATAACTTGCATTCTCCTACTATCAATTTATAGCAAATAATTGCACAGGGAAATTATAAGGACTCCTACAGTTGTCCTTGTAAATTAATAATAGGTTCTCTTGATTGGGATAAATTTGCTGCTGAGCCTTGGATTTTTTTAAAGTGCTATGTCATTTAAAATTGCCAGAACTCACACAACAAATTACATTTGAGGCCAAGAATTCGTTTTCTTCTCCTATCTTATTCCATTCGCATGATCTAGAAATCACATTACATTGGCCATGTATTGTTAATTGGACATGGATTGCATTATTTTTAATATAAATCAAACTACAAATATTAAAATGAATTGCAAATCCCCTAATAGAAGATCATAAAACAATCTTTTTAAAAGTATCTCTCATTAATAATTTAATTCCAATTATATCACTCTGAAAACTCAAGGAGGAGACCAGTAACTTATTCCTATTAAGTCTCTTTTGAGAACAAATGAAAAACACAGCTTTGTTTATACAGAAAGATGAGTGCTTTTGCAACTGCAAAACAAAACAAAAACCTGATTTTGTTGCAAGATTTTCAGGTACAAAATGTAAAATATATAGAAGCCACCTGATCCTTCCTGGGTATTTTTTAATTAATCTTAGTTTTCTGTTGCTATGCCACTGACATAATTCTATTAAAGGAAGACTTTAATAACTTTTTCAACTAGTTTTTCTTCAAAATAAAATAGAACATTTATACCACTTGCTCTGCTTTTATGAAGGAAGGTGATCCAAAGCCATTTAAGTTTTATTGTAACTGTAATTTCTTTTTTTGCCCTTTAATGAGTTTATATTAAATATTTAATACTGTTTAGGGCATATCCAGTATCACCAAAAACAGTTATATTCCCAGCAGTCCCACTGTTTCAGGCAGAAGGCTTGATTGATCCTCCTTGCCTGAATTGAGTAGAATGAAAAGAAGCAGTTGGAAAATAGCTGCAATCATTTAATGCAGATGACCTCTGACAGGCTCACAGCTCTTCTATCTGAACAGAAATTTGCATGGGGTCTCTGTGCAGAGGAACAATGTAACCTAAATGGTAGACAATCTTTATTCTAATGAAGTGGGTGTCAAGGTCAATGTAAAACTGCAATGATAAATGGTGCACCACTAGGCAAGAGAAGTTGCATAGGCATTGTACTGCTTTCACATTAATTGAAGGCTGAAAATGCATGGAGTGAAAGCGCAAGATTCTTCTCACCATCATGTGTTAATACAAAAAAACCCCACATGTTTTTCTTCAGGATTCTGGACCACTGATATGAATCTTATTGCAACAACCACAGCCTCAAAAATACAATAGCTTTACCCAATAGCATGGAGGGGTGGGGTGGAGGTTAAAACAGGAGTTTTTATTATGTTGCTTTATTTCTAGACTAACAACTTCAACAATCTGCTCTGAGTGCCAAAAGAATAACAAGTCTCCAGACACCTAATGTAATTCCCATGATCCTTTTGCTGTTTAGGAGATCTGTCTTTAATTAGTTCCAAACAAGCAACTCTTTAGACGGCTCTTCATTAGAAACCATTCCTTCTGAAATAACTTTACCAAAAAAACAAAACCGTAGTTGTACTCTGATATTATTATTTTCTCTGTTCTAAGTCCCCTTGTTAGTATACAGTTAACATCTTCAGGTGTCTTTTGTCCTGAATAAGAATTAGACCAGTAAAACTGGGTTTTGTAATGCAAAGGGTTGTGTGCCAGGAGTAGGAACTAAACTATAATCTGTTATTGTAGCTTTGTCAAAATGGCAATGCAGCTATAATTATGGCACTTCATCAGTCAATCATGTAATTTGTAGAAGGCAGTACATTTTGTCCCTTAAAAATGTGGAAGACTGTAATCTGCTTTTTTAAAATCCTGAATCGTTTAAGCCTGTTAAAAGTATATTGTTAGATAACATACTCATTAGCAACCAAGGATTTCTGCATCACCTATTAAAACTGGAAATGCCGTTACACCATTAGATGTATATCATCTCTTTGCAACATTTCCAAAAGCTGTGTGTCCTGCAATTCACTTTTAAAATTTTTGTGTGGTGTTTCTCTAATATATGTTCCAGTAGTAATATGTTATTTGCACAATGCTCTCCAACATTTTAAATGGAATTGGCTGATGTTATATTTTTTAAAGTTGTTGTATGAATCAGGTATGTTCAATGCATTACTGAAGTTACTCTGAGTCACAGAGTTCTCAACATATGAGAGCAATTACGCATTTAAGTAGCCCAAATGAGGTCAATAGAAATCTCCTCTGTGTGCCAGTGAGATATGCTGGCCATAAATTTTGAACAGTTCTATTTTTTTCATCAGCTTAAGCTCTCCTGTTAAAAAATAATCATAAAAAAAATAAAAATCGACATTACCATTAGAGCCAGTGCCTGTCACAACGCAAAGTATTTGTGCTACTTTCAATACTTTGCATTTGCATAATATGGGAGGAATGAAACATTGAAATCCTTACAACAACCTTGTAAAGTATGCAAATAGTATCATTTCCATACTATAGACAGGCTAAAATAATGGCTTGCCTAGGAAAGCTTGTATGTGAGTTGGTATTGAAGCAGGTACTTCTGAATGCTGACACTAAAGTATACCAATATATTTGTTTAGAATTTGTATGGTATAATAGAAAATGAATAAATGCAAAAATTAGCTTTAGTTGTTCTTGAGTAATTGCAATTTTAATTCCAACCATTCTACTCAGTGTCTCACATTTAGCAATTCCTGTATGATATACTGTTTTCATAAAATCCATGTTCAAGATATTGTAATGAAGAGAATATACTCCTGGTTTTAAAAAAGCATATTGTACAGAAAATGTTACTGATGAAACTATTTAAAAAACTGTACAGCTTCATCTGTGTGTGATTTGTCAGGTCTGAAGCTTTGACGTGCCCAAGGGGCAGACCCCAGCGGGGAGTAGGCTGCAGAGCTAAATAGCTGTGAAAGAAGTCTTAATGTAGGATGGAATTCAAACTAACCTTGACATGACCTCAGGAAAAATATGCAAAAAGTAAAATGAATGCACTCTGCAAGATACATCCTAATTTTGTGGCCAGGCTGGTTAGTTTCACAAACATAACAGAGACTTTAAAAGCAAAATAAAATACCAAGCAAGCAAGGAGGAAACACAGGAATTCAGAGTGAAAATTTAAGCAGGCATGATGCGTTACTGTGGAGGCATGTGAGCAATTTGGAAGCAATCCAAATAAAAACCAACACTGAACAATATTGTTGTCAGGCTGTCTATTCAGGAAAATTGTTTTTTTTTTAGGTTGAATATAAATGACACAAAGCCAAGATTACATCACTGAGTTACAAAGTCTGTTGTGGCTTTAAGCTGAACAAGCGCCGCAGATCTACTGGCTAATGGTGGCTATTCAGCAACAAGGTTTTAATGTTTTGTCCAACTTTTTGCATTATATATACTGATTGAAAAAACCCTAACAAATCTGCTTTATTCTAGAGCTGTCAACTTAATACATATATGATACAAATAACACAACTTTCTGTAGTTAAATAAATAAGTGTACACACTAGTTTTTGGTATACTTTTGTCTGTATTGTTCTCCTGGCAGAAACAGCTTAACTTTGGCTATTCCACTAAATACATGCACATTTTAGTTGATTGCTAGTTTATTTTGAAATCTGTGGCTATCTTTGTTATTCTGCACTATTAGCAAATTTTGCTAGAGTATATAGCTAAAACATAGTTTGATTTCCCAGAGTCTGGATTAGTACAAGCTACTTCAGCGACTCAAAATACTTGTGAGCATGCCTGTGGCTGTAGTGGAGTGCAAGAAGTAACAACTCACCCAACCATGTCTCTGCACTGCATGATGGCAGAATTTGCCACTCTACATACAGGAAATTTACAGGAAGAAGCATTACACCTAAGGATGGCCTAGTTCAAAGGTTACTTCCTCCATGCAGTTGTGCCTATAGAAAGGGCATCCCACAGGAGATTAAATTTAGCTGTAAAGGCAGTGCCACCGCAAATGGTAGAAGCGTAACTAATTTAACACAAAAAGACTGCTTTCTCACTCATGTTGCTCCTTCCCCAGGCTTCTGTTTTCCCTTGGCACAAGCGATCGATTTCCCAACAGCTGCTCCACAGGCACATGTTGACATGGAGCTCCTTCCAATTCCCTGTGTGGCATCGTAATCCTTAAAAGACAGCATCACAAAACCGAATGAGGAGCTGGAGGGAGCCCCACATCAAAATGTGGCAGTGGAGCAACTGGTGGGAAATTGAACACTTGTGTCAGCAGAAACAGAAGCCTGGGGGCTGAGCAACACTAGTGAGAAACTGATCAAAATTTAAAGGATGTGTCTGAATGCAAACCACACATAGGCCAGACTGCTCATTGCTATAACAAGTCTAACTTCTGCTTTTTTTCCTACATTGCAAATAATTGCAACTCACTAAAACAGCAAAAGAGAAAAACCAAAAAGTTCACTGAAAAGCATGCAAATAATTTAAGCCCCACATATGAAACTGTTCTTAAACCAGGTATCTGTTAGAATCCAAACATCTTTGCATTTCCTATTAATTCAGAGGAAATATTGCTGCCAAACAATATTACAACTGCTTTTTCACTCATTACAGAGGTACATTTTGCATGTTTCAAGCACATGTACAAAATTTCATATACCTTATTCAATTTGCCTGCATACATTTGCACGTCTTATGCAATTTATGTATTGTTGCTGGACAAGGAATAAAGGAATATCCTTAAATGACCAATAAAATCAATAAAATGTATATATAACCATTCTGATCCACATCCCTGATCTGTTTTAGTACTAAATATTTCATCTTTCTTCAAAACCTTACTGAAGCAACAAGTCCCTGTATTCACAATTTTCCTGAATAATTTTGCCTGAATTCTATATTCTAACAGAATGTTGTTACAAACTGAATTATGTTTGGTATACAATCAGGTATTTAAAATGTTAGTGGTTGAAGTATTTAATTCTTAACCAAAACTTGAACTTTTTAAAATAGTTATTAAGTAGCATTAACACCCTGTAGTGCTGGGGTGGCCAAACTTGCTTAATGTAAGAGCTACATAGAATAAACGTCAGATGTTTGAGAGCTGCAAGACATTAACAAATACTACACACATGTCTTTATTAAAGCTCTTAATACTTTTTTTGCACAGAAAGATAGTACTATGCTCTTTACAACATGACAGTGCTAGAAGACTTTTAAAGAACAAAAGCTGGGGATAACAGTCCCCATAAGACCAGCATAGCGAAAGGTTAGGGAATTTTTTTTATGCCTTGACACCAAGGTTAGTAAATACAGCTCCTACAAGAGCTATGAAACTAAGGGGGAACTCTGCACTGCCCTCTTTAATTTTGTCTTTCCTTCCAGTGACTCCCTCAGTTCTTGAACTCTCTTTCCCTGCTCTTGGTGACCTCTGTGGTGGAGGAGAAGAGCTTGCAAGCCTGCCTATTTTCCCCTTCTTCCCTGGTTCACACATGGCAGAAAGAGTTGCCTAGCTATGGGTCAGCGCTCATAGGCTGATTGAGGTCCTGATGCTAAGCACGCTTCCTGGAGAGTAAGCCCAGGGCTGGTGTATGGGAGTTGGTGAGGGAGGTGGCTGCATGGGGTGCCACCTTGCTGCAGGGACTGGGTGGATGCCCCTCCCCATCCCCGCTCATGCCGACCCCTGCAGTGCCTGCCCAGCTCCCTCTGAAGCAGAAGAGGGCTGGGCAAGGGGCGGGCCGAGCCATGCGTTCTCGAAGAAAGAATGTGCAGCTCGGCCTGCCCCTTGCTTGCCCCCTCCCACTTCAGAGGAAGTCAAGAAGAGACCGCCTCCTTCTCTCTTCACAAAAAAGAAGGAGGCAGCCTCTTCCAGGCTCCCTTTGAAGTGGGAGAGGGCTGGGCCAAGCGTTCATGAAAATTGCGTGCGGCCCGATGACTCACTTCTGGTAATGTCATTGGGCCACACATGCATTGCATGTGTGAATAGGGTCCTTGTGGGGGCAGGGATCTGCTTGGGGCACCAGAACCCCTAGAGCCAGGCCTGTGTAAGCCTGCATTAAGTTCCTCCTCAACCTCCTGGAGCCACACAATATGTGTGAAAGAGCAACACATGGCTCCTGAACTGCAGTTTGGCCACCCCTGCAATACTAAATACTAAGCCTAAAAGTGTCAAAATAGATGGAATAACCATAGGCATTCAAATGTAATCCAGATGTTTGTCTTCCAGTTCTATTCACATTTACAGAAACATGAGGTCTCTGAGAAACACAATGTGTACATTTCATTAGTGACTTTTAACCTCCAAATTGGAAGTTTTGCTAAATTTTACTGTGCAAATAATGGTTTGTTAAAGACAAATGCAATACAATGCAAATTTACCACCTTTTTTTTTTGCACCAGTAGTTTACCTGGTATGTTTCTATTACCTGCAGTTTCTATTATCACCTACTGCCATATCCCTGGTATTCCTTGGAACACGCCCTTCCAAATACTAGCTATGACTGATCCTGCTTAGCTTCTGAGATCTGACAAGATCGGGCTATCCTGGGCTACCCAGGTCAGTCAGTCATATCAAATATTGTCAAGTTCACAAAATTGACAAAGGCCATGATCCAGCAACAGAATATTATTAAGAAGCCCCAGTTGATAGCAAGGCCATGATCCAGCAACAGTACATCATAAAGAAGCCGCATTGATAGTAATTTAAGGACATCAAAGTGCATTAGTTTGCCTGAATTATGCTGAATTTTTAAATCAATGAGCCTTTAAAACAGCTATTTACTGTAACTGCTACAGTAAATTACCTAAAAAAATCACTTGTTAAGTTAGAATAAACTTAACAACAGTGATGTTTTAGATAATTATACTAAAAAAAAAAATAACAGCAGCTGCCTCAGCTAATTTTTCAAATGTTTTATTCCAAGTAACAAACTAAATTTTAATTTACTTTAGAGGCTTTCAGTCAGGGTTATAGTATAAAGCATACATTTAAGGCATATATTTTTTTAAAAAGAGTGTGAGATATAAATATTTCAAAAGAGTCTACAGTACTTTATATTGTAGGCCACATTAACGGCCACAATGGTAGAACAGTGACCCTATTAAATGTAATTTTTCAGAACAATGGTGATTGGCATTAGATTTTGACATTTGAAAAATTACCATTATATTGATTTTGTTCTTTGCATTTTAAATAATCTCTTGGAAAAAGTGACACTGTCAGAAGTTAGCTGTCATTTGGTAAAGCTATTAAGCACTTAAAGAAAAAAAGCCAGAATATTTAAATCATGCAATATAATCTTTAAGGACATTACATCTGTATTCAGTTTCACACCCTTTCACTCAACAAGCAGATAAATTCTATTAGTAGAAACATATTTACCAATGCTTAAGAGAAGACACAGAAATTCTATGTCACATCCACAAAAAATTCCAGTGGGAGATAGTTTAATAAATATTGTTGTATTATGAAAGTTTTAAGATCTGAACCAAACTATGCAATACACAATACAGTGTGGTAGGCCACCTGGTGGTCAAGTGAATCAATTAAAGTGGAAAGAAACATAAGCAAAAGATTGTTCTGATAAATTAAAACATGTACAAATGAATTACCAATGAATTGAATTATGTACAAAAATATAGTTATAGCTGGAATACATAAGAGAAAAACAACTACTGAAAAGGCAGCAAAGTCTCCATAGGGCAACTTATTCTGTTAAATTGTTAATCAGAAAGTCACATTTAATGGAGAAATGAGAAGTGATGGCAAACAAGTTTTTAATTATTAGATGATAATTTTTTGCATGTGTAGAGAGGTGGATGATGCATAAATGAAATACTTTTAAAGATATTGTTGATACAGCCGCCCTAAGCCCGCCTTGGTGGGGTAGGGCGGGATATAAATCGAGCAAACAAACAAATAAATAAATAATAAATACCTGGAACAACTCCCAAAAGGTGCAGCCCCCTTTCCTGATAGATGGATGCATATAATCAGGAAAATATTTGATATACATATGGAAAGTCCTGACTATATCAGTGTCGTATACATTTTGTAATGGACCCAATGACAGCTCCATGGGATGCTTTAAGGAGGGAAAAACAACATGGAAGGAAGGTTGCAGTAGTTTATGCCCACACATCCAGGTCACTAACTCCCACTGAACTTCTAAGTTCTTGTGTCTTTGCTCAATGAATATGAGGACCTGCAATGTTTGGAGAGGCACAAGCTGGTTTTGAGAACTACTCTTGGGAAGAACTCTGGCTCCTGAATCCTTAATTCTAGGGTAGAAGATGGAATTTTTACAGGTACAGTTTGTCTTTGTGACAAGCTGAGTCTGCTAAATTTCCTTTTCTGCACAACTATTAAAGTTGAGAACTTTCTTCATTTACATCCAATAAGCACTATCCTGAGTTCTAGGTAAGTTAACATCAAGGAAACATAAAACTAACACAACCACACAAGATAGCCAGTTTGGTGTAGTGGTAAAGAGCACTGGAGAACCAGGTTTGATTCCCCTATCTTCCACATGCAGCTGCTGGGTCAGTCACAGTTCTCTCAGAGCTGTTCTCTTAAGAGCAGTTCTCCCAGAGCTCTCTCAGCTCCACCTACCTCACAGGGTTTCTGTTGTGGGGAGAGGAAGGGAAAAGAGACTGTAAACCCAGGGCTGCCCTAGACTGCCTGGCATCCTAGGCAAGGCTAACTTCTGGCAACCCCACCCTCCTGCAGTGATAGTCGCCAAGTCATGTGAGGGGTGCATAACTCAGTGCCCCCAGAAGGCCAGTGCCCTAGGCAATTGCATAGTTTGCCAAGTGGCAGAGCTGACCTTATGTAAGCCCCACCTACCTCACAAGGTGTCTGCTGTGCGGAGAGAAAGGGAAGAAGATTGTAAGCTGCCTTGAGACTCCAAGTGAAGGTTGGGGTATAAATCTTTCTTTCTTTCTTTCTTTCTTTCTTTCTTTCTTTCTTTCTTTCTTTCTTTCTTTCTTTCTTTCTTTCTTTCTTTCTTTCTTTCTTTCTTTCTTTCTTTCTTTCTTTCTTTCTTCCTTCCTTCCTTCCTTCCTTCCTTCCTTCCTTCCTGTTGCTTCAACAGCTGCTGACAAAGTACAGGTCACCAGAATGGTAATACTGAAGGATCTCAAGTTATGCTGTCAGGAGTGGCTCAGGATTTCGTAAGTCTTTCTCTTGGCTAAGTGTGTACAACTGGAGTCAGGGCCAGGGTCCTTTTCATGTGCTACATGCTTTATCACTATCAAAATGTTCCTGCTGTCCACTCAAAGGTGAATATTGTACAAATTATCATAGAACATGCTGTATCAATATGTATCTTAGTAAGTTCCCATGGTAACTTTTTATAATATGAGACAGATTTAATTAAGCACACACACACACACACACATATAAATAAGATTTATATCCCATCTTTCTGCCCTCACAAGGGCAAATTAAAACATACACAGTAAAGCCACATTTTAAAAAACCATCAAAACTAACAACCCCCTTTATCATTAAAACCAGAGCTAAAAATATATACAAGGACATTTTTAAAAATTAAAACATTGGCAGGAAAGGGATTACTGAGGGAATGCCTAATGAAACAAACAAAAAAATACCCCTGCTGGTGGATGATGACAACAGAAAGGAACAGATAAATTTCCCTGAGGAAAGAGTTCCAGAGTTTTGGTGCCACAACTTTTATGGGTTGCCATCCACCTAATCTCAGAAGGCTATGGCATCTGAATGAGAGCCTCTAAGGCAGGGGTTCTCAAACTACGGCCCGCGTGCCAGATGCGGCCCGCTGAGGACGTTTATGCGGCCCGCTGGGTTATGGCAAAATCAGACCGGAAGGGACGTTTGACCTAAACTCGCGTTAGCAACGCACACTTCCGGCACTGGGCTGAGGCGGCGGAGACAGAGTGTGAGGTGATACCGAGGTGAGGTGAGTTCCCAGGCCGGGGTGTGTGGTGTGGGGAAGGGAGAGAGATGCAGAAGACGGAGAACTGACGGCCCGCGGCCTTGTACAGTAACGGCAGTCCGGCCCTCCAACAGTCTGAGGGACAGTGAACTGGCCCCCTATTTAAAAAGTTTGAGGACCCCTGCTCTAAGATTACTGTGGTGGATTCATAAGGGAGTAGGCAGTTCTTCAGGTATGTTAGTCCCAAGCCTAGGTTAGATTGTCTTTGATGATACTCCTCTTTCACAGGCATTGAGAGGTAAACTTTTCTTTTGCTCACAGAGAGCCTCCTAGCCTTGAACAACTTCTCACCCACAATAATGCACTTTCCAACACAGCCTGGTCTTTGAGGCCAGAGCCTGAATTAAACCAAGATCCCAACTCTGCATATTCACTCCATATTCACTCTGGCCTATTATGCACACATGTTTTCCCTCACTTTTACTGTGCATGTCCAGTGTACAAACACCCTTTCCCCCTCATTTTAATTTTTTAATTTTTTTTACAAGAGGCATGAGTCTAGTGATATGAGACTATTGCTAGTCTTGAATCACTAAATTTTAAAAAATGATGGGAGGAATATTTAAAGGAGCTGCATGAGGTTTAGTTTTCGGCTGGCATGGACTTGAAAGGGGGATTGGAGAGGAGGCAAATGGCAGCATCCTTATTAAAAAAAAAAAAAGGATTAATCACTGCATGCAAACAAATTAAAGGGGAAGGATTGTCACACAAAGCCTAAAGTTTTGAAAACATTTTTTTCCTTTAATGCCTTAGTGAACAAAGTTTTTTGGGGATAACCATTTAAGGCAGTCCCTGGAAGCCTAACATTAAAATGGCACATGGACCTTCTGCGAACCAGCGAACTTAAGACTTGTTTGGGATCTATCCATTTCAAGGAAGAATACCATCTGCACATGACAGGCTTTAAAGAACTGCTAAGATCATGAACAGTGTGCAGGATCAAGCTTGGGAATCACAAAAAGAAAACCACAAAATTTTGCAAGGAATGGCAGGAAATTAGTGTTACTATGCAGCTGCACTAAAGCACTGACAGAATCCCCCCCCTTTAAAAAATTTAGTGGCACAAGATTAAAAAAAGCTCTCCAGAGTTTCTGCCTCAACTGTTGCAGCCCTGTGCAAAGCATGGTGGACTTTGCACACACATGCGTGCACACACATGTTGCCACCAATCACAGCTTGCAATACCAGTGTCAGTGGGTTCCTCCATTCATTCTGTACAGTCAACGTGTTCCCACCTGTTTTTCACAGTGGCTGACAGCACAGCAGATAATTCCCTAGTGCTCTGCAATAAGAGAAATGGGGCTTTCCAGCTGCTTGTCAGTTTTTAAAAAAAGTCTTGTCAATTTCAACATTGGGTCCCCTCCCTCTTTTGCCTGTGTTCCTTTCTGTTCCCTTTTATTCAACAAACTAAAATGCATGTGCGAAACCTGAACCACAAGGATTTAAATGGAAGGTGTTTGCTGGATTGTACTGTGCAGCTGTGATAGGAAAACTGCATAAATTAACAAAATTGGACACACACACTCTACATGTCACAAGTAATGTTCCACCTGATTTAGAAAAGTGTGTTTTTAAAATTGTAGCTGCAGAATAACATGCACCAGAGGAAAAAGAATGATGCATAAGGCAGACACAGAATCCAAAGTGAAGATTAAAGGTTTACTGCTCTGAAAATCTGCAGTAAAATATCTGTGCGTAATGGGCCTCTGACACACAATCACCAGACCTAACAACACCAGCTAAGCTGTCTGGGGTTCATTCACTTGTTCATCTTCCAATGTTATATATGCCATCAAGTGTTAGCAATGCCTTTCCATCCTCTACACTGGACAAACAGGTCAGTCCCTACACAAAAGAATAAATAGGCATAAATCTGATTTCAACAATCACAACACTCAAAGACCAGTGGGAGAAATTTTAATGTTCCATGACTTTTCATTGGTAACCTAAGAGCTGCCAGTCCTCAAACAGAGTAGCTTCAAGGGGAGATTATAAGGAGAGATTGATGGATTTCAGAATTCAGAACAATGGATATCCCTCCCGGCTGATTAGGGACATAAGGATCCTTATTTTACTACAAATGCTAAGCATTTCTGCCCTGTTCTAATCAAGCTGATCACATTTTGCATTCAACCTCTACATCCTGACTTATTTCTCTGCAACACCCACGGAGAAGAAAGGAGGTTTGACTCTCAAAAGCCTGTACTCCAAAAATCTTGTTGGTCTTTAAGGTGCTATTGGAGTCAAATCTAGCTCTGAAAAAATTTCTGGTTTCACAAAAAACAAAACAGTAAATAATAAAAAATAAACCAATAGTAAATAGTTTCAGGGCTTTTTTAAAATGAAAAAGCCCAGTAGGATCTCATTTGCCTATTAGGCCACATCTCCTGACACAAAGCCAGCCAGAACTGCGTTCCTGTGTGTTCCTGCTCAAAAACGGCCCTGAATAGTTTTATGCTACGTCTAAAAATCAAGCAACTGTTACCACTATTGTAATCTCAGTTAACATATGCAAACATGTGATCTTTAAATCAGATTGGTATGTACATACATACAAATGCTGCATGCCATCCACACTCACCCACTGTACAGTGCTGGCAAATTATGAACAATGTAATTCACTTAAAGTGAAGGTAAAAATTGGTACATCTTGATGTTTTAGCATGGGAAGGAAGTGACAAACGAGGAATGGTATAAGCATCTCCAAATCCATTTTTTGAACCATGAATTGGAGAGCATGTTTGTGCAATTATCAGCACTTCTATCACCAACTAATGATGATTCAATAGAAGGTATAACATTTTCTAGTTTGTTTTCTCCAAGAAAATGAAATATATTTGAAAACGGATCTACACATTATTTTATAGCTTTTCCTTATTGCTGAAAATGGTATTTTGAAGAAAGTGCCAGATAAATTCATTACTCAGAGGTATTTTAATTTTTTAACAAGAAGTACTGATTTTAGTCAACCTCTTTTCTTCCTTTGCAGGTTAATAAATTCTACTTTAAAGAAGCCACAGATTAAAAAATTTCTCAACTTGGCATAACTCATTATGCTGTTATGCAAAATGGGATTACCGTGTGATGAAACAATCTTTTAATGCCTGATATCTGTGAACATTTGAGTGTTCTACTATAGCATGGCATTCACCATTTCTCTTGACTCACGAAAGGCATAGGTTTGAAACACTAGTAAGATGACCGTTCAAATTTTGACAAGATAGTGAACAGAACTAAGAACTTCTCCTAAGGTACCAGGACCTGCATGTAATCAGTGATGTCTCAGGGGATGTCTGGGATCACTGGTAATTTCTCATCAGGTATTATGGGAGGAGTCAGATAGGTTTAGGATATGTTGTGGAATATTTTTTGTTTAGGGAAAAAGAAGAGAACTGGAAATTGCAATGCAAAGAAGACTTCAATGAGAACAGGTCAGAAATGGCTAGAGAACATGGCCTGACATAAAGATTGGGTAGAGAAGATGCACTTATTGATTACTGTATTTTCCTTTGCTCAGTATTTGTTAGATTTTGGTTTTACTCATCTCTCTCTCTCTCTCTCTCTCTCTCTCTCTCATAATTTATGACTGGAATTGTGAATCAAGTCACAAAACTGTATGTGTATTCTTCCTTCAAAAGACATTCAGAGGTAATATCCAATACAAAAGTGCTGGTCCAGGCTAGACTAATCTTATCAGATCTTGGAAGCTAAGCAGGTTTGGTCCTGTTTAGTATTTGGTTGGGGGACCACCAAGGAATTCCAGGCTCACTATGCAGAGAAGACAATAGCAAACCATCTCCGTTAGCCTCTGGCCATGAAATCCCTAAAGCAGGGGTGTCTAACTCATTTGTTATGAGAGAAGGAACTGACTAGGCTTCCCAATCCCCAGGTCCCAGAGGGGGATCCCCTGGTTTTACAGGCTTCCCCCCTCCCCCAGCCAGCTGGCCGGCGGGGGAAGCCCCGCCCCCAGGGCCATCATGCACCTCCATGAATGATTCCCATAGGGAATGATGGGGAATTGATCTGTGGGTATCAGGGGCTCTGGGGGGGGGCTGTTTTTTGAGGTAGAGGCACCAAATTTTCAGTATAGCATCTAGTGTTTCTCCCCAAAATACCTCCCAAGTTTCAAAAAGATTGGACCAGGGGGTCCAGTTCTATGAGCCCCAAAAGAAGGTGCCCCTATCCTTCATTATTTCCTATGGAAGGAAGGCATTTAACAGGTGTGCTGTCCCTTGAAATGTGATGGCCAGAACTCCCTTTGGAGTTCAATTATGCTTGTCACAACCTTGCTCCTGGCTCCACCCCCAAAGTCCCCAGATATTTCTTGAATTGGACTTGGCAACCCTAGAACTGACATAAATGGGACTTTGGGGGCAGGGCCACGCATGTCATAAAATGTAATGCCAGGTAGCAGAGATATAAATTTTATAAAGGATACAGGCAAATATAATTAAATATATTATTTTTTACTTAAAATACAACTGTTGTTAGCCACCCTGAGCCCATTTGGGGAGGGCGGGATAAAAGTGCAATAAATAAATAAATAAATAATAAACCATGCTCAAAACTCATGCAATGTTATGTTTAAAATGGAAAGGGAATGGGGGGGGGGGGGAATAGTGGGATTTGTCAATTCAATTTTAGAAATAAAACATCAAGAAAAAGCACAAGGATCACAGCAGAAACTAAAAATATAAACTAAATCTCTGGTTTATATCCATGCAACTGCAAAAGAAGCAGAATTCTACTTCCCCCTACACCCAACAGAAACTTGCTTCTGAGAGCGATGCAGGATAAAATATGTGGCTGCATTGGGAAGATGTTCTTATACAAGCTCCTGTTCTGTTCTCACAAGATCTTGTATGAGGTTGGGGATTTGTCAATGCAACAACTTCCTCTTCCCACTGCAGCCCATGTCACATCCATATAATTTCCGAGAATTCCATTATCCTAAAGAGAGAACCCAGCTGTGTGCAGACACTGGTGATTTAAGAGGGTTCTACGAAGCCCTGAAGGCAGTATATGGCCCATCATATCAGGCTCAGAGTCCCTTGCGTAGTGCAGACGGCCAAGTGCTCCTTACAGACAAGGCATCCATACTGAACCGGTGGTCGGAGTATTTTCAGGTTCTCTTCAGTGCCAACTGCGTAGTTCAAGATTCAGCAATCCACCTCACCCCACTTCAACCGGTGAAAACAGAGTTGGATGAGATCCCCACCCTAGAAGAGACTGTTAAAGCCATCAAGCAACTGAAAAGTGGCAAGGCAGCGGGAGTTGATGGAATCCCACCAGAGATCTGGAAGCATGGGGGCACAGTACTACATAGCACACTTCACAAAGTACTTGTCACCTGCTGGGAACAAGGCAAACTACCACAGGACTTTCGCGATGCAATCATCATCGCTCTACACAAGAACAAAGGGGAAAAGTCAGACTGCTCCAACTACCGGGGGATAACCCTGCTCTCCATCGCAGGCAAAATCCTTGCCAGAATACTCCTGAACAGACTGGGGCCCACCATTGCAGAAGAACTCCTCCCAGAGAGTCAGTGCGGCTTCAGAGCTAACAGGAGCACCACCGACATGGTATTTGTTCTCAGGCAGCTCCAAGAGAAATGCAGGGAACAGAACAAGGGTCTATATGTGACTTTTGTCGACCTTACCAAAGCTTTCTATACCGTTAGCAGGAAAGGCCTGTGGCAAATCTTGGAACGTTTAGGATGTCCCCCAAGGTTCCTCAGCATGATCATCCAGCTACATGAAGACCAGCGAGGCCAAGTCAGACACTGCAACGACCTCTCGGAGCCCTTCCCAATAGGCACAGGTGTAAAGCAAGGCTGCGTTCTCGCGCCAACTCTCTTTACGATCTTCTTTAGCATGATGCTTCAAAGAGCCGCAGTAGATCGAGATGATGATGATGGTGTCTACATCCGCTATCGCACTGATGGCAGCCTGTTCAACCTGAGGCGACTAAAGGCTCACTCCAAGACAATGGAAAAACTTATCCGAGAGCTACTGTTTGCTGATGCTGCTGCACTCATCTCCCACTCGGTATCAGCTCTGCAGCATATGACATCCTGCTTTGCAGAGGCTGCCAAGCTATTCAGCCTAGAAGTTAGTCTGAAGAAGACAGAAGTTCTCCACCAGCCTGCACCCCAGGAAGATTATCACCCTCCCTGCATCACTGTGGGTGAATCAGTTCTGAAGACAGTCCAGCAGTTCAGCTACCTGGGGTGCATCATCTCCTCAGATGCCAAGATCGACAAGGAGATTGACAACAGGCTGGCAAAGGCAAACTATGCATTTGGCCGACTGCATAAAAGAGTGTGGAGCAACAAGCATCTGAAAAAAGGCACAAAGATCAATGTTTACAAAGTGGTTGTAATGACAACCCTCATCTACGGCTCCGAATCGTGGGCTTTATACCGTCATCACCTGCGACTCCTTGAGCGCTTTCATCAGCGCTGCCTTTGCACCATCCTCAACATCCACTGGAGTGACTTTGTGACCAACACTGAAGTCCTCAAGAGGGCGGAGTTTACAAGCATCGAGGCACTGCTGTTGAAGACGCAGCTGCGCTGGGCAGGGCATATTTCTAGGATGGAAAACCACCGCCTTCCCAAGATTGCTCTGTATGGCGAACTTTCCACCGGCCATCGAAATAGAGGGGCACCAAAGAAGAGGTACAAGGACTCCTTGAAGAAATCCCTTGGCACCTGTCACATCAACCATCACCAGTGGTCTGACCTAGCCTCAGATCGCAAAGCATGGAGGCACACCATCCACCAGGCTGTTTCTTCTTTTGAGAAAGCATGCATAGCTGGTCTTGAGGACAAAAGGAGATTGAGGAAGAATCGCACTGCTACAGCACCAACCCTAAATCAGACTTTTCCCTGCAGCCACTGTGGCCGGACCTGCCTGTCCCGCATTGGTCTTGTCAGCCACCAGCAAGCCTGCAGCAGACGTGGACTATTGCACCCTTCTTAAATCTTCGTTCGCGAAGTCAAGCTGAGAGCGAGAGAGAGTTCTTTAGGAGCACAGGGAACTGAACTGGGAATGAGAAATTGGCAAACACCTATTCTTCTTCTGCCTCTGTTCACACAGATCATGGGAAACAGAAATGCATGGCAAGAAAGAGCTGGCTGGGGATGGGGCCCTCTTCTCTCCTACATCAGCTATGTTCTTTGGCAGTGTACTTCTCCATAATACTTTCTTGTTTGAATCCAGTGGCACCTTTAAGAACAACAAAATTTTATTCAAGGTATGTAAGCTTTCATATGCAAGCACACTTTTTCAGATACAGTGCGCTTGTGCATGAAAGCTTATACCCTTGAATAAAATTTTATTGGTCTTAAAGGTGCCACTCAACTAAAACTTTGCTCTGCTGCTTCAGACCAACACAACTACCTATCTGGATACTATCTTGTGTGAGGCTAGTGACAAACCACCAAGCAAAATTGCTGGTGCTCAAGAGAAATGAAAAAGGGAATAGAATAAGATGGACTACTCAAGTCCCTTCATCTCCTTCCTCCCTCCTCATTAATAAGGCACCTCTTGCTCTCTGACTTCCTGTATTTCCTGCCTCCATGTAAAAAGAGGACAAAGGCTGTATTTATTGATATCTCCAACAAAGCATTAATAGCATTCATCTTGCATGAAATGCTATTCAATGTAAACATGAACTGGACATGAGAAGGGTACACCATGGTTGTTAGAAAGACAAATGCAAGTTAACAGTAATGTCTTTGACGCTGCATTATCTCTTTTTGTTAATGATTTTAAAATGCATAAAACAAGTATCTAGAAATGTTTCAGGAAAAGCTTTGCTTTTATCTTGCAAAACACCATTTTTGATCAGTGAAAGAGAAGCTAAACTCGTATTTTACAAAAAGGAGCAATTTTTGCCATTTAGCTTAAAAGTTTATTAGCAAACCATAATCAGTATCCTGATTGCAATTAAAAAGCTCCCAAATGGGTCAACAAACTTAAGTGTGATCTGCAATCATTTAGATTTTAACATGATGGTTATTACTTATTACCAGGATGCACAATGAGATATTGATTAGTTTTAACCTTTAGATCTAAGGATTCAGGAAAGGTCAAGGTAGTAGAGGAGTCTACCTTTCCTGTCTTGTAAACTTATGGCCTTTAACAGAATTCTAATGATTCTAGTTGGCAAGGCAGATGTGAAATTAGTTTATTCTCTTGCCAGAGAGAAATGATGATGTTATTTTAAAAGTCTGCACAGACAATGTATTTTATACTTTCTGTTTCAAACTGTCTTATTGGAGCTGTTGAAAGAGCACCTGAGTAATTTTGGGAACAATTCTAAGCAGGTCTACTAAGAAGTCAGTCCAATGTTATTAAAGGGGGCTTACTGCCAGGAAACTGTCCTTAGGATTGCGGCTGCAAGGTAGTCATTTTCAGCAAATGGGGAAGTGTAGTGCTGCAAATTTGAAAGTAAATATATAGACACATTTTGTCAATGCTATTGTATTTATAGGCTTTGATAACACACACATAAATAACTAAGGAGATCTTTGCCACCAGAATGAATTCTTAGGGACAGACTATAAAGGCGTACACTGAATTCCTCATATTTTTAAAGGTACAAAACATTGTAGCAAGTTTTAAGCCATCATAAATTGATGAACTGCATTTAAATTTGATTTTGGTAAACATGGGAATTCTTTTTTTTGTCCCCCTAATTAGAATAAAATCATCTAATTGAGCTAATCTGTTTTACAAGCTAAAGTGATGCAGAGGACATTAAGATGAGCTTTGTAGCCCCACCAGTATTTCAGCTTTCTTTCCCTTTGCTAACACTTGGAATGGCTTCATATATTCATATCCACAAACTGAACACAGAATTCACACTTCAACTTCAGAAGAGTTATGGGCAAGAGAAACATATAACTGTTGTGTTACATTAATTTGCAGAACACTTGGCATTATCATTGCCAAGTAGTCAAATTGTTCCAGGTTGTTCCGGAAGGTTGTTATTAATAGCATCTTTTCTGAGTAAAGTTCTGTCTACTTTTGGAACTGCATTTCTGTTGCCAAGGAAACTCCTTCAAGCACAGCATTCTAGGAGCACACTGCTGCTTTTGTTTATCAGTATCCTATTCATATCATCTAAGTAAGCACTTTACACACACTTCAGTCTGCAGTTTAAAACATTTAAGTGTTATAGCTTATGCTTCCCATCCCCTGTAACTAGAATGTGGGTATTTTCTTCTCCTTTTAGGTCCTCAAAATTATTGAAAATTATTTAAACAATCAAATGGAGAATTATTTTCCTCACAAGTTTGGAACAAATCAGATTTAATTTGAATCAAAAAGTCATAGCTTATAATATTAGTCTTTAAGTGTAAATTATCTTTGCACTCTGAAATTAATGTCATCATTTCCTACTTACTGACTACAGCCTACAGTGTTATTGAAGTACGGAGCAAAACATGTCATTGAATTCTGAGGCAGAACTGTTGTTGTGATTAATCCTGGTCACATGGACCATCTCTGCCAAAAGGAGATCACTGAAGAAAGGTGACAAAGACAGTGATTTCCTGTCAGCAAAGAGTACGACAGGGCTGTCTAGAAGTGATGCAAATGAGGGAAACTTTCACCAGGGTTTGTTTGATCCACTCCAGGCCGCAGAACTGCACAGAGTGAAATGCACAATGGAGCAGCAGCACACCCAGAGGAGAACAAGAACGGAACCTTCTGAAGTACAGGACAATAATATCACACCCTCCAACATTTTACTAGCATAAACAAGGAAACTGTGGTATAACTGTAACTGTCTTCATACCAATGACCATGTCTCTAAGTCCTTCCCAACAAACTCTTACTTCTGCAGTGATTGTTTTATTCAATATTCTTACATATAACAATCTCAACAAGGTACCCCAAGGTATAACATACAACAAAACTATAAGATCCAATTCACTAAAACAGCTGCATAAAATTTGGCTTAAAAACCCAGTGGCAACAGTAAAATAATTAATATTAAAATGATGGCAAAGCTACTGAATGCAGCAATAAACTGAAACAACTGCAACAAAGGAAGGGAAAAGCCAAACTCAGCAGAATAATCCAGAAATTAATCTGGGCTAACAAAACTGTTTTAATCTCACAGCAAAAAATCAGGAAATTTGGCACTGGGGGAAATTTACAGGGAGGGTATTCCACAGATGAGGCACCATGACAGAAGAACTTTACACATCTTGACAAAAATGTGTAACAGATTGCTGGAAGTTTTCTCTGCCAGCTGTATGCCATATTACTTTAACTCTGTATAGAGTGCATTGCACTGATTAAAGGAAGACACATGCCCGTTCTTCCCCCCATTTTCTCACAGTAGCTCTGGGTAATGTTACTGGCTGAGAGAAAATGAAGGCTACCTGGTATGCCTCATGGCGGAGTGGGGACTTGAACAGTCTTAGGTGGTTATTAATAATGCAATATCTTTAATATTTTTTAATCCTGCAGTTCCTTCAAGGAGAATAGGAAGGCATACATGGCTCTCTCTTCCCCATTTTGTGACACTCACCAAGTACAATTAGGGTTGCCAAGTCCAATTCAAAGAATATCTGGGGACTTTGGAGGTGGAGCCAGGACTCTTTGGGGGTGGAGCCAGGAGACATTGCTTCTTTTGGGGCTCATAGAATTTGACCCCCCGGTCCAATTATTTTGAAACTTGGGGGGTACTTTGGGGAGAGGGACTAGATACTATACTGAAAATTTGGTGCCTCTATCTCAAAAAACAGTTCCCCCAGAGCCCCTGAAACCTCCAGATCAATTTCCCATTATACCCTATGAGAATTGATCTCCACATAGGGAATAATGAAGTGCTCAGCAGATGTTTCCCTCCCCCCCCCTGTTTCTGGCGACTCTGAAGCGAGGGATTGGCCTTTCTACTCACAAGTTGCTGCCAACTTCTTCAAAGTAACACAGACACCCCATCTCAAGAGGAAGCCTTTCAATCGGAGTCTGAAGCCTCCGGTGGTGGAAAGGCACATGGTCCTCTGGGGGCGGGGCTTCCCTCCGCTGACCAGCTGATTGGGGGCAGGAAGGAGCCTGGGAAAGCAGAAGAAACCCTTCTGGGACCTGGGGATTGGCAAGCATAAGTACAACTGGGTCGTTTACTACATGGTACATGGCATTTACTCATTATTTATTACATTTATTCCATGAGACTTCGAATAACATTTATAGGGTTCCTAGGAACTCTCCCATACAGGACTGAGCAGATTCAGATCAGCTTAAAGTCAGCAAAGTTGAACTGTGCATCATCACGCACTTCTAGACAATGCCTTCTAATATTCCTCTGATGAAGAATAAGCTACATTATAGGAAGACCCATTGCATTATGCATCAGAAAGTGATTAAATAAAAAGTGAAGGATTGAAATAAAAGGACTATTTTCACAATGAAAAGAGGAACAACTCTGAGGATCTGTACTGGGAGGGCTGGCTACAGAGTCAGTGGGCCTGCAGCAAGATGTCACCCACTGGGTTCTCCACAAGTGATCTCACTTCCCTATACACTGTATAGGATAGGTGGAAGCAGACACTGCTTGAAAACCAGACAATGGGCTACATTTCTTTCTCAAAACTGCTGCACTATCTATAATGTAAATGCCCAACTTCTCTCCGTGTAAAAAATACAACTTGTAACAAATATTATAACAAGTATGTATATTCTTATCCCAATTCCAAATAGTAATGTTATATGCAATACAAAGTACAAGAGACCATACAATAAATTCTCCATCCACAGTACACTCTCACTCCTACTGTTTCTTCTGTGAACAATGTCCTCATCAATTTGTAGGCATAAATAAAGTCTGACGATCAAAAGTACTGGTCCAAATATCATTTCAAGCCTCAGAGCTCTTCTTCCAGGGGCTGTCCTTTCAAATATGTGTAGTAGGTAAGTAGCGCCAGAAGTCTGTATTTACATTTCAGTATGTCTCATTCATTTTGCCTTGCTTTAACAACATTGTTTTCATAGTCTCATGGAACGTTTCTGCAAATTTATGACTACAAATTGATTGAGGACATTGTTCACAGAAGAAACAGTAGGAGTGAGAGTGTACTGTGGATGGAGAATTTATTGTGTGGTCTCTTGTACTTTGTATACTTTGTATTGCATATAACATTACTATTTGGAATTGGGATAAGAATATACATCCTTGTAATAATATTTGTTACAAGTTGTTGTATTTTTCACACAGAGAGAAGTTGGGCGTTTACTTAGTAGCAGTTCCTCCGTGGTCTCGGCAGTCTGGCACCGTTTATAATGGCAGTTCTATGACTTTCCTCATCTTATCAAGTAAAAAACTGGGGAGGTAGAATGAATTCAAGCAGCAGCTGCTACTGCTTGTAGCTGAAACGATCACTGTCACATGTTGCTTGCCAGCTTGGCCTAGTGAGTGATCGGTAAACTGCAGTGGAAATGGTGAAAGGGAGAAGGGAGTTTGATGAAGGAGAGTAGTTAAAGATAGTATACCAGAACTAATAGAATTACTAATTTATAGCCAGTTGCTATGAATTAATTGTAACATTTTAACCAGCTAAAAGGCTGCTTAGGAAGCCATCCCGCTCCATGTACTGTTTAAAAACTGACTTCCCACCTCTACTTGTTCACTTTTTGTGTAATTATTCCAGTTTCATTTTATCAAATAAACTTCATTCCTTGTTTAAAAGAAATCCTTTAATCTCAGTCAATTTCCCTCATACCTCAGTTAAGGGTCACAGGACTGGAGTTTTTATCCCCAGGCCCACATTATATTTGCCCCCCCCAGTCGGAAAGAAGAGACAGACACAAAGTGTTGGGTTTAAAACCGGGCCGCTTTATTGAATAATTAATTAACCTGTAAACTGGCAGGGATGAGACCTAAACAGGACAAGCCCTGGAGTCACCCCCTGACCCCACCTTGTCCAAAGGGCGAGCCACCCTGCCCCCAGCACAAACCCGCCGTATTCGGGTTGTAACTGAGCGGCCAAGCCTCCAGCCATTCTCCACCTGGGCTAGTATCAATCCCCCATGGAATGATCCGCCCAGGTGAGGCTCTCCGTGATCTGCATTCCCCGCACTGAGTCGTGTAGCCCATCTGCGGTTCATACAGACCACCCGCACCAATGGTGCTAGGCCATAGGTGCTCCCCTGCAAACACTGTGGCCAAAACATCCTCCAGCCTGCGACCAAATTACAAACGCCATCAATTAATACCTAACACTATAAGGCAGTACAAGGTAGGCGAAAAACAACTTCACATGGGCCAATTATGTGAAGATGAAAAAATTCCTACCTGGCCCCTAAAAAGGCGACCGGTCAAAACCTGTACTGCCAAGGGAGGGCGGGCAAAGAGCCAAACAAGACAGCAAGAGCTCTGGGCGGGGCCGGGGCTTATATAGCCGGCGATGCCGGCTTGGCTGGGAAGGGCCGGACCTTCTTCAAAAAGCTATTCCCAGTGAAATCCCCTGGTGTGATGGGGAAGGTAGGAAAGTGATAGACAATCTTTTGTGTTGTGTCCACCTGAGGAATCAGTCACAGGAATCTTCAAAATATCCTCAAATGCAAAATAGTTTCAGTGATCTGCAGAAAATGGAGATGTGTTACCCTAATCAGTCCCTGTGTTGATCATGTCACACAAGAACGTTCTCTACACGTGAAATCCAAGGCGTAAAAAGTGACTGTATACATGACTCCCAGTTTGGTACAATAAATCTCTGATCAAGAAAGGATGAAGGAAGGCAAGACTTAACCAGCAAGTAACTATTACTGTAACCAAGATACAGTATGAAAAAAGCAAAGAGGAAAAAAAATCTCACACCCCTAAGGTGTGGCTGCATGCTTTAAAATACACATCCAATTAAAGTTACTTTTTACTTTGAATTGTGGTTGATCCAAAGGAAACCAACCTATAGAGAGAGAGATTATAGATGAGGAGTTGACTCAATTGTGACCAAAAGGTGTGGCAGGATAGAAGACAATGGGACTAGGGTACAATGCGGCTCTCTGATCAAAGTGCCTTATGCAATGTTTTCTTTGATTAAGAGACCTTTCTTTAATTTCACACTAGATACCTTCCCCCTCACTTAAGGAAACCTAAGGCCAAAAGATATTAGGATGCATTATGGTTGCTAGGTCCTACCTGAAAGCAGGTGGTGGTATCCTTAGTCCTCTTCTGGATCTTCTCCTGCATGTGCAAAGTATCATGTCACCAACATCAGGGAGGTGATGCTCTAGTTTTGGGGCAAAACTCTATGCTTTGTAGCTGATTTTACCACAGAGTTTTGCTTGAAAACTAGAGCATTACTGTGTGACACTGGCAACATCACTTCCAGGTGATGCCATCACACCACCTTTGGGGCCAGGTCAGCTGGCCAGCAGTGGGGAAACATCCCCAAAAGCAGGGGTTTTCTCCACCCCCAATGGAATCTAGGAACCCTAGGGTGCATTTTTGCTGAATCTCTGGCATCAGAAGACCCAAGGACCTTTGGATATTTGTTGGTGGATAGCAGGCCAACAGTCCTTGGTAAATAGTATAGCTGAAGCAGATATATCAGGAGCGTAAACTACTGGGGGAACATTCTCTCCACCTCTCCTTAGGTAACTATTTTAAATCCGCTTAGCCAAGTCAACTGCTCCTCTTTTCGTCTTACGTACTATATTAAGATACTTTCTTATAAACCATTACAATGGAAGTACCAGTACTTCTACCACTATGACACACAACTGTTGAAGATTTAATCAGGCGCATTTTATGCAGTATGTATTTCAAGCACCTTAAATGTTTTTATAATCAACCCTCCAAATGTCAGAGGAGATGCCAACATTTTTATATTTGTAAAGAAATGTTTGGTTAATTTTACTTCCCACATGCTAACAATTTTAACAATCATATCTTACTCAATTTAATGCGGTTTTAATCTAACACACAATTAATCTTCTGGGGGGAATGTAAGGAATTATCATTAACTTTCTCTGTCTAGTACATTCATTTCTAATCTCCACAACTCCAATAAACCCTGATTTGCTTAATTTTTGAACACTCCAGGCAGAAATCTTGCATCAATACAGAGGTTTCTATTAAAGGATTAATGAGAAGAGTTTAGATGCTTCGGCCTGATCCTGTAAATCCTATGCAGGATAATGACTGGAATTTTATGCATAGAGTTGGAAGATCAGGAAGAGACATAAAAGGATGGAGTGAGTTATATTGACTTTATGCTACGTCCTATAGTGACCTACTAAAATGAATCAGATATGCCCAAGTATTTATATATTCTCTGCAAAGTATGTTTAAATAGCAGTGGATACCTAGGAAGCAAAGGCTAAGGCTGAAGACAGACATTATACTAAGAAAGCTTACATGATTCTGAACACCTATCTTTTTACATTAATAATAAAGCCAGTCTGGCGTAGTGGTTAAGTGCGTGGACTCCAATATGGGAGAACTGGGTTGGATTCCCCACCCCTCCACATGCAACTGCTGGGTGACCTTGGGTCAGCCACAGTTCTCTCAGAGCTGCTCTCAAGGGCAGTTTTCTCAGAGCTTTCTCAGCCCCACCTACCTCACAGAGTGTCTGTTTTGGGAAGAAGAAGGGAAGGATATTGTAAGCCACTCTGAGACTTCAAGTGAAGGGTGAGGTATAAATATAATGCCCCCCTACTCTACCTCTTCTTCTATGTCTCAAGCATATCAGCAGATTAAATTTTAATATGCCATTTTCCTCTCCCTGCTGGATTGCTTACTTCATTCCTACTCCAGCCTCCTCTTCCTGTTCTTCCTGTTCCTTTCCCAGCCGGGAAACAAAAAAATAGCCGAGGTTCCAGTGAATCTTGCTTCCTAGACACTAAAGAGCCAGTTTGGTGTAGTGGTTAAGTGTGCGGACTCTTATCGGGGAGAACCGGGTTTGATTCCCCACTCCTCCACTTGCAGCTGCTGGAAAGGCCTTGGGTCAGCCATAGCTCCTCATAGGAGTTGTCCTTGAAAGAGCAGCTGCTGTAAGAGCTCTTTCAGCCCAACCTACCTCACAGGGTGTTTGCTGGGGGGGGGGGGGAGGTAAAGGAGATTGTGACTGCTCTGAGACTCTGAGATTCAGAGTATAGGGTGGGATATAAATCCAATATCATCTTCTTCTTCTAAAGGAGGAAGAAACAGAGCTATATGAGTGAGAATTGATAGAGTTTGAGTCATCAACATGATAGAGAAATGTTAATATAAATGACACGTTTTATATTACATCTGTCTTCAGCCTGACACTATATGAATTAAGATTTCAAAATAAATGTGGTGATTTTTTTAAAGTTATCATTTATTACATTTCTTCTCATATCCAAGGATCTGAGGACATCATACATGATTCTCCCTTCTGTTTTATACTCTGTGAGTAGGCAAGGCTGAGAGTTTGACTGGCCCAAGGTCAGCTATGAACTCAATGACAGGATAGGAATTTGAATTTAGGCCTCTCTGCCATTAGCCAAATACTATATCAGCATTCTAATGCATTCTGAAGAGAAGGAGAATAGTTTTTGGATACAGAGAACCAAAACTATAACCAAGCAGTATGTCGGTTTTTTAAAAATTCTATTTCTATTATCTGTCTGTAAAATCAGGCAGAAAAGTTGGCTTGTATCACTATGAAATGCGAGATATCACTAGGAATATACACTGAACTGTGAATATACAGTTAATTTTCTCATACCCAGTTTTAGAATTTCTATATTGTTATTATGCTCTTAATGTATGCTCTTGTCTTGCAATGCACTTGTTTTATTATAGATCCTTCCCATTTATAGACTCCTTAGAGGCAAAGATTACTGCTGGCAGTAGTGATAACACAGCAGGTAACCTGGCAGAGTGGGTTTGCTGAGCTGGCTCAGAGGTGCAATTACTTACCAATTCAATAACTGGAAGGAAGATTCTGTGGATTTAAGAAACATACCACAAGAAAACAGAAAGTGCAATGCTTTTGACATAGAGCTGTTTTAGCAGAGCATCATGAATTAACACAAAGTAGATGCCAGATGACCAAGGTGATTTTTGTTCTGTGAATCTGCACAAAGATGACTGACTAGATAGCTCAACATTCCATTCAGGCTGACCAATACAGACAATTGCAAGGGATTTCTATGCAAAATAATATTGTACCAAGTAAACTGAGAGTTCATACCTTCACACCCAAATGCTATTTTAAACTGCACCCTCATGTGGTGGCTACTGGCATTTACCAAATCACCTGAAAGCTTCTGAACTAAATGACTCCCTAAAGTTATAAATGCCAGTTGCCACCATGTGTGGATTAAACACACACACAGTGAAAATAATAAGAGTACAATCATAGTGTGATGACTCTAACACATAAAAAGTACATGAAATGGCTCTTCCTGAAATTATTACATGTTTCTGGATGGTATTACATGTTAATGGAACATATCTAGAGGTTTGTCTGAAAAGTGAAGCAAGGCTGAAATAAAAAGGTATTAAATCAGGTAAATTGAAAGCCATCAATTAGGCACAAGGGCAAGAAAACAAAAGGTCAAAGAGATTTTAAAAGTGCTTGCTAGATGCCTCTGTGAAATAATCCTTCAAGATTGCAAAAGTAAGGAAAGAGGAAGTTAATCCTTCACCCACCGGCTCTGCCGCAGTTGCCTAAAAGAGGAACTAGAAACTGGCTGAAATAAGCATTGAGCAAATGTACCTTGGAAAATGTCTCAGGAGCAAGTCAAAGGTGCAAATGTGTTTTTGATGAAGGATATTGCTGCAAGAGTGTTAGCAACATCAATGCCATGTATGGAAAGACCCTCCCTGTCTCCTCCTTGTCCCTTTGGTAATATGATGCTTGTAATGATGTATGGGATATGGGGTGGTCCTTTCCTGTAATTGTGCAATTGTTTACTGGAAATGATTGTCTGTGACTATAAAACTGTAGACCTTCCTGAAATCGGGGCTCCCAGATTTGTTTAGACATGAGTCTGATCTGGGGTCCGTGTACACGTTAAATAAATGGCTGTTTCTTCCTGAGTTCGCCTGTGGTGTCATTTCTACCTGACCACCAATGGCTAAGGTTGCTGCTACAAAAGCACTGTAGTAGTTCCTCTACAAATAATTTTATTACACATTGTTCGGTGCAGCAAATACTTCCTGTTGTTCAATTTCTGTGCAAGAAGTCTTTGACTTTCATTTAATGTGTGAATTAAATTGGTACAATATTCCTTTGGAACTGTCTTGCACATTATTTTAAATTGCTTTGTTGCACCTGTACAGTGTAATATCTGAGCCCAAAGGTTACATCTCTCAGCCAGGTCAACATTTACAATATGGAAGGTACATTTTTGTTTTGGCTCTTGATTCACTTTATGTTGCATGCAATTACACAACTACCATGAATTAAAGAAAGGATGTGGATTTAAAGTTAAAACCAACACAGTGAAAGCTAATACTTGGATGTGGCATTGCAGATTTATTAGGGGCCATGAGAGGGGAATTAAATAGCAACTGTGCAGCCTTTCTGTGCTCTGAAGCTAGCTCTGTAGCCTTCTGCTTAGAGACCTGAACTTCAGCAGTTGAGCATTTAAGCAGAACAATCATCATCTACCCAAATCAATTTTGCATCCTGACTTCTATATTTTCAGCAAGCTATTTTCTCTTTCTCTTTCTTCCCCTTGAACCAACTCTCAGCCACTCTCAATGTTCTTTGCCTCTTAGACTATGCTCAGTCATCATTAGGCCATTTGGGGGATAATTTTTTTGTGATTAATTTATAAAGTTATACTTTTTGCATACCTGGGGAGTGTCCCAAATATGCTGAAACCTCCACTTTGTAAGTGCCCTGGTTTTGTTTATTTCATGATTAGCATGATCCACCATTTTTATTATTAAATGTAGTAGCAATTATGACTGCACAAGACTTCATAGGTTACAGCTATTTTTTTCTGATGACACAACTGGAAGATAGATGAGGGTTTCATACTTGGATCAAATATTCTCTATACAGATGCTTACAAATGAAATCGTTGTCAGTAGATGTCGATTGTTGATCACTTGTTAAAGTGAACATTTGACTTCACCTGGTATTTTATTTTACCTCATCTGAGTATTTTATTTTATTCAAGAGAATGTTAAATATATAAATAATTGTGGCTAGATATGTTCATTCTTTGAAAGTGCAACTCACTACATGCTGCTATGTATTGGTCATATTTTTTCATGTACTGCAAACATATAACTGAACTGATTTCTTTTATTCCTAAATATCTCAATTCTCTGCATTCAGTATATTCTTTTTCTCATTGAATATTTATGCATCAGACTTTTCTCCAGAGGTAACAGATGCACTGTTTTCCCAAACCAGATCTTATTTTGCCATTTTCGAACCTCTGTTCCAAATCCCCCAAAGTTTGATTTCTAGGCCTTCACTAGTATGTACAATACCCATTAAGTATCTATGAGCTAGGAAACTATCTCACCTTTACAGGTGAGGTCTGAAACAGCTATTTCAAGATCAGATGTCAATACAAATGGCAGAAGACATCCCCACTGCACCACCTTAATATAGAATTGTTTTGTATTTTCCTCTGTCTTACTCTAAATTAAAGCACAGCTAAACAATATGAATAGAGATTAGTGCCTAAAAATGCACTTTTTATCTATAAAGTGTGGTTTATTGTTAACAATGGCTGTAATCCTAATTGAAGTCCATGACCCTAGAACACATATTCTTTTTGATCATCATAGCAGTCTGCATAGATGGTTCTGATACTTCAGGGCTGCATTAAAATGGGTCTTTTGGCCCATCATAGCCACCCCCATCCCCACAATGAAGAGGCGCAATACACATGTGCACATCTGGCCCAGTGCCGCACTCACCCTTACCTCATCTTCTGATGGCTCACCAATGGAGTAAATAGTGACATGCAGGGCTTTATTGTAGCAGGAACTCCTTTGCATATTAGGCCACACATCCTTGATATATCCAATCCTCCTGGAGCTTACAGTGGGCCCTGTACAGTGGGCCCTGTACATCAGGGGTGTGTGGCTTAATATGTAAAAGAGTTCCTGCTATTTAAAAAAAACACAAAAACCCTGGTGAAGTCCATTTCTGGGCCATCTGAACAGTCAGGGCACATCATGGACGCACTGTGCATGCCCAGGAGCAGTGTGAATGCTCCACCTTCTGTGTATGTGGTCCATGGCTATCACAGGCACAGTCTGATTGCCAGGGTGCATCTCTTTCTGCCAAAGCGAATTGTCCATCTGCTAGCAATCTAGGAGGAGCAACCTGTTCTAATGCAGGTGTATCAACAACCATAGGTTAAGTGAACTGAACATCTTCTGCTAAATGTCATGGTGATTTATTGGCTACACTGTTGTAAATATAGGCACCAATACAAAGATGTAGGAATACCCACACACCATTGGGCTTTTTGTTTGGTTGCACACTGCAACATTGTAAGATATGTACTGGAACAAGAAGTATACTGGCACACCAGATCCAGGATCTTTGTGCAGAAACAAGGAACTGGTTATACAAAAAAACCATCATCAGGAACCCCCAATGTAAACTGGATTTTACCTTATTTTAAGCATGTAGGTGCTTTAGGATAGCTGGGAGTCTTTTTAACATTTATTCATTTGTACCCCCACACTTCTCCTCAATGGGGACCCAAAGCAGCTTACATCCTTCTCCTCTCCTCCATTTTATTCTCTCACATACTGTGCTGTTGTTGTTGTTTCTGAATTATTATTCCAGATCCAGTATGAAAATTATCTTTATATACAATCTATATACACTTGATTCACTTACACTTAGGAACAGACTCATTTAATAATAAGCTTTCTTTTTAAACACAGAGAAATAAAAAAATTGTGGAAAATGTACAACATTTGATAAAAACATGGGCAAACATAGAATAAAAATACATAAACAACACTAATACAAAAGATTTAAAAGAATCCAGATGGTGAACTATACATTACTTACCATTCTGGACTGCCCAGCCACTTCATGGGAAGGGGGAGGGGAAGAGGAACAGAACAAATCTGGAAAGCAAGGAGAGGGTGCCAAGCAGAATGAAAGCCATTGCTGTCCTCAACTGAAAGCCTGGTGGAACCTTCTGCCTTGCAGGCCCTATGGAACTGCAGAAAATCCCATAGGGCTCTGATGGTATTCGGCAGAGAGTTCCACAAAGTCGGGGCTATGCCCAAAAGGCTCTGGTTGAGGTAACTTAGGATGAGTCTGTGACTGACTTAAATTTCCATGGCTGAGTGGGGATCTGAACTTGGATCTTCCAGATCATGGTCTGATACTCTAACCATCACAATACCTTCAGCAGGTATCCCTTTTCATTAATTTGTATACTACAGCCTTAAAATATTGCAGTGAAGTCTTTGATCAGTATGAAAGTGAATTTTATGCACAATCCATATACACCCATCTCTTTATTCATTCACACTTAGGAGCAGATTCTTTTAATAATATGTATCCCAACCAACTCTGGTTGGGCCTTGACAGGCCGCCCTCCCCCACCCCTAGGAAAGCTGCTTGCCTTGTGCCTCTCTTGAAGGCCCACCACTCACCCAGGACATGAGGACAGCCGAAGGGAGCCCGAGCCCTCCCAGCTGACACTGGAAGGGGAGCCCCTGTGACTGAGCCCCACTGACCAAGGCATGGGCTGGGCCCATCTCTGCTTGCGGGGAAAGAGGCACTGGGGAAGGGGTTGTAAAATCCGGCAGCAGCAACATAGCATCCCAGCAGTCTCAGGCCAGCAGACAACACCCTGGCACTCTCACCCCAGTATCTGCACTTAAGAAGGAAGGTGGGGCCAGGAAGGAGGGAGGGAGCAGGAGTGGGCGGGGGCACAGAAAGGAAATAAAAAGAGGCCACATGAGGAAGAGTACAGGCAGATAGTGACGGAGAGAATGCCCAACAGAGATAGAGAGAGAGAGGGGGTGCCTCAATTGTCGAGCCGGGGAGCAGAGTCTGAAGGGTGAAGAAACCCAACCTCTTCCCATTCTGATACCTCTGGGCGCAGCCCTATAGCTAGCAACTTTTTGCTCAAGGGGCCCAAGTGGGGCCAGCTATTATATGTCTGTGTGGAGCTGTCACACCACGCTTATACTTATAAATAAATAATAAATAAATAATAAATACAAGTGGTTTATTGCATTAAAACGTTTCAGGGTTTTTATTATTATTGTTACAAATAAAAGTGGTTTATTGCACAATAATGTTTCAGGTTTGTTATAATTTATTACAGAGAATTGATGGAAGTAACAGGAGGCTGAAGTTGGTTCCGTATTTCCAGTTCTTTTTAAATTCCTTTTTCAACCAAAAACACTGAGGAGAGTTTGAAAGCTATGAACACCAAAATAAGGGGTGGACCACCATTTAGTACATATCACCATGTTCAGTGGACTTTCCCTTTCTAGGAGGCATGTTCTGGTTCCTAGTCCAAAGAGCGGTTATCGTGCCACCTACTCTGAAGCAAAGTGCCCCAAGACAATCACACAGACACACACTTGGGCCTGGCTGCACCACAAAACAATTTTTGGACTACCCCAAATGACACATCCCCACACTCTGGATACTGTGTCCTCCAAGAAGTCATGCAGTGATGCCCAGTCCAAGCACTGTTTTCCCTCCACACTCCAAAATAAGGTCTGGACCACCGTATATCACAGGGGTGGCCAAACTGTGGCTCTTTCACATATATTGTGTGGCTCTCAAAACCCCCAGTGCCTTGTTGGCCAACTTAGAGAAGGCATTTCTTTCTCTAAAACACTTCCCCAAGCCAACAAAGCTGGCAGCTTGGAGAATGCATTTATAGTTGCTTTCTTTCCATCTCTCTCTCCCCCATCTATTTGCCTTCCTCCCTCCCTCCCTCCCTGTGACTCTCAAATATCTGATGTTCATATATTGTGGCTCTGAAACACATGATGTGTTTGAGATGTTCCAAATATTGTTTTAGGGTACATCCTGGCCCAAGTGTCTTCCTGTTTGAGTGTCCTGGGGGGCACCTTGCTCTGGAGCAGCTGGCATGAGAACCACTGTTTGGACCATGAGGCAGCACATGTCCTCTCAATGGGCAGAGTCCCCTTAACATGGGGGCGTATAAGATATGGTGGTTTACTCCAGACCTTATTTTGAGGCTCAGAGCTTTCAAACTCTTCTCAGTGTTTTTGATTGAATTCATGAATAAGTAGCAAAAAAGGAATGAATAAGGAACTGGGAATAAGGAACCAACTTCAGCCTCCTAGCAAAAGGCAAGATTTACATTTCCCCCAGGCAGTATTTACAATAGATAGAATCTAGGCAGAGGCCTGAGAACCAATAAGCAATTGATCTGGCAAATGGTTACTTTTATTGCTCTGAAGGTGTCAGCAAATGCTAATTTCAAAGAGACAGGATCTGCAGCTGGAATTGGGAATTGCACTAACCCAGAGCTAAAACCAGACCACATTAGTCTGCATTGAAAACATGCAGAAAAGGAGTCAGACAGGTTCAATAAAGGGCTCTACTCAGCGTTCTGTAGAAAGGATGAAGGTGGGCAGAGGGGGAGAGGGAAGCCAAGGATGAGGGAGAGGGCCTGTAAAAAATGCTAGGAGGCCCCACCCCCCTGGCGTGCTATGGCGCTGGTGGGGTGCCAAGAGGGGCCGTGGGGCAATGGTGGCTGCAGGGCAACCCCAGGGGCAACAGGAGGAGCGTGACAATAAGCTTCCTTTCTAAACACAGAGAAACAAACAGTTTGTGGAAGATGTGCATACTAGGCTTGCCAATCCCCAGGTCCCAGTGGGGGCTCTTCCGCTTTCCCAGGCTCCTTCCTGCCCCCAGTGAGCTGGCCAATGGGGGGAAGCCCCGCCCCCACAGGACCATTTGCTTTCCACCTCCAGAGGCTTCAGTCTCCGATTGAAAGGCTTCCTCTTGGGATGGTATGTCTGTGTTACTTTGAAGAAGTTGTCAGCAACTCATGAGTAGAGAGGCCAATCCCTTGCTTCAGAGTCGCCAGAAACGGGGTGTGTGTGTGGGGGGGAGGGAAACATCTGCTGAGCACTTCATTATTCCCTGTGTGGAGATCAATTCTCATAGGGTATAACGGGGAATTGATCTGGAGGTTTGGGGGAGCTGTTTTTTGAGGTAGAGGCACCAAATTTTCAGTATAGTATCTAGTGCCTCTCCACAAAGAACCCCCCAAGTTTCAAAACAATTGGATCAGAGGGTCCAATTCTATGAGCCCCAAAAGAAGGTGCCCCTATCCTTCATTATTTCCTATGGAAGGAAGCCATTTAAAAAGGTGTGCTGTCCCTTTAAATGTGATGGCCAGAATTCCCTTGGAGTTCAATTCTGCTTGTCACACCCTTGCTCCTGGCTCTGCCCCAAATGTCTCCTGGCTCCACCCCAAAGTCTCCTGGCTCCACCCCCAAAGTCCCAAGATATTTCTTGAATTAGAGTTGGCAACCCTAGTGCATACTGCATTGATTTTACTTTGGTGGGAGTTCTTGAAAATGCTCAGAAGAGGAAGTGGCACATATATGTACAGTGAAATCCATGTGCAAATATTTTTATGAACTGTAGAGATTTAAACAGAGTTATCCCCTTCTAAGTCCATTGACTTCAGTGGTATTGAAAGGTGCAACTTTCTTTAGGTCTGCACTATAAAGTGTCTGCATTTACTGGAATTTCCACTTGTGTTTTGAACATACAAGTTTTACAGAAGCTACCAAGAATTAAATGTAAAGTTTTTTTTAAAGACACATTTGAATAATTTGTCAAAACATAGAAGCAGAAAAGAAGGAAAACAACTTCTATTTGACCTTGAGTGTAGAATTTCTTCTATAAGAAATAAAAAGCTAGAGGGTAGTTGATTCTTGTCATTATACTGTTGCTGATTCTGTGGTTAGTTATTAATTTTATTTTTTATGATTCACAATCTGCTCTTTGAGATATGCCATATGTTCAAAGCAATTCAAGGATGACAACTGTCAGAATTAGTCCAATAAAAATTGCCTAAATGAGGAAGATTTACTACAGCTTGATATTTCTACAGAAAGTCCCTCCTAAAGTCCTAAAATGCCCCCCCCCCCATCTGTCAGTCACATACTAAAGCCTGGAATGGACCTTAAAACAGGATTTTACAGTGCTGTTTTTTAAAGTTATCTTAAGATCTAAGAAACATCACTAATCTTGACTACAGTGGCAACAGCAAGAAATGGAAATCTTTCAGGAAAAAGGTATCTGCTTTCACATCTAGCTCTGTGTTTATGTTAGATAAAAGATTTACAGTGAATACACAAGTCCACAATTAATTCACAAGCAAGTGTATTGACTTAACAGGAGAATATCTGTTTTATAAATAACTAATAAAATTAAATTGGAAGAAACTACATCTTTGAAGCAATAAAATAAAATCAAGGCATATTTTTTTCTGCAAAAGCTTGAAAGGTAGATAAAATCCAGAAGAAAGCGCTAATCAAAACACATTTTATAAATTCAACTATAATTCCTTTCCTTTATTTTGTTTCTGCCTATTTATGAATTCTGTTTCATCTGTTCCTATTCACTCCAAAGACAAATCTTTGTCCTCCTACAGAATTGCACCAAACAGACAGTTGTAAGGGAACTTTCTCACAATTATGATGTTGGTGTAGGCTGTCAGCGCAGAAGGGCTGGAAATGAGGTTGGGGACAGGGAAGGGAATTCTAATAGACACCATGATATATACAATGAACGCAGGGCTATCCTGTGAGAGAAAGACTTGTCAAACTAATCAGATCTTCTAGGTAAAAGCAGTAACGGAAGCTCTAACCTTGTAAAGATGCAGCTGCTGCTCCTCTGACATCATCAGGTCATGGCTGTCTATCACTATGGATTCCATGTCAATCAGCCAATCCCAGAGCTCCTGGTATTCTGAATCAAAGTCCAAAAGGCTGCCGATAAGGAACAAAATGTATTATGCATAATAGGAAATTGCTGTTAAAATACTGTATTAGAATGAGATTTTCTTGAAAATAGATAACGTTTTTCCTTGCTATGTTTTGGAGAAGGTACTTGTATTTCAACAGCATGAATGAAAATTCAGATCCATTAATGCATCACCTAAATCTCAGCAAACGATCTTCAATTCTGTCAGCAACAGCAGATGTATTTGTTACTTACTTCAAAGACTTAAGAAATTGGAAGTACACATTAGGGCTGCTTAATGGCTCTTAAACTGCTAACATATTTAGCAAACTTTTTTGCAAAGGGCAGTATATGCTATTGTCTTCACCAAAAATACTACTTTAATAGAAAAAATGACTCAATCCATTTAGCCAGCCCTCTGCTGTCTATCTGCCTATCTCTGCAAATACATATCCTACATTTATTTTCATGCATGAGTAGCTAGCATTTCAACTTAACGCTTTAAGATAGGCTTGAGTGAATATGGTAAGCCAGTGAGAACTAAGGCCAGATACAGTATTAGACAGGTGTTCCCTACAGACATGTTAGAAACAAAGGTAAGGACAGGAAGTCAAAACAATGAATCCTTGAATAGCCAGCAATCATTAAAATTCAAAGAAGGATCACAACGGTTTCTAACAAAATAAATCATTAGAATAAGGAGCTTAAAAAGATTAATGTTATTCTCTATTGAAAGCCTAGTGAATAAGTAAAACACTGTGATACAAAATAGAAGACACACATGAAAACCTGCAAAATTGTCTGCAGGAGAACTCCAAAAGGAATCAACCAGACTGGCAAACTGCAGCTCTCAGGACCTAACCTATGGCAATGGTACATAATTAAGAATCCAAGGACCATATAATAGCATATGATACTGTAGTACCGCTCACCAAAACTAATTATTTTGGCATATTTAAATTTAAAACAGAAATATCCACTATGATACTTATAGCTCATAAGGGATTCAGTGCAAATCAAATGCAGTACAAAGTGAAAAGTATGCACATATCAGTGCAAAATTAGATTAAAATTAGTTTCAAAGTTTTAGATTAGAATCAAGTCAGCATTTATACACCAATATCAGTACAATTCTGCTTAGGCTGTTAAAATATCTGAAAGTACAAGATAACTTGTGATTTAACCCATAGGTACATATGCATGGATATTTATATCATCCAAACACTAGTTAAAAGATGATCCCAGACACTGAATCCTGGATTCATATTGCATTCAGACCACAGGATTATCTGCAAAGAATTACACATTCCAGTGCAACATTTTCATGTATGCACCCATGGGGAAGAAATCCTGTAGATGTATCAATTAAAGCCAACTTTTCCTTCTGAGTGGAAACTCCAGGAGTGTTTTTGATGTCAGTGAAACAGCTGATGTAACCAACTGTTTTATGTAATTAATTCTGTGCCTCAGAATGCTGGAGAATGCACTAGTATTTATGAGGTCCATCTTCAGGTACTTTCAGGACATCCATGGAAAAGCTAGTTAGAATGGTTGAAAGCTCAATACTCACAATTAGCAATCCCTTTTATTGACAGAAAAACAAATTTTGACAATTTAAACCAACATGTTACTACAATACCTAATCCTTTCAAATATTTTTAATTTCAAAGACTATACAATGTTAATAATGGATTTATCATGTTGAGAAATGTATATGGTATAAAAAGGTCAAAGAGACAACATGGACAATGTAATCCTGAGTATGCTGTTCAGGTGTTGTTCAGGTGTGCATCTGTAAATTACAAACCTACTTTTGATTTATTGACATTCATTACAAAATTCAGTGCTTTGAATCTAAGACCCATAGGAAGACATGAAATGGCTGGGCATTGTGAGCTTTTGTACATAAGATGCTTCATGTGCTGGTCGAGAATATGTGAAGGCACCATGACACAGAATGAGGGCTATGTGTTTGTCCACAAAACTATACTTTTCCCTAGAGAAATAACTACAATTTCTATGTAGCAATGCAAGAATAGAGAGACAGCAATGTATAGTGGTCAGTATCAGTCTACTATCTGGGAAATCTAGGTTCAAAATCCCTAGTCTACAGAGGAAATGTGCTGGGTGAACTTGGTCTGCATACACACTCTCAGCCTAAGAACATAAGAGAAGCCATGTTGGATCAGGCCAATGACCCATCCAGTCCAACACTCTGTGTCACACAGTGGCCAAAAAAAATTATACACACACACACACACACACACATATATATATATATACACACACACTGTGGCTAATAGCCACTGATGGACCTCTGCTCCATATTTTTATCTAACCCCCTCTTGAATAAGAACAGCTGTCTATGCTTGTAGCCGCCACCACCTCCTGTGGGAGTGAATTCCACATGTTAATCACCCTTTGGGTGAAGAAGTACTTCCTTTTATCCGTTTTAACCTGACTGCTCAGCAATTTTGTCGAATGCCCATGAGTTGTTGTATTGTGAGAAAGGGAGAAAAGTACTTCTTTCTCTACTTTCTCCATCCCATGCATTATCTTGTAAACCTCTATCATGTCACCCCGCAGTCGACGTTTCTCCATGCTAAAGAGCCCCAAGCGTTTTAACCTTTCTTCATAGGAAAAGTTTTTCAACCCTTTAATCATTCTAGTTGCCCTTTTCTGGACTTTTTCCAATGCTATAATATCCTTTTTGAGGTGCGGTGACCAGAATTGCACACAGTATTCCAAATAAGACCGCACCATTGATTTATACAGGGGCATTATGATACTGGCTGATTTGTTTTCAGTTCCCTTCCTAATAATTCCCAGCATGGCGTTGGCCTTTTTTATTGCAATCGCACACTGTCTTGACATTTTCAGTGAGTTATCTACCACGATCCCAAGATCTCTCTTTTGGTCAGTCTCTACCATCAACTTGCATTTGTAGCTGGGATACTTGGCTCCAAGGTGCATTACTTTGCACTTGGCCACATTGAATCTCATCTGCCATGTTGACGCCCACTCAACAGATCCCTTTGGAGTGCCTCACAATCCCCTCTGGTTCTCACCACCCTGAACAATTTAGTGTCATCTGCAAACTTGGCCACTTCACTGCTCACTCCCAACTCCAAATCATTTATGAACAAGTTAAAGAGCATGGCACCCAGTACTGAGCCCTGCAGCACACCACTGCTTACCGTTCTCCACTGCGAAGACTGCCCATTTATACTCACTCTCTGCTTCCTATTAATTAGCCAGTTTTTGATCCACAAGAGGACCTGTCCTATTACTCCATGACTCTCGAGCTTTTTAAGGAGCCTTTGATGAGGAACTTTATCAAAAGCCTAATCCACTGCACTGATTTCCTCAGGTAAATAGCTCACAGTGCTTTCTCACTGAGAAAGATTGGAACATGAGGGCATGCATACAATGAAACAGAGGAGGGGAATCCAGTTGCACCCAAGAAAGCCCTGACATAATGAACTCAACAAAACACATGCATGCACACGCACACACACATTCTCTCTCTCCTCCTTGTCTCTCCATAGCAAGGCAAAAAGCTCATACCTTGAATAAAACTTTTTTGGTCTTAAAGGTGCTTTGTATCTCTCCCAAGTGATTGAAGGAATGGGACAAAACAAGCTCTTGATCTTTCCTGCCCTCCCCCCTCTTCATCCCCAGGGGACATGGAAGGGGAGGACTCTCAGCCAATTGAGGTAAGAGAGGCTTGGCTCAATAGCTCTGTTGTGTGATTAAGAGAGCCTGGCAAAGCAGGCTCCGAGGGAGGAGCCTCAGTCAGAGGCTTTGCTGTGTAGCTCCTGTGTAAGTGAGAGAGCCTAGAAAAGCAAGCTGTGATGCAGAAGAAAGCAAGAGAGATAGAGAGAGGAAGCAGATGGCAGCCAGATTGTTGTCCCTCCTCCCTACACCCATGAGGCAGGCACAGTCCAGAATTAGGAGGAAACTGAAATGGTTATGCTTGCCACTTGAACTTTTAGATTGTGGTAATAACATTATTGTATATTTATTTTTAAAATTTTAATGTTTTTACTATGTTGTATATCACCCAGATCTTGTCAATAGCAGGGATTGGGTGATTCATAAACCTAATATAATAAATAAATAATATCTGAATTGCCCAATCCCTGCTACTGCTCTGAGCTCAACAATAGATTAAAACAGAAAACCATAAAATAAAATACATAGACAACACTAGTACAACAGTTTTTTAAAAATCCAGATGGCAAGCTACAGATTACTTTCCATTCTGGACTCCCTGGGCACCTTGTGGGCAGGGGAAAAGGAGGAGGAACAAAACAAATCTGGAGAGCAAAGAAAGGGTGCCAGCCAAAATGGATATTGTTGCTGTCCTCAACCAAAAACATGGCAGAACATCACTGCCTTACAGATGAGCAGATAAAGACTTCTGAACTGGATGCTGAGGAAAATTCATTCTGAATCCAGCCCTAACTGAAAGCAGTTTAACACAGACAGAGAACTGGGGGTGATTGGTAAGGAAGAGTGGGTAGTTGGGCAAAGATTCCTATTCGGGCTAAGGAAAAGAGATCTTCTAGTGAGCGAGAGAAACATTTTGTTTAAGTTAAAGGGGGCTCTTGATCCTTTCCTCAGGTTCCTGGGCTGAACCAATAGCCAAAATATCATAATGTGACAGGGTGGGACAGCCAGAGTAGCCAGAGTTGTTCAGGAAAGAAGAAAACATATACCTAGGGTAGCTCAGTCAGAAAGGGAAAGAAAAATGGAGGGAAAATATTGCCTCTGAGGGGCATCATAGGTGACAACTGTGAAGTTAATTAGTGTATCAAATGAATAGCTAACCCCCCAATTATTGAAAAAAATTGCAATAACATAGCAAAAGTGTCATGTCAACTTTAGTCCTACTGATTGCAGAATTGAATTGTAAGGAAAATACATTAACTTTGTGGACAGGTAATAATGCAGAGTTGCATGCTTAATCCTCTGAATGCAAACATATTTCTTAAGGTTTGGAGATTAATTGAATAGTGAAAATGAAAATTCATGACGCCATCTCTCATGAGAAAAAGTTAATAGACAAAAAACAATGAAGAATTATTTTTATCAGCCAGCTCAAGTTTAACATTTTGTTTAATTTCTTTTCAGTTTTATAATTTTTATTGGTTTAACTACAAAAGAAAAAGCATAAGCATAGATACAAAAAAAAGAAGAAGGAGGGAGGGCATATACAGAATGGGAAAGGCAGGGGGAAAGAAGAAAAAATACAAATATATCAATTTTAAATCTACCTCCAAATAGAATGTCCAATTCGTTCTACCTGCAAGTATAAAATTCTCCATATATTTTGCCATCTTTATCTTCCATTATAAAACATTTTTACTAAGCTATTATTTGCAATACAAGTCTAAACACTTCTTCTACAACACACATAAATATGAACAAGTCAGAGCAGTCTCAGCACGAAACTAACTACTTTGGCTTAACCTTGTTAAAAACACAAACTAATTTGTTAATTTATCACTATCATTAATATAAACACAAAAAATTAATATCTTTATCCTTAAAAAAAACTAAAAAGAAATACAACCTGGTATTATGTCTATCTCAATATAAACAGTTTCTCCTGGGATACATTATTAAAAAAAAAACAAATCTAGCAGTTTACATAACATCTGTGTTGTCTGCCTTTTTAAACAATTAATCCACCTCTTGTGTCCCTATTGGGCTTCCTAGCCCAACAGGGACACAAGAGGTGGATTAATTGTGAAAAAAGGCAGATAACACAATTTTTATGACCCAAAAATAAAAGTCTGATGCCTGTTCTTATTGAAGTTACCTACCCAACTATCCACCAGGATAAAAATATTTCAGGAAACCCTTCTTACTGAAAAGAAGTCTATCTCCTGAGTTATATATTAACTTGTAAAATTTCCCATATCTATAACAAACATAGAAACTAATATCATTATCTATTTAAAAAAGTTCAGCAATTTGTCAGGAACTTATATTATCTGCCTTCTTAAAAACTAATCTGAAGTAACTATTTTTACATAAAATTCTTTTCAAAAACTTTTTAGCCCTTTAATTTTTAAATCCATATTGTTTTAAACAAGACAGCTTACTGTAGTCCCAAAACAAACAAAAACAAAGAAAAGAAGTCTCACTTAGCCTTCTAATTTCACATATCAGAATTTCTTACAAAGTCCATGTCCACCTATCCACTGAGAAAAATCTAGTTCAGGAGGCTCTTCTTTCTGAAAGATTTCCACATCGTGATTTTCTGGTTAAAATGCATCTTCTTACTTCTTAATGCAGTCATCCTTCTCAAAGGAGATGAGAAAAATTCCACAGCTTTTGTTCCTCTCAACCTAGCTTGAGTCTGTCTCCATTTCCAGTCTTCTTTTTTAAATACGCCACAAGATTCCATTTTAATTTCCTTTTGTTGATTTCCCGACAGCTCAGTCTCCCATTTCAATTCCACAGACATCACCAGATTCTCTTTAGCACTATGCTCATGTAGATTTGAGGTTTCACTAGCTTTCAGCAAAAAAGCTGCCATTTGCTTCTTAACCAAGTCTGCCAATAAACCAAGCTCTTGCCTCAGAGATTTTAAACTGCTTAAAATGTCTTTTTTATAAGAAATTTCGCTTAGCAAAGCCATTTTTCTCTGTCAGCAAACTCAGTCCATTAATCCTGATTAAAAAGTAGCTCAGAGTCCCAGATAGCCTGTCCTTCTCAGTCTCCTCCAACTGAAATTTTAGATGTTAACGTATGAATTTCAGATCAGACAACAAGGAAAAATCTCTCTAACAGGTATCTCATTTTGTTCAGACCGTATTGCAGCCAAATAGTAGTCTCTTTAATAAATATCCAATTATGATCTGGGTCAATTTAAATGTCCATATTCCGATTGGTTCAAATTGTTTCCAGTACTTAAAGATGTTCTTTAACTTTCCATGGCCTCATTCACAGGGAAATTAGAGATATCAATCTCTTTCCCTTCCTTTGAACTACTAAGTCATTGAAATGTAAAAAAGACCCATTAGCCCTTGGCAATTGAAAGTGAACTTACTTGCATTGCAGATTTGTCATGCTTGAGATAGAGGGGTGATAGATCAAAAGCTTTTAAAGAAGAGAAAGGCAAGCAATCGAGCATTCACCTCTTGCTGCTGTATTAGCGATCCCGACAGGAAGAGCGTCAGAGCACATAGAAGAAACAGGAGCAACTGTCGTTGAGCCCCATCTCACTGTGAAAACCCTATGCCTAAGAGACCACCCCAGGGTTTCTTTGGGGGTGCCACGGATCCCCTGCCTGATCAGGGGGAGTCGCAAGCAGGAGAGCTCGCGAATCCACCTGCTAGCAAGGCGACCTAACCTGGAAGTCCCTTTGTTTAATTCCTTGTATTGTTACTGAGCTTGTATTATTTCTTTGAGAAAATATGTACTGTGTTTTGTTTATGTGGCAGGTGGACAGAGAATTCCTGAGACCAGTCTGTAAACTGCTTAGGATACCAATTAAAATCCTCACCAATATAATTCAAAGTCTGTCATTCAGAAAATTCACTCACCCAGCTCAACTGGTTCTGCTGTCTCTATTGCCTTACCTAACATGCCTTACCTAACATGCCCACATGTCCACTCCCCCCCCCAAGTATACACCTACTCCCATCATCACTAATAAATTAACATCCTCTAATAAGGAATTAGACCACCCTAGACCCAGTCCTTTCTGCTTATCCAAACTCTGCATGGAATTAGGCCAATAACACCCCCAAACAAATTGCAGGCAATTTTAAATATGTAACACAAGAATCCTAAGCCTACAGCCTTTGTAGTTAGCTTTGCTCCCTAATGTCTGGCACTGCTGAGATTATAGCAGTTGGTACTGTCATTGGACTTCTTCTGTTGTTGAAATCACAGGAAACCCATCCTGGTAGTTGGCTCAGCTCCAACCATTATCACCTGTCCTTGGACCTAAATGCACCAGACTCATCTCTTTAGAACAGGCAACATGATTTTCTTCCTCCCCTTCTCCCCTCCTCCCCTCCCCTGTAGCCATCCCCTATTAAGGACTGGTGCAGAAAATTGCAATTATTTTGCTACTACATACAATTGCCATATTGCAATGTTGCCTCAATTTTCTTTGCCATTTAATTATTTAGTTCTGTATTTTGGTAGGAGAATACATGTTATTGTTTCCTTTGACTTTCTCTCTTTTTTAACCAGGCATACTGTGTTAGATTGGAATCTGTGTAGACCAGAGGTATCAAACTCGTTTGTTATGAAAGCTGGTTATGACATAAATGTCACTTTGCTGGGCCAGTTCATGTGCAATAAAAAGTATTTCCAGGTACCAGAGAAATTTTACCACTGACCATAACCCACACCCCTCTTCAGCGCCTAACTAACCACCCTTTGCTTGATATGCACAAGAAGTTTTGCACAGTACAGAGAACTGTTGCCTGACAATCAAGGTGCAACAACCAGAGACTCTTGTGGCTCTTGAAGACTAACATATTTCAGAAGCTTTTGATGAGCTAGAGCAGAAAGTGCTGCATTCTGTTGCCACACGTGTGGCAACCAAAAACACATGGCCAAGTGGCATCAATCAGGGGAACCCAACAAGCCCTTCCTTAAAGAAACTGCTATGGTCAACAGGCTTTGGGGAGGGGAAGGGGTGAGGCAGCCATGCAATCCCACAGTTCCCTCTGTCAAAGTCCCAAATACGAAGTAACCAAAAAAGAGTCACACGGAAAGTGAGACTGGGGAGAAACCCGTAGGATCTGTGTTGCGTGCCTCTTAAAGATGTATATTCTCAAAGTCTTCTAATAACAATAACGACTCTCCAGTGCCAATACAGATGAATTGGCATTGGAGAGTTGTCATTATTATTAGAAGACTTTGAGAATATATGTATTTAAGAGGCATGCAACACAGAGCCTACAGGTTTCTCCCAGAGTCCCAAATACTGCAACAAGCTGAAACATAAGGGGAACTATGATGCTCCTCAGCACCACAAGAAATCTTGAAATGCTATCACTCTCCAAACATACCAGCTCTACTTCAATTACATTTTGCAGACTTTTATCTCCTGCCAGCTCCATAGCATTATCCAGTCACCTAAAATATTACTGCCCATGTGCAAGTGCACAGACACACATCCAGCCTGCCTCTGCTGTGTGCAAACCCTGCATGCTTTTCTAAATACCTACTCTCATCCCTGAACTTCACCTCTCCCTTTTCTCTCCTGTTCAGACTGTTAAATAAGACAGTGCTGGCATGCAGGGAGCCCAGGGAGCATGCAGGTGTTTTAGCTTTGCCTCTTATTTAATCCTCCCTTATTTAATGCTGCCAAGGGAGGAAGGTGTGAGAGAAGCCATGCACATCTGGGTCAGTGGGTTAGCCACCTCTGGCTCACCTGACTCGGTGGGCCTTGCCTGCCCTGACCCTTGGCATTCTGCATTTGTGGCATCCCTTACATAAGCAGCAGGCTTTTCTGTCTCACCCAGGTTGCTGCATATAGCATAACCAGCTAGGCCAGTTGCTCTGTTCACATGTTTATGTAAGTGGGCACATTTGGCAAGCTGGCCTGTGGCTTTGGCAAGCTGGCTTGTGGGCACCTTCCCTGGGCTGCCAGCAAGTGGGAAGCTGCTTGGCTGGGCTGGAGGAGGTAGAGCCAAAAAGATTCTGCCTCCTGCACATGAACTGCCAGTCATCTTTCTGCCAGTCTAGGCAACAAATGCAGGAGACTAATGTGCTCTGGCTGGAGGAAGAGGAGGTGTCCAAGGACAGTAGGCAGGCTCCAAGGGAGATGGCTGCACAGAGCTGAGAGCCAAACCAGCCCTCCCTGCCCCTTATGGTTGCCAACTCTGGCAACCCCTGGAGATCTGGGGGAAGACCCTGGGGAGGGCCCACATTTGGAGAAGGGAGGGACATCAGCAGGGGGAATAATACCCTAATATAGGCCCTTCTGTTCTACTTTTAGAGTGGTTTTCCCACAGTTGCTTGTGTGCCTGGATGGGCTGGTTCTAGTACAATGGTTATATATTTGTCTGGTGTAGACAAAGGTTCTGGCCTCTGCTCAGGAACATGTGAACATGAAGCATGGACACTTCATACATAACAAGCCTGACACATGGAGTGATTTGGATAATTCTCTCTCTCACACACACACACACACACACCAACAGTATTGGCTCAACAATCCCTTCACCCTAAAATAGGGTTGCCAATCCCCAGGTGGGGGCAGGGGATCCCCCGGTTTGGAAGCCCTCCCCCTGCTTCAAGGTCATCAGAAAGCGGGGGGAGGGGAGGGAAATGTCTTCTGGGAACTCTATTATTCCCTATGGAGATTTATTCCCATAGAAAATCATGGAGAATTGATCCACGGGTATCTGGGGCTCTGGGGGGGCTGTGTTTTGGGGTAGAGGCACCAAATTTTCAGTATAGCATCTAGTGCCTCTCCCCAAAATACCCCCCAAGTTTCAAAAAGATTGGACCAGGGGGTCCAATTCTATGAGCCCCAAAAGAAGGTGCCCCTATCCTTCATTATTTCCTATGGAAGGAAGGAATCTTGATCTTGGCTCCACCCCTAATGTCTCCTGGCTCCACCCCCAAAGTCCCCAGATATTTCTTGAATTGGACTTGGCAACCCTATCCTAAAAAGGTGCTAGTACTTTTTTCCACAGCAAGAGAGAGAAACTAGCATAACTTCTTGTCTGGGTGATTTTTAGCCACTTCAGCTATTGATGTCACATAGTCACAGTCCTATGTAGCTTGAAGGATCAGAGTCCCGTGGAGCAGCAAAACAGAAATCGGAAACACGCTTCCACTGTAACATCCTACAAGGGGCAGGTAAGCATTGGCTGAGTATTACATTGGCCCAAGGATTATACTCCAAATGCGCAAATCACTTCACAAGCAGGGATAAGATATAGGAACAGGAAAAATATCTATGTGGTGCCACTCTCTAAAATCCATAGTTTACAACTTGGGCAGAGTGCTTGAACCCACTTGTTGTTACTTCTGTGTCCTTGTGTGCCTCTTCAGGCAGCCCTTTTACAGGAGTAGACGCTTAGACTGTATTCACAATACAGGGCTAACAATCTGCTGAGGCTACAACATGTCCAACAGTGGCCTTAATCAGGATGTGCTGTGGCTATCAACTTTCTTGTTCTAGCCTGGCTTCTGCACCACTGTAAACTGCTTAACAGACAACTGTATGGACAGTTCTACCTGTGATTCTTCTATCTGTTAGCATAACTTTTAAAGGCATGGGGCCTTTACCAAGAGAGTTGACAACCCCATGCATCTGATTTGCCTTCAGAGATCCATTCCTGATGGTGTTGAATAAATGTTTGATTGTTCTCCTGCTTGCCAGTAGCCTCAGTAGCCTCAGCATGGGACTCAATGTAGAAGGTGGCTGAAAAGGTCATTTAATGTCTGCACAGTTGTAATATAGCAAAGGTGGGCTCCTTTAGGGTCACAGTTCTCCTGATCACAGCTGGTATATAATAAACCACAGAAGCTATATGATGGAGTCAGGAAATAGAGAACAAGACTAGTATCAGGAGGAGGAATGGCTATTTGGGAAGGTGATAAGAAAAATATTGGGCTGTAGGGCAGCCAAGCAGCATTTCTGCCCTGTCCCTGTGGCTGGGATTGGCTGTGCTAAATTTTATCTGTGCCAGATATTCCTTCAAGTACTCTATGGCTGTTCACCCCATGCAGAGCTTGAACAACACAGCTCAACAGCTGCACATTTCTACAGAGCTTGGAATTTTTCTCTGAAACAAGAAGCTTTTCTGCTTAGAGAAGAGCTCCTATGTCAAAGGAAGGCCCCTTGCACCAAAGGAAGGCAGTGCTGTTGTCAGGTAAAAGTCCCTGACAAGGATTTGTCTCGAACTTGTGGTTCAGAAACTATTTATTGATTTTCCTAATAGTACTGTGATTGCTGATGGTCAATTATCCAAAGTATATTCATATATCCATAATTACCAGTATACACTAACCCACATATCTATTCATTGTATTCTTTTTTGTAGAATAGTACTGGTACTTTTATGAAGAATAGTACAGGTAACAAAGAAGCCCACAGTAGAGGGTAAGCCACTGTGGGAAGTGAGAGCCTAATCTTGTCTCCCTGGTAATTGAAGGTAGGTACAAATGGACAATGTCTGTAAAGTTGGAACACGACCTTGGAGAAGAGTAACATAGTAGTCTGGGAACTAATTCAAAGACTCTTGAGCAGGAGATGTTTAGGCGGGAGAAATGATGAGCTGATAACCTATAACCTATATTTGGACTGTAACTTATATTTTATGCCAGTCTGGCAAGGCCAGTAGCCTTGCATGCACATGCTACAAGTGTTTGCCACATGATTCTTCATTTAAAGCTTCTTTTGCATTCACTCAAGGAGTCTTGTGGTAGATTCTGGGCAAAATCTGACATCTGGGAGTTGAGTGAAGGTCTAGGATACAACCTACTTATTTCCCTTCCAACATATTTGAAACTTGCCGGCAAACTTGCTGGCAGAATTATGCACATCTAAGACTCGACTTAGTATAGGATTGCATTGTTAATGAAATAATTTTCCAACATATGTAATACACATTGGTATATATCTGCACATGTTTGTGTACATTCAGATTTTTTTGAGCTTTCCATATTGTATACTAAAATATACCATGCCAGTGCATGAGTCCTACTATAACTATTACTTAATTATTCCTGTAAATTGTAGCTTTTTATTACCAAACTGGAGATCTGAATATGAATATTGCTGAAACTTGTGATCTAATAACAAACAAAATTGGAATCCATATCTTCATTAATTTTGTTCTAATTTTTTGCTGCCTTTTATCTGCAGTATTTGCAGATCAATACTAGCATTTTAACATGACAAATTAACATGTTTTAACAGTAATGGATTCATAATATCCTTCTCTGTAACTTTTTAATATAATCACTTTCCCTGTCTATGTTTCTTGTCCACCTTTCTTTCATTTTGTTTTCCATTCTTAAGCCTGTTTGTAACACATGCTATAGTCAAAAGGAAGATAAAGAAATATATTTTAAAAATCATTTTCTGTACTGTACACATTTTGTTCACATCCTTGGACATAAGATTGTTCAAGGAAGGTGTGAAATAATCTTACTGGAAATCATGTGCATTTGTAGTATGTCAGAGAAACTTAACATCTGGTAATAATGTAATATAATACTTCCATATTCAAAGACAGCATACTACTACTTTACTATCAGATGATGGGGTCTCCAACATGCCTTGACTCCAAGTTCTTCGGGGTGTGACCCAGCAAGGCAAACCTTACACTGGTTTATGTCCTTAAATAAATTGCTGTTAGGGTACCTTGGAGATTCCAAAGAAATAAAGGACCAAGGCTTACATAGTGACAGTATTGTTTAAAATCACTTTAAAATAAGAAGCAGCTGTGGTTAGGCATACCTTATGGTAATCAATCAACGTATGACTATGGGTCAGTACACATACACACATACACATATAAAACATTTTGAGTATGTATACAGTGGCAGGGAGGGAGAGAGAAAGAGAGAGAGAAGAATGTATGATTCTTTGCTTCTTGGCTTAGTAGGAAAAACCCTCCTCCGTAAAACAGGAGCAAGGGAAAGAAGATCATGTTTTAAAAAATACAGATCACTGAGAATAAAACAACAAAAAGAATAGTTCCCTACCCATTACTTCCCACTGTGTGAACTTTTGACATATCCGCAAACTCTTCCTTTCGCTTGCTACTGCTGTTGTACTGCTCGCTGTACAGCTTTAAGGACATCTGTTCAACAGCATCTCTTTGTGCTTCCAGATAGCATAGCTGAACCTCAGCCTAGAGAAAGAAAACAATAAGAAATGAACCCTTTGTTTTAATCCACAAGGAATGCATTTGCAATGGCTTTCCATGTCCACAACAATTCAAAGTGTGTGTATGTAGGGGGGAATGTATGCGTATGTGCATATAAATCTCAAAGTTATCATAATATTATCATGGTGTTATTTACTAAAATTGGAACCACTCTTCTTTTTTCCAAGAATGGACATCATCACATACCTAGTTTCATTTGGTTCCTAAGAATAATAATAATGTGAAATACAAAACAAAACAAAAAGGGTGCTGAAGCAGCAGCTGACTGGGGCAGTGAAGACGCTAGTTTTGGAGCACTGCTCCTGTTTCTCTGGGTGTTGGAAGGAAGGGGAGAACAGCTGCCTGGATCCACTGCAAACCTGTTTATCCCCCTTTGGCGTCCATAATCAAAGAAAAGGGCCCACAGGGCAAAAACTTATGGGAAAAGCACTTCCATGCTTCAGCTCAATCATATGATACAATAATCGAATTAGCATTGCAACCACATATAATCTGAAACAGCTTCCTTTTATCTCTTCTACTTTGTGCAGTATATAAAATATTATGTTGAAGGTCCATGCAGGAAGCTGCAGGATATTTTCAAGTTGATGTACATAAAAACAAAGGCACCAGTCACTCACTATTGCATCAATTAACATGCCAAAGATTAGCCAGCAACTTGCACTTAAGAGTAAGATGAAGCACACTGGCCCTCATGTATTCTTTGGCTGAAACCCGACGTACAGTTTGGAGTGGTTTGCAGTTGCCCCAAAGAGAATCAGCCAGAAATAGAGCGCCTTGGTGCTTCTGGATGGCGTTTGGGGAAAGGGGTGGGCCGTGGGCACCCGGGGAGCGTCAGGAAAGCTTGTGCATCCCGGCTGCAGCTCCCTGGGCACTCTCCAGGCGCTTCCTGACCTTTCAGAAGGCTGGGAGGCGCCTCAGAGGTGCCGTAGTGAAAAGGCACCACTTCTGAAGTGGTGCCTTTTTGAGCTGGGTGGATCAGGCCAGAGGACGGGGTGAGTACAGGACAGGGGTTGGCAGCAGATGTTGCTGTCTGGAGGGTTTTTTTGGGTCGACTTCAGAGTCATCTCTGAGTCGACCCAAAGTGCCGGTCTGTACTCAGCCATACAGACTCTTTCTTGATCAAAGGAACGTCAAATAGTGTTTGGCTTCAAAACCACTAAATCGATAAGCATTGCAGCTGCCCAGATGAACTGGATTCAAGAGTTCACAGCACCAGGAGATATGGAGATAGATCTGGCTTTTTGCAGGGCTTGCTCCTGGTTAGCTGGGAACAGTGCAGAGACAAGGTTGACTTTCAGAACACTTCAGGGCCATGTTTTTGTGTTATTTCAATACTTTCTGCTGAAATGCAAATACAGCATAATAAAATTATAATACACTTCAAAATAGCAGCATCACTTTCGCAAAGTAATTCTATTTCCCCATTATTAATAGGCTGGATGCTATTATATAAGGGAGAGATGGCTTCTACATCTAATGGAAAATGGTCTCAGAGGCTTACAAAAGTTCAAACAGTTCCTATTATACAAGGCAGGGTCATGAGTGAGAAAAGCGGTCATGAATGAAGGCAGTCTCTAATAGTCTATGTCACAAACAGAAGGGTGCTAAGAAATATTCTGTGCAAACAGATCAAAGAGATAAAGGTACCAGAAGAGAAATCTGCAAATGTGTAAATAGCAGAAAATATGTTAGCATTAGTGTGGGGTGATGGTTTGTCATTATAAAAATGAGCCTTGGAAATCCTTGGACTTGCACACTTCCTCCTTACTGTAGGAATACTTCCCAAATTAATAATTTCTACTTTCATAGCAAACTGTAGGCACATCCAAACCATAAACTATGATGAGTTTTGTGTCTTTCAAACAAGGATTTCAAATTAGTTTTAAACTCTAGTTTATGACTCAAATAAAAATGGCTTTATTTAAAAAAAAATTCTGAGCCTTTTTCAACACAAGGAAGGAGATGGAGGGGGAAGAGACTCCATGAGAGTAAAGATTCCAAAGACTTTGATTCCATATGCATGCATTATTCCTATACTATATTTCATAAATTCCAATACACATACATAGCTTGACATTCATTGGCTTTTCCTTTTTTCCAATATGTACTCTATTAGAATAACAACTGTAGATGTGAAGTCTGGCCAATGGCCTAAGGCTCCAGTCCTAATGACAATTATTCATCAATATTGCACAAATTATGTTAATTCCAATCAAAAGCAATTGTGTTTAGAAGTGGCATCCATGATGTTTATTAGTTTAATAGCTTGGAGTATCTGATATTGTTCATAGCATTCCAGCTTTTGAGCCCATCGGGGAGGGCAGGATTGTAAGCCAAAATGCCCTCAAAAGAGGTTGGGGAATTGACAGGTGGGCAACTTTGGCTCAAAAGGACCTAGAATCTATGTATACAGGATTCCACTTCCAGAAACTATTGCTAAATTTACCAAGGACACTAATTAAGGAAAACAATTATGCTTTTATTACAGAAACTTATAGAACACATATACAAGGTAATGGATACATATAACACACATACAGACCTAATAAAAATAGAGAGAAATGCACAGAGGTAACACAGGGATAGACAAACAGGGTGATAATTACCGATCGTAGTCTTCGAGGAAGGCTCCAATGGCGACAAACTAGGGCGATGGGGGAAGGGGCCCTCAACTGATCAGGAATCGGGGATGTATCTAAACAGCAGGAATGGGATACTGCTAGATGCACACCTGTGGGGAGCTGGGTCAGAGGTTATAAGGAGTACCTTGAGCCCTTAGGGGATGAGAGGTGCAGGGGCAGATGACAGGTGGTGACCTCAGAAAAAGGGGAGGTTCCGCAATGATGATAAGGGCTGGACTTTTGCGGTGTCCAATGACCAGTTTATTGGGGGCACTTGATTGGGTACTCATACCTGGCCAATGAGAATACCTGGCCCTGGTTACCTGATTGGGCCTTCAGATAAAAATGGGAAAAAGGGGGAGGCTCCAGGGTGACCATTAGGGAAAAGAATGAGTAAAATTATTGGGGTGGAAGGGATTAACAAGCTATCAAAATGTATCTAAAAGGTGACAATAGATGGCGAATTGCTACCTAAGGTAACACCCAATCTATACAAAGAAGCTTGGCTCTAGATGAAAATGTTCTTCCTCTTCTTCACTCCTCTACTGGCACCGTCCTTTGTCTTGCGTTCCGTTGAACAAAAGTTTAGGCAGTCTGACAGGATCCATGCCTAAGATAAGCTTGATTGCCTTATGCATAAGTGACAGCTGTTGAGCTTCTCGCTTCGCTGTTATGGAGTCTGGCACTGCAGGAAGATAGTTGCTGATGATGTTAGCCTACCAACATGGATTTTATGGTCAAAGCTGGAAGCCGCTTGCCCGGACGGCTCCTGGCGGCGCAACTTCTCCCACTGTAACAGCCAAGATGGTGCGTGCATGGAGCGGCTGGAAACCCATCTGTCCTCCTGGTTAGCACTCTTCCAGAGATACCATGTGCTGCTGCAACGTTGTGGCTGTTAGTACTCACATAATTCCCTTACATTCTGGTAGACAAAACCCACGTTTTCCTGGCCGATGTGTGTGAGTAGAGTCTCCAGGCACCCTGGCAACCGAACAGGTGACTACGATGTTCTGAAATTAGGGGTCTTTTTCTCATAGGATATAAATGTAATAAAATAAATAAAAATAAAATAAATTTATACCTGTCAGAAAGCCAATTAGCTGATTTTTTGTTTTAGTTATGGTCATTATTATTAGCATGTTGTCAATAGTTAAAACTTTCCAAAGGATGCATTCTATAAAACAAAAAACAGTCTTTTCAGGTTTTTCTCTTTACTGGTTTCCTTGAACTATACCTGTACCATGGATTGTTCAGTTGTCTTGGTCATATGCAGGGCTTTTTTTTGTAGCAGGAACTCCTTTGCATATTAGGTCACACACCCCTGATGTAGCCAATCCTTCTGGAGCTTACAGTAGGCCCTACAGCAGAGGTGCCCAAACTTGCTTAATATAACAGCCACATAGAATAAAAGTCAGATGTTTGAGAGCCGCAAGACATGAACATCAAATGTTTGAGAGCTGCGAGGGAGGGAGGGAGCAAGGAAGGAAGAAGGAAGGAAAATAGATGGGGGAGGGAGAGTTGGAAATAAAGTAACTTTAATTTTAAATGCATTCTCTACACTGCAGGCTGGCTTGGAGAAGTGATTTAAAGAGACAAATGCCTTCTCCAAGCCAGCTGACAGGACAGTGGGGGCTTTGAGAGTCATACAATATGTGTGAAAGAGCCACATATGGGCCATGAGCTGCAGTTTGGACACCCCTGCCCCATAGAAAGAGCCCTGTAAGCTCTTGAAGGATTGGCTACATCAGGGGTGTGTGGCCTAATATGCAAAGGAATTCCTGCTACAAAAAAACCCTGGTCATGTGGAATTACTTCAGTTATTTTGAGAGCTGGGACACACACACAGTTGCTCCTAGTTGCTTATTGAATCATTCCTCCTGTAAAACAAAAACCTGATCAAGAGAGTGAACACCAAAGAGTTCTCTCAGTCTAGTGTTGTGATCTTCAGCTGCTAAATGATTGAATATATCAAGAAGGAAGTTCCATATCCCAAGTTCCACTTTCATACTTTAAAAAACTATTTTAATAACCGCCCTTTGGGTATGTGTGTACCAAATTTCAGCTTTCTGGGCTTTTGGGAAACACGGTATGTATTTTTTGGTTGACAAGGTCTCAAATTTTAGGGATTGACAAACATTTCCTCTTCACACTTCTCTGATATGCAGAGTATCTTAAACAGCATACGTGCAAAATTTCCTCTTCAACTGTAATTTAGTCACATTGAGATACAGTTTATTCCCCCCCACTTTACAAGCTGCCCAAATATTGTTGTCTTTGTACACTTTAATACAGCTTGCTGTTTCCCCATTTCTCATTTATAACACAAATGCTTCCCTTGTTCAGCTCCACAATCCTCCAATATACACAACTGCCCTCAGGAGAAATGTCCCACTTTGTCACTTGACAATATGTTTTCTCTCTGCATCAACTATTTTTATATGTAACTGCTGTCTTCATCTACTGTAAACATTTTCAGGAAGCGAAAATCCAGGCAGATGTAAGCATCACAAAGATCTTTGTGATTTCTGTATGAAGTCATCTATTAGTGACTGTGTGCTGTACTTAAGGCTTTCTCCCTTTCGAACAGCTCATGTTCTACTGATATCACTGCAGTTCCAGAAGAGCTTTGAAAACTTTTAAGTAGGTATTGATTAGTTTATTTAAAAAAAAACCCCACAATATTCTTCAGAGGCCACTGTAGTTAACAAGAAAATGTGCACAACAAAACATATGAAAAAATCCACTGAAGATTATCATTTTAGACTTTTTAACATGAATAAAGACATTGTAGGTCACTCATAAGAAGGGTTGCTAGGTCCCTCCAAGCAACTGGTGGGGGATGGGGACTGGGCTTACCAGAAGCAGGGAGTCTCGCCTGTTGTTTCAGCGATGTGCCCACGTGACTGACAATGTGAAAGAAGTGACCTAGGCATGCTGGGGCAATGCTTTGGATTTGGGGCAAAAACTCTATGGTAGAATTAGCTTATACCATAGAGATTTTGGCCCAAAACAAGAAGTGCCTATGCCACTTCTGGGTCACGTCAAAGTCACACAGGCATGTCACTAACATGGGTATGCTTCCCCCTTTTTTTGCAGTCAATCCCCCCCCCCCAAGTGAGAGCTGGCATCCCTACTCATCAGATCTGCATCTTTATTTGTTTACAATACCATTCTGATAAATTTGACACACTTTGTCATTTCTTGTTTTTGTCAGGCTCTGTTCATTTACAATATTAATGGAAGCTGTTACTAACCATATTCATTAATGCATAGAAATGCCTACTAACATAGAAGCCGGGGTAGCAAGGAGGGAGGGGGGAAAAGTAGAGAGCAATTTCCCAGGAATATCAAAGGTTGCCAAGGCCTCTTTGAAGTAGACAGTATGTGCCAGATTCTCACCTCCTCTCCGGAGGCACCAAGGACATTGCCTCTGGGAAATGTAACCACCAACTGAAGAGATAAGGGGGGGGGGGGGGGACGTTGTGAAAAGTCTCACATGCAAAAGCAACCTTTTGTTTTGGGAATTAAGGGGTAGAAATGATTGCTTTGATGTAGAGAGTTAAATGCCAATGATTTGAACTGATCTCCATCAGTTCTAATGCCTGCCATGCTGGAGTAATTCTGAAGTATCCAATAAATGCAACTTTGTTTCAAAATACCAAGTCTGCTTACTTGTGAGCTTCAACGAAACCATGCCTGACAGTTTTATGAATTCATGTATCATAATTAATCCATGCTCTGATTAAATCCAGGTTGTACTACAGGAATGCTTTCTACAAAGGACTGTGTAGGAAGACTGTTCAGACAGGAACATAAGAACATAAGAGAAGCCGTGTTGGATCAGGCCAATGGCCCATCCAGCCCAACACTCTGTGTCACACAGTGGCCAAAAAGCCCAGGTGCCATCAGGAGGCCTATCAGTGGGGCCAGGACACCAGAAGCCCTCACACTGTTGCCCCTTCCAAGCACCAAGAATACAGAGCATCACTTGCCCCAGAGAGAGAGTTCCAACAATATGCTGTGGCTAATAGCCACTGATGGACCTCTGCTCTATATGTTTATCCAATCTCCTCTTGAAGCTTGCTATGCTTGTAGCCGTCACCACCTCCTGTGGCAGTGAATTCCATGTTTTAATTACCTTTTGGGTGAAGAAGTACTTCCTTTTTATCCGTTCTAACCCGACTGCTCAGCAATTCGACTGCTCATCGAATGCCCACAAGTTCTCGTATTGTGAGAAAGGGAGAAAAGTACTTCTTTCTCTACCTTCTCTATCCCATGCATAATATTTTAAACCTCTATCATGTCACCCTGCAGTCGAGCCCCAAGCATTTTAACCTTTCTTCATAGTGTTCCAACCCTTGAATCATTCCAGTTGCCCTTTTCTGCACTTTTTCCAATGCTATATTTTTTGAGGTGTAGTGACCAGAATTGTACACAGTACTTCAAATGAGGCCACACCATCGATTTATACAGGGGCATTATGATACTGGCTGATTTGTTTTCAATTCCCTTCCTAATAATTCCCAGCATAGCATTGGCCTTTTTTATTGCAGTTGCACACTGTCTCGACATTTTCAGTGAGTTATCTACCATGACCCCAAGATGTCTCTCTTGGTCAGTCTCCTCCAGCTCACACTCCATCAACTTGTATTTATAGTTAGGATTTTTGGCCCCAATGTGCATTACCTTATACTTGGCCATGCTGAACCTCATTTGCCATGTTGATGCCCACTCACCCAGCCTTGACAGATCCCTTTGGAATGCCTCACAATCCTCTCTGGTTCTCATCACCCTGAACAATTTAGCGTCATCCTCAAACTTAGCCACTTCATTGCTTACTCCCAACTCCAAATAATTAATGAACAAGTTAAAATGCATCAGACCCAGTACTGAGCCCTGTGGCACCCCACTGCTTATCATCCTTCACTGCAAAAATTGCCATTTATACTCACTCTCTGTTTCCTATTAATTAGCCAGTTTTGATCTACAAAAAGACTTGTCCTTTTACTCCATGACTCTCAAGCTTACTTAGGAGCCTTTGATGAGGAACTTTATCAAAAGCTTTCTGGAAGTGAAGGTAAACAACATCTATTGGGTCCTCCTTGTCCGCATGTTTGTTCACCCCCTCAAAGAACAGGTTAGTGAGACAAGATCTTCCCTTACAGAACCCATGCTGAGTTTTCCTTGACAATTTTTGTTCATCAATGTGCCTACTAATTCTCTCTTTAATAATGGTCTCCACTAACTTTCCTGGTATTGAAGTCAGACTGACTGTCCTGTAATTTCCCAGATCTCCTCTGGAACCCTTTTTAAAGATGGAGGTGACATTAGCTGCCTTCCGGTCCTCAGGAATAGAGGCAGATTTTAATGTAGGATTACATATTTTTGCCAGGAGATCCACAATTTCACCTTTGAGTTCTTTCAGATCATATCTCACAGGGATCATATTTCAAAAAGTTTTGAAATCTTTATATTGGCTGCTGGTATGCTTCTGGGAATAATTAATTGTGCTAGTCTTATAAAGTCTAACACTATGAAGTCTGGCACTTATAGACTGAATTCAGATGGCTAATTTGGGCTGACACAGGAATGGCCCACATCCGGATTTAAGTGGCACGTTCAAACGTGCACATCTGGGTCCCACCTTGCTCCCGCCCTTGCCTCATCCTCCACTGTCACTGAAGCTCTTCTAGGGCACCTTTCCCTGCCATCTGAATGGCTGGGGGGTGCCAGGGAAGCATCACTCATGCATTTGAGCAGTGTGACCGCTCCTCTGGGGTGCATGCAACCTGTCCTTGTTCCAGCAACGGGCTGTGTGCTCTCTGACCACCCCCAGGGTGCTTTCCACTATGCCAGCTTTCTTCTTCCTGCCACCCCAAGCTGCCAATCTGTACCCAGCCATAAGTACTTTGGTCTTATAAAGCCCTACCTAGCCTGAAACCAGGGTATCCTGAAAGACTGCCTACAACCAGCTGAGAAGTGGCTGAAGTCATCATTACTAGGCACCAAATCTGTAACTTGTTAGGCACCAAGTGATACCTTATTAGCATTTCAAATCTTTTAGGCCCTTACATGCTGGTTTGGAAAGCAGATATCTTGAAGCTTTTAAGAACATAAGAACATAAGAGAAGCCATGTTGGATCAGGCCAATGGCCCATCCAGTCCAACACTCTGTGTCACACAGTGGCCAAATTTTTTTTATACACACACACACACACACACACTGTGGCTAATAGCCACTGATGGACCTCTGTTTCATATTTTTATCTAAACGCCTCTTGAAGGTGGCCATGCTTGTGGCCGCCACTACCTCCTGTGGCAGTGAATTTTACATGTTAATCACCCCTTGGGTGAAAAAGTACTTCCTTTTATACTTTTGATAAGCTTCAGCTTTATTTGCTGACTTGGTTAAGAGCCTAGAGACTATCCTGGATCCAACATCACTTCTGGAGAAGCAGTTGCAAAAAAGTCTAGCTTGGAAGAAAGTCCCTACCTTGACACGGCTGATCTATCCACTTTAATCCATATCACAATAATATTGAGAGACTAGACTACTGTAATGCATTCTACAGAAGTCTATCCTTGGTCAGCTCAGAGACTCCAGCTGCTGCAGAATGCCACAGCTTGCTTATTAACAGGAGCTAGGCGCAACATGCATATTATTTCCATTCCACACTCACTATTGCAACTGCCCATTGATTACTGGGTTCTATTCAAGCTATTGGCAGTCACTTACAAGGCTCTTCATGGCCGTAGTTGCTCATGTCTATAGAACTGCCTCTCTCCCTATAGTCTGCCACAAGAACTTCATTCATCTGAGCAGGGCCTTCCACAGGACCTTCAAATGGGTAAAGTCAACAACTTTCCATACCTGTGCCTTCCCTGTTGTGGCCCCAGAATGATCTGCCTGATGAGGTCAGGAAGGTTCCCACTATCTTGGCTTTCTGCAAACCAGGCAAAACTGAATTAACCAGGAAGGCCTTTTTATTATTAAATAATATGCTTTGATTTTTCGAGGTCCTTTAATGCATTTTTTAAAAGATTTTAACAATCTTACCCTGATTTAATCTGATAAATTTTATTATTGCTGCTTTATATGTGATATTTTATTGGTGATATTATACTACCACTTTCATGCTTCTGTATTGCAAGCCATCTTGAACACAGTGAGATAGGATATACTTATTTTAAAGAAGTACTTAAAATACACAAGGATTGCTAATATATTTTGACAATGCCCACCTGCTATGGTTTAAAAGCTTCAGCTAACCAGTACACTTGGCTTTCAAGGATAATGGGATATGGTCTGGTATAATATTAATTTGCTATAAATTTTGCATTGAACAACTATACCTGTGGGTAAAGCTAACAGCCTTGGTACATAAATGATATTGTTTGAAGAACTGTTGAAGAGCAAAGACCTATGATTAAGTTCTTTTGCAGGCTGATCTTTAGGATAACAACTTGGAAAATAATTGGCCCTCCCTTTCTTAAGACAGGTAAAATGTATTATATTCAGGGTCCACAGTATATCACCAACTGCTGAACGAGATTTCTGATGCTCAGTGCCACTGATCTCTGGGTAAAATTTGCTCTTATACCTTTCTAACTGTGCAGGTGACCTGGCCAAATAAATCTCACTAAAAGAAATGCTTTGTTCCAATTAGGGTTGCCAAGTCCAATTCAAGAAATATCTGGGGACTTTGGGGGTGGAGCCAGGAGACATGATCAGGCTGTGACAAGCATAATTGAACTCCAAAGGGAGTTCTGGCCATCAAATTTAAAGGGACGGCACACCTTTTCAATTCCTTCCTTCCATAGGAAATAATGAAGGATAGGGGCACCTTCTTTTGGGGCTCATAGAATTGGACCCCCTGGTCCAATCTTTTTGAAACTTGGGGGGTATTTTGGGGAGAGGCACTAGATGTTATATTGAAAATTTGGTGCCTCTACCCCAAAACACAGCCCCCCCCCCAGAGCCCCAGATACCTGCAGATCAATTCTCCATGATTTTCTATGGGAATAAATCTCCATAGGGAATAATAGAGTTCTCAGCAGACATCCCGCCCCCCCTCCCCCGATGACCCTGAAGCGGGGAGAGGGTTTCCAAACCGAGGGATCCCCTGCCCCCACCTGGGGATTGGCAACCCTAGTTCCAATAGTGCAGGCCTAAAATAAATGGATTCTGTTTTATATTCCTCTAATATCCTTTGAAACTTTGCCTAATCAACATTTTACTGCAATAAATTATTTGTTGTAAGGGAATCAGGCAATGTTCATCCAGGTAGCAGTTGAGAGAAAATTATATTATCCTAGCCTAGGATTCATATCCAGTGCAGGCACAGTGAAGGTAATGTGCTTGTACAAATGTTACTCTCTACTTACCACTTGTCTATCTGACTGGTGGGGGTCTCTAGGATTTCAGGTAGAGGTCTTTTAGGTGACATACTACCTAATCCCGTTCACTGAAGATGCAGGCATTGAACCTTGGACCTTCTGCATAAAAAGTAAATGCTCTGCCACTTAGTCACGGCTACTTCCGGTGGCAGGATTGCAGCCTTTGGGCAAAGCTCATGGCTGATGTGCTATAATTCTAGGCCTGAAATTTGGAAGACCCAGATTAAAAATCTCTAGCTCAAACATGAAGTTTACTGACTGACTGTGGGCAAATCACTGTATTTTCACCTACACTGAAAGGAAGGAAGCCAGGGGAAATACCAAAGCAACAAACTGAAAAATCTCACAGGTACACAGTTTGTACAAAGAGTCTGTCTGAATGCTGATCCTTTAAGCAGTTCCTTTGACAACACAGGCTGTCTCACAAAGATGAGCTCAGACTGTAAGCTTAGAATCATAGAGTTGGAAGGGACCTCCAGGGTCATCTAGTCCAACCCCCTGAACAATGCAGGAAACTCACAAATACATCCCGCTAAATTCCCATGGCTTATTACCATCCAAGCAGTACTTCTTTCTGTAATACCTGAAATGGAGTATATGCACGTGCTTTCTTATGGGAAGCTTGCACACTGTTTCATCACCCGTCTCTCCCCCACAGGTTTTTCTTTGGTTCTTAGAAAGATTTCATTGCAGCATCCAGCTGGCTGTTCTCTTTGTGGGGTCCAAGACCATTTTAAGAAAACAGAACTGTTCTACATATAAACTGTTTGTATTGTTGAGAGGTCAGCTTCCCTGCTGCTGCTGAATTCCTGGCAATTTGCATACCATTAAAGCATTAGCCATAATGTTTGGAAAATTTAATTTTAAAGCTGTGCTATTAAAGATGTTTGTGGAATTGTAAGCATCTATGACAGCTGGGAAATTTGTTAACACTCTGATAGTTACACTATTTGTGCATTACTTTGGAAGGTAGTAAACAAAATCCCTTTCTACAGCAATTAATTAGATTTTAATACAAGAGGAGGTATTTTAAAAAACAAATTTTATCACAGCAATCCAATAATGAAAGCAGCCTGTCTTTTTATTTTCAATATTTTGCACTCAATAAAATATAACTTTAATGCATTTATGTACTTAGTTTGGCCTGCAGGGCAGTTTTGAGTTAGTGTATTAAACTGGAGGATCATACAAGTTTTATGTAATTTTAAAACCATTTTGCTTGTTTTCTTACTTTTCCTGCACATCACACTATGTGTGGTGCAAGCAACCTGCATGTTCATTTCTTCTTTCCTTATATTCTGTTACTGCTGTATTACTCCCTAACAAAAACAAGTAAAAAGAACACAGTACGGTATAACAGGAAGATAAAATCCTTTATTTTCTTTATTGGTCAGGCTGCTACACATCTCTGAAATACACATAATGGTGAAAATGACTCTTATGGAGTTGCCATAGTACATGCACTGCCATAGTTAGCACACAGAAGTTCTTAGATAATGCCAGAAAGGAAGGAGTGAAGCAGGAACAACGAGAATTGCTTTACATATGAAAAACAGCAATTTAGTTATCAAAACAGTAGTAAGCAAGTCTGACTTTACTGAGTTCTTTTTAAAAATTTAGCCTCCTATGGTCCTGATATTTCCCTCCCTCCCCCCCCTCCCTCTGGTTCAGGAATGCACAGTAACACTCAGCCCAGTGCCAATACCCTTATTTCAAAGAGAATCATTCAAGCCAACATCCACCCTGTCAGGAATCTTGACTTTGAGCTGCTAATGCAGAATAAAAATCAATATATATTTTGATCATCTGATGAATATTTACTTCTTTTTAATGTTTGGGGATTTCAAAATGGAAACTGCTGAATCAAGTCATTTTATTTTTCTGTGTTTGTGCCAACACCAATTTACTACCCTCCAGAAAGTTCCTGAACAAGACGTCCCATGGGGTGTACCGGTTGGTTTTTCCTGTCAGTCATAACAGGGTGCCAGCAGGGAGCTGTAATCATTTCCCTTTCATACTCTTAGCGCTCCAAAAAGGAGTAGCTTGATTTACTTCCCCACAAAAAGTAAACTTGTCTTATTTAGACATACCATGGAATGCCTGTTCCTTTTGGAGTGCTGCTGGGTCTGAACAGGTACCATCTATTAAAAGTTTAAATGCTTGTTTTTGGCTTTCAAGAAACAGAATTTAAAGCTTAGTTTCAACACAAGGAAATACCGGGAAGACTACAAAAACAAAGAGCATTAAAAATGCAATTCTCTCCATAGATTTTTCTGGAAAATGACAGTCAAATTCTAGCTGACTGCTGTAATAAGCCTCAAGACTTCACTATGTTACAGAGTATGAAAAGATATTAGGCAATAGACATGTTTCTCCAAAAAGCTTAGCAATTAAGATGCAACCTCTGCTTGCTGCAGGTTTCATAAGAAATATATGCTCATTTTTAATATAATGTATTTTAAAAAATGTATATCTAATGTCTACCAAGATCCAATGTCTCCAGTGACTTTTTAAAAAAAGAGTCCTTAAAACTTAAAAAGAACTGATTGGTTTCGCAAAAACTGTAAGAGCAAGCAATTTTGGTCTTACAGACTCAGTAGAAGGGGTTTAAATTAAACAGCAATTTTGTTGGTTTCTCCTTATAAATTAAATAAAAGTGGCAGCAGATGACTTACAGAAGGCTGATATCTGCTAGTACAGTTATGAGACATTATGCAAACAGATGTTTTAAATAAAATAAAATATTTAGATTGCTGAATACAAAGACAATTATAGAATGTCTTTGTTAAATTAAATTTTTCTTTTCTTTTCTTTTTGGTAAGGGGGCACGAAGACAAAGGGGGAAAATGAATTGTCCTGGAAACAGAACAAACAGGAAATGATCCTATATCTAAAACAGCTGGAGACTGTAGCTAATATAAATTTACTTGAAAGTAAAAATGCTTTATGCCTCTAGAGACAGGCTGTAACATGCAGTAAAATAAAAGATGAGAATATAAATGTAATGTTAAATTCTTATTTTATGTCTGCATATTGTATTGGGATGGGATGCAGTATCAAACAGAAGCAAGTTGAAGACCATTTAAAAAACCCCAATTAAAATATGTAACAAATTTGAGCAAAGAATAACGGTCCTCTTGTAACAACTCTGCCCCACCCCCGGCAAAAAAAAAAACATTTTCTGACAATTTTTATCTTCTTTCATATAAGGTTAATCTGGAAGTAATGGTAATATGATACCACTTCTGTTGCATTATCTGGATAGACCAAATCTAATAGGAACTTTATCTCTTCACCAATTAAAATATGTAACAAATTTGAGAGAAGAATAATGGTTCTCTTGTAACAACCCTCCCCCCCAAAAGAAACCCAACAACATTTTCTGACAATTTTTATCTTCTTTCATATAAGGTTAATCTGGAAGTAATGGTGATATGATACCACTTCTGTTGCATTATTTGGATAGACCAAATCTAATGGGAACTTTATCTCTTCGCTTTAAGTTACTTTTGATGTATATATTTTTCTGCATATCTAAGGAGTAAAAGCAGCTAAAGATTAACATTATTTTAAAAATGATAATAGCTAGGAATCAAAATACTTATCTTTTCTTAGACTTGATCATGTAATTTTCATATGTTATTCAGATAAATCTTCCTTAGCTCAAAAATGTAAATACTGTCTCCAGTGTCAAAAATATGAACACTGTTAGAGAAGATTACCTGATTATTTTTATCTAGTCTCAGAACAAATTCTGTTTCCCTAGATCCCTGTAGCTACTTTCTCCTTGCGTTCATGACCTACAGATTGCAGCCTTCCAATTTCTTTCCCTCTTTACTAACTTTTGGCTCCAGAGTCTGTGTGAGATTTCTATATGTCTTATTTCTCTTTGGTGTTTCATTTTTTAAACCCTTTAGTGTGCACTTTCTCATAGGCTTTTTAAAATTTTTAATTTTATTTTATTAAAAACAAACAACACACACATATATAGCCTATGTGCCATAGGCTTTTGTTGCGTTTACCCGTTCTTGCCTCAGCTGCCTGTTTCTCATTGTACTTGCAATTTCATTGGTCACCCTGCTTCAATTATGTTTGTCTCTTAGGTAGGATGATTTTGAGATTCTTATCTATGCTGCTTTGATCTCCAATTCCTTATTCTGATGATAGCACTATTCTGTTGTGTGAATTGAACCTGTGATTCTTTATTTTTTATACAATTTTGTTTCCTCACATCAGTTTTCCCATGCAATGTACACACTTTAATAGTATTAAGTATATTCCTAAATCAGTATTATATACAACAAAGTAGGATTCCAGTAGCACCTTTAAGACCAACAAAATTTTATTCAGAATGTAAGCTTTCGTATGCATGCATTCCTCATCAGACAATGGAATGGGGTATAGTCAGATCTGGCCCAAGGGTGCAGGGCACCCCAGGCAGGCCCCCCCTCCCTGCTCAGTGCAACGACACTGAGCCATACCGGCTTCAAGGTCTGCGTGTGTTTTGAAGAGACCCGCAGGAGGAAGCTTCTCCTTCCTCCTTTCTGGAACCAGAAGTGAGGGGGAGAAGCTTCCTCCAGTAGTCTCTTCAAAACATGCACAGACCTCAAAGCCTCAGTGTCGTCACGGTGAGCTTCTGGAGGGGGGGGCAGTGGAAGGGAGGGAGCTAGTGGTGGCGGCAGTGACAGCTTCTTGGGGGAGGGCAGGAATGCGGCGGAAGAGAGGGAGCTGGTGGCTGTAGCAGTGAGGCAAGCTTCTCAGGGGTAGGCAGGAGCGCTGTGGAAGGGAGGAAGCTGGCGGCAGTGGCAGGGCAAGCTTCTGGGGGGTGGGAATGTGGCGGAGGGGAGGAAGCTGGTGGCAGTGGGGGAGGGAGGCAAACTAGGCAGTTGTCTTGCGCACCAGGAGGGGGGGTATGCCCAATTTGGTGCCCCCTCCCTCCCAGCGTCCTAGGCAACTGCCTATTTTGCCTAGTGGGTGAGCTACATATAGCTGGTGGACAGTGGTTAAGAATGCAAAGTGGTACAAAGTTAGAATCCAATGGCAAGATAGTGAAATTAACAAATTGAAAGAACATTTGGTCTGGATAGCATTTGCATAGGAAATCAATAAAACAGTAACACGTCAGAATGGGAGAATTATGGTGAGAGTGTCATAGGGCAATAAATGCTGTCTGTTAATTGCTCTATTGCTTGCAAGTCTGGGTTAAACTGAGAACATGCAAGTAATAGAACATGCAAGCAATATAGCTATATGTAGCTCTGCTCACTGTACCCCATTCCATTGTCTGATGAAGTATGCATGCATATGAAAACGTACATTCTGAATAAAACTTTGTTGGTCTTAAAGGTGCTACTCGACTCCTACTTTGTTATATTGCTTTAGACCAATTGTTATATTGCTTAGCTGCACACCCAGTATTATATTCACAAATTGTAAGTACAAATAGTGTACATTTTACCCAGCATCATCACATATAAACTATATAATGTGGAAATCTACCATAAATAGAGAATAGAAACTACTGAGGAAAATGTAATTGTTAAAAGAAAATGAGATAGAAAACATTAATTCATCCCTACACTTAACCTTCTAAGCTGCTTTATATATACATATTTAGCAATGTTAAACCCAATATTGCCAAAACTGCAAACTCTGTTGCATGTGTATGAAAATCAAGAGCCCCCTCCCCACACTTCCACAATTCAGGATTGCTAGGAGAACTGGTACAATTTGCCAAACCTGTCCTAATATTCCAGCCCTTTTTGAATTCAAGATGATTTCATGTTAAAATTCAGTGTTACATTCCTAGAGTTGTCATTCTTCAGAGTTAAGCTCTCTCCCCAGAACTTCTAGAAGTTAAATCTCTAAGGAAGGGTTTTTGATGCATTTTGTGTCTCAGAAACAAACACTAAGGCCCCATACAGCGCATAGCCTGCCACTTCACACAGTACAGCTGCTGAAGTGTATATAATGGGGGTTAGGAGAGTAAACAGGCACAAACAGTGACGTCTGCTGTGAGAACAGGGTGTGATAAATGTGTCTCTGTATGCCATGTAATAGCCCATAGATTTCTACTAGTAGCTCTCGAACAAAATTTAAAATACATAATATACACAATAAACCTAGATTACTACAAAAATTAAGCAACCAAGCAGCCATCAAATTAACAATCCAGAGTTCAGTGGAAATAATCAGAAGGGAAATATTGTATGGAAGGACAAGATCCTTTACCTTCTTTCCAGTTATGCTCCTCTTTGTCAGTTATGTACACATTCATCTGAATACATTCCTCCTACACTAGATATTTTCAGCTCCTTGAAAGACACTGGTCTTGTGGGGATAGAAGTGTCTTGTGCCTGAGTAATGTGACCTCTACAGTGAAGGGCAGTCCATGAAACAGATGAAGAGGACAGTAAGTAGAAAGAAAGTACCAGGACCAAGACCTATGAATTAACTTGGGCCTCATGGGAGCAGTTCCTAAATGTGGCCTTCAAGTCTCAAGGAAGAGCTTCAGAGACAGTATAATATGTGCTGTGTGGCTAGGCAAAAAAGGTTTCTATTTAGTTTATTGATGTTATTGTCCCAGCTGGTACAGTTTTCTGTGCAAAAGAGAGTTCCTGTCACTATTCCCCTTACCACCTGTAACAGCACCTTTAACAGTGAACATAAGAACATAAGAGAAGCCATGTTGGATCAGGCCAATGGCTCATCCAGTCCAACACTCTGTGTCACACACACACACACACACACACACACACACACACTGTGGCTAATAGCCACTGATGGACCTCTGCTCCATATTTTTATCCAATCCCCACTTGAAGCTGGCTATGCTTGTAGCTGCCACCACCTCCTGTGGCAGTGAATTCCACATATTAGTCACCCTTTGGGTGAAGAAGTACTTCCTTTTATCCGTTTTAACCTGACTGCTCAGTAATTTCATTGAATGCCCATGAGTATATCCCTTTCTCTTGTATTGTGAGAAAGGGAGAAAAGTACACTTCTTTCTCTACTTTCTCCATGCATAATCTTGTAATCCTCTATCATGTCACCCCGCAGTCAACGTTTCTCCAAGCTAAAGAGCTCCAAGCGTTTTAACCTTTCTTCATAGGGAAAATGTTCCGAACCTTTAATCATTCTAGTTGCCCTTTTCTGGACTTTTTCCAGTGCTATAATATCCTTTTTGAGGTGTGGTGACCAGAATCATACACAGTATTCCAAATGAGACCGCACCATCGATTTATACAGGGGCATTATGATACTGGCTGATTTATTTTCAGTTCCCTTCCTAATAATCCCCAGCATGGCGTTGGCCTTTTTTATTGCAATCTTGACATTTTCAGTGAGTTATCTACTATGACCCCAAGATCTCTCTCTTGGTCAGTCTCTACCATCAACTTGTATTTGTAGCTGGGATTCTTGGCTCCAATGTGCATTACTTTGCACTTGGCCACATTGAATCTCATCTGCCATGTTGATGCCCACTCAACAGAGGGAGGGATGGTGGCTCAGTGGTAGAGCATCTGCTTGGGAAACAGAAGGTCCTAGGTTCAATCCCTGGCATCTCTAAAAAAGGGTCCAGGCAAATAGGTGTGAAAAGCCTCAGCTTGACACCCTGGAGAGCCGCTGCCAGTCTGAGAAGACAATACTGACTTTGATGGACCAAAGGTCTGATTCAGTATAAGGCAGCTTCATATGTTCATATTTTCATATGATCCCTTTGGAGTGCCTCACAATCCTCTCTGGTTCTCACCACCCTGAACAATTTAGTGTCATCTGCAAACTTGGCCACTTCATTGCTTACTCCCAACTCCAAATCATTAATGAACAAGTTAAAGAGCATGGGACCCAGTACTGAGCCCTGTGGCACCCCACTGCTTACCATCCTCCACTGCGAAGACTGCCCATTTATACCCACTTTCTGCTTCCTAATAATTAGCCAGTTTTTGATCCACAAGAGGACTTGTCCTTTTACTCCAAGACTCTCGAGCTTACTAAGGAGCCTTTGATGAGGAACTTTATCAAAAGCTTTTTGGAAGTCAAGGTAAACAACATCTATTGGGTCCCCTTTGTCCACATGTTTCTTCACCCCCTCAAAGAACTGTAACAGGTTAGTGAGGCAAGATCTTCCCTTACAGAACTCATGCTGAGTCTTCCTCAATAACTTGTGTTCATCAATGTGCCTACTCATTCTGTCCTTGATAATGGTTTCTACCAACTTTCCCTGTATTGAAGTCAGACTGACTGGCCTGTAATTTCCTGGATCTCCTCTAGAACCCTTTTTAAAGATGGGGGTGACATTTGCTACCTTCCAGTCCTCAGGAACGGAGGCATATTTCAATGAAAGATTACATATTTTTGTCAGGAGATCCACAAGTTCAACTTTGAGTTCTTTCAGAACTCTTGGATGTAAACAGTGGAGTGTTTGGGGAAAGGCTTTGATATTTCTCTCTTCCTTCTTAGTTTGTTTCAGTGTACCAGAGATTGCTTCCTTTCTCTGGCTATGCTGTTGGGAAAATGGAGTAGAAAGGCTTTTTCCTTCCTTTTTTTCTTTTAATATGACTGCAGATGACAGAATGTAGCATAGGAAGGAATATTCACATTTTTAAAGAAGGCTCAGAATGAGGAGGATATGCTTTGAACTGGTGAGAAAGGATAAACTCTAAGAATACATATAGTATTTATAGAGACTCACTACATTTATTTTATATTGGATGAATATTAAAGATTTTCTCCAAATCTCCAGGAATTTCCCAACCTGGAGCTAAGAACCCTAATGGGTACTGATCTCTGTAGTTGGGATTCCAAGAGATACCCAGGTTGGCAAATCTAGAATGAGAAAAGGAAGCAGGAAAATAGGAGACAATGCAGCTTTTGGGAAAGGGAAAGAGGAAATAGTGGGGAAGAGGAAATGAGATGCCTCCCGCAATTAAGAACATAAGAACATAAGAGAAGCCATGTTGGATCAGGCCAACGGCCCATCAAGTCCAACACTCTGTGTCACACAGTGGCAAAAAATGTTATATACACACATACACTGTGGCTAATAGCCACTGGTGGACCTGTGCTCCATACACTGTGGCTAATAGCCACTGATGGACCTGTGCTCCATATTTTTATCTAAACCCCTCTTGAAGGTGGCTATACTTGTGGCCGCCACCACCTCCTGTGGCAGTGAATTCCACATGTTAATCACCCTTTGGTGATTTCTTGTGGGTTCCCTCTTGTTGAACATATGAAGCTGCCTTATACTGAATCAGACCTTTGATCCATCAAAGTCAGTATTGTCTTCTCAGACTGGAAGCGGCTCTCCAGGGTCTCAAGCTGTTATAGCTCTTTCACACACAAATTGTTCAGTTGTTTTCCAATGTGATGGTAAAAGATTCTTTCCCTATGACATTCTGAATCAGGTAATTTTAACTGTCTCCTTACAGTTTGAAAACAGTTAAGAGCACAGCACTATTCACCACCCTAATATTGGTCTTATCCATTTTACTGGTCAATATGCCAGGGTTGATACCATTGAGTCAGACATTATTGTTCATTCTAGGACATTGTCTTAGGGTCTTTGAAGCAATGTTACTTAATCATTGCTTCAAAGATGTCGCTTCAAAGATTGCTTCAAAGATGTCGCATCAACCATCACCAGTGGTCTGACCTAGCCTCAGATCGCAAAGCATGGAGGCACACCATCCACCAGGCTGTCTCTTCCTTTGAGAACACACGCATAGCTGGTCTTGAGGACAAAAGGAGATTGAGGAAGAATCGCACTGCTACAGGACCAACCCTAAATCAGACTTTTCCCTGCAGCCGCTGTGGCCGGACCTGCCTGTCCCACATTGGTCTTGTCAGCCACCAGCGAGCCTGCAGCAAACGTGGACTATTGCACCCTTCTTAAATCTTCGTTCGCGAAGCCAAGCCGAGAGAGAGGAGACTTAATCAGTATATAAAAGCATTGCTCAAATCTGGCACATTGTTATGGGTACTGGAGTTCCGTTGTGCACCGCTGTGGATATATGTTTCTGTTTCCTGTACAGAAAAGAATGGAGCAGTGCACAACTGTAAGGAGTCTGTGAGCATACTCGAGTATCTGAATTTAGCATCTTTATTTTCTTTTCCTAGTAAGTACCATTCTGTTACTTTTTAAAAAATATTGATAAGAAATAATTGTAATTGGTAATACGCTATAAATATATTCTATATGACAAAATTGCAGTTCAAGTTAGAAGGCTCAAGATTGGATTGGCTCCAATGACTGCATTTTTCTAAAGTTGATCCAATGAACCCCTTGTGGAAAGCACACGACTGCAGCTCTGAGGATGTTGTATTTCTAAAAGATTAACAGGCTCACTCAGGTCTAGCAAACTGAAGGCTGTGGTTTCTTTTATTAAGTCATTTCATCTCATGTTTGGCCTTCTTTTCCTGCTGCCTTCATCTTTTCCTAGCATTTATTCTTTTCCAGAGAGTCTTGTCTCATAATGGGACCAAAGAAAGATAGCACAGTTTAGCCATTTTTACCTTCTAGGAAACATTCAGACTTGATTTGAACTAGAAACCACATTTACCTATTTATTAACCTGCAGGGTTACATTACTATATTAACTGCAAAAAAGTACTGTCATAATTTTACCTCTGGGTTAAAAAGAAAACACTGTCTTAACTTCCTTTTCATTTCTGTATCTCACAATGCATTATTTGTTTTCTTAATATAACCATATCAGAATTTCCCCATTAACTAGGGTTGCCATGTTGCCTGGTTAGACACATTATTTTTCCCCTGGAATTTGAACATGATGCTATCCAATAGCCATTTGGTCCGTTAGCAGTCCCAGATTCCCAGCTATCATATTTTTGCCCTTCTAGTTCTAGAGAAAGAAGGAAGGATGGGAAGACAGTTTCCTGAATAATTTTTGCAGTGGAAACATGACTGCTTCTTTTGATCCAGCTCAGGGATCCCCAACCTTTTAGAGTCTGTAAGTACCTTTGGAATCTGACACAGGGTGGGGGCATAACACAAAATGGCTGCCACATGAGGTGGTGCTAACCACAAAATTAGGGTTGCCAGCCTCCAGGTGGTGCTTGGAGATCTCCCACTTTTTAAGCAGGATATAGACAAGCTGGAATGGGTCCAGTGAAGGGCAATGAAGATGGTGATGGGGCTGGAGAACAAATCCTATGAAGAAAGGTTGAAGGAATTGGGCATGTTTAGCCTGGAGAGGAGGCAGCTGAGAGGTGTGTGCAGAATTGTTTTCTGTTGCCCCTGAAGGTAGGACTGGAACCAATGGGTTGAAATTACACCAAAAGAGTTTCTGGCTCAACATAAGGAAAACTTCCTGACAGAGCAGTTCCTCAGTGGAACAGGCTTCCTCAGTAGGTGATGGACTCTCCTTCCTTGGAGGTTTTTAAACAGAGTCTAGATGGCTATCTGACAGCAATGTGAATCCTGTGAATTTAGGGGGAGGTATTTGTGAATTTCCTGCATTGTGCAGAGGGTTCAACTAGATCACCCTGGAGGTCCCTACCAACTCTATGATTCAATGGCTGCTAACAGAGGGGCATTTTGGGGTGGTTGGGAGGTGTCCTGAATTGGGCTGGCTCAAAAAGAGCCATCCTGAAGCCTTCACACACTCCCTTGGAAGTGGCTCCATCCCGTCCTGGAGGCAGCTTTGCGCATTAAGATGGGGAGGTGCCTCAGAAGCTCAACCACTCTTCCCTCGCCCCACAAGTTAAGTGTTCAAGCGCTCCTGGCAATTTTTAAGGAAAAAAGGCGGAAGTGGCTTGGGGTGGCTAGGCGCTTACACACTGCCAAATCACTTCGCATGCACTCTTCCACTTCCAGATGGCAAGGAGGTGACTGGCATTTGGCTCAAAAATTTATACCACTTTGGAAGCAGTAGCTTTTTGAGTTGCTTTCAGGACTCAGGAGGATAGGGTGAGGACAGGACAAGCATGGGCAGCAGATGTTTGTATGTGGAAGGATTATTGGGGTTGAGTTCTGAGGCATCTCTGAGTCAACCCAAAGTGCCGGTCTGTTAGCAGCCAATGATTCTATGATTTTACAACTGATCTCCAGCTGACAGAGATCAGCTCCCCTGGAGAAAATGGTTGTTTTGAAGGGTGGACTCTAAGGCATTGTACCATGCTGAAGCCCTCCCCTTCCCAAATCCCACCCTCTCCCAGCTCCACCCCAAAGTCTCCAGGTGTTTCCCAACAAAGACCTGGCAACTCTACATAAAATGTCAGGGAGTGAACATTATACACAACATTCTTTAACATTTTGGGTAGAAGCTCTGTTTAACTAGATGGCTTTTAAATTGAAGATATTATTTTAAAATATTGTCTTTTATTCACACAGTGAAGATTGTTGTTCTGTGGGGGCAGCTACTGCTGAAACAATATTTTTAAAATCTACACAGCCAACCAGATTTCCAGTGACTAATTAGAAATCTTGCTGGGCAATCTTGCTGGCTCTGCCCACTTTCTAACATTTGGAAGGCTTCAGGAAAAGTGTTGGTGAGCACCATGGTGCCCATGGTTCCATGCTGAGGACCCTTGTTCTAACCAATGAGGGAAGTAAGCTGTGACTAATAGGCACAGGAAGCCCAAGGGAGGAGATTGCTTCTCTTCTGACACAAGTGCTTCCTCTGAACTTTCCTTAACTGAGGAGGGTCCTGCAGCATCAGCTGGAAGCGACTTGTGTTTTCTGATCTTAGGAATTAGCTAGCTTCTATCTAAAAGTAATTTTAAAGAAAAGCATATCCTGTTTTCTTGTGAGTTTCTAAATTATTTTTAAAAACAAGTTCTTAACAATATAAAAGAGAAACATTTATAAATCCCTTCCCTGATTCTATTTATAAGGTTGAGAGAGAAATAAAGTGACTTTTTACATTTAAGATGCTGCATTGACAAGCCAGAAGGAGACATATGAGGCAATATTATTACTGGGTAATAGTATAGCCTCAGGAAACTACCTTTGCCTTTGGAAACTGTAAAGACTGAAGATAATTTGGCTTATGTAAAAATCTAAATAAAGGGTACTGGTTTGAAATTGTTTTCTTTTTATACTGCCTAGTTTCAAACAGGGGATGGGATATTAGGATGCAGCAACACTTCAGATTATCACAAGATCTATGACATTCCAAGTTAACCTTTCTGAACAGTAGTGTCTCTTCTGTATGCTTATTAAAAATAAATATTTTTACTAATTTTATTGCTTTTATTACTCCATATTGTGATTTTCATCATATGTTTTAATTATGCAAGCAAATAAAACGTGTCCAGATCATATAAACCTGCAATGGCATGGAACAGCAATGGAACTTACCATTGGCATGAAGTTTGTGACTGCTGTCCTTGAGGTCCAATTGTGCCTGAAGTTATGAAATGATCTTGAGCTTTGTTGTCAATTTCTTAACTGTTGGTACTGAGAAACTCTTAGGCTGGGTACAGACAGACAGCTTGGAGTGGCAGCGTTCTGTCCTGTAAGTAAATCAGTGGAAAGAGAAGCACCCCAGGGTAGTCATAGGGTGCATGGTCCACTGTTGGAATGGGGATGAGCTGCACACACCCTGGAGGAGTGGTCACACCACTCATACTTGACCACTGCTTCCCAGCCAGGAAAGGCACCTCGGAAGCACCTTGCCAATTTGCTACCACTTCATATGTGGTAGCTTTTTGAAGTGACAGGATGACAGGTAAGGATGGGGTGATGGTAGGAGTGGGGCAGGATCCAGATGTGCATATTTGAACATGCTTTTTTGGTTTAGTCATGGGGCATCCCTGACTCAGCTTATACTGGCCATCTGGACCCAGCTTTAGATTCAGTATTACTGCATGTTTCATTGCTTAAGGCAGCAGTACAATGCACACTGGTCTGGAACATATGAACATATGAAGCTGCCTTATACTGAATCAGACCCTTGGTCCATCAAAGTCAGTATTGTCTTCTCAGACTGGCAGCGGCTCTCCAGGGTCTCAAGCTGAGGATTTTCACGCCTATTTGCCTGGACCCTTTTTTTGGAGATGCCAGGGATTGAACCTGGGACTTTCTGCTTACCAAGCAGATGCTCTACCACTGAGCCACTGTCCCTCCCCAAGTTGGTGGTGGAAAATGCTGGCAAGTCTCAGCTGACTTATGGCAACCCTTCATGGAATTTTCAAGGCAAGAGACATTCGGAGGTGGTTTACCATTGCTTGCCTCTGTGTAGCAACCTTGCCTCCCATCCAAATATTATCTGGGACAACCCTGTTAGCCTGGGCCATCCATAAGAACATAAGAACATAAGAGAAGCCATGTTGGATCAGGCCAACGGCCCATCAAGTCCAACACTCTGTGTCACACAGTGGCCAAAAAAAATTTATATACACACATACACTGTGGCTAATAGCCACTGATGGACCTGTGCTCCATATTTTTATCTAAACCCCTCTTGAAGGTGGCTATACTTGTGGCTGCCACCACCTCCTGTGGCAGTGAATTCCACATGTTAATCACCCTTTGGGTGAAGAAGTACTTCCTTTTATCCGTTTTAACCTGTCTGCTCAGCAATTTCATCGAATGCCCACGAGTTCTTGTATTGTGAGAAAGGGAGAAAAGTACTTCTTTCTCTACTTTCTCCATCCCATGCATTATCTTGTAAACCTCTATCATGTCACCCCGCAGTCGACGTTTCTCCAAGCTAAAGAGTCCCAAGCGTTTCAACCTTTCTTCATAGGGAAAGTGCTCCAGCCCTTTAATCATTCTAGTTGCCCTTCTCTGGACTTTCTCCAATGCTATAACATCCTTTTTGAGGTGCGGCGACCAGAACTGCACACAGTACTCCAAATGAGACCGCACCATCGATTTATACAGGGGCATTATGATACTGGCTGATTTGTTTTCAATTCCCTTCCTAATAATTCCCAGCATGGCGTTGGCCTTTTTTATTGCAAACGCACACTGTCTTGACATTTTCAGTGAGTTATCTACCACGACCCCAAGATCTCTCTCTTGGTCAGTCTCTGCCAGTTCACACCCCATCAACTTGTATTTGTAGCTGGGATTCTTGGCCCCAATGTGCATTACTTTGCACTTGGCCACATTAAACCGCATCTGCCACGTTGACGCCCACTCACCCAGCCTCAACAGATCCCTTTGGAGTTCCTCACAATCCTCTCTGGTTCTCACCACCCTGAACAATTTAGTGTCATCCGCAAACTTGGCCACTTCACTGCTCACTCCCAACTCTAAATCATTTATGAACAAGTTAAAGAGCATGGGACCCAGTACCGAGCCCTGCGGCACCCCACTGCTTACCGTCCTCCACTGCGAAGACTGCCCATTTATACTCACTCTCTGCTTCCTATTACTCAGCCAGTTTTTGATCCACAAGAGGACCTGTCCTTTTACTCCATGACTCTCAAGCTTTCTAAGGAGCCTTTGATGAGGAACTTTATCAAAAGCTTTCTGGAAGTCAAGGTAAACAACATCTATCGGGTCTCCTTTGTCCACATGTTTGTTTACCCCCTCAAAGAAATGTAACAGGTTAGTGAGGCAAGATCTTCCCTTGCAGAACCCATGCTGAGTCTTCCTCAATAACCCGTGTTCATCAATGTGCCTACTCATTCTGTCCTTGATAATGGTTTCTACCAACTTTCCCGGTATTGAAGTCAGACTGACTGGCCTGTAATTTCCCGGATCTCCTCTGGAACCTTTTTTAAAGATGGGGGTGACATTTGCTACCTTCCAGTCCTCAGGAACGGAGGCAGATTTCAATGAAAGATTACAGATTTTTGTTAGAAGATCCACAAGTTCAATTTTGAGTTCTTTCAGAACTCTCGGATGTATGCCATCCGGACCCGGTGACTTATTAGTTTTTAATTTTTCTATCAGTTGTAGGACCTCCTCTTTTGTCACCTCAATCTGACTCAGGTCTTTCAACACCCCTTCCAAAATTAGTGGTTCTGGGGTGGGCAAAAAGTTCTCATCTTCCACAGTGAAGACGGAGGCAAAAAATTCATTTAGCTTCTCAGCCATTTCCCTATCCTCCTTCAGTAATCCTTTTACCCCATGGTCGTCCAAGGGCCCCACTGCCTCCCTGGCTGGTTTCCTACTTCTAATATATTTGAAGAAAGTTTTATTGTTGGTCTTTATGTTTTTTGCAATATGCTCCTCATAGTCCCTTTTTGCCTGCCTGATCTCAGTCTTGCATTTCATTTGCCACAGCCTGTGTTCCCTTTTACTAATCTCACTTGGACTGGTTTTCCACCGCTTAAAGGAGTCCTTCTTACCTTTTACAGCTTCCATTACTTTGTTTGTTAACCATGCAGGCCTTTTCTTATGCCTGTTTGTGCCTTTCCTAACTTGTGGTATGTATTTTATCTGAGCTTCTAGGATTATAGTTTTAAATAGTGTCCAAGCTTCCCCAAGGGTTTTGACCGTATGTACCTTACCTTTCAGTTTCCTCCTCACATGCCTCCTCATCTCAGTGTATTTACCCCTTTTAAAGTTAAACGTGGTTGTGGTGGTCTTTTTGGACAACTCCCTATTTATACAAACGGTGAAATCAATAACATTATGGTTACTGCTCCCAAGTGGCGCAATCACTTTTACATCTCTCACCAAGTCTTGGGCATTACTTAGGACCAAATCCAGGATCGCTCCACCCCTGGTAGGTTCTGAGACCATCCAGATCAAGGCATCTGGAAGTTAGTTACATTTAAATGGATAGGATTTACATTTTTGTTAGAAACAGACTTTAAGACAACAGTCCTATTCAAAGCAAGCTTCATGGAAGCTGATAAACCTCAATGCAATCAGCAGAAGATAGGTGTGCAGCAGCCCAAGTCTTATTTCAGCTGACTATGAGGACCTTCAGTTTCTCCGACATGCTGTGGTATCTGTGAACTTTTCGTATCAAGGGTAGGGGACAGGAAAGAAAAACATGTAAGAATCTCCTACATAGGAATCTTCCCTTGCACTTAATTTGAATAAATGCAGATCCATGCACTATTGGAGAGAAAAACATCAAAGACCACAAGGGCACAGTACCTTGCTTCATCTTTCTCTTTCCTAAGCGTGTGCAAAGGGGTCAGGTAAATACATGTTTTTCATGACCCTTCCCCAAGTTTTTTCAGTAAACAGTACCAAATGCAAAGCAATCATATTAGGTTGCTCAGATTTCAGGAACTTGAATATGGAAATCCTACCATTAACTCTTCCTTCTCCCCCACCTCCGCCCAGCACTCTCTTTTTTCTAGTTGTACCATGTGCACACTCTTCTCTTGCCAATTTCACTATGTATGTTAAAACACACAGAGAGAAAACAATGCAAATATTTGAAGTCTTGCCGCACCTTAAAGATAAACACATCTTCACAGGAAATATTGTGATTCATAAATTCACTCATCCCCATCATCCAATTTTGACAGGAGTGGGTCATAGTTCCCACAAAGAGATGAGACTAAACAATGGGGATTTGGAATTCTCCCAAAGGCCATAAGGAGTCAGGAGAAGGCTGCAATAAGCTCATGGTCATTTTTGTGCAAATATAGTATAGGATCTCACAACCTCTGGCTCTGTTAAAAGGAAAACTGGCATACTGAACTCTGTCAAAGATTCAGCTTTTTGAACTGATGAATGACTTGGCACCCAAAATCTTTTATACATTTATGTGAAAGTAAGGTCCATTGATTTTATTCCCACACATTAAATGTCTCATATTGCTCTGTATGTGGCAGAACTCTCATCACCATCAACGCCAATGAAATATTTAACATCCTTCTTGAAACACTCATTGAGATGGCTACAACCTAGATGATATTAACATGCAAGTATTATGGCCTTCACCTACTGACTGTGAAAGCTTTTGCAACCCTACTTACTAATTGAACCAACCAGTTCTGCAATGCTACATGTGATTTGTGATATTATGCCTTTAAGTGTGTTATTTAAGTTTGCAATGCAGTTAATTGAAACCCTACTAGATGCAAATCAAAAGTTTCAGCCTTAATTGAGATATTTTGAAAATTGAACCCATTGCTTCAGGCAGGTGCTACATGAGATTCCATTAATATAGGTAATTAACATTAGCCTCTGCTTTAATTAACATGCACACTTTAATTAGTAAAGCATTAACCAACATTAAAAAATCTGATCTTCATGCATCACAAAACCTGCAAAGTTATGACTTCTATGTTATTTTTTTCCCAAGGCTGTAAATCACACAGCACATTGACAGTTTTAAGAAGTATTTTATTCAATAAATAAGTTACTCAAAATCCCTTAAATAGTCAATCTTATGCAAAGTAATAAACAGTTTTAAGAATCTGATATTACATGGTTCTAATTAAAAATTCAGCTTATTGAGAATTGTCATGTTCCAAGTTATGTTCATATTATCATGCATAACCTTCTGAGCTACATGGAAATCATCATCAGCTACCTTGACATTTGTCTGATTAAGAATGGTATGTAACTAAACAGCTTGCCTACTTTCCTGCAAACAACATCTGTTTTTGTGTTCCTTATTTTCAGGAATACATCTTACAATTACTGACTGTACTGATGATTCACAACCATCAGGACTTCAAACTCACCCCATATAATTCCAGAATCATAAAAGAAAATGCACAGTATTATGTTCATGCACTGATATTTAACCCTTGCAAAAAGACACAATGCTAGTTTTTGCAAAGACAATGTGAACACATGCTATTTGCCAAATGAATAAAAACAGAACCTTAAACAATCCTCATGAGGTTGCAAACTCTATCATTGCTTTCACAGGATGTGATAGAAATCATTCTTGTTTTGAGAAGGTAGAACAATGCATTTAATGGCTCTGCAGTGGTGTAATCCCTTTTATTCGAATAACACTGATGAAGTCCACTGTTGTATCATAGCTGTATAACTTGGTGTTAATCACAAATCCCAGTTTACTGCATATGCAATTGCAACAGAAGCTCATGAAAAGGTACTACATAGAAGAAAACCCCTTGCAAACAAGACACTGGATAATTCTACATTAAGAGCTACCAGTGAAGTGGAACTTTGGAGGTTAGATTTCATATAGCGATTTCAGAAAAAGCACCTGCTAAGGAAACAGCTATAAGCATACACTTAGAGGAGAACTATTCTTTGATTGAAATCCCTAGAGATGTCAAGTCAATTTTTCTCCTGAAACACATATTTAAGAGTGGGGGGGAGGGGGAGGCTTAAAGTACAGAAGCAAAGAAGAAAGGCACGATTTACTAACAAAATGATTGTCTTCGGGGCAAAATGTCTCCAATGCACACAGAGAAATTCACATGTATCACTAAATTCTGTTTTATTTGGGGCTAAATGAGGTTTCATATTTGTGGTATGTATGCATACATGTAAATATATGAGGAAACACTTAAACATGCAATATTTCCAACCTCAAAACAACCTTCAGTGCTTTTTGCTGGGATTTGTGAGGGTTACATGCATTTATTGTGAGAACTTCAATGTTCCAAGGATTTGGATTTTTTTCTTTTCTTTCTTTTCCTTTTCTGGTCTAGATTAAGTTTCCAAAATACATTCTTAAAGGAAATAAGACATTTCCTTTCCTTTCTGGTCCTCGAAAACTACTCTTAACATTTTTTTGTTTATTCATTGCACCTTTTAGACAATAAGAAAAAATACCTGAAGGAAAGAAACCAATGGAAGAATATAAATGTTTTACACCACTATCTATCTGAAGATACTAAACACAGCATTTTGCTACATATTAAATTTATGAATACATTGGCAAGCCCAATTGAGCTGTGCTGGCCCAGTTGGGCAGTGGGAAACTCAGAAGGACTTGTGGGGGACGCCTCAATTTCCTCTATATCCTTCCTCTTCCATTCCTCTCAGCAGACCCTACACCACCTTTCCTTGGTTCCTTTTCTCCTTCACACCCACCCACCCAGCTACCCACCAACCTACCTTTTATCTGCCCCCCCATCCTCAGCTATATTTTTGTCTTATTAATTTATAGTCCACCTTTCTAAGCAGCTTAAAGCATTCTCCTCTCCTTCCTTTTATCCTCACAATAACTGAGGTAAGACTTTGGTCTTTCATCTGGCTCAGTAGCCAAAGGGGTGATTTCTTCTGGAGAACAGCATTTGCTTATAGTTCCTAGGTTTCTTCTCTCAGAAATTTGGTTTCACCTTTCAGATGTTACAGCTTCCAAATAACTCCTGAAGTTGTCCAAAACTCAATCTGTCTCTACTTCAGACCCAGGTTCTCATCAGAACAACCCCTATACACTGGCAGGAATTTTTCTTTTTTCTCAGAAGCAATAATAACCCTTCCCATTTGGCTTAATTGGAAGTTTCCACCTAACTGCCCAGTCAACTCTTGCCAAACCTATTTCCATTAATATTGTCTGAGTAAAGCAGTAGACAAGTTGCACTTTTAAGACCAACTAAGTTTTATTCAGAATGTAAGCTTTCGTATGCTCTTAAGTAGTATTCTTGACTGAGAAACTGAATTCTCCCTCAGAGTAGCAAAAATGTAGTAAAGACAAAGGCATCTCTCTTCTTCTCACTTCAGAAGGACCTTTCCTACTATCCCATTAGAAAACACTGACTCCAGATGTCTTCTCCTTCAAACTCTTTTCCCTTCTGAACAGTTGTTTTTATTTCTCCAGCAGCTGATGCTGACCAATCTGAGAACATGTAGAGCAACCAATCACATTAGCTCTCCATTCAAGGAAAGATTCCCTGACTCTCTGAGGCAAGTATAGTCTGCTTTTCTAGTGCAATCCATCACAACATTCTTGGAAAGAATCCTTTCCCCTTCTCCTGCTTTTTACTGATAGAAACCAAGGCACTGGCAATACTATTAAGGTTGTCTAATAATGGTCACAGTGGGCATTTATTTCTTAAAGCTACTGGTGCAGGTTCTATTATTTGGGGAAGTTCTAACATCTCCCAATGTATTATTTTTTTTAGAGTTAGATTATTTTTTTCCTGCAATCCTAGGGCTTTTCTCAGGTTTGAAGAATGATCTGTCTTTGTTCATGGCTGGATTCTTTCTTTCTTTGTTCATGGTTTGATTTTCCATATTTAAGAATCCACAGATGAGACCGCAGTTAGACGTAGATATATTGACTGTGGAATCTGCTAAGATGCAGAGAAATCAGAAGGGATATCAGCCTTTATTGTCAGAAAAGCAAATTAGCCTAGTTGTTTCAAATTCCATAACTTTCTCTTCTTGCCAAAAAGGGTTGTTGACATGATAATAATGGAGGAAGAGAGACCAAGGCTTAGATCCTGCAGCATATTTCCACAGGCAAATATGTGTTCAGAGAGAGCAACTTTCTCACTTTTCCTTCCTGTGGCAGCCTGAAATGCCCCTGAAATCTGTTGCTGGGGAGTTCCATGGGGACATTTCAGGCTGATATGAGGATGAGGAGGTGATAAAGTTGTTCTCTGTGAAAACATATCCTTCCACCTGCGGAGATACTCTGGAGGATCTAAGTCAATGTATGCCACCCTGAGCCCCTTAGAAGAAAGATAGGGTAAAAAAAGGTAATAGACAGATAGCAATGTGCTTAGAATCAAGATATACATTTTCTGTTCTTGGAAGACATCTGTTCTGCCATATCATGATAGTGGTTCTACAGATTCTGAAGACAAGTTTTCAATCCATCTTTTCTATCTGTCAATATATCTTTTCATACATCTTTCTGGTTTTGTGTTAATCATAATCAATTCCTTCATTCTTTCTTCATTTGGTAATGTTATACTGTTCTCACAGAAACAATTCATTTAGTGGTTTCAAGCATATTCTAGCAATACATTGCATTGGTTACCTTTGAATCTTTTAATAACAGCACATGATGTGAAGACTCAATTGCTAAACACAAAAGATTTTCTTTAAATTCCATAACTTGGAAAAACTTTCTTTAGCTTTATTTAATTATTTCATTTTAAAGCATACTGATACATATGAATATATGACGGTACCATATCATGCCAGGTCCTAGTACCTCTACCCCAATTGGCAGAGGCCTTCTTCTTGGATCTTGGAACTTTTGAACAGGAGACTCCAGGGATTTCAGCATGCAGAGAATCTCCTCTAACCCCTGAGTTACAGTCCTCCCCTTTATAGGTTTTATTAAGAAATATAATCATGATATATTATGTAAAACAAATGGTGTTATCTATATTAATTTGGCCTAATCTATTCTGGTAGCTTTTTTCAACCATTTATTTCTCTTCAGAAAGACAGCAGTAAAATTGTAGGAACTTAGTAGAAACTTTGGAGACAAATTAAATGTAAGATAAGTTTTGATCATGTATTTCCACTTCCCAATTTGCATACATAATAGAAAAATGGTAGAGAATAGGTTAAACAGTCTAAAAGGATTTTAACCTTAAATTTGACAGAAGCTAAATGGCTGTGACATTGGGCGAGTCTGCTTTATTCCAGCTAGTAATCCACCTTCAAAGTTCCTGTCAGGTAAATGACCTTGTATTTCATTAACTGATAATTAAATGGATTTATTCCACTAACGGTTTTAATTAAAATGCTAGAAATATTGATTACCCCTCTCATCCTTATTCCCCCAGATGAAAAAAAGGTTTTAGGAATGTTTATTTAGAGAAGACAGAGAATTAAATTAGATTGAATCTCTATGAGACCCGAAGACTGGTTCTTTCATTTCTGCTGCTCAAGCAGAAAAAGGTTTCAATTTTTTGATGTTTGATTAATTATTTTGAAATCCATTTATGCTTACCTTGGTGTTTAATTAAAAATGTCATTTTTAGCATAATTAAATTGGCTATCTGTGGAAGACTAACTTCAAACTTATATTTTATTTTTTTATATTTGGGGTAAAAGAAACTTTTTACTTATTTGCTTTTGTCGTCAAATTGTCGTCTCATGAATGAAGAAGTATGAAGGGATGGAGCTTAATTGGATTTTGTACATTTGAATATGTGAATACATATCCTTATGACTAATGCAGGTTTATTTGGCTGTACACTTGAAATTCATTACATATGCTTTCAGAAACATTAACCTAACAAACATGGTGTATACTTTCCTAAATAGGCTGTATAAATTAATAATATACATATCTTTTCGCTCTGCTCAAATATATATATTTTACTTGGGTGATGCGCCATTCAAATTAGCGATCCAGTGCACAACTTGTATTACTGTCGTATTCAATCTGATTTGTTTATAAAAAGCTGCTTTAGAATTTCAACAGGCATCAGAACTGATGAGGGTAAATTGGATTTTATCATGATATAAGAGAAAAGACAACTCAGGTAATTCCTAGTTGAGATATTTATTCCCCACCCCTTATTAGTGAGGGCTCAAACAGAAATGCAAAGCTTATGCAAAGATGCCACTGATTGTTTATAAAACTATTTTATTAACTAGCTAAAATGTTATCCTTGTACAAGCTAATCATTCATAGAAATCCAGAGTTTATTAGTACAACCTAGAAAAAAAATCACAAGTGATAGGAAATGCATACTTCTCTCTGCAAAGTATGGCTCAAAGCACAGCACATCCTCCTCAAAAACATAATAGAGAAAGATTTATTTGAAAGCATTGACTCAGCAAAAATAAAAAACATTTGTGCTTCCACTTAAGAAAGTGATTTGTTCTATTACCTTTTATTCAAAGAAAAGTGGACACTGGTGATGCTGGCATGGTTAATTTGATGGTGACTGGGTGATAGCCACACTAAGTTGGCAGGCCAGGTGGTGGGAAAGAGCAAAACCATCTTGGGGCTCTGCCTGTGTGTTATTTCTTCTCTCACATTCCATGAAATAGCAGACTTTGAGCATGTTTTGGAATTCTGCATCTGCAGAACAGCACAGGCATATATCACTGCACTGTGATATTCTACCATATCTATAGAATGAGTGCAAATTGTACTGGTTCTATTGGGTTTGCAAAAATGCCCCTCCTGCTTGGATTGTGATTGATCTGGCATTGCCACATTGGCACTGGGTTCTGCTGGCCACTAATACATTGCATTGGTTCTGCTGGGCTCCCAAACCACCACTACCCAGCTTGAATTGTGATTCTATGCTTGATATCAGTTCTGTTGAGCAGGCATTTCTACATTGGCAGTGGGTTCTCCTGGTTACTCATTGTATTGGTCCTATTTGGCTTGCAAAATCATCCCCCCCACACACACACTCACTTGGATTGTGACTGAGTTGGCACTGGGTTCTGCTGGGCACTAGAACATTGCACTAGTTCTGCTGGGCTTACAACCACTCCTGCCTTGGAATGTGGTTCTGTGCTAGATGTCAGTCCTGTTGAGCTGGCATTGCCACAATGGCACTGGATTCTCCTGGGCACTAGTAGATTGCACTGGTTCTGCTGGGCTTGCAGAAATGCTCCCCCACCTTCATAATCTACTGCATAGATTCTCTGGTTTTACCTTAGTCCTGCTGGGTTTGCACTGCCATGGGGGATTGGCTCTGCTGGGCACATTGCACTGATTCTGCTGGGTTTGCAAAACTGCTCCCCACCTTCAATTTCTATTTCAGAGATTATCTGGGACTCTGATTCTATTCTGCTGGGTTTCTATTGCCCTCACTTTTTTGCTGTTTCACCCCCCCCCCACCCCCATCCAAAACAATGGAAATTGAGGACATCTTTTGGGAAAGGGGCATAACTCAGACTCTGTAAATCCAATCCTCACCAGGTCAGGTAGAGGAGAGTTAGCCAGAGATCCCCTGTGAGTTTGGTGTCTCCAGCATGCCGGGGGAGCGTTCTGCTTCACCACTAACTGAACTGCTTCATTTAGCTTTTAAAAGTTTATGAAGCTTCATGGCTCACAAACCAGGCACACCATGAAACAAGAACTGAAACAACCCACATTTTCCTGGTTTGTGCCCACCCCTACTAGACAGCTGCAAACCTATGGTACACTGGGTTGGCTCCTATGACACCCTTCTATCAAGTTGCCTCCTAGATCCAGGCTTCTTGTTGGATAGTCAGGTGGCAGTGGTGGCCAGAGGTGCCTTTAACAGCTTCAGATAGTAGATGCAGCCCGTCCTGGGGGGAGATCTTGTCACGGTGGTACATGCCCTGGTAACATATAGATTAGATTACTGCAATGCATGGTTTTGGGGGATGTCCTTGAAAACTGTCCAGAAGCTACAATTGATCCTGAATGCTGCCTGGAGTGGGTTGTTGGGACCATATCACTCCAGTCTTGTTCTATCTACACTGGCTCCCAGTTTGATGCTGGCCCTTATTCAGCATGTGGGCATTAACATCTATACAGCTTGGTGCCAGTATACCTTAAGGACTGTCTTCTTTCACCCACTCCAATCATCTTCAGAGGCCCTGCTTCAGGTGCCCCTGCCAGAAGCTAGAAGGGTGGCAACCTGAGAAAGGGCCTTCTCACTTGTGGCACCAAAACTCTGAAACTCCCTCCCCAGGGAGATTTGCCTGTAACTCTCTATTGTTGTCTTCCACTAGTGAATAAAGACTTCTTTGTTTTGTTTGGCTCTCCACCATGGTTTGGGTGTTATGTGCATTTATATGATTCTATTGAATTATTTTATACTAGGAATAGGGCCCATTGTGAGGAAAAATGGGAAAGAGGATCTGGGTGAGTGCCCCTGCTTGCTGTCTTCCCACCCATGCACCCAAGTGAAGGCATTCATTCCCCCCACCCTTAAGTGTCTTCCCTCCCACCCATCCCCCAACTTCCTACGCCCAGCCACCTTCTCCTCTCAACTACCCCTGCACCACTACTCCCCCCACCCATGACATTCACTCTTGCTGTCTTCCCACCCACCCACCAATCCTTGGAATTCACTAACCCCCCAACCTTGCTGTTTTCCCTCCTCCAACCCTTGGCATTTACCCATCCCCCAATGTCTTCTCACCCACCCTGCTACTGAAAAAGATGCTGGCTCCCCTCCCCTACACACATGTGCCTGTGTATCCCCATGTATGTGGTGGCTAAAAGCCCTGAAAGAGGCCCAGAATGGAAAGGAAGAATAATTATGGGGGTGCAGTGGGGTATGATGACAATCACACAAACACTGAAGCTGAGCATTTCTTTTGTTTGCAGTGCATTGTTGCTACCTTTTTCTGTCATATTCAGCCTTGCAGCATTTAGCATCAACTTGTGGCATGATCTGGTGGGGTTTTTTTGGCCTGGCTTGGTTGTATTATGGTATGTGCCTTAAGGTGGCCGTATTCTGTAGGGGAACTGATCTGACTTCAGCTTTTCATCCCCTCCCCCCTTTCCTGCAGCCTCTACCTAGTAAAAAACCAAAGCAGGAGTGCAACTTCAGCAGGGTACAATGGCACCAAGTCCACCCTGCAAAGCATCCATTTTCTCCAGTGGAACTGATCTCTGCCTCTTGAGAGCAGTTGCAATTCTGAGTGATCTCCAGACCCCTGGAGATGAGCAACAAGTGTTCCCCCAGAAGTGGCTGGTTTGGAGGGTGGAATGTATGGCATTTTACCTGCCTGAGGTCCCAGCCCTCCTCAAATCCCACCCTCTCCAGACTCCACCTCTCAAATATCCAGGAATTTCCCAACCTAAAGTTGGCAACACTCTCTCCTTCCCAGCAACAAGCAGCCAGGCCTAGGATAGCCAACCTCCAGGTGGATCCTGAAGATCTCCTGGTATCACAGTTGAACTCCAGACAACAGATCTCTCTTTCTCTTCTGAATGCCACAGAGAATGGATAGGCAACAGTGGGCAGTTTCATTCAGCCTGATTTTAATCATACACTGTAAACCACTTTACTGTAATTTGACTGTGTAAAGCAACACATGCCTCTGGGGATACGCAAAATGCCTTTTACTCATCAATGACTTACCATTGTCAAGTTCCTGTTCTCACCTTCCACCATCTTAGATTACAGCAATAGGTCTGAAGAAGTATTATGCTCAAGCAGAACAGCTAGAGGGACCATTTAAAGAGCTGGTAACCCTAACAGAATCACAGAAAAAGTAGTACTTAGCTATAGAAGGCCAAAGGACTGAGGGGGCATAATATAAAGGCAAGTAGGGATGGGAATGGACTGGAAAAATGAATGTCTGTGGAGGTTCATGGTTCATGAATTTCCTGAATCACAAACTTCCAGGGATTTTCCCAGTTTATGAACCAGTGCATGGTTCATGAAGTCCGTGAGTAGTACAACCCAAAAGTGGACTCAGAAGCCATTTAAATGCCCCCTAAGCTCACTTGTGGAGTGTCACAGTGGGGGCATGGTTTCAAAGGGTTTCCTGGGCCCCAGTATGCCTGACCCACAGACTGCTTCAACAGACCAAACAGACTGCCTTAAAAAAAATATCACAGTTCATGAGAAGTCTATAAAAACTGTGAATGCATGGACTGGGCAAATGGACCATGAACCGGCCCTATTCTGTGATGAAATCAGGTCCGTGGACTGGTCCCAAGTCTTAAGTTTCTCTCATTACAGAAAAAACACATCTTGGAGGGATCTAAACCAAGAATAATAAATTCTCTGAATACCAAGTAGGGTTGCCAACAGGCCCGAAGGAAAATGTCCTATCTCTTTAATCTTGTGGAAATGGGCAACTCAAGTGTTTCATGGTATGGAAGTATATAACGTCACCTAGAAATAACATCCTATTAAGCCTCTACTAAAGGGATAGGACATTTTTTTCTCCAGGCAATTGGCAACCTTAATGCATTCCATCCATGACACTGTCAGGCCCAATCCAATAAGACTCAGGATTTAAGACCAGGCAAACTATAACATCAACAACCTCAGATATGCAGATGATAGCACTCTAGTGGCAGAAAGTGAGGAGGACCTAAAGAACTTCTTGTTGAAGGTGAAAGAGGAGAGCACAAAAATAGGCTTGAAACTCAATATCAAAAAAACTAAGATCATGGCATCCGGCCCCATCACACCTTGGCAAATAGAAGGGGAAGACATGGAAGTAGTGACAGACTGCAAATGGTGAATGAAATCAAAAGATTTTGCCCTTGGGAGGACAGTTATGGTGAACCTGGGCAGTATAATAAAAAGTAGAGTCATCACTGCCAACAAAAGTCCGTATAGTCAAAGCGATGGTATTCCCAGTAGTAATGTATGGCTGTGAGAGTTTGACCATAAAGAAGGCCGAGCGCAGAAGAATAGATGCTTTTGAGCTGTGGTGCTGGAGAAGAATCTTGAGAGTCCCTTGGACTACAAGAAGATCAAATCCGTCAGTCTAAGGGAAATCAACCCAGACTGTTGCTTGGAAGGTCAGATGCTGAAGCTGAAGCTCAACTCAAATACTTTGGCCACCAAATGAGAAGGGAGCACTCCCTGGAGAAGATCCTGATGCTGGGAAAGACAGAAGGCAAAAGAAGAAGGGGACGGTAAAAGATGAGATGGCTGGACAGCGTTACTGATGTAACTAACACGAATCTGAGCAGACTTCGGAGGATGGTGGAAGACAGGAGGGCCTGTCGTGACTTCGTCCATAGGATTGCAAAGAGTTGGACTCGACTGGGACTGAACAACAACAAACTTTAACTGCTGTCCACCATAGCCCCCCCAATAAATTTTCTAGCTGAATCTACCTCTTTAGCTCCCTCATATGTAATGACTTAGGGTATGGAAGAGCGAATTAGAAGGAAGAAAAACTTTCTGACTGTGGCTTTGCCTCCGCACCTTGAAAAGATTGGAGTGAGAGACTACTGTGTGTGGTGTCAAAGGGGGCAGCTTTCTACCTAATACTTTTTCAAAGACAGCTATTCCAGCGTGTTTACAGTTAATCTAAAGGAGATTAGTAGGAGGTGAGGTACAGTAGGACAGTTTTCAGGGGATCTCTTTTTGGCAAGCTGGTAAGTGAGAGTTTGAGTCATTTCTCTTGCTTTTGTGGGTGGAAGTCTATGGTTCACCTCCATAATACTGCTACTCCTATAAAATGGGGGGGGGGGGGAGGGAGCAAATGGCAAACTACCAGGAGTTGGGGGAATACTGAAAGTACATGACAGAATCTGGCATCCAGAACACTGCTGGCATTAATAAGTAACAATAGATATAGTAGTAACTTTTAATGGTGAGACATTAAAATCTGCTGCCTTCCCCCTTTCTCTCAGTTTGAGATGCTAAACGTATTTGTCTTTTAGAGAGAGATGTCATATAATTTATAAACATACACATTTCAGAGTTTTTATTGCCAAGTGTCTGAATTTTGAGAAACTAGCCAAGATGAATAACTTCATTTTTAACACTGATGTGACATATTTTAACCTGTCTACATACAAAAGTAGTGCTGTTAACAATGGCAACTTTCTTCAAGTATGCTATGAATCACTGTATTCCTTTTTCCTTTTTGCATGCACCATTGCCACTATCTTACCTTCAGCAGTTTTGCTAGATTTCAATGAAGATGGAACCAGAGGGCACACATTAGAATTTTATATCAGTTCAAGAAGGGGAAAGAAGAAAGACATATGAAGCTGGAATGACATTCATTGAAGGCTCCCTAGGGAAGATAACACATGTTTTTGTCTTTCACCTGCTAGGCATGCTAAATCAGTGCAATGATAAGCTAATTTATGAAATATATTTCATTGAAACCTGGACATCTTTATTGTTGCTAGTTCAGCTATTACATTTTGGGAAATAATGGATGCTGAAGTTAAAACAATATTAAAAGGCTTGGATTTTTCTTAGGTAATGATTATCATATATATTTCTAAGGCTCTAGCTTTCATACTACAAAATATATTTCAAAAGCAGTTAGAATTAGAATTAGTCAAAATTTGAAATATATATATATTCATTCTCTCCCCCCACCCCATGCAATAATAGTCTGAAATAATTCAAATGTTATATAAATCGCGATTGAATTAAACCCTAGTAGAAGAGTAGCTGGTTTTTTTACCTATTCTTCACTATCTGATGGTGTTTTGGAGTGGCTTACAAGTACCTTCCCTTCCTCTCCCCATAACAGATATCCTGTGGGGTAGGTGGGGCTGAGAGAGTTCTGAGAGAGTTATTACTGACCCAAGATCACCCAGCTGGCTTCATGTAGAGAAGTGGGGAATCAAACCTGGTTCTCCAGATTACAGTCTGCTGCTTAACCACTACACCAAACTGGCTCTCTATTGTGTTTATCTGAAAAAGTAGGATCTGAAATAATTGCTTGAAGTAGGTTTATTAATCACAATTACTCTTTAACTATGTTTTCATGTGAAATATGAATGCAAGGATCCCTGCTAATCCTTGAAATTCTCCTGGTGTCTTCCTCTCTACAATGTGGGCTGAGTACCAGGCTGGATGTGGGGTGTGTATGTGTGTGTGAAGCACTAGCATTTTTTGAGCTAAGTCAGCATAGTCAGTAAACCAAATCTATTATGAACCACAGTATTAACATAAAGTGGGATTTGAGTTAATTTGGATGCTAAGTATTACCATATAAAGCAGCACTTAGTCTGGTAGTAATTTTTACTGAACTGCAGACCTATCTTTTGGGAGACTAAACCTCCACATAGGCTATGCCTTCAAACAATTCTCTCAGTTTATAATAGAATAGAATTTCAAATTAGTCAAAATTTGAAAAATATATATTCATTCTCTCCCCCCACCCCATGCAATAATAGTCTGAAATAATTCAAATGTTATGTAAATTGCGATTGAATTAAACCCTGGTTAGTAGAAGAGTAGCTGGTTTTTTTACCTATTCTTCACTATCCGATGGTGTTTTGGAGTGGCTTACATGTACCAGGAATAAGGCCTGTTGTGAAGAACTAACTGATGGTGGATGCCTTCAGTGCTGATATGAAGGGTTATTAACAGCAACATCTTGTAGACTATGTATAAAGATTGTAAAAAGCCTGGATCAATATAGAGGATCGTTACAATGAATTCTGGCACTACTGGACCAATTGAATCTTGTTAATAACATAAATGGTCCCGAGAAGAAGGATTTCATATCCGAAACGGTTTCCATAACTGGACCGGCCTGCTGTTGGACTATCAGACTATCTGCAAGGAGACATATGAGAGTTTGTAGAATCTTTCGGGATCAAGTGCCGTGTTCTACTGGAGAAAGTTTTTCTTCCAGACGTTTCGTTCTCAGCTACGGAGAACATCCTCAGTGGCGTTGCAGCCGGAGCAGGCGCTCTGACCTTCTTGGCTGCTGTGCATCAATGTACAATGATTCTATGCTACCAGCCGTGAAAACCTGAAATCTTTGATACATATGAGACTTTGGCATTTTTGCCTTATGTGAACAGTAGCTGCGACGAGCAACTGACATGGTTTTCCTTTTGTATTTTTCCCATTGTTATGTTCTATGGTGATATGTGGTGACAACTGCTATTATATTTGGGGATTTAGTAACATTTAAATACATTTCCATTGAATTTTTGGTACACAGAGAGTTGGTTGTGTATTTCTGTAAGTTTTTTTTCCTCCATGGTCCCAATACTACTGTGATGATAGTCACATTATGGTGGCAGTGGCTCCCTGGCTATTTCTGCAGCCTTCAAAGGCTGCGTGTGCTGGGAGGCCATCTGTGTGGGCCATTGATGGAGCAGTAGAGATCTGCTTCTGGCAATGCTTTTTGTGAGGCCAGTTAACAGAGAGGACACAGAGACAAGTTGAAGATGTGGCTATCTCTGAGGTAAGACTGTTTTGGTGGCTTGTTCAACATTCCTGGGCTTGCAGTAGGTGGGGGCTGGGGAGTCAGTCAATGAGAGGCCAGAGATGCTGAGTGAGCTGTGATGGACCAATTATTTGTCAAGTGCATGGAATGCACCTATAAGTCAATGGGAGAGCTCTGTTTGGCCACCACCATAGGGGAGTTATTATTATAGATGGTTGGAGGTTTATTGCTATGGTCAAGTGCTGCACCAGCTATCATGGCACAATGTCTTAAGCCACTGGATTAGTACCATGAGCTTACACAAAATGTTATGCAGTGAAGCAGCAGTAGAGAAGAAGAAGAAAAAAGAAGAAGAAGAAGAAGAAGAAGAAGAAGAAGAAGAAGAAGAAGAAGAAGAAGATGATGATGATGATGATGACATCATCATCGTACTAAATCTCCATATGACAAGAAAGGCTATACAGAGGCAATACTGAAGCAGTATGTTACATATGTGACACCTGATAAAAAATAATGATGTCAGCTACACCCATCAATACAATAAAGTAAGCAGTAATAATGGCATTGGGTAGTTAACTACCAGCACAGGATGGATGTGATCCAGTTTCTAAAGTAGAACACTGTTTTACAAGCCACAGCAAGTCTGATTTCATTGCTGTAGCTTTGCCCATCTATACAATTCAGAAGGGTAGTTATCAAATCAAGTGGTATACTGTTTTCCCACAACATTAGACAGAATTAACGGCTTCACTGTTTATTTTAATCAAAAAATTGGTTGGTTGCTTTGTTTTTCTTCACAGAATGCAGTCTGAAATCATTTTTCACATTCTTATGGGAAATCATAAGGTTCATGAGATTTCAAGGAAAGTCCTAAAACAGATAGCTGGAATCCAATGATGCAAACTAAAAATAGGTGAAATTGTTTGATATTTACTTCATAATGAGCCTGGAAACTTTGGGATATTCCAGAACTAATTTAGTATGGTAGGAGCACAACTATTTATGTGTAATCTAATCTTAGCATACTTAATAAAATGTAATTAAATTATGGAGCAATTTAGTCACTGGACAGTATACAACATGCACCCTTACATAAGGATTTACTCTTTCTCATAAGGTTTTGGGTTAATTGGATGCAGGTTAACAAACAACCGCTGGCACAGTCTTCTCTGGTGTAACTGTGATTTTAACTAAACTTTGCAATGCTTGCTATTAAAAAGCTTTCTTTCTATGAAATATAAACAGACAAACATAAACAAATAAATAAAACCCAAAAGACTATGAAGTAGAACAACTGAAGTAGGTTTCAATCATCTATATGACATGTAGCATTATGTTTTTGATAAACATTTTATAAACAATTATTTCCTTTGAACACATCAAATGAAATTAAAAGAGATAGAGATAAATATCCAGGTATCTGGTAGTCAAAATCTGGCCATGAACAAGCAAAGTGATACAACAGCAAGAATAGTAAATTTCAGGGAGGCGGAATAAGTAGCATGTGGACTACAAAGAGTATCAGAGAAATGCTAACTTAATTTTTGAAACCAATTTTGAAATAAGTTCACACTTAAAGAAGAAGGAAACTCAAGCAGAGAACATACACTTTCTTTGTGACCAGAAAAGCACGTATTATTGATTATGCATGCATGTTTACTGCAGATTTTCTGAGTAGTCAAGTCCTTAAGTTTGACTTTGGGTTCTGTGCCTGCATTATGCACCATTCTTCCCCCTTCCCCAAGTGTATTTATTTTGCAGCGACATCAAAACCCCCCCACTTTTCTTAACTGGGGCATGAATGTCATTTGTGATGTGTGGGGGGTGGTGTCCAAAGTTTTTTATTAAAAAAAAAATTAGTCACTCTATTGCAGCTTCACAGTAGTGCCAAGTAAGTGCCTTCAATTTAAATGCATATGTTTTAGCATTAGTTCATTGAATGAATGAGAACACAAACGAATTCAGACAAAGGAGGAAAAAAAGCCTCTTGAAACTGACAAGACTATTTTGCAACTGATGAGAGCAGCTGCGAAGCTCCGTCTTCCACAATACCATGCACTAGGGTAGGGGTGTCAAACATGCAGCCCAAGGGCTGGATCAGGCTCCCAGAGTGGTCCTACGAAGCCCATGAGCCACTGGCTATCATCTGCTTCCTTCTTTCTCTCCTGCTTCCTTCTACATTTCAGCTTGCTTTGCCAGGCTTGCTCAATCGCACAGGAGCTACGGAGCAAAGTGTCTATCTTCTCCATTGGCTGAGGCTCCTCCCTTAAGGAGGCAGGGGAGATGGAGAGCATGCTTTGCTAGGTTCTCACAATCACACAGCAGAGCTACTGAGCCAAGCATCTCTTCCTTCTATTGGCCAAGGCTCCTCAGAGCAAGAGTTGTCAGTTATCAGAGACTGTTAAATAAAATATTGCAAGAGAGTTAATGTTTTAAGCATGCTTTATTTTAAGGGTTTTTAAAACCCTTTGTGTTTGCCTGTGTCCTTTATAAAGTTTATATCTCCACTATCAGGCATTACATTTTATGACACACATGGCCTGGCCCCATGAAGTCCCATTTAGAAGAATAAGAATAAGAAGAATTGCAGATTTATACCCAGCTCTTCTCCTTGAATCAGAGACTCAGAGTGGCTTACAATCTCCTATATCTTCTCCCCCCACAACAGACACCCTGTGAGATGGGTGGGGCTGAGAGGGCTCTCACAGCAGCTTCCCTTTCAAGGACAAGTCCTGTGATAGCTATGGCTGACCCAAGGCCATTCCAGCAGGTGCAAGCGGAGGAGTGGGGAATCAAACTTGGTTCTCCCAGATAAGAGTCCGCACACTTAACCACTACACGAAACTGGTTCTGTCAGATCCGTCCCTCGTAACAAATGAGTTTGACATCTCTGCACTAGGGGAAAACTGAGAAAGAGTCACACAATCTCATAATATGAGAAAATACGCTGAGTGTTCAGAATGCCTAGCAGAACCCAGCGACAGTGGCACTGCAAGCTTTAACAGACTAATCTTAGTCACAACAATCCCAAGAAAGGGGCGGGGGAGAGGGTTTGCAAGCTCTGTTGGAGATGAAAAAATGAAAAGGGAAAACAAAGGTGCCCCAGCCACAGGAAGAAAAACCCTCTTGAAACTGACAGGAGTTTATTTATTTATTATTCAAATTTATATTCTGCCCTTCCCACAAGGGGCTCAGGACAGATCACAACATAAAAACAAACACATATAAAATCAATATAAATAACATCAGTAAAACAGTATAAAATTTCTTTAAAACCCAGGGTTTCCAGCTGGAAGCACTGCTCTCCGAATTCATAAATTGAGCTAAATAAGATGGTAGATGGTACTTCAGCAGTATTGGCAGTGTCAGGGGGAGCTAAAGTCCAATTCAAGAAATATCTGGGGACTATGAGGGTGGAGCCAGGAGCAGGGTTGTTTCAAGCATAACTGAACTCCAAAGGGAGTTCTGGCCATAAGATTTAAAGGGTTTTGGCCATCACATCACACCTTTTATTGCCTTCCCTCCATTGGAAATAATGAAGGATAGGAGCCCCTTCTTTTGTGGCTCATAGAATTGGACCCCCTGGTCCAATCTTTTTAAAACTTGGAGGGTACTTTGGGGAGAGGCACTGGTGCATCTATCTCAAAATATGGTGCATCTATCTCAAAAAACAGCCCCCTCCAGAGCCCCAGATATCCACAGATCAATTCTCCAGTATACCCTATAGGAATGGGTCTCCATAGGGAATAATGGAGTCCCCAGCAGACATTCCCCCCTCCCCCTGCTTTGTGATGACCCTGAAGTGGAAGGAAGGCCTCCAAACTGGGGGATCCCCTGCCCCCACCTGGAGATTGGCAACCCTACCTCAACCAAAGGCCTGGCAGAACAGCTCCATTTCACAGGCCTAGAGGAACAGCAATAAATCCCACAGGGCCCTGATCTCTAGTAGCAGCATGTTTCACCATATCAAAGCCAAGGCTGAAAGAGCCTAGCCCTCATTGAGGTTAAGCAGACATCCTTTGGGCCGAGGACAACCAGAAGATCTTGTTCCATAGAGCGCAAGGCCCTTCAGAGCACACATGGGGAGAGGCGGTCCCTCAGGTATGTCAGTTCCAGGCCATGCAAGGCTTTAAAGGTAATACCAAAACATTGAAACTGATCCGGTACTCAACTGGTAGCCTGTGCAGGTGGTGGAGCACCATCCAAATGTGCGCCTGCACAGGCAATGCCATCAACAGGCATGCTGCTGCAGAGTTTCTGGATCAGTCACAAGGGCAAGCCCACATAGAGTTACAGTAGTCAAGTCTGGAAGTGACCATTGTATGGGTCACTGTAGCCAAGTCCTGAGGGGAGAAGTAGGGTGCAAGTTGTTTAACCTGCTGAAGATTATAAAAGGCAGGTTTTATCATAGAGAGTAAGGCATCCAGGACCACCCCCAGGCTTCTCACCTTCTGAGTAGGCACAAGTACTGCACCATCCAGTGAGTTTAGCCTGATTCCTGATCCAGCTCCCCTCTGGATTCAGGTACAGGACCTCCATCTTTGCTGGATTACGCTTCAACCAGCTCTGCTGCAGCCATCCAGTCATGGCCTCCAAAACTCTAGCCAAAGACTCTGGAGTGGAGACCGGGCAATTTGAAACAGACAACGCAGCAGCAAAGTCTTTTTAGAAGCCTGAGGGATCAGCTTGGTTGCTCTCCTGCTGCAAGGTGTCAGTAGTGCATGTCCTAAAATAGCCTGGTATCCCCCCACATCTTTGCTGCAGGAATACACAACACAGTATTTAAAATAAAATAAAATAAAATAAAATAATCATTGCACAGATATTATTTCTGGCAGACAGCAATCACCACCAACCGGTGATTTATTTCTAAAGGTAAAAAGAAAAAGAATTTGGACTGAGCAGCATCCTCTGCTTTGGAGCAGGGCACAATGTCCATTGTCATGATTATTGTTATTGATGTCAGGCTGGGAAAGGGGGAGAAAGGTTTTTGTTGATGATTGAATGTGCAGAGAATGCCAAGCTCACCTGCTGGGGGGATGGAAAAGATGAGAGGTAGCTATTGCACTGGTGTCCTAACACTAAATTTTCATAGCAACCTCCCCTCCCCCCAAAAAAACAAAACAAACCCCATACAAATGGGTGTACTGGAGAGCCGAAGTCTTGATTTAGTGGTCAATCACTAGTCTTGTGCAGCCATTTAAATAATGAATGGTGGCTGTACAGCTATGAAGGAAGGGGATGGCAAAGGGTGGTTGAGTGGGTGGAATGACATTGATGTGGGCAGGGAAGTAGGTGTCAAGGGAGAGTAAAGGGGACAGGAGGAAATCCAATGAAATCATTTTGCTCTGAAAACTGCTTCAACTTGTATTTGAACTTTTTTGAAAAGTTGCTCTTAGAAAACATGGTGGGGAAGCAAACTGCAGGTGAAGTGAGCAACTTTTAAAGGGAGGAAAACAAATGCAGACACAACCCCCTCCCCCAAAGGGCATGGACGCTGAAAGGGACAGAAAACGCACATGCATAATAGGCCATTGTTGTGTATATAGCATAATAAGTGGAGAATCCTCAAGGTTGGGAACCAGACTGAATAATAATTTTCTAAACTTTATTTAAGTTGTTTATAGTCTGCCATTCTCACTGAGACTTAAGGCAGATTACACAGTGTAAGTCAATACTTATATTAATTGAATATGCATACTTACCAAAACAAAGCTGTTGTTCACTGCCTCCAGAAAACACCTAGGACATTAAGAGCCACACTACATGTTACATATTTTTAACGAGTGGGTTTAAGTTCTGGTTCCAACTTGCTTTTTATGCAGCCCACAAGGCAGCTATGGGAAACTGCTTTTTACAGCACTATGGGGACCCACTTTGGCTCAGGAAAGGATTTCTGCTTTCCCCGTATACAATTTTCCTCATTCAAAAGTGCTCTGTGGGGCATTATTTGCCCCATTTTGGAGCTGCATGTACAATGAACAGTACAAATGCAGTGACAAAACGGAGTAAATAACCCTCTGGAGTTGCTTCAGCTCAGGAAAACTGAGTGTAAGGATGCAGAAATCCCAAACCATGGTGTCCTAGATGATTCTGGCCCCTACTGCATCCTACTGAAATAAGCAAAGGGAATCTCTCCATTTCCTTATCTGTCCAATGGCTAAAGAGTGTTGGATCCCATATCTTTTGACAATGACTGCCTCTCTACGAGTTCTGTAGATGTCCAGGCAACACCATGAACATAAAGCTTTGATGTAAACAGTCATTCAAATTACACATGCCCCTTTTCAGCTTTCTGCTCTGCCTTTACATTCAATTTTACCAAGTTCCTCTATTAACTGTGCCTGTCACCAATGTTCCCTCTAAGCTAGCATGAGCTAGCTCACAGATTTTTAGCCTCCAGCTCACACATTTTTGTCTTAGCTCAGAAAGGATGACCCCAGAGCACCATAATTTATGCAGTAGCTCACAACTTTAATGCCAGTAGCTCACAAAGTAGAATTTTTGCTCACAAGATTCTGCAGCTTAGAGGGAACATTGCCCGTCACATATGGCTTTTAACTATGCAGGTCCTGTGATCCCCAGCACAGAGTTTGGTGTCTGAAAGGGACCCCTCCTTCCTTTTTCACTAGCAGAAAAGCTGGTTGGATCCAACATCAGGTTTTAGAGCTCATTAAGGAGATTTAAATGTAATTACTGAAAACTTTCCAAGATGTATGGCTGCACTGACTGCCCCTCCCCAGTTGTTTCTCTGAACGTGGAAAGTGTCTACTTGGGAACAGGTTACCTGAAGAAATGCATCAATGCATCATATTTCTGTGATAAACTGTTCACTAGATTATTTCCTTGTAAATTCTCAGAAATGTTACTATGACATTCTATGCTCAATGGAAGTTCTAACAAATCAGAGTTGGTGTGAAAATAGATGAACAGAATTCTGCAACTATGGATATGAAAGGAAATAATTGCAAGTCACCTGCTACTAATGGCTTAAATATGGATACATAATTTAAAAAGTGATTCTCCTGTCCAAGTACTAACCTGGACTGACCCAGTTTAGCTTCTGAGATCTAGCGAGGCTAGCCTAGCCTGGGCCATCCAGGTCAGAGTCTCTGTCTCCAGTTTAAAAAAAACCCCTGCCATTTCTGAGGCGCTTATTAAGCGAAATAACCAAATGGTTCTGTAAATATATAGGGATTTTGGTTCTATTAAAATACATTATCTTAAAGTACTGTTATTTCACACACTTCATTTTTGCCCATAGGGAATTCTAACAGCTAAGTTCTCCTCTTGGGACAATTATCATTCTTGGATTATAAAATGGTACCGTTATAAAATGGTACGCATAACAGACACAATAGCTGGTAACTGTGATGTCATTGTACATTGATGTGGAAGAAAAAAATTAAAAGAACAATAATAAGTATTTCTTTGAAAAACAATGAAAATTATATTAAGAAACTAGAATTGACATTTTCTAGCAGTCAGGAATTTATTCATGATTTCAGGTTTCAGCACTATTTTTTGGGGAGAGAAGATACATACCACGCTTGCAATAACTGAGCAGGCTCTAAATAAAGTATGACATTTCTGCACAGCATGCCAGATGTTGCCATTGCTTTAAAATCTCCTCCAGTTGGTACTTTTCAATAATGTGCCTGGCTTTTATGTCTAAAAATTATTAACAGCTTTTTATGATCTAATTATTTTCTGTATGCACATTGAGGCAAGATGGTATTGACTCTACCTGACCTTTTAATAGAAAAGGTCTTCTGGTTAAAGGAAACATTTCTTTTTTACAGGAGCACTGTGCAAAACATGCCTACAAACATTTTATGGTAAAGATAATAATACCAAAGAATTTAGGTTCACTGCTCAGCTGAGAAAACAAACACTTTTAACTGCGATGCTGCTTTTATAACTCCTTCACTTATGTAAGCAATGAATACTGAACATGACATTCAAACAGTGCAGGATTCGTATCAAGCATGGTGGCATTCAGTTTTATCAAGAAGATGGAAAACAGAAAAATGAGATGGCGGGGAAGATTCTTGAATATGTGGTTGAAACATCTGTGATTTCTTCCAGGATTCCCCCCCCCCCCCCATTTTTAAATAACAGTTTACAGAAACATGCAAACAGAACACTTCGACATTAAGACTAGCTTTTTACATGGTAAAATAGAGGGAGAATTATACATGAAACAGCCACCAGATTCACAGATAAAAAGAATAAATCTCTAGTCTGTAAACTTCAAAAGGCTTAAACAAGCTGCAAAAGTGTGGTTGGATAAGCTGACCAAGATGCTACTCAATCAGGGTTTCAGACAAGGCAAAGCCGGCCCCTGTCTTTACAGTAGACACAAAGTTGGAAGATGGACATTTATTCTGACCTATGTTGATATTTGATTATTTGTCATGAATATTAAAAATACTGTGCTGAGATTATATCCCAGTTAAACAAAGAAGGAGAAGCCAAACACTTAAGCTATACTAACTTTTACTTGGGAATTTGGATTGAATGGAATCCATATGAAAGTTATTTTTCTGGTCAAAAGCAGAAGCTACTGGAGCTATTGAAAAACCTGGGCCTGGAAGGTGTTAATCCAATGCCCACACCAATGGAATCAGGCTTCGACAAAGAAAAGGTACCCAACGAACTACTGTCAGACAACAAGAACTACAGAGCAGCCATAGAGATGACAATAAGACCAGACATTGCCACCGCTGTAAGCATATTATCCAGAAGGGTTAGCCACAAAAGTTTGGATTGAAGTCAAAAGGGTGATGAGGTACTTAAAGGTACTGCACACTTTAAACTGAGACTGCTAGCAACTAACAATTCCACAATGTTGGGATATGCTGATGCAGACTGGGCTTGAGAAAGATCAGATCTAAGATCCACTAGTGGTTATATACAAGTTGGGCAAACAAGAAATTGTTGCTCACTCATCTACTGAAGCAGAATTAGTATCTGCTTCCAAAGCATGCAGAGAATTACAGTGGCTTATAACGTTACTGGAGATTTTAAACCTTCACCAGTTCAACTGCTAGAGGATAACCTGAGCTGTATAGCCCTTTCCCTTTCAGAAAATAATAGAATGTGAACAAAGCACATTGGAATTAGGAACCAGTGTGAAAGGCTCTTGCAGGGGCAAGGAGCTGTAAAGCTACACTTCTGTCTCACTGAGAAAATGACAGTGGAGGATTAGCTACATCAGGGGTGTATGGCCTAATATGCAAAGGAGTGCCTGCTACAGAAAAGGCCCTGAGCAGACATATTTACCAAAGCACTACCAAAAGACAAATACCAAGCAAGGCCTTTGGCACAATCTGAACACTGTGAAACTCAACAGCATACATAGTTGGGAGGGACATTACACCCTATAAGTGTGTATAGGTGTTATGTCCTTGAACCGAATGGCTCATTGTTAGGGTTGCCAAATCTAATTCAGAAAATATCTGGGGACTTTGGGGGTGGAGCCAGGAAACTTTGGGTGGAGTCAGACTTTCCCATTCCCAAAATAAATGCATAAAAATACAGCAGTTCAGTTCACCTGAATAGTCATCATTTCCTCATTCCTCAATAGCTGCAATTCTAGTCAATGAAAGTGTAAACATCTAAAAAGCAGCCAAAATACACAGAGTTTGCAACCTCACATTTTTGTGATTTCACTGTGGCTTTACTCCCAGGAACTGCTGTTCTTCAGGCTAACACTGGCAAATATGAAGAGAGAGTGGTGGAGTTTTCCTCCATTCCATAAACAGGTTCCTATACAAAGACTCTGAAAACAATGCAAAACAAACACAGAGACAGACACACACTCTTACTGGCTCTGGTTCCTCCACAAGGACATCTGAAAAGTACAGGGGCGACACTACTCTCTTTCACACTCACACACACTTACTTGCTCTGAAACGAAAGCAAAACAAACTGTGGGACTGTGCTCTCATGAGGCTCTGCTGCTGACCCTTTCCCATGAAGTACTTTCTGCTCAAATTTAAAGGCGCACACACACACACACATTTTAAAACGGGACCTGTTTGCAGGTTTCTAAACCTGCTGGAGATCTAGAGATACATGGTGGCTGGGGGCAGGGTGGAGCCTGTAAAACTGGGGGATCCCCTGCTGGAACCTGGAGATTGAGAAGCCTGCTCATTGTGTGAGCGACAACCCCTATTTTGTGTATATACGGACATTGTGATCACTGGCCTGGTTGCCAGGATGCCTGGATTTTCAACTTACACACATCTGCGCTAAAACCTGGGCCTTGGCCAGCGGTTTCCTGACAGGCCTATGTGAATGCTGTGGGCCTCATCTTTACAGCAGTCCCTTCTCTGATGAGTCCTGGCCTGAGCAAACCAACCTCCCCATGTGCGCAACCCCCCCCCCCCCCCAGATTTTTGCAATGAAAGAGGTTGCGCCACCACCATGAGCTATCCAGTCGTGTGGTCTTCAGATCCTTGTTGGTGGAAGTCATTGCCAAAGCTAACATCACCAGTGATCATCTTCATGCACTTCCAGATGCCATAAGGGAGAAGCAGGAGCCCACATATCCAGTGGTTGCTTCAGACATTTGCATAAGGCAATATGCTTATGTTAGGCATGTATCCTGCCAGACAACCCAAGCCTATTGACAACTGAACATTACACAAAAGACTGTGCCAGCCTGAAAAGGAAGGCCAAGCTCAACCAGGAGCCCAGCACTTTTATGTAAATTGGGTGTCACCTTAAATATCAATTCAGCCCTCTGTTGTCACTTTAGATAAGTTTGTGCAGCATGTTTTAATCCCTTCATCCTATGTCACTTTCCAAACGTTATCCTGGAGCCTCCCCTTTTCTGAGGTCATGTACCACTTGTTCCAGCATCATGACCCATCTGACCCCATGTCACAGGTCCTCAAACCTCCCTCCCTTTAAGGGCTCAAGGTAGTCCTTAAAAGATCTGACCCAATGATCCCCAGGTGTGCATCTGACAGTACCGTTACCTTGCTGTTTAGATATGCCCCCAAAACCTGATCAGTTTAGGGTCCTCATAGGGAGATTTGCTGGACGACTCTCACCTCTCGCATCCCTTTTTCGTTGCCATTGGAGCCTTCCTTGAAGACTACGATAGGTAATTGTATTGCCCTGTACATCTACCCTTGTGTTACCCCTGTCTATTTCGTGCTATTTTTCCTAGGTCTGTATGTGTGCTGAATGATTTTATACCCTTGTATGCTTTATTATTTTTATAATAATATAAATGTTTATAATAAACACCATTGATTTAAGACAACATCTCCAGAGAGCCAGTTTGGTGTAGTGGTTAAGTGTGCAGACTCTTATCTGGGAGAACTGAGTTTGATCCCCCACTCCTCCACTTGCACCTGCTGGAATGGCCTTGGGTTAGCCATAGCTATCACAGAAATTATCCTTGAAAGGGCAGCTGCTGTGAGAGCCCTCTCAGCCCCACCCACCTCACAGGGTGTCTGTTGTGCGGGGGGAAGATATAGGTGATTGTAAGCCACTCTGAGTCTCTAATTCAGAGAGAAGGGTGGGGTATAAATCTGCAGTCTTCTTCTTCTTCCTCCTCATTGGGGGATTTTCCTGGGAGACACCTCTTGTATACATAGGTCCTGGATCTTACTGAGCCTAGTTGCCCACCAAACTAATTCCCCAAAACATCTTAGAGGGCAATTACAATTGTCTTAACCTGGGAACTTCCGTCTGACCTTTCCTCTCCTTTGTCCTCTCACTCTTCTACATGGCCTTCCATGGAGACACATGTCTCTGCAGGTCTCTCCTGTAGATCCAATGCCCTCATACTCCCTCACACATGATGCTGGACAAGTTGGGCATTTGCGATAGGGAAAGTACTGCTTAGATTAGGCTTCTTTCTCACCTTTTGATTGCAGTCTGAATGTGAACTGGATCTACCTGAATAAATGTAAGTTTACCTTTTTTGCAATATACTTGGGATTTTTTTTTTTTTACTGTACTCAGTATCACACTTCTGTGACTGGGTTAAATTCTGCTATATTAACAAAATATCCCAATAAGTCATAGGCTTTTTTATTATTTAGGGATGCCAGTCTCCAGGTGAGACCTGGGGAGCCTCTGGAATTACAGCTCACTCCAGACTACAGAGATCAGTTCCCCTGAAGAAAATGGATGCTTCAGAGAGTGGACTCTATGGCATTGTACTTCACTGAGGTCCCTGTCTTCCACAGGCCCCATTCCTAAATCCCCATGAGTTTCCAAACCTGGATTGGGCCACCCTACCCCCCAATCCCTGAGTTAGGGTGAACCTGGCCACCCTAGTTTACATACTGTCAGCACTGCAGGGACTGCTTGACTTGCTTTTGGGACCTTATGTAGAAAAAGCCCAGCAGGAACTCATTTGCATATTAGGCCGCAAGCACCCCCTGATGCCAAGCCAGCTGGAACTGATTTCCTGTGCGTTCCAGCTAAAAAAAAGAAAGCCCTGCTTCTAACATCCCAAACCACCACCAGCACCTCCATATCTCTGCCTTAATTTTAGGAATTGTTGAGATAGGAATGATTCCTCAAGGCACCAAATTGGACCTAAATCACCTGTTGGTGAGTTAGGAAAGCAGCTAGAGTATACACACTTAAGTTTTTAAACTGTGTGAGAGTTTAATATTAACGCCGGTGGTCATTTAAGCAAACAATTACATTGCTTGAAAATGGTCTCACTTCTAATAGGTAAAAACAAATTTGGAAGACATTAGTTTGAGAACAGTACTGTTGTTCTGAGTCTTATTATAAGGCTTGGTGAATTCATTTGTAAATATCATTGAGATATTTGTATCACTGTAGTATCTGCAAATGCCATTATAATATTTTGGCAGCCATTTCCACATTTCATAAAAGGCTTTTGTTTTCAGCGTATTGCCATCCAAAAGTCTTATTAAATACGCACCATATTGCTAGTCCTATTTTTGCATATTTAATCAAGTCTAATCAATATTCCAAAATAATAGCAACATCAAAATAGACAGATTCCAAAGAAAATCAGTCCAACTTTTTCTATGACATGAAATTGGGGGGGGGGGGGCAGGGATTACATTAAAGTTTTAAAGAGAAAGAAATTTTCAGCCGACATAGATAAAAATCTATTAGCGATAAATTGTTTTGACAAACATCCCCCCCCCCAATACCATCTCACTTGCTAGGTTCCTATTACTGAATGGAAAATATATGTAGAACTATGCTAAAAAATAAACCATAGCTGTTGCAGTATAATTTTTCACATTAATTATACTCTCTTATCTCAGATGCATAACTAGCAGAGAATAAGAAGAACACCATGATAGCAGTGAAGTTATTTTGCAAAACGGAAATAAACAAGCACAATAATAGAGATATGCTGGTTATTCGATTACTAGCATTTTATCTTGTGGAATAGCTTTCTTGAGTACAAAGACTATATTAATCATCCCTCTCTTCCCTGGTAAATGATATTCTATTTCTGGAGAACTACTGTTACTCCCCCCCCCCTCTTTAAAGCATCTTAATCTGCTATCAGATTTGACTTGTTCAGTGTGTCAGAAACACATTTCCTTCTTGAGGCACCTTAATAGCATTCTCTCTTCACACAAACAGATTATTAAAGCTCATTCTTACCTAATAGGGCTGCTTATATCTCATCCTCCATAAAGTTCTAAAAGGGACTTCAAACGAAATCATCCCTAGTTTGTGTTTAGGTTGGGGATGTTTGAACATGGCACAGAGCACAGCACTGAAAACTAATATTCCCAGCTTTTGGGATGAAGACAGAAATCTGGACTGCTGTTGATATTACAACATCTTAAATTACAGTATAAATATTATTTATTGTGATAATCCAGAGGGCTTCAGGTATCTACAGATGTTAAAAGGGTGATGAGGTACTTAAAAGGTAATGCACACTTTAAACTGAGACTGTTAGCAACTAACAATCTCACACTGTTGGGATATGCTGATGCAGACTGGGCTGGAGAACGATCAAACCTAAAATCTGCTAGTGTTTATGTTGTGGTGATGCTGTGGATGTGGTCAGTCTTCTAGAGAGTTTGTACTTAGGGTGGCCAACCTCCAGGTGGGGTCTGGAGTTCTCCTGGAATTCCAAATGATCTTCTAGCTACAGGGATCAGTTCCCCTGAAGAAAATGGCTGCTTTGGATGGTAGCCGATGCCGACGCTCCAGCCAGCGCTTCACCCGCCGCTGCCCAGTCGACTGGGATATGTTGGGGCAGTCGACTGGGCAGCGGCGGGTGAAGCGCTGGCTGGAGCGTCGGCATCGGCTGGAGCGTCAGGTGCAGTGCTGCAGGCTGGCGGCGGCATTGGAGGTGGTGGAGGACGTGGCATTGTCCTTCTTGTTGGCTGAGTCTGCCTAGGGTTTGGGGTCTGCTGGGGCAGGGGTTGTGGAGCCCAGGGGTTGGTCTTTCCCCTTTTAATTTTTGAGGGTGTGGGCCTGTGGGGCAACCTGGGTTTTTTATTATTGCCCTTGAGGTTGGCAGGTGACTATTTTGGAGAGCCTCCCCCTCCCCCCCATTTTTCTCCTACTGGAGACATTGGTGTGCAGCAGAGGCTTTTGTGGCCATTTTGAGTTCCCTTTCTTCTTCCAAGGGGAAGCCACTTTAGAGTGGAGCTGCAGAAGGCCATTTTGTGGTCATGTGCTTGCTGTTTAGATGGCCGGGCAGGGCGCTTCCATGTCAAGTGCAGGGGCACCTGCATCCTCGGCATTGGGTGCGTTTCAGAATTGGGCTTGGCCATGTGGGCAAGGCGTTCCTAGTGTGTACCCGGGCGCAGGGCATCCTGGCATGGCTGGTTCCTTTATGGGGGCACCCTCAACATATGGGATGGTGCCTTTTGCTGCTTTGCCATTTGGGGAGGTTGCCTTGCTGCTGGGGGACCACTTGCTTCCCGCTACAAGGGAAGAAATATTAAAAGGGGAGTACGTGAATATTTTTTCTCTTCTCTTTCAGGAGGTTGAGAAAAAAGACAAGGAAGAATTGGATGAGAAAGAGAAGGAAAAATTGAAAAAACGGAAGGTGGACAGGACCTGGGCTAATTGGCTTCCTGGGTTCTGTATTTATGCCGGGGTGATTGCAAGGGCGCAGCCGTGGCGGGCAGCATCCCTGTTCCAGTATTTGGACATAATTTATAAAGACTATACAGCCTTTAGTGGACCAGCCTGGTTACAATATGACCAGGAATTTAAGATGAGGGCTGCCCTGTATCCGTTCCTTCAGTGGGATCGGATCCATCAGCAGCTTTGGCTGCAGGTTATGTCCCCGGCTAGGCCTAATCTGGGTGATAGCTCTGATAGTGGTCACTTGGTGAGTAGGTCATCCACATCCGCTGCTGGTTCATCAGGCTCTTCCCACGGTGCAGCAGGGCAGGTGGTTCAACCCCGCATGCTCTGCTGGGAATTTGGATCACTTGGGGTATGTAATAGGAAGGCGTGCCAGTTCAAGCACGAGTGCCCCATGTGTGGTGGTTCCCACTCATTTGATAACTGCCCTAGAGCCCGTGGGCGTAAAAATACGAAGAAGCCTGGCGGGAGCGGAGGAGCCTTTCCAGCTAAGAAAGGGGCCCAGCCCGATAAGGGTGGGACCTCTTGAGCAGTGGCTGTTGAGGTACCCTTGAAAGGTTGATAGTTTGTATTTGTTAGAAGGTTTTAAAGTTGGGTTTAGGATCCCTTTTCAGGGTCCTCGAGTTCCATTTATGTCAGGAAACCTTAAGTCAGTTCAGGGCTTGGAGCAGGTCATTAGGGACAAGATTGCAAAAGAGCTGCCTGAGGGAAGGACACTGGGTCCTTTTTCACATCCTCCAGTGAGTACTCTTAGAGTCTCACCTTTGGGTGTGGTGCCTAAAAAGGCACCTGGTGAATTTCGTTTGATTCACCATTTGTCTTTTCCTAAGGGGAAGTCCATGAATGATGGGATCCCGGAACACTTATGCTCTGTTAGGTACACCAGCTTTGACCAGGCTATTGCCGTGGTGAGGCGTTACGGGGTGGGGGCAGAATTGGCAAAATGCAACATTAAGTCTGCGTTTCGCCTTTTACCTGTCCATCCCGATGATTTTGAACTTCTAGGGTTTTCTTTTGAGGGTCAATTTTACATGGATAGAGCATTGCCAATGGGCTGCTCTGTGTCATGTTCGGCTTTCGAGCGTTTCAGCACATTTTTTGAATGGGCTGTGTGGGAGAAAGTGGGTTTGCAGGATGTCGTTCATTATTTGGATGACTACCTTTTTGTGGGTCCCGAGGGGACTGGGAGTTTTGGGCAGTTGCTGTCTGGCTTTGTTGAGCTGGCGGCGGAGCTTGGGGTTCCTTTAGCGCCTGAGAAAACTGAAGGTCCGACCCAGAGGTTGACCTTTTTGGGGATTAAGATTGACACTATTGCGCAGTTGTCTAGGGTGCCTCTTCAGAAAATAGTGGAGCTGAGGGCTAGGATTTCTACCTTTCTTCTTAAAAGGAAGGTTACTTTGTTGGAGTTGCAGCAGCTAGTTGGGCACCTCAACTTTGCTTGCAAAGTAGTTGTTCCTGGGAGGGCTTTTCTTAGAAGGCTGTGTGATGCTATGGCAGGGTTACGCTTGCCTCAGCATAGAACTAGGGTCACCTGAAGCATGAGGGATGATTTGAGGGTTTGGCAGGAATTTTTGGAGTCCTTTAATGGAGTCTCTTTTTGGAGGGACATGAGGCTCGAAGCTGAGCTTCAGGTCATGTCTGATGCTGCTGGTTCCTTGGGTTTTGGAGTCTATTTCCATGGACATTGGTGCGTGGATAGTTGGCCTGACTCCTGGGTAAAGGTTGGTGTGAACCGGGATCTTACGTTTCTCAAGTTCTTTCCTATTTTAGTCGCAGTTTGGCTGTGGGGGAAGGATATGACCAATCACACTGTCCATTTTTGGTGTGATAATATGGCGGTGGTCCACGTCATTAATTCCCTTTCATCCTAATCTGGCCGGGTTATGAGATTGGTGAGGGCCTTCACTCTGCGCTGTTTGCGGCTTAACATTTTCTTTTTAGCCAAGCATGTTCCTCGGGTGAGTAACGGGGTGGCTGACGCTCTATCTCGTAAACAGATGGAGAGGTTTCGTCAGCTGGCCCCAGATGCCAACAGAGAGCCAGTGCAAATGCCCCAGGAGCTATGGCTGATTGGAGATCTGAGGCCTGCAGAGCGATAGGTCTAGCCATTGCACCCAGCACCAGGAAGTCTTACAAACGGGCAATGCGGCAGTTTGAAGACTTTAGGGCTGAGGTAGGGTATTGCAGGGTTTGGCCCCTCCTGGTGGAGCATTTGCTCTATTACTGTGTTTCGCTGCGAGGTAAGGGGTTGGCTGTGTGACCCATTAGGGGGCGCCTATCTGCATTGGCTTTTGTCAGTAAGGCGCTGGATTATAGGGAAGAAACAGCTGACTTTCGTATTTGAAAGATGCTGGTGGGGTGGGCCAGAGAGGCCGGTCCCAGGGTTGATACGCGGAATCCTGTGTCTCCTTTGATTCTGCGGGGTTTGAAGAGGGTTTGGGACGTGGTGTGTGCTTCGTCATTTGAAGCATGTTGGTTTCACGCTGCGTCTTTGTTAGCTTTTTGGGGGGCTCTTAGAGTAAGTGAGCTGGTGGCACAGTCTAGAAACGATGTTTCTGGTAAGGCTCTGTTGTTAAGGGATCTGCAGCTATTTGTGGGTAATGCAGTCATCACTGTTCGTTGCTCTAAGATGGATCAGTTGCAGAAGGGTACGATGCTCGAGTTGGGTAGTTGTTCAGAGCTTGAGCTGTGTCCAGTTACTGCATTGGCTGCTTATTTGGCAGTTAGGGGGCCCATGGAGGGGTTTTTGTTTATACATTCGAATGGTAGCCTGTTGACGAAGCATCAGTTTTGGGCAGTAACGTCATGGGTTTTGGGTGACTCGGGGTTGTCTGGGGTGCGGTTTGGGACCCACTCCTTTAGAATTGGGGCAGCCTCAACAGCGGCTGTCATGGGGTATCCTTCCACTTCCATTCAGAGATTGGGCAAGTGGCATTCCTCGGCCTATAAGGCTTACGTGTGACCTTTTATTAGGCCATGAGTGACTTGGTGTCTGTTTATTGTTGGTTCTGTTCTTGTTTAACTGTTTTTTCTCTTTAGATGCTGTTGTTCCTGGCCAGAGGAGCCAAGTTCTCGTATGCGGCCATAGCCACGTGTTTTGGGGCGCTCATCAGGCTCGGAGAACTGAGGTTGGCTCTCAGCTGGGACTCAGCCAGCATGTGTGTATCGAATGGCGAGGGCGCTGGGGCCTTCAGTGGCCGGGCCTGCTGCCTTTGTTGTTTAAAGATTGTGTGGGTCCTCCTCCTCAGGTTTTAATTGTTCACCTGGGAGGTAACGATTTGGGACTCTTAAAGGGCAAGGCCTTAGTTTGGCACGCCCGGGATGATTTCCAGCACATTCAGGAGCGATGGCCTGGGACCACCATAATTTGGTCAGCCATGCTGCCCCACCTGGTGTGGCGTTGTGCTTGGGACCCTGCAGCTATAGAAAGGGCTCGGTATAAGGCTAATAAGGAGATCAGGAAGGTGCTGGAAAAGGGGTTAGGCCACTATTTGCCACATCCAGACATTTTGTTGAAATTTCCTGACCTCTACAGAGGGGATGGGGTCCATCTCTCGGAAAAGGGTAATATGCTTTTCCTGAGAGATTTGCAGCAAGGGTTGCCGGTGGCTTTGGGCCTCCCGGTGGGCGCTAAGCCCTAAGTAGAGACTTGGCCTTAGTAGTGGCAGGTTTTTGGGGTTTAGGGCACTATGCAGCTAGGGGAGGACTGTGAAGCATCCCCCTTTTGAGAAATTTGGCGTCTGGCATGATCAGCCTTTGGGTTTGAAGACCAGGGTTTGGAGAATGCAGACTGTCTGGGAGGCTCGGCTAGAGGGTGCCTTTCTGGCGAGACATGCATCTGGGTTTGGGCCCTCTGGTGCGTGCCTCCCTTCCGGGCCTGTTTGGAGGGAGCTGAGTAACACTCAGCTCCGGCTGGGGGGCTGGGTCTCTCGCCCGTTAATGGCAGGGGAGCGGTTGCGGTGACCGCTAGCCCTAGCCTGGCCACTGGTGGGGTACCCTTGTTGTTTATTAGAATATTGAATAAAGTGGCCCGATTTTATACCAATGCTCTGTGTCTGACTCTTTATTCCGTCCTTGGGAAGCAAATACATGTTTTTCAAGCAAAACTGTCATGTTTCAGTCTTTGGCATCACTGGTTAGAAAGAGTTATAGGGTTGGGGAATAAAACTACTGTTCAAATACAGATTGGATCATTCTGGAGTACAAACTACTCCTGCATCAAATGTTGTAGAGTATTGAAGACAATATTTCAGTATTATTATTTGCTGAAGCTAACACATTCCAGTTGCAGCACATATGCTCTGCCTGCCAAAGGTCCTAAAGTCATCTTTGGTATCTCTATCTTAGGTAGCAAGGCTGGGAAAAATCTCTGCCTGAGATGGGGCTGCCAGTCCCCAATTGGAGCAGGCATCCCCTGCCCCCAGCTCCCATCTGCTGCTTTCACTGTGAGCTGTGGCAAGAAAAAAATAAAATAAAGAATGGCCATCAGGCCTATGGCATGATGTCACTTCTGGAAATGTCCTGGAAGGGACATCAATCCTCTTTTCAAATTGGGACAATTTTCCAAGAAGTGATGTCATGCCAATAACCCCACCCCTGCTGGCTGGCTGCCAGGCTTGGCCTGGCAGCCCTAGCCTCAGTCCACAGAAAACTACTGCCAATCAGTACTACCCTAAGTAGAACAGTGATCCTACTTGGCACAGGGCACCTTCACAGTTGCTTTTCATCCCCAAGCACACAAGATACACACAAAGTGACTTTTGACTTTCTGTGATTGGAAAATCAAATGTGTTGTTTGGAACTGAAAAACAGATAACTGTCTATGAAGGAGGTGGGTCTCAATGTGGGTTGGAGGCAGCTAACTTCCCCTATAGCACTTTCACAATTGAAAATGGGTTCCCAAGGTGATTTGGAGCCAAATGTGTGGGGGGGGGGAGGGGAGAGGGAGATCCTCATACTGTGCCTATGTTTTCTCCCTACTAGGAGCCAAAGCAGCCCAAGGAACATTTCTGATTTAGGAAATGGTGCAGGAGGGGAGAGAAGTCAACCTTCTTATTCCAGAGGTCATGAATATTGCCCCCTACCCACCCATGTATACATGCAGCTGCTTTGGAAGCCAAATAATTACTGGACAAGTCCCTAAATTCCAGAGTTTTGTGTAATCTGGCCTATGCATCCCTTCCCTCCCCCCAAAAAACCCCTTCTAGCGAAAACCAAACATCATACACAGTTTAAAATGTATATGAAACAAGTACCATTAACTGAAGCAGTCAAGAATAAAATAGAAAACTGCAGCAGTAAAAGTAGCACCAATTACCTTTGAAAAAAAGCAGTGTCTCATTGGCAAGCAGATGGAACCTAAGGAAGAAACCTGCATGAACAGGGAATTCTACCAGTTAGGCAAAACTCTCCTCCATGCAAGCTTATTCAAAGCACACAAATATAACAGCCACTATTTACTTTTCACAATAGAAACAAAGAATAAAGTTTTAATTCTACTGGTCATAGTGTGTGGTTTTATGGTAACATTGCTTAGGCTAAATGTGTGGATATTCTAATATTTGAAAAGGTAGAAGCACACTTCTCCAGACAACCTTCCTACAGCTGATAAACTGTAAAGGTCAGGAATATTTCTTGGATCATTCAAGTCAGTAAGAATTTCAGTTCCAGCTTGAAAGAACTAAAGTGATTGCTTCTCAGGAAGTAAACAGAGTAACATCACCCAAGTCTTGATGCTGCTACATTTAAGTCCATGAGTCCTTAAGGGGGGAAAAGACAGGCCATTCCTCCTGAACGTCAACTCAAGGCCCAGAAATAATTTTAAAGATGTTCTTTAACATGATTTAATATATTGAGTTGAGATACATTCCATTAGATATAATTAGATCGAGACAGGAAAGGTAGTTCTGAGAAGCTAATGAAATATCATTAAAACTGAATCTAAGATTGTTGATTAGGATAAAGCTAATCCTGATTAGGATAAACAAGCTGGGTGAGAGAAACTTTATTTCCCCCCCATTACATGGGTTTTTTTAATGCAACACTAAAGAAGCAGACAAAACGGGAAATATTTCAAAATATGAAAGGGCATGTTTAGATATTTTGACTGAAACACTTCCCTTCCATTTAGTAATGTCTTGTGTTTCCATTTTTTAGTAAAAGATCTGCACATTAGGACAGTGTTAGGCCTCAACATGCCCACAGAATTTCTGCTCAGGCAGACTACCACATTCACTTTGACAAATGATGGCAGCCCTTCTGCCCAAGTTGAAATTGGGAAACGAATGCAATCAATCCATAATTGCAAAGCATAATAACTGGAATGTATAAGTGCTTAGCAGGGTTAGTATTTGGATGGGACACCACCAGGGAAGTCCAGGGCTGCTATGCAGAGGCAGGCAATGTCAAACTACCTCTGAATGTCTCTTGCCTTGAAAACCCTGTGGCGTGTCCATAACTGTGAAGCGACAGTGCTTTCTACCACCACAATAACTTAGCCAAGGCCACACAATGACTTAGTTCATATGTTACAAGTAGGAACTACTGGGATGTAGCTGTTCCTGTGCTGCTCTTAACGTTTGAAGGAAGCTGCTCATGTGAACATAGCCAAGAATGCAGTTAATTTTTAATCTGAACACCTTCTACAAAATTGTAACAAACAATTATTCTAATAACACATCAGCTAAATCCAACTGTTATTGTCTAGTTGCTAGCCTGTGCTGGCTTGCATAGAAACACAGGTTGTCCTTGGAACTGGATCTCTTTATTTTGACATAGGCAGTATTCTAGGCTGAACACTTGAACAAAGCTCACATCCTGGTCTCAGGTGTCATTTACTGGGTTGAGTCACATCATTGGTCAGGTTTTTCCTTAAAAAAAAAATCTATCATCTCTATTTCATGAGGTCATTTCCTGCGAAAGATCATGAATCTCACCCATGCAACTACTATTTGCTCATGAAAAAAATTCCTAAATTATATTTTATTGCTATTTATTGAGTAACATCCAGATGATCTATCATCTGGCATGTGGGGTGAAACCAGAAGAGACTGTAGGAGATCTGTGACTGGTTCTCCTATGATTGTTTTTATTTATTTATTTATTTATTTATTACTTTAGTTTTCTATCCTGCCCTCTCCGCAAGCAGACTCAGGGCAGTTTACACTTCAAATAGCCAGGAATATTCATGTCCCTCAAAGGGCAACAGAAGAAAGTTCTGAAATCCTCCAGAGTCATTGTTTAATCAATGGGATGACAAGTTCAGGAATCAGCATAGTGGTTAGAGTGCTGGACTGTGGTCTCGGAGACCCAGGTTCAAATCCCCTCTATGACATGGAAACTCACTGGGTGACCTTGAACCAGCCCCTTTCTCCAAGCCTAATGTACCTTGCAGGATTGTTATTATGAGGATAAAATGGAAGAGGGGATAATGATTATGTAAGCTGCTTTGGGTGCCCATTGGGAAGAAAAGTGGGGTATAAATATATAAATATATCACATGAGTACCTGCATAGTTTCCCCTGCAGGATAAACAGTAGCTCCAGAAGGTGACATAAGTAGACAATAAGATGCACAGGTAAAGGGTTATTTCTCCTTCATTGATTTGTGGCCCTGATACAGATAGGCCTCTCCTCCTTATAGTTGAGCATTTACAAAAAGTTGGTGTTCCCAGATTGTTTTCCATTTGCCTTTAGGGTCAGTTGAAAGGGAGTACTCAAGAGGGGGACAAAATGGAGGAGAGAGTAGATTTAAAGAATTATATGAGGACAGTGTAAATAAAAGCTAGAAGAGGGAACAGGAAAATCTTTGGCTAACCCACATTTCCTCAGTAGTAGAAACAAGCTCTCAAGTTCAGACAGCAAAAGCAGTGGCAGCTGAAGGCATGACGAGCAAAGACTGACACAACAGATAGAGTCTTCCCACACCAGAAGCCAAGGCAAACAATTGAGGAAACAACTTCCAGAGAGATATTCCAATCAGGGAAGCCTTCTGAACCCTCACCCTTATGTAAGGCCTAAATATATAAGGTCAACAGCCATCTATGTTTTGTAAGGATGTGCAAAAACCACAGGAAGGGGGGGGGGGCTTTTCTGTGACTTTTTTAGTACTTATCTCCATATTTGTGGCTATAGTACTTATCTCCAAGGAGAGAATTTAGTGAGATAATTACATACAAAAAGCTTCTGAAAGTATCTTCACCAAGAAGTAGATAATCTTTGCCTGACATTGGGAAGATCTCAGACCCAATTTATATAAAAGATTGGAAGTGGGTATTCACAAAAAAAAAATGTTGCCAGCCAAGGACCAGTGTGCCATTTGTCCATTTAGATGACCCCTCCTTGTTATAACAATAAGAAAGATCTGTTCTGCTAGCTTATTCATATGAGCCATCAACAGTGGAACCAATGCAGGACATGTCTCATAGAGAGCCAGTTTGGTGTAGTGGTTAAGTGCATGGACTCTTATCTGGGAGAACTGGGTATAATCAATCCCCACTTCTCCACATGCACCTACTGATGTGACCATGAGTCAGTCACAAGTTCTCATAGAGCTGTTCTGCTGAAGAACAGTTCTGGGAGAGCTCTCTCAGCTCCACCTACCCAACAGGGTGTCTGTTGTGGGAAGGGAAAGTGAAAGGAGATATAAACCAGAGTGGCCAGTGAAGTGAAAGCCAGATATAAGCCAGACTCCTTCGGGTAGTAAAGTGCAGGGTATAAATCAAATCTCCTCCTCCTCCTCTCATGGGCTGAACCAACCACTGCCTGTTAATGTAGCCATGGTCCCTTGATGTGATACTGCCTTTGCCTACATGTGAAGCTCCAGAAGATTGTGAGGAAAGAGCTGCTGGACCTGCTGCTTCCAAGGAGGCTGGTGTCAGGAGTACATGAAGAATCATGCAGAGAGCTCTGCAGATGTGGGTTCAGGTACCTGCCTGCAGCAGAGTTTCCTATTGCCAGGACGAGGGACTATGAACACTGGGACAGTAACAAGGGAACATACAACTGTACCTTCAAAAAAGGCCATCCCTGTCACTCCATTTAATGTTCATTGCAGAAGTGCAAGTGGAAAATATAGGACTGATTGCCAGAAAAGGAAATGCTAGCCAGAAGGTAAAGCACACATTCTGTCCAGCAAATAGTCAGCACAAATGGGGCGGAGGGGGGGGAGGTTTGTAGCAGGAGCTCCTTTGTGTATTAGGCCACACACACCTGAGGTAACCAATCCCCCTGGAGCTTACAGTATGCCCTGTACTAACAGCCCTGTAAGCTCTTGGAGGATTGGCTACATCAGGGGGGTATGGCCTAATATGCAAAAGAGTTCCTGCTGCAAAAAAAGCTCTGAGCACAAGACAGCATTTGGAAAATTGTGACAAAGAATGAGGAATGAGGTTACCATTGTCTTCATCGCTGCAAAGCTCCTATGCAATCTGCACTGACAGAGGATGGGAAAAGAGACAGATTGCAGAGGAGGGCAGCTACATGGGCCTCTAATCCTGCAAGGCAATAAACACTGGAGTTTGACCAGTAGTACCACAGAGCAAAGTGGGATAGTTGATAGTCACTTCATACTATCACTGCACATTTTTGTGTTCCTCACCTATGGGGAATGGGGTACCATAGCATGGTATCATGCTGACAGTCCAATGGAGCAAGAAAATAACATAGGTCGTTTTCGCACTACTTGCTCTGCAGAAGCCAGAAGTCCCACGGCTTTTGCATCGCAAATGTAGACTGCCAAAAACCAGTTTACATTTGCGACGCAAAAGCCGCGGGACTTCCGGCTTCTGCGGAGCAAGTAATGCAAAATCCGTGCAGACGCTGCACGGTGAAGAGGGACGTTGCTCTGGAATAAGGTAAGTGCGAAAACGACCATAGTTATTCTTTGAGAGACTATGTGTGTGTCAGGGGGAGGAAACAAATAGTTTTATTTGTCCCAGTGAATTCATTGTTAAGAAACTAAAAGACTCACATTCCGAGCTTCAGCAATCCACAATATAGCTTTTTGTACAAAAATGCAAATACACCTACGATGCACCCTGTCCACTTCCCTCCCTCAGAGGTTAGATTTTCCCTCCATTTCCCTGTCCCTTCACTGAGCAGCCCTGGTAATGTGTTGTCTTCTCCCCTGAATAAAATTTGGTTGTCCCAACCTGCTTGTATGGGGGTACCCCACTGGATAATGGGGTCCCAGCTAAGGAAGCCAAAATGTATGCTGCTTATCAGAAAACAGGCCAAAAGAGAACACTTCTCGCTTCAAAATATCAGAGAAACATGCTTGGGCCTGGCTCTGATTACAACGGAATGTTGAAATCATTAAGGGTTCACAGGTAGGTATTGTTTCTACCTTAATCCTTGGCCATTGATTAACTGGCCATCTCCCTGACTCTTTACTGCAACTCAGCTTCCTTTTTGTTTACTTCTATTGTAATGTCTGCCACCTGGACAAATCCTTTGTTTTCTATGCTTACTCCTCCTCAGGGTATCTCAGCTAAATTGATTAAACCATTAAACCTCATCCTCACCCACCCTGACAAATATCACTGAGTCAGCTTCACTTATTGTCTCAACCTGGGAATCCATTCATGTGTCCAGGATAAGCCCACCAACGACCATTAAGTTCTCCATAGTTACAGGAAGGTTTCCAAAACCCTATATAAACTGGGTCTAAATCACATTACATTGTCCATTCTGTAAGGTGCCATATACAGTTTGTACCCCCCATTACTCTCTGTAATTGAGTCTATTGGTTTGTTTATTTATTTATTTATTTTTATTTATTTATTATTTGTATCCCGCCCTTCCCACAAAGATGGCTCAGGGCGGCTCACAACAGATAAAACAAAATTTGAATTAACATTTACATATATAAGCAGTTAAAATAGTCAAAACATTTAAAACCTTAAAACATCAAATCTTATAACAGTATAAATAGCAAGAGGGGCAGCCCCATGTAGAGGGCATTGCAGTAGTCCAACCTTGAGGTGACCGTAGCATGGATCACTGTTGCTAGGTCGTCGCGATCCAGGAAGGGAGCCAACTGCCTTGCCCACCTAAGATGAAAAAACGCGGACTTGGCAGTGGCTGCTATCTGAGTCTCCATCTTTAGGAAAGGCTCCAATAGTACCCCCAGGCTCTTGACCCTATCCACCGCCATCAGTGGCGCGCTGTCAAAAGCTGGCAAGGGGATTCCCCCCCCCCCCGGTCCCCGACGACCCAAGCAAAGGATCTCTGTCTTTGCAGGATTTAATCTCAGTCCACTCAGTCTGAGCCACTCAGCCACGGCCTGTAGTGCCCGATCCAGATTTTCTGGGGCGCAGACTGGTCGGCCGTCCATAAGCAGATAAAGCTGGGTGTCATCAGCATACTGGTGACACCCCAGCCCATACCTTCGGGCAATCTGGGCAAGGGGTCGCATATAGATGTTAAATAACATCGGGGAGAGAACCGCTCCCTGGGGCACACCACAGTCGAGTGTGCGCCTCTGGGATAGCTCCCCCCCCCAATCGCGACCCTTTGTCCCCGACCTTCAAGGAAAGAGGAAACCCACTGCAAGGCGGCGAGTCAGTAACTGATGGTCGACTGTATCGAATGCCGCCGATAGGTCCAACAACATCAGCACTGCCAAGCCACCTCGATCCAGATGCCGTTGAAGGTCATCTACCAGGGCAACCAATGGCCCGGGCGAAAGCCGGACTGAAGTGGGTCAAGGATGGAAGTGTCCTCCAGGAAAGTCTGTAGCTGCCTCGCCACTGCCCTCTCAATACGTTTGCCCCAAAAGGGCAAATTTGAAACTGGCCGGTAGTGTGCCAATTGGGCCGGATCTAGAGATGTTTTTTTTAAGGAGGGGGCGGGCCACTGCCTCTTTAAGGGATCTATTTATGATATCCCGTACAGGATATCTGAGATCCCTCTGGCAAGATTTAATAAGCCAGGAAGGGCATGGGTCCAGTTTACAAGTTGTTGGGCAAGCAGATAAGAATCCTGTCAACTTCCTCCAGGCTGAGGGGGCTAAAACCATCCAGAATGTGATCCGAAGACATGCTCGGTTATGCTGTCTCAAAACTGGCGGGGAGGTCGAGGCGGAGTGACGCGATCTTATCTGCAAAAAATTTCGCAAAAGCCTCACAGCCTATTTCTAATTCAATAGAGTTTGACCTGCCTTGTGGCAGCATTGTAAGTTCTCGAATTATATCAAACAATTGTGCCGGGCGCGAAGTTGCGGACGCAATCTTGGCCGCAAAGTGTGCTTTCTTTGTGGATTTGATTGCCATCTCATAGGCCTTCAAACTCTCTCTATAAGATGTTCGGGTCGCTTCGTCTCGAGTACGCCGCCATTGCCTCTCCAGTCGTCTGAGTCCCCGCTTTAATTGCCGCAGCTCCTGGTTAAACCAGGGTGACGGCTTCAGGCGGGGGCGCAGAGGGCGCCTAGGTGAGATCACCTCGATGGCTCTGGAGAGTCCATCGTTCCAGGACTCTACCAGATCATCCAGGGAATCGCCAGTGGGCCAGGTATCCCGCAGGGCCGTTAGGAACCGTTCCGGGTCCATCAAGCTCCGCGGGCGAGCTAAACTATGCTCTCCGCCTAAACAGGTTTTGGGTGACACATCTATATGAGCCTTGAGGGCAAAGTGATCCGACCATGGCACTGCTTCCATTGCAATATCGTTCACTGATACTCCCGCCGCGATGACCAGGTCTAACATGTGTCTCGCCTGATGAGTGGGTGTTGTAACAACCTGGGAGAGTCCTAGTGTCGCCATGGATGACACTAGATCCATCGCCTGACTGGAGGCCGCGTCATCGGCATGAACATTGAAGTCACCCAAGACCAGTAGCCTTGGGCACTCCAATGCCCAGCCCGCCGCGGCCTCCACCAGGGATGGTAAGGCGCCGGCCGGTTACCGTTAGTGTCAGAACTGGAATGAACTTCAGACGATTCCAAGACTTGTTGCAAAGTATAGAATCTTTATTAGAGAACTACAGTACTAGAGCTACGAGATAACAGTAATGCCGAGTCCGGCATTTGGTTACATTTTATGCCTTCAGAAAAGTACAATAAAACGATCATTCACACGGGTTACAGACAAGCGTCTCCTTTCCCAAGCTCTGTTATCAGCAGGGAGGATGCTCTCCCATCTCGAAGGCCAAACGGCCCGGCTTCAAAGGCCACCTGTGGATGTTGACCAGAGCCTATCTGTCACCCTTCAGTGAACACAGAGTATTTAGACTATTTGCAATGCACTAGGGTTAATTGCTTAGACTATATATATTCTGGGTTAGAGTTAGGTTACAACATGGAGTCAGTTTGGTTAACAATAGGCAGAGAAAGTTACAAGTTCTGACATACTGCCCCCCCTAAGCTCTTCGCCTTGGGCTTGTGTGGGTACAGTAGGTGGAATTTTTTGAGCAGTTGCGGGGCGGATACATCACATGCTTTTACCCATTCATCACAGCTCGGGGGAAAGTACTTCCACCTGATAAGATAGTACAAAACCCCCCGCTGGATCTTGGAATCTAGGATTTCCTGCACTTCATGGTGGCTCTGTCCCCTCACTCGAGTAGGAGGCGGTTCTGGAGGGCGAGGGTGATAGGATGTGGCTCCAGGATCTTTGCGAAGTAGGCTGCAATGAAACACAGGGTGGATCTTACTCAGCAATTTGGGCAGCTCCAGTTCTACGGTTACCTTATTGATAACCTTTTTAATCTTGAAAGGCCCTAGGTATTTGGAGGCCAGTTTGCGGCACCCTTGAGGGAGAGGGAGGTTCTTAGTTGACAGGAACACTGTTTCCCCCTCCTTCAGCTCCCATTGGGGGGAGTGCTTTTTGTCAAAGTGCCGTTTGTACTCCTCCTTCGCCTCCTCCAAATTTTCTTGAATTACCTTCCACCCCATACGCATCCCCTCCCACCACTGTTGGCATGAAGTGGGCTCGGGGGCTCCAGACGGCAGAGGGAGAGTTGGGAAGGGTTTCCCCTCGTAACCATTTACAATTTGAAAAGGGGAGGTCTTAGTGGAGCTGTGGAGGCTGTTGTTGTAGCCATACTCCGCAAAGGGGAGCAGTTCAACCCAATTCGTCTGTTGGTAATTTATATAGCATCTGAGATACTGCTCCAGAAGCCCGTTCACCCTCTCAGTCTGTCCGTCTGTCTGGGGGTGATAAGCAGAGCTAAGCCCCTGTTCAATGCTGGCGATTTTACAGAACTCCCGCCAGAAGTTGGCAACGAACTGCGGCCCGCGGTCGCTAATGACCTTGTCCGGGAACGAGTGGAGGCGGACCACGTGGTTAAAGAATAGCTGTGCCAATTTCTTTGCAGTGGGGAGTTTTTTACAGGGGATGAAATGGGCTTGTTTCGAGAAAGTATCTACCACCACAAGAATCACTGTCTTTCCCTGGGAAGGTGGAAGTTCGACTATGAAATCCATGGAAACGACGGCCCAGGGGCGGCTCGCCGTGGGGAGGGGGACCAAGTGCCCTGGCGGTTCCCCCCCCTTCGTTTTGACATGATGCAGGTGGGGCAGGCGACCACAAATTCCGACACGTCCCTTTTCAGTTTGGGCCACCAGAACTGTCTGTTGAGTAAATTGAGTGTTTTCACATACCCAAAGTGCCCTGCGATTCGGCTGGAGTGGCATTGTTCTAGAACAGTCTTTCTCAGGCTTTTGGGCACGTAAATTTTCCCTTTGTGGAACCAGAGTCCTCCCTCCCCCTTTTCAAGACCCTCGGGGCGGTTGTTTCCTTCTAATTCTGCTTCGGTGGCGAAGCGCTCCTTTTGCTGAGGGTCGGGGGTCCCAGTTTGTTTCCCTGACCGGGTGGTCACTCCACCGGCGACGGCGGAGGGGGGAATGAGGGAGTCAATTACCTCCTCTGTTTGGCTTTCGTGCTGTGGCATGCGCGACAGCGCGTCAGCCAAAAAGTTCTTCGTGCCGGGGATGTGTTTCAGCACGAAGTCGAATTTGGCAAAGAACCCCGCCCAGCGGATTTGCTTTGCGGTCAGTTTGCGGCGGCCGGTGAGGGCTTCGAGGTTTTTGTGATCGGTCCAAATTTCGAAGGGGACTCGGGCTCCCTCTAGCCAAGACCGCCAGGTTTTTAGGGCGAACGTGACCGCAAATGCTTCTTTGTCCCACACCGACCAATTTCTCTGCTCATTGGAAAATTTGTGGGAGATGTATGCGCAGGGACGGAGCTCCCCTTCGTCATTTTTCTGCATTAATATGGCTCCTACGGCGACGTCGGAGGCGTCGCATTGCACCACAAAGGGTTTCAGTTCATTTGGGTGGGCTAGTATCGGTTCGGAGGTGAATAGTTGTTTGAGCTCATTAAAAGCTTGGTGGCACTCGGGCGACCAAATTAGGCGCGCCCCGGGCTTTTTTGCTTCCTCCCCCTTCCCTTTTGTTTTTAGGAGCTCAGTGAGTGGGAGCATGACCTGTGCGAATCCCTTTATGAATCCGCGGTAAAAATTTGCGAACCCGATGAAAGATTGGAGCTGCCGTCGGGTTCGGGGTGGCTCCCAGTCTAGTACGGCTTGGATTTTCGCGGGGTCCATGGCTAGTCCTTCCCCCGACACTCGGAACCCTAGGTAGTCTAGTTCCGTTTTGTTGAATTCACATTTGGACAGTTTGGCATACAATTTGTTCTGATACAGGGTTGTTAACACTTTTCGTACCAGCGGGACATGCGATTCGAGATCTTTCGAATAAATAATGCTGTCATCAAGGTACACCACCACCCCCTTGTACAAATATTCCCGCAGTACTTCATTTATAAAATTCATGAACACCCCTGGTGCCCCTTCTAGTCCGAAAGGCATGACTAGGTATTCGAACTGTCCCATCGGCGTGTTGAACGCCGTTTTCCATTCATCCCCCTCCTTGATCCGCACGCGGAAATACGCGTCGCGGAGATCGAGTTTGGTGAAGACTTTGCCTTCAGCTACTGTGCTTAGGAGGTCTTTTATCAGCGGGATCGGGTAAGTGTTAGACATAGAAATCCCGTTTATCCCGCGAAAATCTGTGCAAAGTCTCAGATTTCCATCCTTCTTCTTGCGAAATAGGACGGGGGCAGCATGGGGGGCCGTGGCGGGCCGGATTAACCCGCGTTTCAGGTTCTTGTCAATGAATTTCCTCAGTTCCTCCTTCTCCGCCCAACCCATCGAGTAGAGTTTGGCTTTGGGTAGTTCCTGCCCTGGTATTAGTTCGATGGCGCAATCAGTGGGGCGGTGGGGGGGCAGTTCATCCGCCTCCCGCTCGCTAAACGCCTTTCTCAAGTCCCGGTACTCCTTTGGGATCGTCCCTACCTCCTCAAGTGTGAGGCAAAGCCTTTCGTTTCGGGGGGGTGCTTTGGGACCCCACTCGGTTCTCCAGTGGTGGTGCTCGCATCGCCAATCGGGGAAGCGCACGATCTGCTCCGCCCAACGTATGTCTGGTTGATGCTTCGCGAGCCACCCTGCTCCCACCACCACGTCGAATGAGGAGGAGGGGGCTATTACAAAAGTCTCTATCCCCCAGTGATCTTCTGTCCCCATGGGGGTCGCTTGGGTTTCTTGGGTGCAGGGTTCCCCACTCATGACGGACCCGTCCATTTGTTCGAATTGGATCGGGTGGGGAAGGGGGGACGTGGCTAGGCCTAGCGCCTCTACCAAACGGGGGGTGATAATATCCCGAGTGCACCCGGAGTCTATTAGGGCTCGGGTGTGCATAAACCGTTTGAGGTTGGGGTTCAGTAGAGTCACTGCCATGAACAAGAGCCCCCCGGTAGTTCTCACCGTTACTGGTGCCGGCGTCTCTCGGACCTGCTTTGCGGCACCGACTAAAGCAGGTCGTTGTCCTTTTCCGCCGACTCTTGATCCCACGACTCCTCGCTCAATTCCCCAATGGTGGTAACTTCCTCGTCAATCGCCAAGGACGCGGCGACGGTGCCCCGACTGGGCTCCTTGGAGTGGCCCCCTCCCTTCTTCTGCGCGGTCACGGGGCCCTTGGGTGGGGTGGGGGTCGGCGTCTGCTTCACGGGGCAGTTAGCGGCCAGGTGGCCTGGATCTCCGCATCTGAAGCATTTCCGGGCGGCCGCCACGGGGGTAGAGGTTGTGGGGGGCTGCCTCCCGTCGGTCTTGCTGGGCGCTGGGCTTGGCTTCCCCCCTCTTTTGCCTTGCTGCTGGCGGCGCATCCCAACATGTTGTAGGTCGGTTTCTACCTCTCCCGCCAGCTGGATCCATCCCACCAGGGTGTCGGGTCATCCCTGGTGGTAGCACCGGTCGAGGATGTTCGCGTTCAGTCCATTCTTGAATGCAGTGTACTTCATCACCTCGTTCCAACCCCTTGCGGTCGTGCAGTGCCCCATGAATTCGGTAGCGTATTCACAGGTCGTGCGGTTCCCTTGCTCGATCCTTTGTAGGGCCTCGATAGCTTTTTCCTCTCACAGGGGATCCCCGTATTGCCATAGCATCGCCTGGAGGAAGTCGGCCACTGTGGCTAGTTCGGGCTTGCGCCCGGTGAACAGCCCCACATACCACTTTCGTGCTGCTCCCTTCAGCCTGGAGGCAATGTGGTCTACTCGGCTCGCTTCCGTGGGGTAACTCGCTCCCCAGTGCGTGAAAAAATTGTTGCACTGGATGGTGAAATACTCCACCTCGTCTCCGTCCCCGTCGAACGTGATTTTCAGTTCTCGGGTCCCCCCTCCGTCAGCCCTGACTGGTCCCCTGGGTGCCGCCGGCATTGGCGCTCTCGGAGCCGCGGGGGCTGGAGGTGCCGGTGCCATGGGCGCAGCTGGGATTACCGGGGCCGCTGGCGCTGGTGGCGGCGCGGGGGGTGCCGGTCCCGCTGGTGGTGGGGCCAGAGGGGCTGTGGGTGGTGGTCCAGCAGGGCCCCCTCCTCCTCCGTCACCCGGGCCCGCAGGCGCCGGGGCTGGCGGCGGTGGGGCCGGGGCCGTGGGCACGCCTCCCTGCAGGGCGCGTATCTGGTCGCGGATCGCGCCCAGGTTCTGCTGCATTTCTTCCGCCATTTGCACCCGGGACATGTGGACCTGGTCGTGGATGTCCCTCACCCAATCGAACAGCTCGTTGCGCAGTGCTCGGATCGGGTCCCCACCGCCGTAGGTGGAAGAACTGGTGCCGGTCCCTTCTTCTCTGTCTTCGTCCTCCTCGTCTCCCCCGGCGCCGGTGGCGAGAATCCGGTACCGTTGTTCCGCGGCCTCCATTGCTGCCGTGGATTTTCGAGGGCTCCAACTCCGCGAGGGGAAGGCGTCGGTAGAGAAGGGTGCGGGGACCTTGAGTTTGTGTCGCACCCCCGTCACTTTCGGGTCTAACGGTTCTTCTTCTGTAGGAGGGCTGGGCTCTCCGTTGTCTGGAGCCTTTGCTGCCATTCAGCCAGGTTGCCAGTTCAGATAAGTCCCAGAATAAAGGATTACTGTTATAATGTCAGAACTGGAACGAACTTCAGACGATTCCAAGACTTGTTGCAAAGTATAGAATCTTTATTAGAGAACTACAGTACTAGAGCTACGAGATAACAGTAATGCCGAGTCCGGCATTTGGTTACATTTTATGCCTTCAGAAAAGTACAATAAAACGATCATTCACACGGGTTACAGACAAGCGTCTCCTTTCCCAAGCTCTGTTATCAGCAGGGAGGATGCTCTCCCATCTCGAAGGCCAAATGGCCCGGCTTCAAAGGCCACCTGTGGATGTTGACCAGAGCCTATCTGTCACCCTTCAGTGAACACAGAGTATTTAGACTATTTGCAATGCACTAGGGTTAATTGCTTAGACTATATATATTCTGGGTTAGAGTTAGGTTACAACATGGAGTCAGTTTGGTTAACAATAGGCAGAGAAAGTTACAAGTTCTGACAGTTAGGCGGTTGGTACACCAGCCAGATCACCAACCCCTCCCCAACATCCCACATCAGGCAGGCACATTCAATGCCCGGGATCTCCGGGGCCGGGAGAGCCCTAAAGGAGTAAGCCTCTCATATGAATAGTGCCACTCCTCCCCCCCCCGCCCACTGGTCCGGGACTGGTGGAAGACCGAGTATCCTGGGGGGGTCATCTGGGAGAGAGCCACGGTCTCCCTATCTCGCACCCAGGTCTCAGTCACGCATGCCAGGTCCACGTCCTGCTCCAGCAGGAATTCCCGAAGGACAGCAGTCTTATTGTTAATGGACCTGTGTGTGTCAAGCTGGTTGTGCACACTCTCATCTCCATTTTTCTTTGCTACACGGATATCTACACTTCAGGACCGGTAATATCACCCACTTCAACAATCTCTAAAAATCCTTATCGATAACCTCTATTCTTCGTAGCTCTTGTTCGTGTATGTTTTATTGCTAGTGTGTACTTGCACCTTTTTACATAATTTTCTAGTAAACATTATAAACTATATTTACTCTGGAGTCTTTCATTGGTGGATAAGATCTCCACTCCCAATTTGCTCTACCTAAGTCTCCATTTTGCTAATTTCCCCATCTAAAAGAGGAGACCTCAAGCACTCCTGGTAACACAGGAACCTGAGAGAAGGGATAGGATTGCCCTTTAAATAAAACCCTTGGAAATGGCACTTGAGATGCTTTTAAAATTAAAAAATAACAAAAGGTTTTATTTAACATTGAGGGAAAAGGTCTGGTGAAATCAGGGGTTAAAATTACTGAGGTAAAACTAGTACAAGCACAGGCCTTTGATCTTATAACAGGCTAATTAGAGGTTCTTAATTTAATCACAGTAACTTAGATCTTCCTATTGAGAGGGTTTTTGTTTTTTTTGCTCTCGGTGCTTGGAAGACTGGAACTCTCTTCCTAGTACTGAAACCTCTTCTCTTTGGAACACCAGTGGTTGTCTTGAAGTGTTTGTGGGTTTTTTTAACTGACTTTTAAGGGTTCTGCAGGCAGTTTCTAATCACACCAGATTAGGGAATTCTGTACTCCACAGAGATAGCTCTCCCTGTTTGACTGGGTATGGAATCTTTTCTTCTCTAGAAGCTCTATCCCCTTTTCTTTGGCCTGAATGGGAGACTTTTATACAAACTCCTTTGCCAAACTTTTCCCCAGTTCTCTCTGTGTTCAAACTGCTCTCTGCTAATGCTGAATTTGGACTATGTTCAGTCAAGCCAGCAATTTTTTCATGGTGGGGGGAGCGCTGTGGCATTCACTAATTAAATTAAAAACCACATCTTTCCTTACTAATTAAATTTTAAAAACCACATCTTTCCTTACATCTTCTGCTTCCTCCTATGCCCTGTTGCCAGGGTAAGGGGTGAACAGAAGGAAGTTATGGTGCTTAGAGTAAATGGCAAAAGCACTTTGGAGATGTTCAGCTTGGAAGGTATCACAGAAACAGGCCAGAGAAGTAGCAGACAAAATGACCCCCAGGGTGCAGAGGCTGTTGCCAACGCTGTCATCACTGCAGTGAAGGCAGCTTTGTTGTGTCCAAGGAAAAGGGTCTGGTCCAGGACTGGGCTGCTCTGCAACTGACCTGGTTCTTAAGCACTGTTTGAGCCAAAGGAACGGGAATTTGTGGGCAGTGTGCAGCACCAGCTACCTCACAAGAATTACCCACCTTGAGCTGCTCTTTGAGGGATGTCGCAGCATGACCTAATGAACGCAGAGATCCTGCTGGGGGCTGGATTCTGAGAGTGGGGAGGGAGCTCTCCTCAGGGGATGAAATGAAAGAAAGGCCCTTTGTTGCTGGCAGAAGAAGCAGCAGCAGGTACACCACTAATGTCATGTGGTGGCTGGCAACACTGTATGCCTCCCCAGCCTTGTGGGGGAAACACATTTGTGTTTGTTTCAACACTGCTAATTGAAGCAGCTTTGCGCTTCTTCCACTTTAGGGGTTTATAGCTGAGTAAAGGAGAAGAAGCTTGAAGAAGGAGATCCAGCAAGAGTTTCTTTGTTCTCCTTCTACTTGTGACTGTTTCTGGCTATTGGGAGGGATAGTGCCACCCTCAGAGCCCTCCCCCCTCATGGCCCGGCTTTGTCAGCACTAAACCCTTTTTCTGTCAAGGCTAGCCTCAGGCTGTCTCAATATATGTCTCTTAGTTAAGGAAGGAATCTGACTGAATCTCCTCATCATCCAGCTCTCTGACTTCTATTTTTTTGCTCAGCTGATGTTAACCAATCAGATTGCTTTGAGCAGCCTGTCACTCAACGCTCTCTGGCTCTGTGAAGAATTAACCCTTCACAGTCCTTTAGTTGTATGTACAACACTTCTAAGCCTTTTAAAAAGTGCAGTCTGTCACAACACCATTTTACAATATGTTTTTCTAAAGGAGTCTACATTAACAAAATCACATATTTGTTGTGTTATGATGCATGATTTTTTTAATGATAATGCTGCATCTCTAAATGACAGAAAGTTGACTCCTACCAAAATTGTAAAATTTTATTTGAGTTTCTTTTTTCCAAACACAGGAACGAAAGTCATCAGTTTATATTCCAAATATCTCAGCCAGGAAATGAAAGCAGATCAGTTAAATACAAAATATTCAAATTTCCCCCTGAAATCCTAAAAAAAATGTTTCTCAGGATTTTGGTAGCAAATATTGATTTTCATGATACTTTGGACCAGCCTTATTGAGTATGTACCATGCTTAAGCAAGAAATGGAATGGCTATCTATAGTACAAAGAATTTAATCATTTTAAAACCATGTACTCATATGGTAAGAAGAAGAGGATGATTATATTGGATTTATATCCCACCCTCCACTCCGAATCTCAGAGCAGCTCACAATCTCCTTTATCTTCCTCCCCCACAACAGACTCTCACAGCAGCTACCCTTTCAAGGACAACCTCTACCGGAGCTATGGCTGACCCAAGGCCATTCCAACAGTGGGGAATCAAACCTTGTTCTCCCAGATAAGAGTCAACGCACTTAACCACTACACCAAACTGGCTCTCTTCAATGTATAGAATTTGTACATCATGCTAAGGAGTAACCATTTTTGAAAAGTAAATCTTTTGTGTTTGTGATCTTGTATGTCATGCTCTGGAATAATAGATTTATATGTTGGGATCAACAGTCATGAGTATAATTGACATTGTGGTAATGCTTTTTGGGTCATAGCCATAGAACACTAGTTTTGGTGGCAGAAGTAATAGAATGTGTATTCTCTTGGCATATGAAAACTAACAATGAAAGTGCCTGATGCCTCACATGCCAAAACATTGCTTGACAGCTCCTGTTGGTAGCAGTTTTGTTTTCCAAAGGGAGTAAAGCACTGGTAAGAACTCTTATAAAATGGCCGAGTTTAGCAATTATTAAAAAATGAGGTGTCATTCATATGGCTTGATAATTTATTCTGGAAAAAACCAGCTATAAATTCTGAGAGACTTTTTTATGGAATCAACTTTTTCAGAAGTAAATTTCCTATTTAGAAGATTGCAACCAGTTAGGATTAGTTCATTGGTTATAATCTTAATGTTAAGAAAGTATCTACATGGGGTTTCATTAGATTGTTATGGTAGTAATATAGGTTCTGGTATGTTTTAAACTTCCATAGAGGATGGTGTTGCAATGGATTAGGTAAATGTGTGAAATGTAGCCCAGTTCAGCTCTCAAAATTATGATGTAAAAAAATTATTGTTAAAGGCCCATTCAAATGGAGGTATTGCAATGGGTTTTATTTAGAAGAATTTTTTAGAAGAATTTTAGAAGAATGAGTTTTATTTAGAAGAAATTTAGAAGAATTTTTGTTGATGTTATACCTTTAAGAAACTAATATGTAACACACAGATGCATGGAATCATCAGAATGGTCTTTAAAGTAGAGTTAGTGTTTCAGTCTTCTGCACAAAGTATTTGCTATTAGACTAAGAGGGTTTTGCATTCAGTTATAGAAGAGGAACAGGACTGGCCTGCTTAAAATAAACTTAAGTGGCTTTGAGCTAATTGCTGTCAAAAGAATGACTTGCTTGAAAATAAGAATAAATAAATAATAATTATAGAGAGTATAAGAGCAATTGGCCATCTAAAAGAACAGCTTGCTTCTAATAAAAATATTGCAGAGAACTATTGGTCAGCAAACTCCAGAAGGCTTGTGCATCTGGTTAAATGAATAAGTTTGGACAGGCTTAAGCTCCTAATATAAATATATGCATTTAAGTATCATTGAGTGGTAAGTTTTTTACAACTATATATAAAATTAAGAATTATTCATTTCCATTCAGCTTTGTGGTATATCTTGTTGTTATTACCTTGGTTTATTCCAGGATGAGAAAACTTGAGACAGAAGATGTTGCAGAAGAGCATTAACACTGGGTTGTTACTAGAGGTTGGTAACCCAGGAAGAAATACTGCTGAGGAAGTCCATTGACAAAATGAGCCTATATCCGAGTGCTCGTAGGACCTTTCTTGTAATATTGGAATGTGAGACTGGACCTCTGTGATAATATTGTTATGTGAATGGATATTTCTAGTGAAGTATAAAAAGTTATTTAAAGAGGTTTTTAAATGGTTTTATTAAACATTGTTAGCCAGTACACCACAGTATTTGTTTCTTTCATTGCCTGTCTTATCAACTGTGATCCCTTTTTGTTGATTAGAAAAGTTACCAGCAATGCCATCCTAAACAGAGTTATACTCTTGTAACACTTCAGTAGATTTAGGCTGGCATGATAAATCTCTGGACATGTGAAATCTCTAAATAGATGGCTAACAACTAGAACAGGGGTGGTAGAACTTGCTTAATGTGAGAGACACACAGAATAAATGCCAGATGTTTGAGAGCCGCAAGACATGAATGCCAGATGTTGGAAGGAAGGAAGGAAGGAAGGAAGGAAGGAAGGAAGGAAGGAAGGAAGGAAGGAAGGAAGGAAGGAAGGAAGGAAGGAAGGAAAATGAGTAAGAGAGAGGCAGAAAGAAAGCAACTTTAACTTTTTAATGCATTCTCTAAGCTGCCAGCTGGCTTGGATAGGAGACATGATTTAAAGAGAGAAATGCCTTCTAGAAACCAGCCAATGGGGCAATAGGGGCTTCAAGAGCTGTACAGTATGTCTAAAAGAGCCACATGTGGTTCCCGAGCCACAGTATGGCCACCCCTGAAGAACACAGGATGGGACCCAGAAAGGAAAACAGATGAAATCCTCACTGTGCAATTTCACTCTGGCTTGGAAAATTTCTGGAGATTTGGAGGGGGGGGGGGTGACTGCGGAGGGAAGAGTTTGAAGAGGGGATGGAGCTCAACAGGGACATGATGTCATGCCAGGACTTCTGTTTCTCCTATACTCTATCGTATGCCATAGAGTTCAGCCTTCAAATCTGTTGTTTCCTCCAGGGAAATAATTCCTCTATAGTCAGAAGATTAGTTGTAAATCTGGGAGAATTTGAAATTGATAATTAGGGATGGGCACCAACCACATTCTTGCAGATTGGTTTATAGTTGAACTATGAACTGAACCACAAACCAATACACCGGTTTACTAATCAAACAGGTTTGTATTGTTTTGTGAGCCATTTAAACCCCTGCTTTCTGCAGGGAGTAGAAAGAAGGAGTTTAAATGGCTCTGAGCCATTTAAACCAAACAGCAGAGCGGCAGAAAGCTTCCCACCAATCAGCTGTTGTTCATGAAGAGCAAAAAGCAGGGGTTTAAATGGCTGAGGCATTTAGACTCCACTTTCTGATTTTCATGAACTGCCATTAACTGCCACAAACTGTATAACAATTCAAGGAAGTTTGTGGCAGCTCTTCAGTTCACAAACATTACTTCGTGAACCACAAACTAACCAAAATTCATGATGAACTTTTGTTTGTGAGCTGGTTCATGCCTATCCCTACTGGTAACCCTAAAGAGACCATGCACAAGCTATATTAATGACAAAGTTACAAGTGTGGTTTGCGTAAGAAAAACAGCCATTCTTCTGTTTTTACAAGTGGAAGCTGATCTCTGTAGCTTGGACAATGTTAAAAATTCATTTCTAGTAATAATACCTTTAATAAAAATATTCCTATTTAAGATTATATAACTGAGCTTGTAATGATAGATAGTTTGCTGAAATCATGGGTACTCTGAAGGATGAGCACATTCAACTTTTTTCCGATTGGTTGTATATATCCACATGTGTGTATATGATGTACTATCAAGCACTTGTGCATTTTTGCTCCATTCTACTTTATAGTGCATGCAATTAATGAGAAGACCTAAGTCAGCATGTGCTCATATTATTTAAAGCAGAATGGTCAAAACTGAATGCAAGTGGCAAACATCTATGACAGGAAGTCTATGTAGTTTGTATTTGGATATATGCACATGAAAGTGAAAAAAAAAATCAAGTGAGAATCAGTCCTCAGAGACTGTCTACATGTATTCTGCCCGTGTGGCATATAGCTAACAGGAGGAGGAGATTCCAAAATGAAACAAAGTATACCCTATAATTGTCAATCAGTGTAACTAGGAATGAACAGATTCTTCCTGCTGTAATTAGTATTTACTGTCTTTAATTCAAAGCTGTTAGGACATTTTGGAGGTCATTAATTCATAGAATAACCTAAGTTGGAAGTGACTTGATGGTACACAACACACACAATCTTTAATTCAAGGAATTTGCTCCAATAATTTTCTATTGAATGTCATAGAGTTTCAAGGAACAGAACCCAAGGATTAAAGCGAGGATGTTTATAGCATTCCCCTGGTATCTGTGCAGCCACAGACAAATGGGTACATCCATTCCCAACCTCAAGAAATCAGGGATCTAGGGAAAACCCATGTGTTGCAACATACAAGCAACAACAAAGTAACAGCAGTCCCTTCAAAATGAGTCCTTTCTTTGCTGAAGAATGTAAAGCTAAAAACATAAACAAAGGACTTATTTTGAAGGAATTTTTATTTTGTTATTTCTATATTACTGGAGTATGCAATTGGATTCTTTTGTAAATCACTAAATCACAAAATGGAAAAAATTAGAAAGCCACAAATTTATTGTTCATCATTTTTTTCAGCAAACAAAGGTTTAGTTTTAGAAAGTGTTTCTTTGTATTATTTCTTATTTCATAATACACAGATGTGAAATTTCCTCAGCTCTTTTATTCTCTTGAATCTCAGGACTTGTGCACATTACGGGGCTTCCAAAAAAAATCCCCCCTCAGTTTTCATAATCTATGCAGGTATCCAATGGAAATCCAGCTATTCCTTTTATTGTGCCAGATTGGTTTAAGACACAATGACACCAGTTCAAAACAAAGCTGAGAATGAATGTGGAATTTAATAACTTTTAAATCCTTGTTACATGATATAAACATATAGAAACTTCTGTCCTGATGGTCACCATGGTTTGAATTCTAGATCAAAAAGATCTTTTTTCTGGCTTAGGAAACGCAAACTCTACTCTTTGACAAGAGCTCTTTCCTTTAATCAGCACCAACCCAATTTATAATAGAAAATCTCAGAATATCTGTTAACAGCTAATATGTACTAATATCATCTCCAAGGATATGCCTGAGATTATAATATATTAAAGGCCTATCAGCTTTTCAGGAGAACATGTAATTTTATGTTCATTACTTCTTGGTTTCTGACTCTAGAATTTGGATGGTTGCACCTCAATTTAAAGTTGAATCAAAGCTAATATAATTTTAATAAAAAATCCAATAAAAAGTTAAAGTTGTGTCCCCAGTAGCATTAATGATCACCACGGTCATTACCACTAGCTAATTGACCTTCCTAAACCTCTCTCTTCATGGAAACCTTCCTTCCAACACAGTCAATTATTTCACTACAATGCGTGTGCTTTAAGCGATTATTGTTTAACCAAGTACCCTGACATAGTGCTTTTGTCCATTATCGCTGTTCGCTATCAAATGTTGCATTGTATATATATTGGTCTTTTCTCACATCCTTAGGAATATTTGAGGCTTCTCCTTCCCTTTTTACCATGCATACTGCCATACAGTTGGCAAAGGGGTCTCAACAATATGTGTGGGCCTTTCAATAACCATAACTGAGAAAGGAAGAAATAAAAAATAAGATAGATGTGAAAACAGATTCTGTTTAGAGAGACTGACAAGAGAGATGGTTGGTTGACTGATACACTCAACACATTTCCAAATTAACTACTACAAACCAGTGTATTGGTGAAAATATGGTGCCTGTGTGGTAAAAACAATGGATGAGGATCAAGGAAGCCAGCATGCAAACCTCACTCAGCTATGAAGCTCACTGGTTGACTCTGGACCAGTCACAGACCAATTTCTTACTAGTGCTGCCCCTCCCCCAGGCTTCTGTTTTCCCTTGGCACAAGCGATCAATTTCCCACCAGTTGCTCCACAGGTACATTTTGACTGGACTCCCTCCAGTTCCCCATGTATTTTTGTGATGCTGTCTTTTAAGGATTATGATGCCACATGGAGAATTGGAAGGAGCCCCATGTCAAAAAGCACCCATGGAGCAACTGGTGGGAAATCAATCGCTTGCTCCAGGGAAAAACAGAAGCCTGGGGGCAGAGCAACACTAGTGAGAAATTGGTCACAGTCTGAGGGAATGTTATGAAGCTAAAATGGAGGAGGAAAAAATCATGTACATGGCCCCAAACTCTTTGGAGGAAAGATAGGAAGGATAGACATTTCCCTAGGCAAATTACACAGGATACATAAACCTGTTCTTTTATTTTGTTTTAGTTCAAGAAGAACAATTTCTTCCCTCCTTTGGTTCTTTCCTCAAAAGTCTGCATTTGGCTGTTTTAATGAATTTCAGCTCACTATTTTACGATTGTTTTTCTCTTGTTATTTATAGCATTTCAGCATTGTAATATTTTTTGATGTGTGAATTCTGTTGTGTGTCTTATGAATCTCTGCAGCAAAGGTGGAATATAAATGCAATAAATGAAATGAAACTGTCACATAATTAGGTGTTAAATCCTTCCGCTGAAATAGCAGCTGCAATTTTGTCCCTCAGGTTAAAAGTACACTCTCTACCTATCACAGTTCAAATTGAGCCAGCAAGCATTTGAAATTCTTTAACATTCACAGGGATCATAAAATAGGAACCTTAACTTAAGGCTCCTGTAGTCTTCCTGTCCTATGTGTGTGCATGGGAGGGATGTAAATCCTATTCCATGATACATTCCCTAATCCAATACTAATTCTTTATATGATTCTGTCCTTGGTAAGACTTGTAGTGGAAGAAAAATACAATAACCTGTTGACAGTATACCACAGCTAACTTCAGACATGGGATTAGAAAGACTTGACTAATTTAATTATATCTTAAATTTGTCAAAATCATTGCCATGAAAGGACAAGATGCAGAGGATCAACTGAGCAAGACAGTGATGGTAGCATTTAATATGTATCAGCTATTAAGATCAGGGATTGCATTCAAATACACCTGAACCAAAACTATACCCAAAAGATACCTTCTTGGTACTTTTTTGTATATTTGACATCCCAAATATATCTGGAATTTATTTTCAGAAAACAAAAAAGGAAGGACGGGGAAAAGCCTCCCCCCGCCAAGTACCAGAAATATGCAGGAATTACCAGGCTCTAAAGGGCTGTTTTTGCTTTCCTTTTCTCCCTACCCCCACCTTTGTTCTGTGTTTCCAGGGCTTCTATGGGCTTTCCCCCTGCTTTTGTCAATTTCAAATGTGTCTGGTCAGTTTCAAGAGGGTTTTTCCCCCTTTGTGGGCATTCCTTGGAGTCCCCTTCCCCTTTTTTTGCACAGAGCTTCCAAAATCCCCCCCTCCATGTATACTGCAGAGATTGTCTGGTTTCCCATTAGTTGCTTTGCTTGCATTACCACAATGGCAGTAGTTCTGATGGGCATTTTAAACATAACAACTGGTTTCACTGGGTTTTTAAATATGCATTTCCCCACCTTCAGTTTCCACTGCAGAGATGCTTTGGTTTGATTCAAGTTCTGTTTGTCTTGGCACATTAGCTTGTGGTTATGCTGAGATTACTGAGTTCTGCAATGGTTCTTTTGGACTTGCTGTTTCTTCTCAGTGATTGCTATTTGCAGGCATGGTTTTTTGCCCTGAAAGCAGCTTGAGGTTTCCTCCCCTTCCCCCACTCCATAGGAAATAATAGAGGATGGCTGTGGGCACCCTGTTCAGGTGCCCATAAAACTGGATCCCTTGCCATGGGAGTTATTTAAAGGATGAGCACTAGTAGCTCCACTGCAATTTTGGTACCCGTACCTCTAAAAACAACTCCCCTAGCCACACAGAAACTTTTAAAAACAACCATACCTTTGAAAAACATCTCCCCCAGCCATTCCCCATAAGAAATAATGGACCAGAAAAATTTGGAAATTCAGAAAAAAATCAATCTACGTAATTACCAGTATTTGGAATTTTTCAGGTTCAATATATCTGAACCCCCAAAATCTGATTTTTTTGCACACCCCTGATTAGGCTATAAATGTGATATGCAGAAGTGTGTATCAACAGTACTACTATTACTCAAATATAGGGGAAGTGCTAAGTATCTGATGAATTTGATGTCCACTGTGGTTGTTGAATATATGGAATTATTTACTCATTATTTTATGGGGGGGATCTCAACCTGGTATGAGTATTGGTAGGAGAAATTAACAAATCAACTAAGCTATTCCACATTTATTTGAATATGGCATCTTCTGTCAATATGACTGAAATTCCCCACTAAGACCAGACTAGATAGTCAAAGAGGTGTGGAGCATCCTGGTTCATTGTTTATTGTACTGAAGGGGAGCTGATTGCACACTTTAAGGTTGGTCTCCAGAAAGTTACTTACTAAGCACACAACAAATGTTGAAAAGCATACTGACAAACTGAGAAAAGAAAAGGGGAGTGAAAATGAGGGGGAGAGAAGAGGATATATCTCAATAAGAAATTTAGAGTTAAAGGTTGGTATGCATAGAGAGATTTTGTATTTAATTTTAAAACTATCCTTAGATTCGTTTTATTTTGTCCTGAAGTTGAAATTTGCAAATGACCCATCAGAACAAACCGTTCATAATGGCTTCAGCTATTTTCCTCCTTAACAAATGGTAAATTGAGAAAATAAATTTCTAAGCTTACACAAATTCCTTCAGGAAAATAGTATTTGAAAAGATTTTTTTATGCAAAATGTCACTGAGTAAACTATACTATACCTCCTCCCAATCCAGGAAGGTTTTTTTTTTATTATTTGTATAAAATATATTATTCTTTCAATCTCTACTGAAATAGTTCCTATTTAATTGCAGACAAAACCTAAGAAGGTTACAGCAGTGAAACATTAAAATTCTAAGGGCAACTAATAACATTAAAACTTTATAGCCCCAGATAGAATAATTTAGACAAAAACAACATGAACATATGTTTTGTGTAATAATAACAAACATTTATAGCTGTCAAGAGAGAAAAACACAGGTTTATGCACACCTTAATGGCGTGCATGGTTGAGCATGAGTATATTTAAAACATAATATATTACAAAATTGACAGCAGGCATGACTCTTCTGGGTACTATGTTAAATCAATGAATAAATTACCAAAAGTGTGCTGTGGCTGTTTGGATGTGTAATTGAGCTTAACGTATGTAGTGTTATTTCAAAAGAAACTGTTCAAGGAGTTTCTAGTCCAATCCACTATGCATCTCTCTCTGTTTTTTAAAGCAGTTTGCAAATAGCAATAAATGAAACTGTCTCACAGTAGGAAGGAAAGTTTAGTTATATACACATTAGGCAAATGGGGAAAATTAATTTTAATATGCTTTTCAAGGATTAAAAACAAACTAACAACAAGAATAGAATCTGCTGCATTAAAAAAAAAAATCAACATTTTTCAGACCATGATTTAAATTTATTTTAATTAAGGATTGTTCTGTATTCTGGGGTTTTGATGCCAAAGTAAATCAAGAAGAAATTCACTGAATACATTGCAGGTGTACCATGCTGGAAAAAAACGCAGCAAGGTCAGAACTGGGACCTGGATGTATTATATCCTTAAATCTTGGGCATTAAAATATCATCCATTCCATTGAAAAGCTCCTAATTCGCAGCAGGTGAGTGCCTTGTGCTTTTTTTAAAAAAAACACTCACATGTATTTTAATGACAGACTATGAAATAACGTTTGTTTAACAAAATGAAGTAGCAAAACAGCCACAAGTACAGAAAAAACCATCGATAAACATGATATTTAGAACAAGACTGCTGTAGACATATTTCCATTTGTAATTACTAAGCTGTTCATCTTACTTATTATACACAGGGTTTGTTTAATGAGGAAGTGAGTACATTTTATCACATCCTCCTAACAATTTTGCTGGGCTGGTGCTGTCTTATTTATTGCACAAACGTGGTGCAGTGAATTTCTACAACAGAACTTTCATTTCAACTTAGAATCAATGTACAGCAAATATGTGACAATTATAGACTTAGGTAAACGTTTTGTTCACAAGGGCTTCGATCAAGTGAGGCACAGGCAAAAACAGTTAACCTTGTGTAAGATCTCACGCAATGCCTGGTGCTTTCCTCCCTATATATTAGTGCACAGGAATTGTTTGCAAAAGCAGAAATGCAGGTGGGGATATAATAAGTCTGACTTGGCACAAGTGGTGACTGTGGTATTTTTTCCTGTGTTTCTCCTTATGCAGGAGTTTCAGCAAAAGTGAAAATTTTGATCTGGATCATTCCCATCCAAAATCTGCAATAAGCTTCATCTTCTTGGAAATCCTCACTGTGTTCCAAAAGATTGTTTGAGCTAGTGTTCCAGTGTAAGCACTGTATGCACGATGGCTCACTTTTTGAAGCTGGAACAATTCTACAGTACATCAGTAATAGTAATCCATTCTCTCTGTCTTTGTTCCACAAGAGGCACTTCAGGATCAACAACAGTGGTGCAATTTATAGGGGTTCTTATTAGAGATGGGCATGAATTGGAAAATGAACTGCCATTTGAACACAAACTGGGCTGGTTCACGGTTCATTTTGAACCAGTTTGTTTGGTTGCATCATTCCTGAACCTAAAAACAAACCACCTTTTTTACATGGAGGTTTGAGTGGTTAATTTTTGCAGTTTGTTCCCCAGACAGCCTGGTGCCGATTCAATCAATTCCGAGGCAACAATGGACTTGTGGAAAGCCAAAGCAGTTTTCCATCGCTTGATTGGCAGCTCTGGGAGCCAACCAAGGGGCTCCCAATCTGCTCCATGAGGCAGATTATATACCAGTATAATATCATACCCTAACTCAGCTGCTTTCACTTTGCAGCATGAAAAGAGACAAGTTAATTATTGTGAGAGCATAAGAAGAATTGTTTTCTGTGTGGCTTCCCCCCCCCCCCATGGTGGGACAATTTTTAAACACCTCTCCTGACTGGAAAGGTGTTCCTTGCTATGATTTCAGGTACCTGCTTTGGAGGGGGGGGCTATAACTTAGACATCCCAAATCCAGTCTTCACCAAACTTGGAGGGCAGGTGGAGGAGAGCCTGCTGAAGACTCCCTGTGAGTTTGGTATCTCATAAGGGAGCTGTACCAACACAAACCACCATTTCCCCAGTTTATGCCCATCCCTACTCCTTCTACAAAGGGTTGCTAAAGGACAAGATATATTCATATCTTGTATATTCATATACATATATGTGTGTGTGTATACATGCACACATATATTGGCCACTGTGTGACACAGAGTGTTGGACTGGATGGGCCATTGGCCTGATCCAACATGGCTTCTCTTATGTTCTTATGTTCATTCCACCAACAAACTCATTGTGTTCTGACCAAACCTTGGGTACAATGCATAGGAACAACAGCAAGAGGGCCAGAATGGCTGTGCTTGTTTGCCAATGTCCAGGTGGGATCTGGAGATTTCTGAGCCACAGCTGATAGCTTCAGTGGGTGGATTCCATTTTTACCAGCATTTTACTTGCTGAGGTCCCTCTCCTCCTCAAATTCACCCCCAAGTCTCCAGGAATTTCTTAACTTGAGTTGATAATCTAGTTGTGCTGAACAGCCAAGATATGACATGACAGATGGTTCTGCTGCCCATTCCATTGTAGGGACCCTGTTCCCTCCTCCAGCTGAGACCCCCTTGGTGAGTGGGGTCCCACTCTTATTTTGGACTTAGTTGTTTTAATAGGTGCCCTCTTTTACAGCCTAAGGTTATGGGAGCCTGGAACCTGGAGGGTCTCATAAAGGCACCTAGGTACAGCCATGAAAGCCCAGGAAACAGGTGGAGTATACTGGCATTAGAAACTGATTAAGTGCAATCTCCCCTAGCTCAGGGTTCTCAATAAGTACCACATTATACCCGAAACCAACAGATCAGCAAACACATCTACATTCCTCCAGCTACCTCCCCAACACATCAAACAATCTCTGAGACTCTTTGGAGTGGAGGGCGGGATATAAATCTAATTGTGTATAGCCGAGCCCTACACTATAGTTGCATCTGCTCCAACCCCTCAGACAGAGATACTCACTTAAAGGATCTACAGCAGGCATTTTTGCAGCTACAATATCCTCGTAATATGTTAGCCATCCTGAGCCCATCGGGAGGGTGGGATACAAATATAATAAAATAAATAAAATAAAAAATATGGTGAGAAAGATTATTGGAAAGGTTAGAATGATACCCAGGCCAGCTTGCTACAAGGCAAAACCAAAGAAAATGACAACAGAACAACAATGGTCACCTACAGTTCACAACTCAAGCCAGTTCAATGCATTATTAATAACATACAACCCATGCTGGATTCCCTCACACAGGCATGGGTGGGGTGGGTGGGTGGGGGAGGAGCGACCTTTCATTGCTTACAGACAGCCTGCTAACCTAAAACAACTTCTCACCCACAACTATAAACTACTTAACACTAACATGGACTCTGGTACCAAGCCTGCAACAAACCAAGATGCCAACTTTGCTCTCATATTGAACCTAGCAACACCTTCAGTGGACCCAGAAACATCAGCCATACCCTCTTGGGCTCATACTCTTGCTCATCCTCTAACACAGGAGTGTCAAATCAGGCCCAACTCAGGCCCCCAAGTGTCTAGCTGTCATCTGCTTCCTCTCTTACTTCCTTCTGCATCAAAGCTTGCTTTGCCAGACTTGCTCAATCGCACAGCAGAGCCTCTTTTCCTTCTATTGGCTGAGGCTTCTCTTCCTCCTGGTCCCCCTGGGGAAGGAAGGAAAGAGCCAGAATTTCCTTTGCCCAGTTCCCTGGGTTGCATAGGCGATACAAAGAGAGCACCAATAATGCTAATGTTTTAAGCATGTTTTATTTTATTTTATTTATTTCTATTTGTATCCCGCCCTCCCTGCGAACAGGCTTTTAATTGTGCTTGTCTGTATCCTTTATATAGTTTAGATCTCTGCTACCTGACATTACATTTATGACACACATGGCCTGGCCTGACAAGGTCTCATTTATGTCAGATCCGGCCTTCATAACAAATGTGTTTGACACCCCTGCTCTAACGTGATTTATGCCCTCACATGTTAGCAATGCCCTTCCATTGGAAAACAGGTCAATCCCTTCAACAAAGAATTAATGGGCATAAGTCTGACATTAGAAAGCACAACGTTCAAAAACCAGAGGGGGACATTCAATTGCTGATCAAAGAGTATCAGTTCTCTTGTGAAGAATTTCGAAGAGTTTAGAAAGACTACTGAATTGCAATTGAACTGGAATAAGGGTCAGCGCTGAGGCTTTTGCCACTCCCAGAAAGGTTCTGTCCCCTGCCTCTCCAATGGGAGAGGGCCCCAAGCACAGTGCCTACCCAAATGTGGGCCCCTTTGCATGGAGGGCTCCTCTTGAAGAGCCCTCCACGCAAATGCCTCCCCCCCCCGCTCTAGCTCCCTGCTGTGCAGAGAAGCCGAGTGGGGCTCATTGGCCCTGTTTACACAGAGGGCTCCTCAAGAGGAGCCCGCCACACAAATACCCACACCCCTGCTCGACCTCCCTGGAAGAAGCTGAGAGGGGCTGGATGGCCCTGTTTGCACAGCAGGCTTCTCTTGAAAAGCCCACTGTGCAAAGCCTCTCCCCTCAACTTTTCCGCAGGGCAGGAAAGTCTCTGGCAGGGGAAAGTGGTGGCATGGGACCTCCGCCTCGCTATCAAGCTGCTTCTTCCTTCCTTCCTTCCTTCCTTCCTTCCTTCCTTCCTTCCTTCCTTCCTTCCTTCCTTCCTTCCTTCCTTCCTTCCTTCCTTCCTAGAGCAAGGTCAAGCTGCCTTTTTCTTCTGCCAATGTCTTGGGTGAGGGAAAGATGTGGCGGACCAGCTGGCGTGTTGAGCACCATAGACCATCTGGTGCCCTAGGCAGCCGCCTATATTGCCTACTCCCACGTGCTGGCCTTGGCTGGAATGCAGAATTCTGTTCCAGATTGCTTGGCCAGCACTCCAGCTCAAGAAAAGCCATCTGATTATATGACATACCACCACCAAGCAATCCTGGCCACTTTATCCTCAGCAGCAAGACCCTCACAGCTGATTTGTCCCTCCCTCTCGGGGTTGTGTTTGCTGCATTCTCTGCCCTTCCTAGCTCACTGAAGCTGCTGGAGCCTGGCTGGGGCTTCCTCTCCTGTTATCTTATTACCACCTTTGTAGCTATATGGGTTAGCAATAAAGAGCTCCTCATCACTGTGTCTTACAGTGAGGAGGGCAGCCAAGAGCCTGAAACTCTGAGGCTTCCTGTGACTCCTCTCTCCTCCTTCCCCATGAGGAAAAAGCAAAATGCTTCTTCTTCCCCTGGCCACAGGCATCAGGTTTTTCTTGTTTGCAAAGACAAGAGTGTGCTAGCAAAACTCTGCTTCTGAGTCCCCCACTGCCATCAGCATCAGTGGGTGCCAAAAGTTGTTAGGGAGATGGAAACATTTCCCTTTTCAAGGGAATTAAGAGAGATGATGGGGGAAACGGAGGAGGAGGAATCAATTCGCCACAAAGTGTGCATGTCTGCCACGCAATAGCGTGGAACTTCTGCTGTGAGTGAGCACCCAGAAAACTGAGAATCCAGTCAGTCATGCTGATGTGAGTGTGGCTGAGCAGTGGGGGAAGGGTAGACTTTACAAGCAGCTTATTGCTTGCACTAGCTTGCCAGTGCACACCATGGTGTGCTTCTCAACCTCTCTTGAGCGCTTGACGGTTCTGTCAGCCAGACACCTCCAGGAAGGAAATTCCATGGCCTGTATGGCACTCAAAGCCTGCCTTTTGCTGCCTTAGGTCATGCTCTGGTGCAGCAAGAAGCGTGGCTCTTACAGAGGCACTGTGTGACCCCCCCCCCCAACATGCAGCTTTCCAGTGCCATCTGGTATGAATGGAAGTTGCTGCAGTTCGTTCTGGTCTTAGCTTACGCACACTGCTGGGAAACAGTGGAGACCTCTCCGCATGAACAGAGGCTTCGCTGGTGGCAGAGAAAGAAGAAAGGTTTTGGGGCTTGTGCTGTTTGGCTTTAGGTCTTGGATGGCTGTGCGATGTTAGCCTCATGGCTTACTTGTTCCCCACAGGGTTGTGGTGGCTGGCTGGTTTCTTCCTCCCCAGGTGGATTATTACCAGTTGTTAACTTTTTTTTGTGCTGTTGTGTGAAACTTGGTGCCAGGTGCCTATAAAGACTGTTGGCTCAGATGCCAAAATAAGAGCCCTATAATGGTCACTGTTTTATACAGAGAGAAGTGGGTTATATGACTTCTTGGGTAGAAATTTCTCTCTGGTATGAATTTGTGGTCAGAAATGTAAAGCTGGGGCAAAGAGAGACCCAAATTATCCAGAATCTTATTTTCTTGCTTTTGATTGTCTTCAATATGATACAAAACTTCTGTGATTTTTTTTAACATTAAGTATTTTATGTCAATATTTATTACCACTGCCATAATAAGGATTAGGTTGCCTTGTACAGTGAATTTTTAATTAAAGTGAAAATATGAAACTTTAAGATTACTATTTTTGTTCATTTTAATTTGTACTTCATTAATACAGAATGAATGGAAGTGATAATGTGAAGTAACTTGTACACTATTTTAGCAACATGTGTGTATGTAAAGTACCATCAAGTCATGGAAACTCTATGAGGTGGACATTTCCAGTTATGTCAGGGGGTGTGGCCTAATGAGTTCCTGCTGGGCTTTTTCTACAAAAAAAGGCAGGGCAACTGATAATGTAGCTCAAGACAATGCATCCACCTGGACTGAATTGAGAACTAGGTTTCCTATCTCATTAACCTGTTTTATTACCAATGCTGATTTATCCATACCTACTACCCCTTGGGATATCACACCTAATCCAATAACAACTCCTGTTGTCATTTGCCTGCTAATGTCATTTGGCATCTGAAATCACTCCACTTTCCAATATATAGGACAGATGAATTCACATTCTAGCTGTCTTTTAAAAAGTGAGCAATGATTCATGAAAACTCATACCCTGCCACAAAGTTTATTAGTCTTTAAGGCGCTATTGGACCCTTGGTATTTTCTATTGCCAATTAATTTGTGTTGCCTCACCCCATCTTTTCATGCCCATACAGATTTGGCTCACAATAACTTAATCAAGGTATTTCCCCCACTTTTTACAGCAGTTTGACAGAAGTTAACTTTAAACTGTTAAGCAGTTAACTTTAAACAGCCAGTGAAATTCAAACTTTTTATCTTGGACCAATCATATTCCTGGGAAAGAGGGTTACCATGTCCAGATCTGGGACTCTTTCCCATAAAAAGACCACCCCAGTTCAGTGGAAAGTGTGCCAGGTTTACCACTACCTGTGTTGCAGGTTTTTTCTCCTTGCCTGCCTACTCTGCAGGCCCCAAGCCCAGGATTTCAGGTTGTATGTCCCTTCCTTCCCCAAAACTTCCCAATTTCTTCCCTTTTCCTTTTTATCTAGTGACCCACTTGCTGGTGTGTGTGTGCACATGTGTGTGATAGCTTAAGGAATTAGTTCTCAGGTGCTTAATGTAGGGTCTTTACATTTTGATTTTTTATTTTATTTTGCATACAGTAAAGCTATTTGTGTTTAAAAGCTCCCACTCTCTTTTTTCATAGTTTTATTGTGGAGCACCCCTATCGAGATCCACCCTTATACACCAACCATAGCTCTGAGTTATTCCTTTCAGGGAACCATTTAAAGCTAATTTCCCCTTCTTTGGGTAACAGCACTTCCCAAAAAGGTACACTGTGGCAACATTTGAATCAAACCTTTGTAAAATTCTCATGAATTCCAAACTTTCTAAACCATTATGTAGAGCACTATACTCACATTAACCCTAATATTTAAGTCCCATGTAAACACATTAAGGGAGCATATTTTTGCTGTTGAGGAGGAAGCCTTGCTGCCTTGGAATTCTTAGGAAATATGGAAGTCTATGAGCCAAACGGTGTTAATATCAATAACTGATAAGTGCATTTAGTAAGTGCATGTGAGTAGCCTACTCATGTGAACACTGTAATTTGCACACTACTGTCTACTTCCAAGGACAGGAGATGATACTATTGACAGAACTAAAGCATGATATGACTTTTCTCCTCATACTTATGTATGAAACTATTGATTTGGATTGGCTTATGAACTGTAAAATTAACATATTAATGAGAGGAACTCATCCTGTGTGGTCACAAATAAGGATGTGGCAAAGGAGCACTTTCATACAACATGCTTTTCTTTATATCAGAAAGATGGGACAGCTTGTGCACTGTGATAATCAAAGTTTCACAGATGAGTTTCAGTGAGGGCATAAGGAATGAGTTTCAGTGAAGGCATAACAGCCTGACATGTGCAAAGAAGTCAGAGAAGATAAGCTAGAGGCTAGGTTGGGGAAATACAGGTGAGGAAGGAACTACAGACCTCTTGGGTTGTCTGCTGAAATATGTTTTTGGACCAGCTAGATTTTGGGCTTGGTACTTCTCCAAGTGAGGGGAGTCTAAATATGAACACACAAGTGTATGTCAAATAATGAGCAAACTTAAATACCAGAGAAAGACCAAATCAGTGCAATGATACAAAATGAGGGCATTCAATGGATAAAGAGAAGGGCTTGCATGGGCCTGGGCCACTGAAGAGTAGATAAGAGAATGCCTAATTTAGAAGCTCTAGGGTGAACATATGAAGCTGCCTTATACTGAATCAGACCCTTGGTCCATCAAAGTCAGTATTGTCTTCTCAGACTGGCAGCGGCTCTCCAGGGTCTCAAGCTGAGGTTTTCCACACCTATTTGCCTGGACCCTTTTTTGGAGATGCCAGGGATTGAACCTGGGACCTTCTGCTTCCCAAGCAGATGCTCTACCACTGAGCTACCGTCTCTCCCGAGAGAGGGTGTAACTGAAGTCTCCAGTGAAATATCTTATATAAGGCTAGGCTATAAAAAGGTAATTTCATTTTCATGGCAGACTTTTTATGGGGTGGTTTGTCATTGCCTTCCCTGGTCATCTTCACTTTACCTCCAGCAAGTTGAGTATTCATTTTACCAACCTCAGAAGGACGGAAGGCTGAGTCAACCTTGAGCCAGCTACCTGAGCCCAGCTTCCACTGGGATCAAACTCAGCAGAGCTTGGACAGCCGCCCTGAGCCTGCCAGCCGCCCTGAGCCTGCCAAGGTGGGGGAGGGCGGGATATAAATGAAATTAATAAATACAAGCAGTTTTTATTTGGGAATGTGTATGGCCATTGTATCCATGTGTGTGTGTGCGTGTGTGTGTGTGAGAGAGAGAGAGATTCATAGTTACAGAGTGTGCGCCTGGTTTCAGATTTTGGGAGGACAAGCGGATGCTGAATTACAGTGCAATCCTAAACAGGTGTACTCAGAATTCTACAAAAGTTTATTTAGTGGGGCTTACTCCCAGGGAAATGTTCTTAGGATGGCACTGTCAGTCACTGAGATCGTATTGTTCATTACATGCCTGACACTGAGAAAAAGTGGTCATTATGAAGCCTGGATATCCCTGACTAACAGTACAAAAACTCTTTTACCACAAAGTCTACTTGTCAATTCTACCAGAGCATAAAACATTTAGAAGTCTGCCAGACATAAAATTCAGGATGTCCAAATAGATTTTGTCTTCAAACATTGCTTCACCTGTTTTTCCCTTTGTGCCCACCCTGGTGGAGAATCGTTGTGTTTTATGTATTCTGCTGGGATTAGAACTAAAAGATTCCACAGATAAAAAGGTTGCTATAAGATGTTGTGCTGAAAGACTTAAACAGGCTGGTACTGGGGGAAAAGAAAGAAAAAAAGGAAATATGCTACCCAAACAGGCAGAGTATGAAAGTAATTAAAATATTTTTAAAAGAATGCTAACATGCAGAACCTTAAATTTGCCTTTATCTAGCAGTTATCTTTGTTCACATCAATGTTCCTTTTGTTCTCTATTACACAGATAATCATTCTTCAACATCAACCATAACAGCAAAAATTCAAACACTGAACTGCTAATTGAACACGGTAATATTTATGTGTTAGTTTATTCTGCAGATAAGAACACTTAATTTAACGCATAAATACAATAAAAACTGTAAAATGCTGTTGAAAAAAAATAAGTACAGTGGCTTTCTAATCACCAGTCAATGTGAAATAAATGCTTTTCATTTCAAGAACTGCAATAATATGACAGAGCTTGTATGCTTGGAAGAATAAGAAAAAAGAAAGAAAAATTTGATGACAACTGGAGATAGCTTCTGTATAAAAATGCATGTACTTTTGGAGTAAAACTTAAAAGATAATCTTTCTTTTTTCTATTTTTCCCTACAAAATATTTTCCAATGCAATACATAATATAGAATGGAAAGGGTTTATACAACTATTCCTTGGAAATATTGCATAAAGATACATTGTTATTACCCATTCCCCAGAAAAAGATTTCCCCTTATAATTACTCTTTCCAACATAAGATTTTCTTATTATTGTAATAACCATAAAAAATGGATCTAAAATATCCATAACTACAGATTTGTGATTCAGATTCTTCTGAAACAAGATGAAAGAGGTTTCTTTTTTCTTTTTAAAAAATATATGTTCAAAGATTGTCCATGACATGAAATAGTTGTGCAGAACCTAACCCTTATGAAAGCACAACAACCACACTGCCATCATAACAGTTGAATTAGATTTGAGTTGCTTGCCATACAACATTTTAAGATTTTAAAGGCCCTTATTTCCATCCAAGACAACCCACACCTAGCCCTTGTATGTATGGCTTAGTCAAGGTTTATATGTAATAATATGTTTATGTATATATACACAGTTATGTTACTGTGTATTTCTGACTTCAGGAATTATGATCAACAGCAGACACACCAAGCATATCTGTCTGTCTATCCATCCATCTATCTGTCCATCTGTCTGTCCATCTATCCATCCATCCATCTCATATAGATATATACTGATATACAGCTAGAGAGAATTAAAATGTTCAAAGCTTTGAATATTTCGCAAACCCACAGTACTTTCCTATAAGGAAATAAATGCATTCCAGAAATTAGCCTATAAATAAGACTAGTTCTCAATCACGTGGTATATCTACACCTGGATTGTACCATCACCATTTATAGGAGTCCATAATGAATGCATCTTTATATAAATAAGTTCTTTGCATATAGGGATTTAGATGTCAGGGAGAAGCGTCTCTCTGACATCTAGTTTTCTATGTGCAAAGGACTTTTTCTACTGGTAAGAATTCATTAATGTTATCTGTGTTATCTGACATGATAAAGCCCAGACACAGATTTATTACTTCAGGATACACTTTGCAATCCTGCTGCTGCAGAACTATGAACCTTACTTGATTCCAGAGGTCACTGATCTTGACAATGAGATTTGAGTCCAGTAGCACTTTAGAGTCAAACAAGGTTTTGGGGGTGTACACTTTTGAGAGACTTTGTCAGACTGCTATGGGATTCGAATCTAGCTTTTCTATTGCAGACCAATATGGCTACCCACCAGAAACTGATCTTGAGAGTTGTTCAGTCAGTGGCCTGACTGATCTGTACAACAGTAGGTTATCTTTCACGGTCAATACTGTTGTTATCTAAAAATATGCAGCCACCAGGGCAGCCATAGTTATGGTTAACCTCCTGTTCCACAATTCAGTTGGGCCACTAATTCAATAAATGTCAAGAACAGTGAATTCTGGAATCCAGTCAGATTGCATATACTTCTCTGACAAATAGGGTGTAGGTGTGGATGAGAGTGATCCAGATGCTGCTGAAACCAAACCACAGATAGTGCAAATAAAAGTAATGCTTGACCTGTGAAAGTCTGACTGATTATGACATAGATCACTTTCTCAAAAGAGCCATGCTAAGAAGCTGATGTCAGCAAAAAAAGCCATACTCCATCTGAAAACTCGTCCGTAATACCAAAAGCACAGTAATGCTGCTCTTTATTGTAGGCTGAATGTATTTAGTTTCTGAAATCACCTGTGCATTCTCATATGATGAGAGAACTGCCACAAGTAGACTCCAAACTATAAAAGGAATGAGTAGGAAAGTCCTTTGTGCATAGAAAACTAGATGTCAGAGAGACCTTTCTCCCTGACATCTAAATCCCAACAGCTTCAGCTATGTTTATTATTTATTGACTTCATGTATACCCCACTTTCTTTTTATCCCAATGGAGACCCCAGCTAGCTTACCTTGTTCTCTTACACTTTATCCTTACAACAACCATGTGAGGTAGGTTAGGTTGGGAGTATATAACAAAGTCACTCAGTAAGCTACTACAGCAGAGTGGGGGTTGGAACCTGGGTCTCCCAGATCCTAGTTTGAAACTCTAACCTGTACACCACACTGTCTTTTGGGTGGTTCCTCTTGAATAGTAGCAGTAGCCATGGTTGCTGCCAGGCCTGGGCCTGAGAAGTCCTTCCACAAAGGTCAAAACAGGCCTGGTAAGCGCCCTGCTTCCTCCCTCTACCTTTTACTGACAGACACCAAGGTTTAAAGGCTTTATCAGTTTGTGATGCCAGCACACCCTTCCTTTCCTGTCCCTGGGAATTTCCAGTGTCATGTCAGAACCCAGGAGATTCTCCAAGGTCTAGATCTCCTTGGCACTTAGGCTCTAAAAGGGGGTGCCTGTTAAAACAACTAAGTCCAAAATAAGTGTGGGGGCTCACTGACTATGGGGGTCTCAGCTGGAGGAGGTGGCGGTATCCTTACAGCATCACACTGGCTTTCATGGGGTAACTGCAGCTGAACCACAGCAAGCAGCTGGGCCTGAGTGAATCATGCGAGTTGTGTGGTATCAAGTCACCCACTAGACCTGGCCCCAGTGAGTCCTCCCACAAATATCAAAACAGCCCTGGAAAGGTCCATGCCTTTCCAGCCCTTTACTGGCAGAAACCAAGGTTTGAAGGCCAGCAATACTGTTGTGGTTGCCTAGCAGTGGTCAGGGAGAGCATTCATTTCTTAAACCTTCAGGCCTACTTCAATTATTGGGGGGGTTGATACCCCAAATCAGTTGAGCTATTCAAAGTCCTAAAAGATGATGCTGTTAAAGTGATGCACACGCTATGTCAACAAATTTGGAAAACACAACAGTGGCCACAGGATTGGAAAAGATCAGTTTATATTCCAATCCCAAAGAAGGGTAATGCCAAGGAATGTTCAAACTATTGCATCATTGCCTTCATTTCACATGCCAGCAAGATCATGTTAAAGATCTTCCAAGCTAGGCTTCAGCAGTATGTAGATCAGGAACTACCAGAAATTCAAGCTGGGTTTCGGAGAGGTAGAAGAACTAGAGTTCAAATTGCCAACATTCAATGGATTATGGAGAAAGCATGGGAGTATCAGAAAAACATCTATTTCTGCTTCATTGACTATGATTGTGTGGATCACAACAAACTGTGGCAAGTCCTTAAAGAGATGGGAGTACCAGACCACCTCACATGTCTCCTGAGAAACCTGTATAAGGGTCAAGAAGCAACTGTCAGAATGGGATATGGAACAACTGATTGGTTTAAAAGAGGAAAAGGAGTTCAACAAGGATGTATATTGTCACCCTGCTTATTTAATTTATATGCAAAGTACATCATGCGGAATGCTGGCCTGGATGAAGCACAAACTGGAATTAAGATTGCCGGGAAAAACATCAATAATCTCAGATATGCATAAGAACATAAGAGAAGCCATGTTGGATCAGGCCAACGGCCCATCAAGTCCAACACTCTGTGTCACACAGTGGCAAAAAATTTTATATACACACATACACTGTGGCTAATAGCCACTGGTGGACCTGTGCTCCATATTTTTATCTAAACCCCTCTTGAAGGTGGCTATACTTGTGGCCGCCACCACCTCCTGTGGCAGTGAATTCCACATGTTAATCACCCTTTGGGTGAAGAAGTACTTCCTTTTATCCGTTTTAACCTTTCTGCTCAGCAATTTCATCGAATGCCCACGAGTTCTTGTATTGTGAGAAAGGGAGAAAAGTACTTCTTTCTCTACTTTCTCCATCCCATGCATTATCTTGTAAACCTCTATCATGTCACCCCGCAGTCGACGTTTCTCCAAGCTAAAGAGTCCCAAGCGTTTCAACCTTTCTTCATAGGGAAAGTGCTCCAGCCCTTTAATCATTCTAGTTGCCCTTCTCTGGACTTTCTCCAATGCTATAATATCCTTTTTGAGGTGCGGCGACCAGAACTGCACACAGTACTCCAAATGAGACCGCACCATCGATTTATACAGGGGCATTATGATACTGGCTGATTTGTTTTCAATTCCCTTCCTAATAATTCCCAGCATGGCGTTGGCCTTTTTTATTGCAGACGCACACTGTCTTGACATTTTCAGTGAGTTATCTACCACGACCCCAAGATCTCTCTCTTGGTCAGTCTCTGCCAGTTCACACCCCATCAACTTGTATTGGTAGCTGGGATTCTTGGCCCCAATGTGCATTACTTTGCACTTGGCCACATTGAACCGCATCTGCCACGTTGACGCCCACTCACCCAGCCTCAACAGATCCCTTTGGAGTTCCTCACAATCCTCTCTGGTTCTCACCACCCTGAACAATTTAGTGTCATCCGCAAACTTGGCCACTTCACTGCTCACTCCCAACTCTAAATCATTTATGAACAAGTTAAAGAGCATGGGACCCAGTACCGAGCCCTGCGGCACCTCACTGCTTACCGTCCTCCACTGCGAAGACTGCCCATTTAAACTGACTCTCTGCTTCCTATTACTAAGCCAGTTTTTGATCCACAAGAGGACCTGTCCTTTTACTCCATGACTCTCAAGTTTTCTAAGGAGCCTTTGATGAGGAACTTTATCAAAAGCTTTCTGGAAGTCAAGGTAAATAACATCTATCGGGTCGCCTTTGTCCACATGTTTGTTCACCCCCTCAAAGAAATGTAACAGGTTAGTGAGGCAAGATCTTCCCTTGCAGAACCCATGCTGAGTCTTCCTCAATAACCCGTGTTCATCAATGTGCCTACTCATTCTGTCCTTGATAATGGTTTCTACCAACTTTCCCGGTATTGAAGTCAGACTGACTGGCCTGTAATTTCCCGGATCTCCTCTGGAACCCTTTTTAAAGATGGGGGTGACATTTGCTACCTTCCAGTCCTCAGGAACGAAGGCAGATTTCAATGAAAGATTACAGATTTTTGTTAGAAGATCCACAAGTTCAACTTTGAGTTCTTTCAGAATTCTCGGATGTATGCCATCCGGACCCGGTGACTTATTAGTTTTTAATTTGTCTATCAGTTGTAGGACCTCCTCTTTTGTCACCTCAATCTGACTCAGGTCTTTCAACACCCCTTCCAAAATTAGTGGTTCTGGGGCGGGCAAAAAGTTCTCGTCTTCCACAGTGAAGACGGAGGCAAAAAATTCATTTAGCTTCTCAGCCATTTCCCTATCCTCCTTCAGTAATCCTTTTACCCCATGGTCATCCAAGGGCCCCACTGCCTCCCTGGCTGGTTTCCTACTTCTAATATATTTGAAGAAATTTTTATTGTTGGTCTTTATGTTTTTTGCAATATGCTCCTCATAGTCCCTTTTTGCCTGCCTGATCACAGTCTTGCATTTGATTTGCCACAGCCTGTGTTCCCTTTCATTAATCTCACTTGGACTGGTTTTCCACCGCTTAAAGGAGTCCTTCTTACCTTTTACAGCTTCCATTACTTTGTTTGTTAACCACGCAGGCCTTTTCTTATGCCTGTTTGTGCCTTTCCTAACTTGTGGTATGTATTTTATCTGAGCTTCTAGGATTATAGTTTTAAATAGCATCCAAGCTTCCCCAAGGGTTTTGACCGTATGTACCTTTCCTTTCAGTTTCCTCCTCACATGCCTCCTCATCTCAGTGTATTTACCCCTTTTAAAGTTAAACGTGGTTGTGGCGGTCTTTTTGGACAACTCCCTATTTATACAAACGGTGAAATCAATAACATTATGGTCACTGCTCCCAAGCAGCGCAATCACTTTTACATCTCTCACCAAGTCTTGGGCATTACTTAGGACCAAATCCAGGATCACCCCACCCCTGGTAGGTTCTGAGACCATCTGCTCCATAGCACAGTCATTGAGAGCATCAAGAAACTCAATCTCTTTCTCTCGACCAGAACACATATTGACCCAATCAATCTGCGGGTAGTTAAAATCATCTATTACAACACAGTTTTTATGTTTAGCCGCTAGATGACACCACTCTAATGGCAGAAAGTGAGGAGGACCTAAAGAACTTCTTGTTGTGGTTGAAAGAGGAGAGCACAAAAGTAGGCTTGAAACTCAACATCAAAAAAACTAAGATCATGGCATCTGGCCCCATCACACCTTGGCAAATAGAAGGGGAAGACATGGAAGTAGTGACAGACTTCACATTTCTGAGATCCAAGATCATTGCAAATGGTGACTGTAGCCATGAAATTAAAAGACGTTTGCTCCTTGGGAGGACAGCTATGGCGAACCTGGGCAGTATAATAAAAAGTAGAGACATCACCCTGCCAACAAAAGTCCATATAGTCAAAGCGATGGTATGCCCAGTAGTAATGTATGGCTGTGAGAGTTGGACCATAAGGAAGGCCGAGCGCAGAAGTATAGATGCTTGTGAGATGTGGTGCTGGAGAAGACTCTTGAGAGTCCCTTGGACTGCAAGAAGTTCAAATCAGTCAGTCCTAAGGGAAATCAACCCAGACTGTTCCCTGGAAGGTTAGATGCTGAAGCTGAAACTCAAATACTTTGGCCACCAAATGAGAAGGCAGCACTCCCTGGAGAAGATCCTGATGCTAGGAAAGTCAGAAGGCAAAAGAAGAGGGGGACGGTAAAAGATGAGATGGCTGGACAGCGTTACGGATGTAATTTGAGCAGACTTCGGAGGATGGTGGAAGATAGGAGGGCCTGGCGTGACTGTCCATGGGGTCGCAAAGAGTCAGACTCGACTGTGCGACTGAATAATAACAACAAAATACCGCAAATGTCTTTTAAATTCATTTTAAGGTTTTTTAAAAGTCTCTCCACAGTGTGAACCCTAAGCATTCTTACATCATTCTCCTTGCCTCCATTTTATTTTCATTATAACACTGTGAAGTGGTTAGTCTGAGACAGAATGCAATGTTTCCACAGCAGAGTGGAAATTTGAATCTGGATCTCCCAGATCCTAGCCTGAAACTCCAACTACAACACTACACTTTTTGTGTTGGCTGCTACTGAACAATCAGGAACATCTGGGTCTGGAGGGGTCATGGAAGTTGCATGGTCTCAAGTAGCCCAATGGTTGCTGTTGGGCATGGCTGTGATGAATCCTCCCTCAAAGGCCTGGAAATGACCTTGCCCCCTCACCCAGCCTTTTCCTGACAGATACCAAGGCTCCTACTGGCTATTCTGTGGTGGTTGCATTGAAATATCCACAGGGGGCATTTTTTCTAAAAGCTCCAGGTGCTGCTTCTATTAGTGGGGGTGAGGGGTGGGGTTTAATCCTCCAATGTCTCTTTTTTGCTTGTTTATTTCAGATGTGTCTGAAAACCTGAAATTTATCTCAAGTTTGTATAAAGATCTGTCTTGTTAGTTCTTGGCTCCAGTCTCCAGATTCAGATTTGGCTATGATGAGAGTTAGCTATATTAATATGAAAACTTTGGCTCAATAGATCAATTTAGTATTTTCATACTTGGGAAACCAAGGAATCTGTGTAAGGTAGAACAACGGTTTTTAAGCCACCACTTTCTTTACTATATAATGAAAGACTGTAAGATAAACAATATAACCATTTTCAAGTGGTATAGTTCACTTGCAAGTCGCTGCTGAAATAGCTTGCTGCCAATAGTAGAAACATAATACCGATCCTTGAAGATTAGAATTTACAGTGCAATTCTAAAGAGAGTTACTCCAGTCTAAACCTATACATTTCAATGGGCTTAGAATGGAGTAACTCTCCTTAGGATTGCACTGTTAGAGCTGAAAAATCGTTTAAATGAACTAAAGTAAACCAACATATCAACTCACGTATATGACATTTCTCGGTATTGATCACAAGAAGTAGATCAATTCACTCTTTCTTTTTTCCATTTCATAATACTAATCTTAAACATCCCAACTAAAACACTGTGGGTTTGAACCTTCAAGATGCACTGAAGTTTCTAGCCAAAGATTAGTAAATTGTTGCTACCATTCAGCCTTTTTTGTTCCTTTCATTTATCTTAGCCATTTCACAAATAACATTTAAAAAACATATTCTGCACATTATGTTCACTATTTTCGATCTACTTGACTATGCATGGACTTATAAAGTCAACTTATTAGAATGTTCATTTCAGTTTTTGTCTTTGATGGTTTCATTTTGTTTATGTTTGGCAGCAATAGAAAATAGGACAGCTTTGACTGTGCAGACTCAGTCATGAAATTTACACTTTTCCATAAGGATTATCTGCTTCAGGTTCAATGCTTCAGGAAGGCAGGATTCCTTTTAAAGCTTCCAGATTTCCCCTTGCCTTTCCCCCCAGCTTTTGCTATGAAGTTTTGGGAAACATTTATTTATTTCTATTTCTATCCCACGCTCCCTGCAAGCAGGCTCAGAGTGGCTCACAACAACAATTTTACAAAGCCATTAAAATAGCTGGAAGCAGGGCTTTTTTTTTGTAGAAAAAGCCCAGCAGGAACTCAGTTGCATATTAGGCCACACTCCCTAACACCAAGCCAGCCAAAACTGTGTTCCCATGTGTTCCTGCTAAAAACAAAGCCCTGATTGGAAGCAGCTAGGCTATGAACAGTAAGATCTTATTAATGTGAGCAGCATGCAATTGGAACCTTCAGTAAGGGAAGCTGAATAATGGGGTGTTCGCCACCTCAACTGAAGTCCTGGTAGTACAGGCCCTGTAAAATTGTAATAGGTACTTCAGGGCCCTGATCTCAGACAGGAGCATCTTCCTGCAGGCCAGAGCCAGAGCAGAGAAAGCCGTGGCCCTGGTCGAGGCTAAGCAGGAGTTCTTTGGGCCAGGGAAAACCAATAAATGATGGTCTGCCAAGCACAAGACTCTCCTGGGCACATGTGGGGAAAGGCAACCCCTTAGATACGTTGGTCTCAGGCCACATAGGGCTTTAAAAGTCAATATCAGCACCATGAAATAGATCTGGAACTCAATTAGTAGCCAGTGAAATTGGTGTAGCACCAGCTGAAAGCACCCGCAAGATGTTGCCGTCATGAGACATGCCACTGCATTTTGTTTTAGCTGGCATTTCCAGATCAGTTTCAAGGGTAAGTCCATGTAATGTGAGTTACAGTAATCAAGCCTGGAAATGACAATTGCATGGGTCACTGTAGCCAAGTCCTGAGGGAGAGATAGGGAACCAATTGCCTGATCTTTTGGAGATGATAAATGGCAGACCTAGGCCTCCCCAGAAAGTGAGGCATTGAGAATCACCCCAAGGCTTCTCACCTTCTGGGCTCACACCAGCGGTACTCCATCTAAGGCAGGGAGCCTGATTCCTGAATCTAACCCCACTCCACCCCCAGGTCAGATACAGTAGCTCTGTCTTCATTAGATTTAGTTTCAACTGACTCTGCTGTAGCCACACAGCCACAGCCTCCAAATCCCTTTCCAAGCTCTCTGGAGTAGAGTCTAGGCAGCCATGCAACAAGCGATAGAGCTGGGTGTCATCAGCATACTGATGGCAACCCAGCCCAACCCCCTGGACCAACTGGGCAAGGAAGCACATGTAGGTGTTAAACAACATTGGCATAGGCTTCCCAACCCCCGCCCCCTGGCGGGAGACCCCCGAAATTGCATCCTCCTCCCCCGCTCTAAAAAAATCTGGGGGCGGGGGGGGAGAGAACATACCTTTAGGCATCATGTTGTAGAGCTTCTGATCAGTTTTAAAATGTGTCCCTTTAAGGCTCCACAGGAAACAGGAAACAGGAAGGGCTTCATGGGAAAGTAACAGTTTCCATGGAGAACGGCCCCTCCCTTTCTTTTCCTGTGGAGCCTTGCTTTCGTTTTCCCAGCAAGCACATTCTGCTGGAAGAAGACCAAGTACGGTAAGTGTTTGTGTGTGTGTGTGAGAGAGAGAGGGAGGGGGCAGGGAGGGGGATTCCCTGGTATGGAGCCCCCCCCCTTTAGAAAGCGTGGGGGGGGAGGGAAATGTCTACTAGGCACTCTATTATTCCCTATGGAGAACGATTCCCATAGGGAATAATAGGGAATTGATCTGTGGGTATTGGGGGCTCTGGGGGGGCTATTTTTTGAGGTAGAGGCACCAGATTTTTAGTATAGCATCTAGTGCCTCTCCCCAAAATACCCCCCAAGTTTCAAAATGATTGGACCAGAGGGTCCAATTCTATGAGCCCCAAAAGATGGTGCCCCTATCCATTATTTCCTATGGAAGGAAGGCATTTAAAAAGGCATGCTGTCCCTTTATATGTGATGGCCAGAACTCCCTTGGAGTTCAATTATGCTTGTCACATCCTTGTTCCTGGCTCCACCCCCAAAGTCTCCTGGCTCCGCCCCCAAAGTCCCCAGATTTTTCTTTAATTAGACTTGGCAACCCTATATTGGCAAGAGGATCACCCCTGTGGCACTCCATATTCCAATGGGTATCTCAAGGAGACCCTCTCACCAAGCACCACCCTCTGTCCCCAACCATGGAGAAAGGAGGAAAATCATTGTAAGCAGTTCCCCATACTTCTATGTCAGCAAGGCATAGGTGTTCAATGCTGTTGTTAGATCTAAAATCAACATCAGTGTTGCCCCAATCCAGGAGTCTCCAGAAGTCATCCATATGGGCAACCAATGCGGTCTCTGTTCCATGGCCAGGGAGGAAACCGTACTGGAATGGGTTGAGGATGGATACGTCATCTTAAGAAAGCCTGAAACTGCTCAGCCACCGCTCTCTCAATTACCTTGCCCAGAGACAGTAAATTTGAAACTGGGTAGTAGTTGGCTAGGACCACAGGGTCCAATTTTAAAGAACAGATGTACCACTGCCTCCTTCAGTTCCACTGGGAATGTCCCAGGAGAAAGAGACAAATAGATAATTTCTCCCAGGGAGACCCAAATACCATCCCCACCAGCCAGGATGGACAAGGCCAAGGAGGCAAGCAGCAGGCTTCACAGCCGCTAGGAGCTTCACCACCAATATCAAAGTCCCTACTATTTTGTTTGCCTTATGGCAATATAGTTAATGACCAAATAGTCCTAAACAATTGGGTCAGGTGCGAGTTCGCAGATGCAATGGAGGCTGCATTGAACTCTCACAACAAAGTCTGTGTGGCTATTGTGTGGGTGGGAAAGTTTAAATTTTTCTGGTCTTTTTGAACCCAGCAGACATTTTCTCAGCCCATGTCCCTGTAGAAGTCATCCCCAAGGGGCTTTTTTTTTTTTAAAAAAATGGCAACTTAATATGGTTATAGCCAGGGGTGGAATTCTAGCAGGAGCTCCTTTGCATATTAGGCTACACACCCCTGAAGTAGCCAATCCTCCAAGAGCTTGCAAAAAAGGGCCTTGTAAGCTCCAGGAGGATTGGCTACATCAGGGGGTGTGACCTAATATGCAAAGGAGCTCCTGTTAGAATTCTACCCCTGGTTATAGCACTATAATGGTATAACAGTCTGCGTACCAGCTTCTCTGAATTCCCAGTTATAATTTTTCCAAAAAGGAAATCTGTAACCTGTTATGAAGATATGCCTTTCCCCTTGTATCTCCACAACAAAAGAGCCTACAGACTTACTTTAAAAAATGAAAGCTAGAAATTCAGAGAAGCTGATACACAGTTACTATAATATTAAAATATAAGGATATTCAATTTCCAATTACAAAAACTAACCCCTAATATAGTGAAGGCAGAAATGGCCACTGCTGGGGGACCGAATATACTGAATTCACCCCATTGGAATTTACTACTTTTTTTCCTGAGAATAAAAGTGATCATATCTAATCACTGTATGAGGGAATCCAAACTTCTAGGCTTCTGAGAAATTCCAGCCATAATTTTTATCTTTACTCCACCCCAGTGGCCCCCAACCTTTTTGGCACCAGAGACTGGTTTTGCGGAAGACAATTTTTCCAAGGACTGGCGGAGGGGAGCGGCACTGGGGTTTTTGACACCCCAGGCTCCCCCCTGCCCACACCACATCCCTGCCCCCATGGGGGTCTTTAAATGGCGGGGGGGGGGGGGAGAATGGAGCTGTTTCTACCTTCCCTTCCCATTTAAAGAGTCTATAAATGAGGGGTAAGCTAAGATCACAACAGCACTGCCCCTTCTACCGGTCCGGGACCCTGCAAGGGGAGGCAGTCTTGGAGTTAGGCCACGCTGCTTCTTTAGTCTGGAGCTGTTCTGCCTCACTCCACAGCCCAGTTGCTAGCAGGCCATGGACCGGTACTGGTTCATGGTTGGGGATCCCTGCTCTACCCAGTTCCATGCTTGGAAAGCATTCTCTGTTAGGCTCCATAACTATCCCTTCATTAAAGTTGTGCTCTGCTGTCTCCTACATTTCAATCCTAAATGAAGTTACGCCCCTTTAAGCCCATTGACTTGTTTAGGATTGCACTACTATATACTCTACTATCCCCCTACTATGTACTTTACTACCTCCTGTTCCAATTCAACAATAATATTTCAAGTAAGTGATTTCTTGGTCTCTGAAGCACATACAGAGCTTTCTCACTTGCACTGACGTTCCCATCCACTTCAATGGAAGGGTCCGTTTTAATTGTCCATTTCTTTGCTCAAATATACTAAGCTCACATTTCTGCATAGATAAGGTAAACTCTATTAATAGCAGTGAATCCAGTAGATTATATATATACACACACAGAGATTATTATGTTATATTGCTTAATTAAACTTCTGTACCTTCTTTATCCAAATAAATTTTTTCAGAAAAAAGAAAAGAAAACATTGCTCAGGGTAGAAAAGCTTTAATCTTAAAATGCTTACCTTAATTAAATCTGAAAATTACAATAATTTTCTAAGTGAACTTTAAATATTCCTTCCTATCTTTAGATTTCTTTTATTTTTAAAGGTCAAGGACAGGATATGCTGCAGTTGAAGGGATTATGGCTAAGATATACTTTGAAAAATTCTTGTTTACTTCCCAAATCCTATTTCTAGTTATGAATAAGTGAAACACAGGTCACATGATATGCATAATGTTATATGCGAAATCTGAGTTTCTGTGAATGTTTTCAATACATTTTTAGAAATGTATTTTCTCTCCCTTTCTATATGCTTATGAAAAGGCCCCACAGTAGTGCAGAAAACAGTTTTTTTTAAAGTCCTAAGGGAAAAGTTTCATAGATACTTTGAAATTCCTATTTCTAGTTTCTTCAGAGATTTGTAAAATCAGCTCACTTGTGCAGTCTCTCAACAAGGTAAAAAAAGAAAAGAAAAGAAAAATACCCCCTAGATATTTCTTTTAGATTTTCTATTATGCTTCACAAGTTTTCTATGGTTTCTGAAGTAAGTGTATTCTGAAATCGAGAGTTATTTTTTTCATATTTTGTTTTGTTTTTGTTAATATGTCAGTCTGCAAGTGAAAGAGAATTCATACTTGCACAACACTCTTAGGGAATTATCAGTTTAAAGGCCATAGTGTATGTACAATAATGACATAATACAAAAAGAATAATGAATACTTTGGGGAATCAGATATGGAAATCCACTCCTCTGAGTTTCTCATATTCCCTGGTAAATAGAATATTAGGAGGCTGATACCAAAGAACTGGCCAGTTAGTGCAACTCTAGATGCAAACTTCACCCTCCCTATTGCCCTCTGAAAGCTACTAAACCAACAACATTAAAGTGAGAGTAAAAGCCACATCTGGACTCTGTAATCAACCAGACATAACTTTGATTGCTACTCTGTCTCCTGACCAGCTTTTCTACGATCCCTCACCCTCCACAGAATACAGTTCTTCCTGGTAAGTGTAGTATGCACATCCATTCCCTGTCTCCTTTCCTCAGTCAGCCAGTGTGGTGTAGTGGTTAAGAGAGACAGACTCTAACCTGGACAACTGGGTTCAATTCCCCACTCTTTCACATGAAGCCTGCTGGGTAACCTTGGGCTAGTCACAGTTCTCTCAGAACACTCTCAGCCCTACCTACATCACTGGTGACTGTTGTGGGAAGAGGAAGGGAAGGAGATTGCAATAAGTTTCAAGATTACTAAAGGTATAAAACCCAACTCTTCATCTTTTTCACCTTATTCTGTGCTTGTTTTCGGTATCCTTCTTCTGAGGCTCCCTACCCCTTAGCATCCTGCATAGTGAAACTTGCCCAGCCTTCAACTTACCTCTATGTGAGGCATTAAATCTCAGCTAAACTGATAACTCTCTCTTCCTTCGCAGATGCTCCAGTGCAAATTCTTTTATTTCTTTAGCAATTTAATGTTTTTGCCACTTTAGTTTAGCAGAGCTTTCCTGCAGTACAATCCTATATAGACGGTAATTTTGTTCCACTTCTGCAAATAAGGGCTGCCATGTTCAAATAACTTATAGGGCCTGGAGATCTCCTGGAATTACAATTGATCTACAGACTAGCGATCAGTTTTCTGTAGAGAAAACAGCTCCAGAAGGGGACTATATGACATTATACCCCACTGTGGTCCCTCCCTTCCCAAAAACCCACCCTTCCCAGGCTTCACCTCCAAATCTCCAGGAATTTCTCAGAGCCTGTGAAATGTGCTTTTCATAGTGTCAGAATTTCACTACCAGAAATAAGGTGTTTTGCAATGAACACTGGCCTACTTCTTTCTCTGTTTTTGCATCAGCATCACCTAGACTGACTACATTGCAGAGATGGTAGAAACAGCAACATGCTAATGGGTGATTGAGCAGTACTGACTCCCACATTGAGTTACTTGGAAGACTGCCACTGAGTACTGCTGAAAGGGAAAAAGATGTAGTGTAGGTTGTCAGGTGGCTGTAACAGAAACACTGGGGGCACTGCTGAGGAGTGGCTAACAGAACCTAGCACCGGCAACTGACATCATAATTTGTGTTTGTGTTGGGTTCTGCTAACCACTGAAGTACACCTAGCACTGTAGTGGTGGCCTCAGTGCCTCTATCGCTATCTCCAGATGCCTTCTCATAAAAGTACCATAACTCCATCACTTGAATCATCCTAGTGACTCACTAGGCAAACTACTGCTGGTGTAGGTGAAGTGTTAAACAGATAATTAAAATGGACAATAATGTACTACTTCCCTTGTGATCTGTTCTTTGGCTTTACTAGCTTACTGAAGATGAACATAGCAATTGCTGAATTGCTTTTATTGATTCACATAATTAAACACAAATATAAAATTGACAGCAGAACACTGCAATTGCCAAAAAATTAGTTATTCACAAAAAAGCATAAGAATAATAGTGCTGTCAGTCTGATTCATGTAGATTTGACAACACAGGTTCATACAACCACCAGTATACACAAATATGTGAAGTGTGTCATGAAACCCTTATATGTGGCAGTAAACTCAGAAAAAAGTAAGAGTCTTGTAGAACCTTAAAGACTAACAAAAATTGTAGTATGGTATGAGCTTTAGTGAGTCACTGCTCACTTCTTCAGATACAACTCGAATGTGCGTAAATTGTCCTGGAGGAAAGTTTTGGTGCCAACAATACCATGGTATTTGGATCCTGAGGAGCATTTCTGTGGATGGAAGCATTTCAGCTTAGAGAGTGTGAATTTCTCACTTCTCTCCAGCTATGGCCAAAAATGACCTGCTAGGGATTTGCTGTAGCCATGGAACAGCATTTCAGGAGACAGTCCTGGCTGCAAGAGGAAGAAGGCTAGAAAGTTCCTTCTGTCCATGGAAACATTCCAGTGAATCTAAGCTAGTTCTTATTCAGACAATTGAAAGGTTTTATGAAATTAATCATAGGTAACAATGAGCTTGTTCAGATCTGAAAATGCTCTTGCCAACTTCTAAGCCATGTTTGCAGCACTTGCTTTCCTTTTGCTGCTCTTCGGTCACAATAAACCCTAGCTTTCTGTTTTTGTGATACTCTGAAAAGTCAAAAGTTCCTCCCTGGGTACATAGCTGATGTGACTGTACAGAACTGTGTATTTTTCAGTTATGATAGCCATGGACAACTATTGAATAATGCTTACAATGTTGCTACAAATGAATGCCAGAATCTACATGCCTCAAATATTTGTCAAAATGTATTTAAACTGTATGTGTATATATATTTGCATGGTGAAGAGCAAAGTGCTCATCTGGCCTTTTGAAAGAAGGAGGGGGAGGGGAGGGGGAAGAAGAAGAAGAGGAGGAGGAGAGTCTTCAATAGGAGTCTCAGAGTGGTTTATAATCTCCTTTCCCTTCCCTTTCCTACAACAGGAACCCTATGAAGTAGGTAGATCTGAGAGAGCTCTGAGAGAACAGCTCTGAGAGAACTTGTGACTGACTTAAGGCCACACCAGCAGCTGCATGTGGAGAAGTGGGGAATCAAACCTGGTTCTGCCACTACACCAAACTGGCTTCTCCAAATAAATTACCAGCTACTATTCAGTACTTCTGCAGCAACTCTCCTTCTTCAGGAACTTTCTCCATTTTTTCTTTGAAGAACATATATTTCTTGCGTGTATCTCAAAGCACAACAGAGCAAACAGGTTTTATTTCTGTGGCAAAGCTCCCTCCAACACCACCATTAGCATAATAGCAGCATAGCACTAAGGAAGGGGTGCCTCCCAGTTCTCCAAAGAATGCCCTTACCAAATGGATATGGATATCAATATTTTAGAGTGTCTGGCGTATTCAACACATGCACCATTACAGAAGGCTTAAACTCCAAGCAAAAAAGATTTGTGGCAAAGCATATGACCTTCTCCCCACTACAATGGCCATCCCCTAATTAGGCAATGCATCTGATAGTCATTAACAGGAATGAGATAATGAATCACTTTCTCTCTTCTTTGTTAATTTGCTGTAACCAAGCGGCTAATGGATGTCAGAGCTGAGTGATTGCACTGATTATAGTGATTTATAGTCGCAACAAAACAATTTAAAACCATTCTGATTATTCATGTTAAAGATACTTTATGTTTTGTTTACTAAATATTTTACATCCTTTCCTTATCCCCTTGCATCGAGTAAAAGAGCTGTATCTGAAAAATTTTGGGGGGAAAGTTTCAGTCTGGGCTATTTTTTTATTATTGTTTCAGAGTGAGGCATTTTAGTTTGTTTATACAAAAAAAAATTACCCAGTAGAAATGAAAAGCCTTAGGGTGAAAGAAAACTTCAGTGATACCTAGTTCAAAAGGAGGAGGAAATAAGAGGAAATAAGACAAACTTCAAGCCACTTACCTTGGGGCTCTCAGTCCCTTCCTCATGCTCTGCAGACACATCAGTAGCCAGTATCTCTGCTTTGATGATACCCAGAGCCCGGAGAATCCAGCTGTGTTGTCGTTTGATTTGTTTCTGTAGTTCCTTCCATTGACTTGCAATCATTTGCAGCATGTCCTTCAGTCCTTTTCCAAAACAAAGGGAGGGAAAAATTAAGTAACACATTCAACTCAATTTTTAATCATATTATTTATATAAAGGGCAATGAGAAAAAAGGGGGGAAACCCACATCCTTAAGTATTTCAATACTCTTTATTAGGAAGTCCTTTCAGGAGTTCTATTAGACATTGCCAACAACTTGGTAAAGCTGAACATAACAAGAACAAAACATGCTAGGAATAACCAACAATGGTAAAGAACAAATAAAGTAATATATAATCTGTTTCCTTATGTTGGAGAAACTCTCATTTAGAACATACATAGGTACTAATTTTCTTTCTCTCTCCCACCCCAATTTCTCTTCATATACATCTATTTTTGTTACCATTCTACAGCCTCCAGGAAATTATGCAAGTCCACCAACAGAATGGGGGAGGGGGGAGGAGAATCTATTCAAGGCTCTCAAGGAGCATGTGCAGAACAAATGTAAGGATTTAAATAATAATAATAATAACACAAAAACTAGAGAATGTATTGGATAAAATCTACATCAACTGAGCCAAAAATTAAGCATCCATTTCGAGAAGTTGAGTGCGCTGATTAAAACTATTCTATTCAATGAGCCATGCCAAGTTACAAAAATATGACAGAAGTTTTTCATTCTGACTTAAGGCTTATAGTGAAAAAGACAAGCATAACCAAAGGAAATGATTACTCTTAATTTTTAAATCTTCCCTAATAAATACTTCAAAATTGTAGTAAGAATTAGTTCAAATGGCAAAAGAGCCTTTACCAGTGCAATTACTCAGGCCGGCTATGTAAAAATATATATGTGTATAGATCTGAAATCCTAATTTATCATTGTAATGTTATTTCCATTGCACCTATATCAAAGGACATGTCAGCATGAAGTTTTCAGTGATGTAATTTCAATTGAAACTCAGCTGAGTAGCGAGACCAAAATAAAATGAACAGACTATTTGCAGGCAGTATTTCATTTTATAAGTATCACAGCATTGTATGCAGTATATGAAACATTTATAAATCTTGAAGGTCAAACTGATAATGTAAATATTAATAATACATAAGGAAGTGAATATATGCAGTAATTTACAGCAATGCTTCTTTATTCTTTAATAGTCAGAAGACATAAAGACTTGCAATATTTCAGAAGGATTTACCTGATTTGTGAGATACTATAAGATCAAGAAGCTGGCGTCCTTCTTCTACAACGGCTTCCTTTAATGCACAGTGGCTATCTACATTCAGCTTAAAACTCTACAAGGGAAATATATGCATGAGTATCAAACAGGCATGTTAGCATAAAACACACATATAAAATTACCTCCATGACTTTTATCAAGAACCACAGCCCTATTTACCCAACAGCCATATTCATCTGAAATACTAAAAGCAATTGATATTTTGGAGCTAAGCTCAAAATGTTGCCATTAGATTAGCAAAGTGCATCTATGTTGAAACAGCTGACAAATCTAAAAATTTATTAGTTTTTTTAAATGTAAAGTTGCAACCCATAGGCTATATCTGGAATAACAGTGTCCTATAAAATACATAAAATTGAAGTCATTGCAAATGAGACTCTCATTTCCAGTTCTTTTTAAAATTTCAAATACTGATGAATGCTCTACTTATGTGAATATGTGAAGCTTCTATTAATACCTGTAAACAACAATACTGTAACAGATTCATACTGTTAATCTGTTGCAGACACTTCATATTGGAATAATCATGCTAGTTGATCTCGTTTGCCTTTACAGGTACAATTAATACTATTGTTTCACAATAGCTTATATTTAGCACAACTACTGTTTTTATTCTGAAGAATTGGTCTAAAGACCATAATAAACAACTACAACCAGGGGTTGTTTTTTTAGAAAAATAGGTAGCAGAGCTCATTAGCATAACTCATTAGCATATTGCCCCCCCCCAGCCAAAAGCAATCCAATGCAAGAAAGGAGAGCCCTGGGCAAGCAAGGCCTGCTTGGGCTGGCTAGAGATTTGTTATTTATTTATTTATTTTAGATTTTTATTCTGCCCTCTCTGCAAACAGACTCAGCCCAAGCAGGCCTCACTCACCTGGGGCTCTCCTTGGCCACCCAGTCAAAAGGCCAGCAAGCCACCTGCCACTCAAAATCATATAAGAAGTGGAGAAAGGGTGGTGCGGGCTTCTCCAGGGGTTAATGAGGGCTGCTGGGGGTGTGGCAAAGCTCCTGGTGGCTGGCTCGCTGTCTGGGGCAGTGATGCTCTATATTCCTGGTGCTTGGGGGGGGGGGCGGCAAAGTGGAAGGGCTTCTAGCCCCACTTGTAAACCTTCTGATGGCACTTGGGGGTTTTTTTGTTCAAAGAAATGACAGGAATTCTATGCAATTTTATTCACTATTGCTTGTTGAATAAGATGGGCTGCAAATAAGATTCTACAAACTAAGACCTGCCAAATTTTACAGAAAGGCTTTTATTTTTGCATACAGAAGGCTTCCATACTTTTAGCCAGGGCTGGATTAACAATTAGGCCAACTAGGCACTGGCCCATGGGCCCTCACACCTTTAGGGGCCCCGGGCCAGGTTTCCCTCCTGGTTTACCCCCTGCCTTCAGCCCTCCCAGACTGCACGTGCAGTCAGCAACCAGTGTTCCTTCTAAGCTGAGTTAGCGTGAGCTAGCTCACAGATTTTTAGCTCCTAGATCACATTTTTGTCTTAACGCAGGAAGGATGACCCCAGAGCACAATAATTTATGCAGTAGCTTACAACTTTAATACCAGTAGCTCACAAAGTAGAATTTTTGCTCACAAGACTCTGCCCCTTAGAGGGAACATTGTCAGCAACTGAGCCGCTCTTTGCCCGACTTGCCTGGTGCAGCTGCTGCTGGCGTCATTGCCAAGATTGCCTCTCTCTGCCATAGCTTTGTCAAAGGGGCTTTTGAGAAGCTGCAGTGGGGGTCGTGGGTGGCAAGATGGGCACTCCATCTCTGAGATAATTTGCAAGTCCCCCCCCCCCAGATTTTGACTGCCCAGGGGCTTCCACAGGGTTTAATCCAGCATCACTTTTAGCATTCAGTGAGGACAAGGTACCAGATATTTTCTCCTACCCTATCATGGCTATAGTGTCCACTCATGCCCAGAAACAAGAGGTGGCTGCTGAAGATGAAAATCCATCAGTTTCAAAGAGATATTGTTCAGGTAGCTTTGGTCACAGCAGCTTACCCCCTTAAAAGGTGCTTTCCCAAACTCAGAGGAAGTTTACCCATGATATCAGATTCTAGTTGCTTGGCTGATCTTTTCCCAATATTCTCCTTTCCTTGGACATATCAATCCAGAAGGCTAAGTTATCTGAGCAGCTAAAGATATTTTACCATTGAGTATATCACTGATAGGAATTTGTAGCTGATTATGGCTTCCTGATTAATATACCTTTGACAGCCCTACTGTCTTGTTCGCTTCTATAGGCAGCGTATGGCGACCCCAGCCCCTATTTCAGCCTCTGTTCTTTCCTCCTGAATTTTACCTCACAACTACTGAACAAAAGGGGTGGGTATAATATGGGTTTCTCAATACTAGTCTCTTCGGGGGTTTTGTTTAGTTTTCAGATGTATAGAGAACTCAATATGTAGGGGACCACGGCAGCTTTGATGGTTATTCTCAATATACAGGCACCAGAGAACTTAAAAGTAAACCACAGAATTTTATTTACACACAGTCTCCAGCTGGGGGATGGGAGGTATTTACATGGGCTATATTGTATCTCAGATAAATAACAGGCTTAAATAGTTCAGGCTTTATAGTACAGATTTTACTGATGTCTCTCAGGGTTCACAGTTCATATATTCTTCACTCTCCAACACTATTTTAAGTTGGCCTCTTGGGCTTAATGTGTCTGGTCTCTTGAGCCGACTGGTGTCTCTACTCCCAGCCCTTCTGACTCCTCTAGACCCACATCTCTCCCTCATCAACCTCGTTAGTTCTTAAGAGAAGTGTATATGTTTCTGTGACCTCTCAGGTCTTTCACTGTGACGCTCCTTTTGTCACACTCAGCCCCTTGGCTGTCTCTACAGAGCTAGCAGCAAGCTTCACTTCACTCGAAGTCTCTCCTCAGCTCCTGTCTCAGCTCCTTCTCCTCAGCTCTCAGCTGATGATTCCCTGTCTCTTCAGCTCTCTCCTGAAAAACCAACTCCTCCCTTCAACTGTCTCCCTCTGACCGTTATTCACTGATGACTCACCAGCCGTTAACTGTCAATCACTCCTCCTGAGAGTTTCGAGCACTCCGGCCCCCACCCTCAGATCATCTGACTCAGGCTCTATGAGTCCTTAGTTTCTCTATTAACCCTTTCATTACCGTCACAATACCTATCTGATATTTGATATGTATTGCATTCACACATTACAATGATAGGTATACACACTTTCAGAAAGAGAATATTCCATTTACTTATACTTGCAACTATTATTTCCATTCCCATGCCTACAACTGCAAATCTAATTTGTCCTGTGCTAACAAAATCCACATAAGGGCAACTATGATTAAGATTGTAGACAAATTTGGTCAGACCAAACAAATTAAGACTGGTTTTGGCTCATCATAAGAGGCTCATCTATTCATCTGTGTGATCTCTATTTTTCCTTTGTGTGGTAAGTCTACTCTGCTTTACAACAAATACACAAAAATGGAAATTTTATTTAAAACAAGTTCATAGAAAGAGACTAAGAATTCTAAAATATAGGATATCATTGAGACCTACCCTGAGACCAAGAACAAGAGAGTTTCAAGTAACTTAACCTCCATAGGGCTTTTATATATTTAAAAAGAGATTTCTTAACAATTGTAAGCGTGGATTCCAATGGATCTCTTTTGTGAGAGAGTTCCACAGCTGTATTTTATTATTTTTATTGCAAAATTGATATCTTCCCTTTCTGCCCTTAAAAGGGCTGCTAAGATGGCTAGCAATTTAAAAGGTACATAATAAAATTATATTATAAAAACATTACAATAAAACATATTAAACTTTGTAAAGAACTAAAAAACCCCTTAAAATATCTAAAACATTTAAACGCATACAAAACATAAAAACCATTGGTCAGGAAGGAGGGATCATTGAGGAAATGCCAAACAAAAAAAGTCTTCAGGCAGAAGACTGCTACAGATTAGGATGAACAAATCTCCCCAGAAAGAGAATTACAGAGCTTTGGTGCAATGACTGAAAAAGCCTCCTCCTGGCTTGTTATTTGCATAGTCATAGAAGGCGGGTGCACTCAAAGCAAGGTCTCTGAAGATGACTATAATGACTGAGCGGATTCGTAAAAGATTAGATGGTCCTTTGTGTATGTTGATCCCAAACCATATAGGGCTTTAAAGGTCAAGACTAGCAACTTGAAAGGTGCCAGGAAATAAACTGGCAGCAAGTGTAGGTGGGCCAAGACAGACTGGTACCTATGACCCACTCCAGTCAACAATCTGGCCGCAGTATTCTGTACCAACCGAAGTTTCCAAACACTTTTCAAAGGCAGCATCATATAGAGCAAATTGCAGTAATCTAACCTGAATGTAACCAGAGCATGTACCACAGTGACCAGATCTTTTCTGTCCAGGAAAGAGTACAACTGGCTAACCAGATGAAGCTGCTAAGAGGCACATTTGGCCACAGTTGCCACCTGCTTATCTAGCTGTAGGCATAAGTCCAACAGCACCCCCAGACTACAGACCTGTACCTTCAAGGGGAGTGCAATCCTATCCAGAATGGGTGATACTTTAAATCCATGTTCAGGACTTCTGCTCACCAGTAGAACTTCTGTCTTGTCAGGATTAAGCTTCAGTTAGTTAGCCTGCATCCACTCCCAAACTGACTCCAGGCACTGGTTCAGGGTTTCTGAAGCCTCCCTTGGATCAACTGGAAGTGCAAAATAGAGCTGGTTGTCATCCGCATATTGGTAACAGTCCAGCTCAAATCTCTGGATGACCTCATCCAGTAGTTTCAGGTAGATGTTAAAGAATATAGAGGACAAGCTGGAACCTTATGGGGCCAAAGGATAAGAGGCTGAAAGGAAATCCCCCAGCACCACCTTCTGAAACCAGGTAGGTCCAGAATCACTGCAGAATTGTGCCTCTCAATCACAGCCTGCATAGGCAGTCCACAAGGATACCATGATCTAAGGCACTGAAAGGAGAATGATAAAAAGGACTGAGGAACAGGACTTTTGTACCTCTATCAGTCTTAATTTGAGTAGGTTCATCTTGCCAAGCAAAGATGAAAAAAGCTGTACACAGTTCATTACAGACAACCAAAGGTAAAATAATTCTGTCCTCCTTTGTTGTCCTCCTGGTTGTCCTAATGAGGAACTCCAACTGAAAAGCATTTTCCACAGTCAGCAGGGTTGAAGCAGGGGTGGATGTAATATGTGTATCATTTACCAGGGCTTAAGGACCAGTCCAGGCTACAAAGCCTATTGCCATAATTTAATTTTTTATATTTCAGAATTAGAACAGATTTTTTTCTTTCATGAGTGCATGTATCTGATAAAATCAGGACAGAGAGCCCATATTACGAAGTTGTACCAAGTACTGGTATGCAAATCTTGGATGCCCGCATGAAATGCTGTTTTTAATATTTGGTGACAATTTGTCATTAAAGGAGCCCCGTGGTACAGAGTGGTAAAGCTGCAGTACTTCAGTCCAAGCTCTCTGCTCACAACCTGAGTTTGATCCCGGTGGAAGCTGGGTTTAGATAGCCAGCTCAAGGTTGACTCAGCTTTCCATCCTTCCGAGGTGGGTAAAATGCTGGCGGGAAAGTGTAGATGACTGGGGAAGGCAATGGCAAACCACGCCATCAAAAGTCTGCCATGAAAACGTCATGATGCAACATCACCCCAATCGGAAATGACTGGTGCTTGTGCAGGGGACTACCTTTACCTATTTAATTTGTTATTATGCCTTCCTGCAATACAGGAACACAGTTTAAACATTCTGATTTTCAAGAAAAGCATTCACATCTAAAACTGAGGTACTGCCCCCCCTCAAAAAAAATAACTTTCCATTTCTTTAAAAGTCAAATGGTTCTAGATCTGGATGTAAACAAGGAGATACCAAAAATATAAATGGGGTCAAGCATCCAAAAAAAGAGGAAAAACCATAGTTCTTTGTGCGACTCCATTCCTTAAAGCTTCATTTTCACAAAACCTTTTTTTTCTAGAAGCCCCTTTTCATAAAAGCAAGCTTGAGCAAGCCCTGACAATATTTAATTTACTGTTTACTTAAAACAGGCCTGTGTTGAATAGTTTGTAATCATGCACTTCACAAGAGATGCACCAAGCAGGCGCCTCATATAGCAAAAGAAAACCTAAAGGACCCGAGAGTAGGTTGGGTAATTTCATGTAATTGAGGCAGAGCATAGATGCAGCTGGATGCGGCTCTGCCTCAAGATGATGTGGATGTGTTTGATAGGAAAATTGGAAAAGATGAGGTATTCTTCTTCATTAGAAAAAATAGACTTGCTGCCCTAGAAAAGATTCATTTAACATAGCGTATCAAGTATACAATGCAGCTTGATTTACAGGTGCACCTATTAACCAGTAATAATGTTGACTGAAGAAGTAAAATATGATGAATAAAGATGGGCCAAAACTCTGGGGCTTGATTTGCAATTTTACAGTTGCACAAAATTCAGACTTGGCGTCTAATTTGCTACCGAGTGCTCATAGCAAAATCCAGCAACAGATTAAGCAATAACACATTGGTCTTAAGGGGGGGAACTCTTTTCACAAACTAAAAGCGTCAGAGCAAACGAGAGGAAAATAGATGGTAGCTGCTAGCTAGTTAAGTTATTTTCACTCAGGTGTGCACATTTTCCTTCCTCTTAATCCTTGAAGTTGAGGTTTTCATTTCTCAGAGAAAAATAGCTTGACACCGGCAGACTGAGCAGGTCTAGTGTCAAGAACAGAATTTTACAGGTGAAAATATGAAAAGACTGACACTTATGCCCAAAGGCCATTTGAACAGGACTTCCAATTCAAGCTTTGCAAGCTCTTCTGTGGAAACACGTTGGCATCCTTTCAAGGAGGTCAAAGTTGAATCTAAGGCTTGGTTCAGCCAAGTGCAGCCACATGTGGAATCCCACAGGATTAATGGAGAAGCTAGAGCCCTGTTCTTCCAATACTAAGAATCTCAGTATATGATATATAAAATGCAAGTTGGGCTAGGGATTCTCTCCAACATGACTCGCATTTCATGTCTAACCCAAGACTCACAGTGGGGTGGGGGAACTGGCTGTGGAGCACGACAGAGTAGCAGGAAGGACATTTGGCCTTCCTCTCCTTCCACCCCATGCCACTTTTGACACTGAAAAATGGCAGTGGGGGGAGTTGCTGCTCCACATGCTGGTTCCAAGTAACTGCCCATGAGGAACTGGCAGCAAAGCAAACAGACCTCCCTACAGCCATTTTTTTTCTCCCTGAAGTGGCACAGATTGGAAGGGATAGAAGGCTGAAGCTAAGCCATCCTTCAGAGCTGACCTTCCCCCAATGGTTTTTAAGATGAGTCGTGTGAAATGTGAGTCAGGTTGCAGGAAGCCCCAACCTGACTCACATTTCACATACTGTGTATGGCGTCCTCTAAAGTAACACGAAGGCATGGATAAGCAGTGAGTTGCACATCTCACACAGCCACCCTTTCCTCCATGTTATATGCACAGCATGAGTACAGAGTACAGAGATGAAGCCGAGAAATATAAGAAGCATGACTCCTATTTTTTGCAGGGTACTGCCTATGTGCTGCATTTGCAAGGAGGATGAAAAGTAGGTCTCTGTTAAGCCCTCCCTGCTCCCATGTTGACTGGATCAAGCTCCTACCATTTTTGTAACCTCCAAATTTTCAGCAGTGTCTATCAAGTCATTGATATACTTTTGTCTTCAAAGTGGGCAAAACAACTTGAAACCCACTATTACAACCTCATGTGCTATAGCTCAAACTAGGCTAACATAGATGTACATGGCTAAATGCCCACTGAGCATAGCTTTCTAATTTACCTGATGCATACATGAATAACTTGATGTTTTTAAAACCTACAATTGACTCAACTTAGCATTAGCTGTAAATTTCTATGAATGTCAGCCCATTCTATGCATATAAAAATTCTTAGGTTATGACTAACAAATCTAGAAAAAGAAAGCCTCAAGAACAGGCATTTGAATGAAATCTGCTTCAGGCCACCAATTGGAACTAGTTATGAAACAACTTCTGTGAATCACAGCCAATTGCAAAGTTCCCAGAGAGTGGTCTCTATCATAATGCCCTGCTATACCACATAAGCCACCTGAGTCACAACACATCAGGAGTTCCAACATCAAATCCTAAAAACACTACACAAAGACCTGATCACAGGCATGAATTCTGCCTTACTTGAGAGATGAGATGCCATGCCAGATGGACAACTTTCTCTTGTTTCTCATTGGGGAGGGACAGTGGCTCAGCGGTAGAACATCTGCTTGGTAAGCAGAAGGTCACTAATAAGATGGTTGGCTGCAGAGTTCTAGAAAGTTTTCAAAGATTGTCTATTGTTACCATTTAAATCTCTTATTGAAAAGATCTAAATTGAAGCCCAAATCCCAGCTTCGTGGCAAGAAGCCACAGTATCTTTAATTTCTAAAGAGGGTACAGACTTGAAAGATATAAAGAATTTTCAGCCAATCTCTCTCTTAAATGTGGATTGCAAAATTTTTGCCTGAATACTGGCACAACATCTAAAAGTATTATTGAGTACAATTAATCAAGATCAGGCAGGATTTCTTCCCAGAAGATAATGTCAAAACAGTATGCAATATAATGGAATATTATGAGAATTATCCAGAGAAGCAATTAGCATTAATTTGTTTGGATGCAGAGAAGGCCTTTGACAACGTTCATTGGCAATTTATGTAACAACAATTGAAGGATATGGAGTGTGGTGAGAACTTCTTGAGATCAATATATTGCCCCCCCCAGTCGGAATGAAGAGGCAGACACAAAGTGTTGGGTATAAAACCGGGCCGCTTAATTAATTAATTAATTAATTAATCAACCTATAACTGGCAGGGATGGATCCTGAACAGGACAAGCCCCTGAGGTCACACCTGGACCCCGCCTTGTCCAAAGGGCGAGCCACCCTGCCCCCAGCACAAGCCCGCCGTATTCGGGTTGTAGCTGAGCGGCCAGGCCCCAGCCATTCTCCACCTGGGCTAGCATCAATCCCCCATGGAAAGATCCGCCCAGGTGAGGCTCTCGATGATCTGCATTCCCCGCACTGAGCGTGTAGCCCATCTGCGGTTCCTACAGACCACCCGCACCACTGGTGCTAGGCCATAGGTGCTCCCCTGAAAACCCTATGGCCAAAACCTCCTCCAGCCTGCGACCGAATTAAAAATCCTACAGCTAACACCCAGCGCTACAAGGCAGTACAAGGTAGGCGAAAAACAACTCCATATGGGCCAATTATGTGAAGATGAAAAAAATTCCTACCTGGCCCCTAACAAGGCGACCAGTTGAAACCTGTACTGTCAAGGGAGGGTGGGTGGGCAGAGAGCCCGAAGGAACTGAGGAGATCTGGGCGGGGCCGGGGCTTATATAGCCCCGACGCCTCACCCAGAAACATACCCGGATGTACCGGGCGAAGCATTCTGCCGCTCCCTCCTTCCGAGGGGGCAAAAACAGCCCCCAGCCTGAACGCCGGCGATGCCGGCTTGGCTGGGAAGGGCCGGGCCTTGCCCCGCCAGTCGGAATGAAGAGGCAGACACAAAGTGTTGGGTATAAAACTGGGCCGCTTTATTAATTAATTAATTAATTAATCAACCTATAACTGGCAGGGATGGATCCTGAACAGGACAAGCCCCTGGGGTCACACCTGGACCCCGCCTTGTCCAAAGGGCGAGCCACCCTGCCCCCAGCACAAGCCCGCCGTATTCGGGTTGTAGCTGAGCGGCCAGGCCCCAGCCATTCTCCACCTGGGCTAGCATCAATCCCCCATGGAAAGATCCGCCCAGGTGAGGCTCTCGATGATCTGCATTCCCCGCACTGAGCCGTGTAGCCCATCTGCGGTTCCTACAGACCACCCGCACCACTGGTGCTAGGCCATAGGTGCTCCCCTGAAAACCCTATGGCCAAAACCTCCTCCAGCCACCGCCAATGCCAAGCCTCTGCTTAGGCATTAGCGCCCCAACGGACGGCCCCGAGCCGACCGCAAACCCTGCCGCATCTCTTCTAAAAAGGCCCGGTTACCCAACTCTGAAAGATGAACCCTATCTGGCCGCTATAGGTCGGCGTTCCCGATGAGGGAGAAAATCCCCAAGCCATACTCCATGGCTTTCTACCACGGCCCACTTGGCCTTGTGCCTAGAGCGCCCCATCTCCCCAGGTGAAAGGGAGAACCTCAAAGTCTTGCGTGGCGATCTAGCTGCCCATATTAGGACCAGCCAAGAAGGACAAGCCCCTGGGGTCACACCTGGACCCCGCCTTGTCCAAAGGGCGAACCACCCTGCCCCCAGCACAAGCCCGCCAGATTCAGGTTGTTGCTGAGCGGCCAGGCCCCAAGCCATTCACCACCTGTGCAAGCGTCAATCCTCCATGGAAAGATACGCTCAGGTGAGGCTGTTCACTCCGACCCCCGCCTCTCCAAGGCCTGAACGACGCTCCTCCAACGCGGCTCTCCAACAGAGAGCCCGAAGGAACTGAGGAGATCTGGGCGGGGCCGGGGCTTATATAGCCCCGTCGCCTCACCCAGAAACATACCCGGATGTACCGGGCGAAGCATTCTGCCGCTCCCTCCTTCCGAGGGGGCAAAAACGGCCCCCAGCCTGAACGCCGGCGATGCCGGCTTGGCTGGGAAGGGCCGGGCCTTCTTCGCAAAGGGCAAAGGTGTTGGTGAATGGCGAATTATCTGAAGCAATTGCTATTCAAAAGGGTACAAGACAAGGCTATCCACTGTCACCACTTTTGTTTATTTTGTGTTTAGAGACATTGAATAATCAAATAAGAAAAGATTCAAGTATTAAGGGAGCGTTGATCAAGGGTTAACAATACAAACTGAGGGCCTTTGCAGATTACTTGGTTTTTATACTAGAACAACCAATAGACTTTACTGAACATTTGCTGAACAAGATTAATCAATTTGGCTATTGGGCTGGATTGACGATAAACTATCACAAAACAAAATTTTTAACTAAGAATATGACGAAGAACAATCCCAACTACTTCAACAAAAGTCAGGATTCTCTTATGAGAAAAGAGTTACGTATCTGGGCATTCATGTTACAAATAAATGCAGCAATTTAAAGGTCGACAATTATGATAAACTGCTTAGAGATTAAAAAAGACGAGAAATGGTAAGATTTAAATTTATCCTTAATGGGAAGAATAGCTTCAGTAAAAATGAACATTTTGCCAAGATTGCTATTTCTCTTCCAAACTATACCAGTGCTTTTAATTAATGTATTCTTTCAGGAATTGAACAAAATGGTCTCTGAATTTATTTGGCGAAAGAAAAAACCAAGAATTAAACTGAAGACATTACAGGACTCTAAAACAAGAGCGGGCTTGGGTCTACCTGACTGGCAATTATATTACAGAGCTTCGGTGCTGACCTGGGTAAGAGACTAGGTTTTTTTGAATGATAAAAGACAGTTGATGTTAGAGAGCCATGATCTTACTTTGGGTTGGCATGGGTATTTATGGTACCAAAGATTAGAAGGACATTCGTATTTCAAGAATCATTGGGTCAGGAAATCCCTCTACCATACGTGGGCTTGGTTAAAACCAAGAATCTATCAGAAAATTCCAAGATGGGTGTCTCCTGTGGAAGCATTTACACCTCCAAATCTTATAAAACTAAACCAGAGTTATAGATATGAAGAATTGCTGGAAAAAGATAACCAATTGAAAACCAAGGAAGAACTGGAAAACATGGGTATCAAAATGAGTTGGTGGTTGAGAACACAAGTAGAGTCCAGGTATGCTAAAGATAAGATAATAGATTTTAATAGGGAGCAATACCCATTTGATAAAATTTTCCTGGGGCCTCAAGAAAAGCTAATTTCCAAGTTATATTAATATTTATTACAGATGAAAATGCAAGACAAGATTGTAAAAGAATGAATGGTTCAATGGGCCAAGAACGTGGGTTGTAATATGATGTTAGAGGAATGGGAGAAGTTATGGAAACGTAATATCAAATTAACTAAACCAGTAGCTTTTAAAGAAAATTTGTATAAGATGTTTTATAGATGGTATGTAACCCCGCAAAAACTCTCTAAAATGTATTCTAATATGTCAAATAAGTGCTGGAAATTTACTAAGCATGTTGGGTACTTTTATCATATGTGGTGGTCTTGTGAGGTGATGAAAGACTATTGGAAGGTGGTGCATGAGTTATTACAGAAAATCCTGAAGACTCAGATTCAATTTAAACCAGAATTATTTTTATTGCACATATATCCTGATGACTATCCAAAAGAGATGAGACATTTATTGGCACATATTAATACAGCAGCTAGAATTCTTTTGGCACAGAAATGGAAACTCCAAGAAATTCCCACAAGATTGGACTTGATGGAGAAAATACTGGAAATGGCTGAGATGGACTATTTATCCCAGTTACTTGCTGGGAAATCTAAGGAAGAAGCAAGAAAACTTTGGGTGAAGCTATATGTGTGGTTAGATACTTAAGATTCTCTGGTGTGAACTTTTGCCCCCTTCTCCTGTAATCTATAGTATAATGGCATATATATTTGAAATCTAAAGCTTATAATCGTTAAAATATTTTACTAAGAGTATGTTGATATAAAGTGATAACAATACTTGATAAGGTGTGAATTTAAGGAAGTATTTCTATACAGGCTAAACTATATTATTATAGATGATTATATCTATTTTTCTATTTCCCCTTTCTCTTGTTCCCTTTACTCTTTGGAAAACTAATAAAATTTAAACTTGAAATGCTGAAATAAAAGTATTCACAAATATGAATGTTTATTCCAGTACTTGATCTTTCCTCTTACTGTGACCACTACATGAAATTTGAATCAGCTCTTTCAAAGTATTTTCCTAAATTTGCTGAAACCTTCACTTGGGTTAATTATTTTGGCTAAGTCTGAAAGACCTCAGCTGTTGCTCTCAAGTTTGAAGCAGACAGAATAGTTTTCAATTCCATGTTTTTTGGCTTTGATAGGACTGCTTGGTAATGGGAATCAGTGAATGGTCTGGGAGTAGGGATGTGGCTCCGGGGAGCAGGAGGTTTTGAAGAGAGCCCCCCGAACTGCTGTGCAGCTTCAGGGCACTGTCCCACACAAAACCCACAAGGCCAAACAAAAATTGGACCAGGGGGTCCAATTCCTGGGGCACCCAAAGCCAAACCTAACTTCACAACAGAGAATCTCTATAGGACCCAAATGCACTACATCCCTCTATCTACTCTATGAACCCTGCAGGCCTGGAACCAATATAAAGCCAGTTGCCAACGTCACTGCCACACAAAACACAATCTGCTTAAGGTCTGCTCTGCAGACCTGGCTGCAGCAAACCCAGATGCCAGTTCTCCAGCCCTGCCACAGAACACACAATCTACAGATGCCAGCTCTCCAGCCCTGCCCCAAACAACACGGGGAGAGCTGGCCAAGCACAACAAGCTTGCTGATTCTGGGTCTCTCACCCAGGTGCCAGCTTCCCCCCCCCCCAAAAAAAAAAAAACCAGAACCAGGAAAAGGGACAACAGGAGAAGGCCAAGAAACTCAACTGTTAAAAAAGTGGCCTTTTAAACAATGAAAATTAGGCCAAACAGCACACACACACACACCCAGAACCAGAACCAGAAGAGAAAAGAAAAGGAACAGCAGCACAACACAGCAGCAACAAATCAAACACAGAATCCTTTTAAAACAGTAAAAAACTTAACTTTTAACAATACAGGAACTTTGCCAACCCCTCCCCCCCAAAAAAAACCCCCCTGCACCCTAACCCCAAGAAATCAAAGCCACCCAAATCAGGAAAAGTAAAAGGACACTGCACTTTTAAAAGTCCTCTCACTAAAGTAAGATATGGGCAAATTGGCAACCCCCCCCCCCCCAAATAAGCTAGTACCTACCGCCCAAATCTGGACAAGTAAAGGGACTCTGAGTCTTAAAAAGTCCTTTTACCAACTAAAATAAAAACCAGAACCCCAAGACTGTCTTACCTTTTAGACGGCTTCTCTTACTCCAAGCAAGTCTAGTAAGGCTGAGCAGCAGCAGCTGCCTGAGGCCAAGGGCCAGCACAGCACAATCTTGCTCACACACAGACAAAAGAACAACATTGTTGCTGATGGCTGGAGGATCAGCTACACAAAGGCCCTTCAAAGCATGCATTTGCAATGCATTTTGCAAATGCATGCTTTAGATTGGCTGCTGGGGCTCCTCTTCCCCCTTCCCCCCTCCCTGATCCCAGGGAGGCTATGGGAGAGGCGGGAAAGGAGGCAAACAGCTCCCCTGAGGTTGCAGAAGCCCCTTTCCCGTCTTTTGCATTGACTTCCGTATACTTCCGAATATTTATACGGAAGTATACGGGGAGCTATACTCGGCTCCCGCATAATGGGCCCCAATTGGAATCGGCTGTATGCGATTCCGTATACAGCCGAATCAGGGGTGATTCGGCGGTTGATTTGGTTTGGCTGAACCGAATGCACACCCCTATCTGGGAGCACAGTTGACGCTAGATCTGATCAGTGCCTGCTGAGGAGACCACTGGAATTTTCTTGTAGGAATGGGATTTTTAGTATAATAAATCTTTTAACTTGTTTGTTCATAATTTGAAAGGCTTTTCTAATAGCTGGAATACAGCTGCAAGAGTCTCAAAATAATTATATAAACCCAACCAAAATAGGAAACTGTATATGGAACTGCACTGAACTGGATGGTCCAGGCTAGCCCAATCTTCTCAGAAACTAAGCAGGATTTGCCTTGGCTGGTATCTGGATGGGAGATGACCAAGGAAGTCCAGGGTTGTTGCTACACAGAGGCAGAAATGGCAATCCACTTCTGAATCTGGGGCTTGCAGCCTGCAGCGTAGCTGCTAGGCTGCTTTAGCCCAGTTTGCCTCCCTGGGAGGGAAGAGGCAGAACTCACCCGTTTGGGCACGCAATGTTGGGGGCAGGGTTTGGCCGTCTTAACAGCTAGCTCCCCGCTCCTCCTGTCAGTCCTGGGAAGATCGGGGAAAGAACGAGAGCAGCGCGTCAGTGTTTTTGGTCACATCGGGTTTTGCGGCGGCAGCTTCATCGAGGGACTGTTGTGGACCTTGGGATCGGCTAGGCTGAGTTTGCCTGGGGGCTGGGGTGTTTGCACGGTGCTTGGGCCGTTGCTGCTGCCTATTTTGTGTGGGAGCCTGGGGGTGGTCTTCCTTGTCCTTACTTGAGGGTTGGGGGAGGCTTGAGTCCCGGGTGCTCAGTGGTGCTTGTGGCTGCCCGGGGGGGGGGTTCTTAGTTGCCGGGGGAGTCTGCTTTGAATTGGCCTGGGGTGCCTCTGTTGGGGGCTTGGGCTAACTATGTTGGGGCTTGGGCTTTCATTGGGCGCCATTATTTTGGGGAGCCTGGGGGGGTCTTCCTTTGTTCTGGTTTGTAGGTTGGGGGAGGTTTGAGTCCCAGATGTTCTAGATGGCTGGTGGCTGCCTTCTTTAAAAAAAAGGGGGGGGAGTTGAGTCTACCTTTTTAGGTCCCCTGGCAAGGGAGTGATTGCTTTTGTAACAGGGCTGCCATTGAAGAGGGCATTGGTAGGCGGCCATTTTCAGGCCCTTCTTTGTCAAAAGAGTGGTGATAACAGCAATAGAGCGGCCATTTTCTCTACTTAGGGGAGGCAGCCATTTTAGTTGACATTTGTGGAGGCCATTTTGTAGTTTCTTCTTCTTCTGTAATAATGGCAGGAGGTAAAGGGTCAGGGAAGCCCAAGGGTAAAAAGCCAGCACCTAGGGCTCCTAGAGCGCCTGCTAAGAGGGCACCACACCCGTCATCCTCGTCTGATGAGGAGGGTGATTTAGCTGTGGATGCTAGTATTATTAGTAGGTTGAGGGCATTGGAGCAGCCATCAGGTATCCCTCCACCGGGTGGAGTAGAGGGGGTTAGGGCCTCTAAGAAGGGTAGGCAAGCTAATATTCTTACAAGGCTATCTATTCTTGAGGGCAGGTTTGGTGGAGTGCTGCCTGGCAGGGATCCTGGCCTCAGTGGTTCCGAGTTGGGTACGGTGGCAACGGCTGGAGGATCAGGATGCGGATTGCCATTGGTGCCTTCTGGATTTGGAGGTAGGTTTGGTGATAATTGGCAGGCTGGAGTGGGACAAGTGTGGCCATGGGGGCCACGGGGACCAGTTTTAGGGGTTGGACAAGGTACTTTTGCTTCAGGTGTTGGGGTGCCGGCTTCTTTGAGAGCTGATTCAATACCGAACTGGGTATGGCCTAATGGGCAAGGTAATACCTGTGCTTACCCTGGCGCCGGGCATCCTGGCTTGGCAGGTTCCCTTGTGGGCGCACCTTCCCCTTATGGGATGGTTCCTTTTACATCCTTGCCCTTTGGGGATGTTGCCTTGCCATTAGGGGACCACTTGCTTTCCGCAACCAGGGAGAAAATCCTGAAAGGGGAGTATGTGGACATTTTTTCTCTGCTCTTTTGAGAGTTGGGAAAAAAAGATAAGGAGGAGCTGGATGAGAAGGAGAAATTGAAAAAAAAACGGAAAGTAGACAGGATCTGGGCAAATTGGTTGCCGGGGTTTTGTATTTATGCTGGGGTTATTGCCCGGGCACAGCCGTGGCGGGCAGCTGCCCTTTTTCAATATTCAGATATAATTTATAAGGGATACACGGCATTTAGTGGCCCTGCCTGGTTGCAATATGATCAGGAGTTTTGGATAAGGGCTGCCTTGTATCTGTCACTTCCATGGGATCGTATTCATCAGCAGCTGTGGCTGCAGGTTAGAAGGGGGGTTGGGCCACTATTTGCCCCATCCGGACATTTTGTCCAAATTTCCTGACCTCTACAGAGGGGATAGGGTGCATCTCTTGGAAAAGGGTAACATGCTTTTCCTGAGCGATTTGCGGCAAGGGTTGCGGGTGGCTTTGGGCCTCCCGGTGGGTGCTAAGCCCTAAGTAGAGACTTGGCCTTAGTAGTGGCAGGTTTTGGGGGTTTAGGGCACTATGCAGCTAGGGGAGGACTGTGAAGCATCCCGCTTTTGGGGTCTGGCATGATCAACCTTGGGGTTTGGAGACCCGGGTTTGGAGAATGCAGACTGTCCTGGAGGCTTGACTAGAGGGTCCCTTTCCGTCGAGACGTGCGTCTGGGCCCTCTGGTGCATGCCTGGAGGGAGCTGAGTCACTCAGCTCTGGCTGGGGGGCTGGATCTCTCACCCGTTGATGGCAGGGGAGCGGTCGCGGTGGCCCCTAGCCCTGGCCAGGCCGCTGGTTGGGTGCCCTTGCCATTTATTTGATCTTTAATAAAGTGGCCCAATTTTATTCCAATACATTGTGTCTGACTCTTTATTCCGACCTTGGGGGGGCAATCTGGGGCTTGCAGCCTGCAGCGTGGCTGCTAGGCTGCTTTAGCCCAGTTTGCCTCCCTGGGAGGGAAGAGGCAGAACTCGCCTGTTTGGGCGTGCAATGTTGGGGGCGGGGTTTGGCCGTCTTAACGGCTAGCTCCCCGCTCCCTCCTGTCAGTCCTGGGAAGATCGGCCCTCGCGCCCGCCCTGTCTGTTATGTAGGTGTTTGCTGGTTGCCTCATTTGGGGAGCCGGGTAGGAATTTTTTACGCCCCAGCAGATTGGCTGTTGCTGGGGGTGTGTTTTTTGCCTACCCTGCATAGCAGTGCAGCGGATTGTGGAATTGGCTATCGGGAGGTGCTGTTAAATAGGTGGTCACTTTAGTTGGCAGGTTTTGGGGGTTTAGGGCACTATGCGGCTAGGGGAGGACTGTGAAGCATTCCCCTTTTAGGGAATTAGGGGTCTGGCATGATCAACCTTGGGGTTTGGAGACCCAGGTTTGGGAATGCAGACCGTCCTGGAGGCTTGGCTAGAGGGTGCCTTTCCGTCGAGACATGCTTCTGGGTCTGGGCCCTCTGGTGCGTGCCTCCCTGCTGGGCCTGCCTGGAGGGAGCTGAGTCACTCAGCTCAGGCTGGGGGGCTGGGTCTCTCGCCTGCTAATGGCAGGGGAGTGGTCACGGTGACCCCTAGCCCTGGCCAGGCTGCTGGTGGGGTGCCCTTGCCGTTTATTTGATATTTAATAAAGTGGCCCAATTTTATTCCAATCCATTGTGTCTGACTCTTTATTCCGACCTTGGGGGGCAACATCTCTTGCCTTGGAAAAACCCATAGGGTGACCATAATTCGGCTGCGAATTGACAGCACTTTTCGCCACCATCATTTGGAATAAGCTTGTGAACAGCTGAGTCTCTTCACAACCCTGATATTTAGCTGAAATCAGCAAGGACAATTTATATACAGTAAAGGGTGGTATGGAGGTTTAAAAAATTGCCCCCAGCACCAAGGAACTGTGTGTCTTTCTCCTGGATCACATCTCAATGCTTTTGTTGGAACCCTGATCCACAAACCCTCACATGCAGCATTTGGCTGAACCTATATAGCTGGCAAGAAAAACTCCATACATATATTGGCCAAACAGATGATCGGAACTATTATAATTGGCTGTGCTGGCCATCTGCTGAAGAGAAACACTTAGCCTCCATTCATACATTAGCTCAATAATTCCCATGGAAGAACTGTGAATTCTTCAGCACCTTAATTACGCATAACCAGTGAGTGCACTGGATAGTTCCATATGAACCATCAACCATATGAATGCTGAGTTTACATGATGTTATATCCCAACTCTTTGAGGGGAAAAAATCAGGTTTTTGCTTAATGGAGCATAGCAGAGGACTTCCCCAACCGATTCCCTAGCCCTGGAAAGCAGCAGCTTCTAACAGTAATCAAAACCTATAAAGCACTCACAAAGTAAGTGCTGTTATATTAAAAAGAATAAACCATGCTTGCAGACTTCATTCTTAAAAAGACCTTAGGAAAGAGAATGGGAAAGGGACTCTAAAGTGACAGAAAATAAATGGGAAGGTAAAGATTAGAGGTTAAAGGCTAAGAAGAGCAGCTATATTTTCAGATGTCATTGAAACAGCTACAAAGAGGGTACTGTGCAGATATCCTGTATTAGTGTAATCCAGAAAAAAGGGGCAGCAAAGAGAAAAAAACAGATCTGTCAAGAGTAAACCCTAATACACTGGCTTGGAAGGCAGCATGTTTTTAATATGGCAAGAAGTGTCCCATTGAGCAGAAGATTTTGGGGAGCTAAGCACCTACCCTTCCCTTTTTGTATGTTGGTGTCAAATGTAAATACAGTATCAAGATAATTCTGACATTGCACTTAATGGAAACTTAATTCCAGAGACTTCTGTTTAAACACAGATTAGAATTTTTGCCAGACCAATTCCAATGAAGAACTGACATTCTAATTAATCAAATACAGATCACAAAGCAGTGACTAACTCTATCTTCTAGTGTCAAACATGCTTCTTAAATAATTTATCATCTGCTTCCCATAAAGGTAACTGACAGACACTGTTTTTAAATGTGGGAGGGGGAATAGACTTTTGGGGCTCACAGTGTCTCAAACCACAAACATGTCTACCACTACAATTTTGTCAAAATGAAATTACAGTCCATTCCCATATTATATTCATTATACTTCAAGGACACAGTCTACTAGACTAAATAATTATCTTTACATGCCCTGGGGAATCTCTGACCTGTTTTCTTTTAATTCCCCCATAGTATATGAGACACTACCAGCATCTACTTAGGGGACATCTATGTTCCAAATCCTTTTGGCCATATGGATGTAGCCTTTCTGTATGCATAAAGGAGATCGCTATAAAATATGGCCTAACAACATCCTGTCATTGGAAAAATACCAGACAAAGCTAATATTCAACAATCACAACTATTTTAAACTGGAAAAATAGAAATTTTAAATTTCCCCCCTTTTAGTTATCCAATAATTTAAAAGCATTTTAAATAAGGAAATTCTCTTATTTCTGACGTTTTATTTTTCAGCATATATATATATATATATATATATATATATTCCAATAGAAATTAAGTCCCATAACACACCTAAATTTGAAGTGACTATAGACATCTGTAGGGCTGTGTACATCATGCTTCTTGTCACCTTTTCCATTTCCCCTCCTACCATTTATGATACACATGAACCAACCATGCAAACATCATCTTGATGAGCAGGCACATAGACAAAATAAAGATTTAAAAATTACAGATATATTAAAGCTGATAGTGCAGTAGTGACCAAAAGACCGCAGATATAGACCCTCCATTTTCCAGAAACTGAATTCCATAATGTTATTTATTTATTTTATTTAAAACATTTTTAAACCTATTTCATAGTAACATGGAAAAGTAAATAGCTTGGATCCATGGGTTTTCATTTGGGGATAGCATTTTGGACTGCCACAGGAAGGAAGAGACAAAAAGAGTCACACTCTGCCCATGAAAATAATTGCATCCTTGGAAATGCTTGTCAGGATTAAAGTCTACATGTGGTCAGATGAACAGGTTCAGTCCTATCTTCTTTTTTTATCCCTTCATCCTATCATTTCAGTCTGCTATGGGTTCCAAAGTGTCACTATGCAAGTGTTACCCGTTACTTTCCAGTATTTCCTTTAGCACAAGAACAATAATGATAATTCGCTGTGTGATAAAAACTCACATCACGTAAAATGTTTAAATGATCTAATGGCAGAGTTTTAAAATGCAGAAAAAGTGGTATTTTCTTGATAATGAGAACTTCATTAATATTACAAGAATTCTTGTTTAAATTTTACAATGTCAGTGCAAAGCCATTTTTTCCTTTACTTATTACTTTCATGTGGTGGTACGATTTATTTTCCTGAAGATAATAATTACAGCACCATACTGGCTCCTATAGAAACGGCCTTTGTTCCACAACACTTGCTTAAAAGATTGAATAATTTATTGGGGACATTTCGATCCCACCTTTCTCCAACCACAGGCTCAAAAGGGGAACCTTAAAAGATGAACCTGGTTTCTTTTGGGGGAACATGAACCGGTTGAAATTTCCGTTTAATACACTCAGCAAGATTATGTTATTGCTTTAAAATGAAGTTTATAGACATTAATAAGCAAATAAAATGGAAAACTGGACAGGATATGTTATTGACGTGAATCACAGTATAATGCTGTCTTACCAGGTGTGTTTCCAAGTACAGTTTAAGGCTGTCAGTTTCTGCCTTCGGAGGAGTCCAGTTCTCTGTTGTTTCCATGGCTTCATTTAACCAGTGAATGAATTCATCCAGCTTGCTTACAAATCCCTTCCACGATAAGAGAAATAACAGCAACAAGAAAAAGCATGTCTGTTAGTAAAAGGATAGTCTACAACTACAGACTATATAACTATACCATAAGTCTACTGTACTTCTCTGTCCCCAGCAATTACAGTGTTTGATGGCTTGGGGTGTTGAAGGCAGGGTATCACTAGACATAGGGAGACTGAGATCATCTAGGACGGAGCTATGCAGTATTTTGTCATAATCTATACCTCATTTTTAAGAGATGAAATTTGCATGTTCATATTCTTACAAGAAGAAAGGAAAATGAATAATGCCACTAAAGGGCTGAAATGAGGAAAACAGGAAGAGCAAACTAATGATGCCTTTTGGTTTCAGAATTTCTAAATCCAGAAAGTCCAGATTTTTCATGGCATGACCTAAAGTTTACAATACACATCTCCGAATAACTATTCCTGACTAAGAACTAAGTAGAAATTGCATAGGTGGTATCTGCTAATGCTGTATTGAATGTTTTATATTCCTTGCTATAGAATGCGTATATTCTTAAAATAGCTGTACCTATCAGACATCATAATGGAATAAGAGCATAAAATAGTTTTTGTAAGTAGCGTTAACCACCTCAGTTCTGCAAAGGTGATTTGCACCTTGAAACATATTTGCATGTAAAGCCTGGCCTGGATTGAACCCCTCGTATACAAAGAATGCTGGGTGAGGAAAAATTCTCAGATCCTGTTACCACATCTGTACTGTCACATGCCACCTGTGATTTGTGCTGCCATATGTGTCCTGCATGGGAAATAGGGAGAGATTTGGGGACACTCTTGAAGCATCCGCCTCAGGAGGCAAAGGGTTTGGCAGAGGGGAATGCCTCACTCAGGCTTGGATCCAATTGATTTTAAAACATTAAAACATCAAAGGTCACCACAGAGGAAAAACTGAAGAGCTTGCAAGTGCTGAAATTCCTGAGAGAACTATTTTGAACAAGATCTGAGACTGTGCCTTAGTCCAATGATGTGCAGTAGCTCAGGCTGCCCAAGAGGAGCCCTGTAAAATCACTGCAATCACAAACATTAGCTGTCTGACAAGTAGAGGGAAGTAAGTGTGGTGAGAAGAACTAAATCCAGCCACTTTCTTTACTTTTGAACAGTCCCAGATATTGGGCTGATTTCAGTGATCTACCATTCATTTGTGCATATAATTGGAATATGCACACATATATCTGTTTCACATTACCTCTACTAGATCAGGAAAGGGACAGTGGGCTGCATGCAATGTGAAAGAGATGCACCTGATAGCTCAAGTTTATTAAAATATCATGTATATGAAAACTTACTATTGAAGGGAACCCCCCCCATTTAGAACTGCAATCAACTTACAAATAAATATATTATTGCTATAATCCTAAACAGGTATACTGAAAAGAAAGTCCCATTTTATTCATTTCAGGTTTACTCCCAGCAAAGTATTCTTAGAATTACAGCAAATACCAATTCTCCTATTTAAATGCTTCATCAAAACAGCATTCTATATTTTATGTTTTCCTCATTTCAATAAAAGCTGCAAACTATAGTAAACTATAGTAGTAGGGAATGGAAAATTGTGATTTAAGATGTGTATATGGAAACTATAGTAGTAGGGAATGTTAAAATGGAAACTATAGTAGTAGGGAATGTTAAAATTGTTATTTTAAGATGTGTATATAAGCAAGTATATGTATAACTAATATAATACAAAGCTATGATATGTTAGGAGAATATAAATGTTCCCTTCGCAATGTCAGCAAAGACCGCAATGTCACTATGACAAGTATGTGTTTTGCTGGTAAAGAACAGTGTAGTATAAAATAAAAGCTAGAAAATGACATATAAGAACTGGAAAATATTACAGTGGCTATTTATAACACAGAAAAAAGCCCCTTTGCTAGTAGAAGGCACGAATCACTATAATCCCACTATTTTTCAGATGATGTCTATAAAATTTTATGGAGACTGTTCAAATGAAAACAACTGTAGAAATTGAAAATTATTTAGAATACTAAAAGCCTGACACTGAAAATTACTATCAGAGGACAGATAACATTGACCGGTTCCTAAATCTCATTGTCTAAGTAAATAGCACCACCTGGAGGCTTAACCGTAGTATAACTAGTCTTATTGAAAGTTATTTCAGCAGGAGTTCCACAGTCTCCTCTCAATCTTCCTTCTAATTGCATCAAATTCTAACCACTGGGTATTCTGTTTTCTGTGCATGTGTCATCTGAAGAAGACTTTAGTATGCTATCAGACAACAGTGCTGCTCATGTTTGTGGCAGCTAACAAGGATGGCATATATCATTAGTCATTTCTTGAGTGCTTTTTTGTGCTGATTTTCTGACCCAACCATGTCTTCCTATAACATCTAGGGGTGGTACTGAGTAGCTTTTCCCTATTATATGCAGAGCTTCATCACCAGCCTGAGACTTGACAGAACACTTGGCACTGATCTACAGAATCTTCAAGCAACAGAAATCCTGGAATCCTGTGCTTACCAGAGTTTAAAATTCCAGTGGAGAAGCAGGAGTGCTGTAGAAGTCATCAAAATAACACTGCCAGGAAGTACATAGAAAGTACATTTATGCTAGCCGTAAGCAAGATGTGGTTTTACTGTTTTCTCAACGAATCTCAACTAACACTTGAATAACCTGTACTTTCTTCCAATAACTTGCTAATAACAATAGTAAAATATAGCAGCAGAATAAGCTTTGTGTAGCGCTTTCAGTGTTTGAAGTGCTTCAGATCTCTTTTCACAATGATTCTTAATATTCCTATAAGTCAGGCCCATCTTGCAGATACTATTTACTTGTCTTGCACTTCCTTATGTTTGACTAGCACTGGACAATGTTCTGTGGCAACTAAAAGAGCTGCCAGGATAAGCTTGAATACCTAATGAAGCACAGGCTATTAATATTCCTCTGATTATTATTTATAGCCTTTGTGAAATATTGAAAAATACCTGAAGGCAATAAATATTTGCATGAGTCTTTTGAAAACTGGGCTGGCCCTATTCTACACATTAGCATTTGCAATCAGAATACAAATGAAAAATAATGACAATGTGACTGAACACAGTCAAAATGAAATGAAATTTCAACTCATCAACAAGGGAGGAGAATTATGAGAACATGCCTCCAGCTGCACATGATTCAGGCTGATCCTGTTGCAGGTTCTTAAAACTGGGCATGACCAAAGACAGGGATATTTAGGTGTGGGCCAAATGGCTCTTGGCCGTTGGTTCACAGCATGCAGCTTGTAGCACTTGGCCTTGAGTGACAAATAGGTTTGTTGGTCTGCAGCACCAAACCCTTGAAGGAATTGGGGGGCAGGGCCTGGTGAAATGGCATTGCACTGGCATGCTCACATCACTCAATATAAATTGGAAGTCACACAGGGGGTGCATTTAGTAAAAACTCTAAATCAGGGGTGTTGAACTCATTCATTATGAGGGCCAGATATGACATAAATGAGACCTTGTCAGGCCGGGCTGGGCCGTATTGGGTCAGGCCATGTGTATACCTATTTAAGATTAGGTAGTAGAGATATAAACTTTTAAAGGACACAGACAAACACAATTAAAGATTTTTTTTAAAAAAAACCTTAAAACATGCTTATAACATTAGCACTTGGTCTTAAAGGTGCTTTCTTTGTATTTCTCCCATGTGATCCAGGGAATTGGGCAAAAGAAGTTCTGGCTCTTTCCCTCCCTCCCCAGGGGACCAGGTACCTGATGTGCCAGTGGGCAATGAGGGGAGATACCTGCAGGACTCTGGCTATAACAGAAGGCCTGGCATCCCTAGAGAGTGGAGCTCAATACAGCTCAGCATGACATGTAAGTGCACCTTATTTTTTCTGTTGTTTAAATAGCGTTCTGTTTGTTTATATTTTTGTTTAAATTGTGGTGGTACTTTTTGTAAGTTGCTTTGACTTCTCATGGGGGGGGGGGAGAAGTTAAGAAATGTCCTAAATAAGCAGACAATTGCAAAGCCCCATGGAAACTGAAATTCTCCAACTTTCTAACTATATTGGAAAAGTTACCTCTATGTGAACTGGTCACCTCAAAGAGTGAATTTTCTCACCTCCACTGGTGGCATAGCTGGGAAATCCACTTAAATCTAATAAATTGAGTTCTACTTCACAAGAGAGCCAAGTAGGGTTGCCGGCCTCAAGGTCTGGAGATCTCCTGGTTTTTACAACTGATCTCCAGCCAGGCCCATAGCTATGGAGGGGCCCGGGGGTGGGGTCAGGCCACTCTATTAAGAAACCCTTCCTTATGTAGAGCCCCTCCATTGGAGGGCCTCCAGGACCAGTGAGAGAGCAAGTGAGCACAGGAAAGAGGCTGGGGGGGGCAGCGAGAGAGTGAACAAGAAAATGGCAGAGAGGGAAAGAGAAAATAGCAGCATGAGAGAGGGGGGACAGTGAGAGAGCAGTAGCAAGAAAGGGGGGCAGTGAGAGAGCAGCAGCAGTGAGAGAGAGAACAGCAATGCAAGAGAGAAGGGGTAGTGAGAGAGCGAGAAAGAGAATGGCAGTGAGAGAGTGGGAGAGACAGAGAAACAGTAGCATGAGAGAAGGGGACAGTGAGAGAGTAGCAGTGAGGCAGAAAGCGGGAGAGTGACAGCAACGAGGGAGACAGAGAAAGCAACAGCCAGAGAGAGAGTGCAAGAGAGAGCTGGGGCTGGGCGGGCTGGCCAATGGAGGGAAGAAGCAGCCAAGCCCCATGTCCCTCCCCACCTAATTTTTTTAACTCTTGGGCCCCTCCACCCAAAATTTTCTGGTTACGGGTCTGTCTCCAGCGGGCAGAGATCAGCTCCCCTGGAGAAATTGGCTGTTTTGAAGGGTGGACTCTATAGCATTATACCATGCTGAGATCCCTCCCCTCCCCAAACCTTGCCATCTCCCAGATCCACCCCCAAAGTCTCCAGGTATTTTCCACACAGACCTGGCAACCCTAGAGCCAAGAGGTGATAAACTTGTCATGGATACAGATATCTTTACAGATAAAACAATGCCTTGGGTCCTGCAGCTGGTAATGTGTTGCGTGTTTTAGGAGGTATCCAACCACTTCCTGTTAAGTGTAGGCACACTTTCTCACTGAGACCTTGGACACTATTATTTCCAGGAAAGGCTTGTCTTCATATCCCCATGTGACCTATTTCTGGCTTGTACTTTTATGTAATTGCAATATGCATAGCTTGGTCAAGTAACAAAGGATTATAATGAACTCCCATAAATACATAAATAAATGTGTCTGTGGTCTGGAGAGGAGGGGGCTCTATTGGCTCCTCAGAGTGGATGATGAAAAAATAGTACTTGAGAGCTAATATTAGGTAATTTGAGGAGTCTGATGAGTAAGGGGCAGTGAAGGTACGAAAATCATGTCTTCAAGTCAAATTTTACAGCAACAAAGTCATTGTGGAAACACCTACCCTCCTCCCTTTCTGTTAAGGTGGGCCTAATACTGGTCTCATCTAGGTCCAAACAGGAATATTTTACCTCATGAATCTTAATTGTATTGATTATGGGTCCACCTCTTACTTCTCTCTGCAGGGAAAGGACTTACTAGGGCCCTAATTGGTTACAACTGGTAATTACAGTGCTTGTAAGTAGTAAAGATAAAAGGAATATGTTTGCTGGCCACTCAAAGGCATCAATTCCATGCTCTAGGAGATGTTCCTCAGACTGGTATCTCAGAGTTTAGGTGAATTACAAGGACTGGGGCAGGAACCCTTGGGGCTGCCACAGTCCATGACTAAACAACAGGAATGTTCCTGCACAGCTAGGGAGAAAGGATCTAGCAAACTTCCCTCAAGCATCACATAACCAGGTTTAGCTAAATAATGCCCTTGGAGATATACAAAGTTATTTCAAAACAGGGCTTTTTTTACAGCAGGAACTCCTTTGCATTTTAAGCCACTGCCCCCCAACCTTTTTGGCACCATGCACCGGTTTCATAGAAGACCATTTTTACACAGACTGGGGGGGGGGGCAGCACTGGGATATTTGCTGCCCCAGGCTGCCCCCCTGCCTGCGCCCTGTCCTGGTCCCCCATGGGGGTCTTCAAATGGGAGAGAGAGACTGGGGCTGTTTCTGCTGCTTCCCGACTAGGTGGCCAGGTGCCTCCCCCTCCCATTTAAAAACCCCCGCAGATCAGCTGATGGGGTGGACAAAAGAGGTTGTGTGGCCTTACTCTGAGACTCCAGGATCTGGGGACAACCAAACAGGACAGAGGAGGGGAAGCCCTCCCCCCAAGCTTTGGCAAAGTTGGGTCTCTGCTGACCTCAGGAAAAGAGGGGGTCCAGCTCCTTCCCCACAACTCTGAAGGGGAGGGGCACAGGATGTGACTGGAGAGAGTAAGCCAGGGTGAAAGAGGGCTCCAGGGCAGAAGCTTGCCTGGGTCCCCCCTCCTCACTTGGATTCTTTCCAAGAAGCAGATTCTCCCTTCCCTCCCTCCCTCCCTTCCCCAGGCAGCTTCGCTTCCCCAACACCATCTACCAAGTGTAATTCTTTTTAGAGAGTGCATTTCTTGCTTTGCAGCCCCCTCCCAGCTGTACTCAACAGGCTCCTGGCTAACATTTTTACCCCTCTCATTTCTTGCAAGGCTCCCCCCTTCCCTGCAAAACACACACACAATGGAAGGACAAGTGGGGGGGAGCTCCAGGAGAGTGCATGCATCAGCCTGAGAGATTACTCAAGAATAAGCTCACCACCCCCCTCTGTGTCCCAATCCCTCCCTGACCAATGGCCCATCTCAAGCTTGCGTGTGCTTACTCATGAACAGACCTCTCCCTGACCAGGTTGCTGCCCCAATCCCAACTCAAATGCCCCCCCTCGACCAGAGCCCTGTTTGTTTGCAGAATGTGCATCCTGCTTTTCTGTGCTTACTCATGGGTTGCTGCAACACAACCTCGTTCTCACCCTGATCCCCTTCCATGTGCATAACTCCCCCCCCCCTAAAAAGTCAGCAAAAAGTTTCTTCCCAACTTTTAACCCCCTCCCCCCGCCGATAGCATTCTCCAGGAGGGATGGCGCAGAATTGCAGTCTCCACAAAATTCACTAGAATTAAAGTTCCTTCCCCAACACCCTTTCCAAAGCCTGCAAAAAGTTCAAGGCATGGGGCTGGGGAGGGGGGGGGGACAATCCCTGAGGGCACTTACCTCCCGGTCGAGGAATGGCTGCTTTGCACCAGGCAGGCGGATGGATGAACTACAGCATGCTTTCAACTGAAGAGAAATGACTTCTGCATAACCTGGACTTCTTTGGTTTATCCCAAAGAATCAAGTCACCACACCTGTGCCCAATGTCATATATGTCCAAAGTCAACTATGAAGTTAAGAGCTGGATCTAAGTTGTGCTCAAGCAAAAAGGGTAGAAAGGAATGGCAGTGTGATGCTGGAAAGAAGGAGCACTGAAACTCCCAGGAGATGTACAGCTAGAGTTGCCATTCTTCAGATACGCCCTGGTGTTTCCCCAGAATTTCCAGATCTCTGGACTACAGAGGTCTATGTCCCTGGAGAAAATGCCACGTTCAAAGGACAGACTATAGAATCACATCCCTGCTGAGCTCCCTCTGTTTCCCAAACTCAACCCTCCTCAAATCTCCAGGAAATACCCTAACTGGAGATGGCAACTTTAGCACCAATTCAAAGTCAGAAAATTAGGTGGTGGTATGGATTAAATCAAATGCAATATGGCTAAAAATTAAAAATAAAAAATAAAGGTTAAAATGTTGCTGAAGTCTATTTCCTGAGGTTATTTTTATTGTTAAATATGTCATCATGCCTATGTTTGCTTACTGTAATGGAGGTATTACATGACTTCAAATTTTCATAAATGTATTGCTACTGGTGTTGAAATAAACCTCTATTGAGTTATTATCTTCCACTGGAATAATATATGTGACTAATTGAGCCACTTATGCACTTCTAGCTGTCTGCAGTCGCCATGAGTCAGTGGTGACTTGACGCTACTTCATCTGACTTTTAGAAACAGAATGCATCTCTGTAACAGATGCACTAGCAGCTCTAGACCCCAAGAGGGTGCTCAGTTGCCACATCTAAAAGCAGCACTGCATGCAGGAGCACATGCAAAAGAGAACCAAGCCCAGGTTTTGTTTGGTTTGGGGTTTTTTTACTGGATACACAGATGCGCATTTGCTTCTGGGATTGCTGAATACACTGGTCTTCTATATGGTCAACAAAGATACAGCAACCCTGAGTCAACAAAAAGATTCAGTTCATGACCGTCTAGAATGAAACTACTCTGTTAGACTTCAGATTTTGTAGAAATGTAAGAGGAACTTAAAACCGCTAAAAAGTGAACTATCTTGCCAAGCGATACACTGAAAACCAACAACTGCCAACATAGAGAAGCTACAAGCATGGACCAAACTTTGTAATTGCTTCTGTTTCTCCTGTCATATTTTTTTGGCACTTCTTCTGTTTCACACAATTCTTATTCATGTATTGTACTGTCACTGCAGAAATCCCAACTGTATACTTTTAATTGTATTAAAAGCATAATTTAATTTAATTACATGAACACTTATTTGACAAAATATAAATATTTCCTGTACAATACCGTCCTAATCTAACAGCATGATTCTATAAGAGCTTTAATCATCACAATACAACTAGAGGTGTTTATTCTTTAAAATATTTGCAAATATAGCAGAGCCATCTGCAATTAAAGAAAAAAAAACTGAACTTGCCACAAAACTGGGCTATGGTCATAGCTATGAAGAGGATTTGGGTTACTTCAGGGGCTCATTCAGTATGAGGTGTATATAACCCCAGGTCCCATTCTGAGGGGGCAACTGTGAAGAGCTCCGCTCCCATCCCATAGAAGGGGGGAGGAAAAGGGCAGTTTCCTGTTTCCACTGCTGCTTGTGCCTGCCCCCCTATGGGGACTGAGCAGCTGTCTCCTGGCAGTGGGTACCTGTGCCAGAGCCTGGCCAACTAGCTTCCATTGGCAACTCTCACCCACCTTGCATGGGGTAAGGACTGCCCCTTGCTTGACCTGCAGCTGGTGGCCCTCAGGCCTTAGAATTACTAAGCTATCTGGTAAGTGGTAACCAGTGCTCCCTCTAAGCTCTGGAGTCTTGTGAGCAAAAATTCTGCCTTGTGAGCTACTGGCATTAAGGTTGTGAGCAAGTCATTTGGCTACTGCATAAATCAATTTGCTCTGGGGTTATCCTTTCTGAACTAAGACAAAAATTTGTGAGCTAGAGGCTAAAAACCTGTGAGCTAGTTCACACTAACTCAGCTTAGGGGGAACACTGCTGATAACACATGATGAAAGATGCATTATGCATGAACCTACATGAAGCTTTCTTATACTGAGTGAAAACATTGGCCTATCAAGATAGTAATGGCTACTGTGACTGGCAGTGGCTCTCCCAGATCTCAGTTAGATCACTTCAATATCATCTCCTAATGAATCCTTTTAACTGCAACTTCTGGGAATTGAACCTGGGCCCTTCTACATGCAAAGCAGATGCTCTACCACTGACAGACGGCCTCAGCACTCGCTGAGACATGGTCTCTTTATGGTCTGCACTGATCATTAAAACCTCTGATAAATAAGGACTAATAATAATGCAATAACAGTGTGGTGTAGTGGTTACAGTGTCAGACTCCAGGTTCAGATCCCCACTCTGTCATGGAGGCTTACTTAGTGACTTTAGTCCAATGTGAAGGCCCTCCCTGCCAGGTCCAATGACTGTGCCAGCAGGAAGAGGAAGGGACTTTCTGGGAGTGCGGATGGAGTGCCACAATATGCTGATGTCACATGGAAGTGACATCATCACAGCAATGATGCTCTACTTCTTGGACAAAAGTCTAGGATAAAATCGCCCTCAAACCATAGAGTTTTGTCCAAAAAACAGAGTGTCACCAATACATCATATTTGGGAGTGGGATATCTCTCCTCCCACCAGGCCAGCAGCAAACAGGAGTCCAAAAAAACAGGGGATCCCCTACCCCCAACTGATGAATGGCATCCCTACCCAAGAACCAGGGGCTCTTTTTTCATCTGGGGGTTCCATAACTCTTCAGAAACCCCAATAACACCTTGACACCAGAGGGATTGGCTAGGTTTTGTTTATTGTTGCTTTCCCAGATAACAGTCTTGGGTTCAAATACCTGATTACAACCTGGAGGTCTGCCTACCTCCTTATCTTTTCCACCTGTCTACATCAAGACACTGCTTGTATTCCCAAGTGTGAGTTCCTGCCTCTAGCCACTGCACCCTCACCACAGGGTTAGGCTTTCAGGTGACCAGGCCTTCAAAGAATAGCTTGCTGTTTTTCTAACCTTCCAGACTTTTCCAGCTGTCCTCTTGTGCTTTCCAGCCAGCAGTCTCCCCCTCCTCTCACTCCTCCTGCTCATGCCTTTTATTCTCTTTACTCCTGATGCACCCACTCCCTGGCTCTCTTGATCTATACCTGAGTAACTTTTACTACCCAGGTGGCCTCTACTCCCAAGACAGCCTTTATTCCTTATAGGGTTGCCAAGTCCAATTCAAGAAATATCTGGGGACTTTGGGGGTGGGGCCAGGAGACTTTGGGGGTGGAGCCAGGAGACATTAGGGGTGGAGCCAAGATCAAGACTGTGACAAGCATAATTGAACTCCAAAGGGAGTTCGGACCATCATATTTAAAGGGACAGCACACCTTTTCAATGCCTTCCTTCCATAGGAAATAATGAAGGATTGGGGCACCTTATTTTGGGGCTCACAGAATTGGACCCCCTGGTCCAATCTTTTTGAAACTTGGGGGGTATTTTGGGGAGATGCACTAAATACTACACTGAAAATTTGGTGCCTCTATCCCAAAAAACAGGCTCCCCAGAGCCCCAGATACTCGTGGATCAATTCTCCATGATTTTCTATGGGAATAAATCTCCATAGGGAATAATAGAGTTCCCAGCAGACATTTCCCTCCCCTCCCCCCGCTTTCTGACGACCCTGAAGCGGGGGGAGGGCCTCCAAACCGGGGGATCCCCTGCCCCCACCTGGGGATTGGCAACCCTAATTCCTTAAGAGGCTAATTCTTGCAATTGCTACTTTTAAGGTGCCCTCAGTAATTAGTCTTGTCTTTCCCTCCTGTGTGCAGCCTCTCTTGGGGCTGTTCCCAGGCTCCCCCAATTCATACTCCACTCAGGGACCCTTTGTGGTATGACATCTAGTCACACACTCCCACAGCCTAACCTGCCTCAGAAGATTGTTGTAATGATAGAGAATGATGTAAGATCCTCTGAATCCTATGTTGGGGAGGGATGGTGGCTCACTGGTAGAGCATCTGCTTGGTAAGCAGAAGGTCCCAGGTTCAATCCCTGGCATCTCCAACTAAAAAGGGTCCAGACAAATAGGCGTGAAAAACCTCAGCTTGAGACCCTGGAGAGCTGCTGCCAGTCTGAGTAGACAACAATACTGACTTTGATCGACCGAGGGTCTGATTCAGTACAAGACAGCTTCATATGTTCATATGGAGAGGAGAAAGGCGTGGTATAAATTAAATAAGTAAGTAAGTTAGTAAGGAAGGCCTGTTTAAAGAACAGACTATTAACTTCAGGAGCCATATTTCTCCAATAGCCTATATCCTAATCCAAACTGAAAACAAGTCATCTAGGGAACCAACAGAATCCCTGATCTCTCCCATTCCGACTGTCTCTTCTTGCCTCTTCTGTATCTGGGGCACAGGACTGGGAGGATGAAAATGAAGGAGGAAGTAGAAGGACAAAGTTGCCATAGACAAAGACATACTTTGAAGAGCCATCAACATGTTATGTTTTTGAAAAGTGAAACATTACCACACAGTTCCAAGCAACAGTACATAGGTTAGGAAAACTGTGATTTGGAGGGCATTTTAAAATTTCTTTGTGAATAAACCCTGAGCATATTAAACGAACAGATTTTAAAATGAGTAAAAAGTGTTCCTGACTTTGTATGAATTACAAACAGCTTACTGAGACAGTTCTACATACCACTGTAAAAAAAACCCCAGCCTATGCCGTTATAAGTGATAAACTATTTTTTAAAAAATTCTTCCTTACCTCCATTTTTTCCCATATAATTTCATAATTATGCTGGTGTTGGATATCTTGCAATAGCTGCTGAATTAAAGCTGATTTATTTGAGGTTGATAATTCATTCTTATGAGAAGGCTGTGTTACTGAGGGTGTTTGTGTCCTATCTTCTATGTACTTTTTAATGCTAGATGAGGATGTACAAAGCTCTTCATCTGAAAGTATATCACTAAGAGGACCAGATTCAATGCTGTCACCAACTGAAGATACAATGTCACTTGAAGAACTTGGTGAAACTCTCCCTAATCTTTTTTGCTTCTTTTTAATCTGGTACGTTGGATAAAGCTCAGAATCAGAGTTCATTTCTGAGAGTTCCCAGTCATCAATGTTTTGAATGGTCTCTCCTTGAGGTTTCTGTGGAAGTAGCTTTGTCAAATTTTCTAACTTCAGAGCAAGCACTTCAGTCTGTTTGAGGTGTGATGGAAGTGCTAAGTACTCATCAGAACCATACCAGGCCTCAACAACTTTACTATCAGTATTAACAGAACTTGGTGAAGGTAAGTGAGCCTTTTTGCCCTTATTTCTTGGAAGAACTGGGGATGAAGACACCACAGACTCTGAGTCAGCTGAAGATCCACCTATTTGACTGTGAGCTGATGAAGTAGAATGATCACTGCAATACTGGCCATTCAGTTCTTGACGTTTACAAGGGTCAGAAGAAGTGGAAGTTGAATCACTTTCTGTTCCTTCCATGGACTGTAAGCTACCAAAAGGAATTCCATTTTGCAAAGAAGCTGTTCTTTTCTTTATCTGCTTTACCGATGTTGCACTTGATACAATTCCAGATATCTTGCATGATGCCACCTCTTCAGGAATATCATGTGTCTTCTTGCACCTCAGTTTCTCCCTTCTAGTGAAGTTACTAGACTTACCTAGACCAGGTGAACCTTCCTTGAAGTGGTTTTTTATTGCATATTCAAGGTTCTGATCACCTATGTTGTGTAAACAGTCACAGGACTGACTGATGGCAGAGGGACAGTTAGTGTATGCTGTTTGTAATGCCAGACAGAGCTTGGACCTGTCTGGTGGATCTAACAATGAGGGTGTGCTCCTACTTAATTCTGTCTTAAACATCAGAGAGATTTGGTTTTTGATATCATTTACAACCATATCTGTTTTAAATATGTCTTCTTTTAAAAACAAACCTCTTTTGGGCAAGGTGGGTTGGGTAGGAGAATCCTCGTTGTAGTCAAAACAATCTCTTATTGATCTCTTTGAAGTTGGGTTTTCACAGTGAGGATGTTGCTTAGTATTTTTACCACTGGATGGTACTGGATTCAATTCCTGTTTGACCAAGTCAGATAGTGTCTCAGCTTCAGCTGATATGCTAGAAACTTCAGTGCAAAATTCTTTATAAAGAGGCAAGTTCCCTGAAATATGAGAAAGTGGAAGGTCAGTGGATATAGTGGATGATGCTTTGCCTTCTTTCGACAATGGCAAATGGACTTCTGTTCCATTAATGCCTCTCTTAACTTTGGAAGCAATTGTGTCTGTTGCTACCGTCAGTAATCCCACACTTCTGATCAGCTCTGGAAAGTCTTCTTCCATTTCACCACAATTCCAGGATTCAAATGATTTTGCTTTAGTCTGACTGGAAGTCATGTCACCAAGAGCACCAAGCAACTCCTCACTAGGGCTGTAGTCAGACAGTTCAAATGCAGTAATTCCACAATCCAATGACAAGTAATTTTGAGAACATTTGATAGTTAGCTGTCCTGAATCATCCACTTCAGTTAAAGAGTCAAGACGGTCCTGTGACAAAATAGAAAAGGGACAAGCTTTTGTAAAAAAAAATATATCATTTGTATCAGTAGGTAATAGGAAAATGCATTTTTCAGCTCATCGATATAAATACAGCATATCAAAAATAAGGAACAGTTTTCCTCTGTAGAAAATAACATTCATACACTACACTCCAGTCCAGTCCAGGGAAAATTTATATGCTGTAAGGAAATATTTAAAAATAAAATACTAAGATCAAAATCCTGCCTGACAAGAGTCCTGAACATTCATAAATTGATTTCTACTTGAAGTAGCGCAACATTTCTGCTGTGCCTATCATGAATAATTAGAGTTCTTTCTATTAATTCTAGTTGTTTCTAAAATCACATCTGAGGAAAATCTTGCAAAACCCACACGAAATTCAAAGAAACTTTGCAAGTCATCTAGGGTGTCTGTGGTCTTATATGTTTGGTTTTGAAAATAGGTAGGAGAGTAATTCAGAAAGTGGCCTCATCCACTCAGTCAGGGTGTGGGACACTGCTTCCGAACATCCCATTCCAGAATGTCTTCCTCCACTGAGAGAGAAAAGATATTCTTTCCATGAGTATTAACTCATCTCAGTGGACACAGAATAATCCATCCCATTTGACACTGGTATTGAAGAATGGAACAAAAATAAAATGTCACTTGTACAAAGAGGAGGAAGAGAAGGAATCACACCCAAATTATCTGTCTCTGTGAGTTGATGTCACCTAGCAAGTATATTATTTCTAGGGGGACTCAACTCACTGAGGTAGTTTAGGGGTGATTCCTTCTCTTCCTCCAATTCCTCTTCTTTCCCCTTTTTTCCTGTAGTGATAATTTTACAGTTGAGTTTTCATACTCCTTCCACTAGTACAAGCTGGTTCTGGTTAAGTGGTCCCCAGTGGCATTGATGATTTCCTCCCTCACCATGGAAGCCTTTTAAAAATGACAATTGAATAGTGTTATATCCATATAAGAGTACTGCAATATATGTGCTGGGCTTTCAGCTATCCTTAAAAAAAGAAAAAGAAATTAAATCTCTAGGGTTTTTTCCCCTTTGAAGAGATATAAAGGAAAAGGAACTATAGGCATATATTTTTATTTAAATGAAAGCCAGGAATTCAGAGAAGCTGGCATATATATTGCTATAGTGTTATATCACTAATAACACCATTCAATTGCCAATTAAAAAAAATTAAAAAGCCCCCACAGCCAGGAAGAAATGGCCACTACAACAGCCAAGGATCCCAGAAGCACCCACTGTGTTTCAGGCTGAGGAGCTGGGCTCTGCTACCTCCAGTGCTAGTGGCAAGGAGAAGCCCTCAGCAGGGTCAGTGCTGGCATGGTGAAGTCTGGAGCCAGTTCAGTCCTTTCCCTGTTAAAATTTAAAGAGCTATGGGCAGATCATAAGAGGGAGGGCAAGAAGGGTTGCATCAAGTGCTTACTTTTCATGGCCCTTTCTAATTTCTTATTTATTTTAGTAAATTTCTATTCCGCCCATTCCCCATAGGGCTCAGAGCGGAGTACAACATATGATAAAACAATAAAATACAATAAAAACATTTTATAAACAGACAATTCAACAGCACTCAGATTACCATGACATCACATATTGCCCAGCCTAGCCATCTCACATCATGATATCTCATAGGGATGGCAGTTTTTATTCCATTTCCTAGCACAGATGACAGTGCTGGCTGGGGAGGCCAACCAATTGAACATATATGAACATATGAAGCTGCCTTATACTGAATCAGACCCTCAGTCCATTAAAGTCAGCAGTGTCTATTCAGACTGGCAGCGGCTCTCCAGGGTCTCAAGCTAAGGGTTTTCACACCTATTTGCCTGGACCCTTTTAGTTGGAGATGCTGGGGATTGAACCCGGGACCTTCTGCTTACCAAGCAGATGCTCTACCACTGAGCCACCATCCTTCCCCAGATCAAGAATAGACGTCCACAGCCTCAGCTAAAAGTCTGGCAGAACAGCTCCATTTTACAGGCCAGTTTGGTGTAGTGGTGAAGTGTGCAGACTCTTATCTGGGAGAACCGGGTTTGATTCTTCACTCCTCCACTTGCAGCTGCTGGAATGGCCTTGGGTCAGCCATAGCTCTGGCAGAGGTTGTCCTTGAAAGGGCAGCTGCTGGGAGAGCCCTCTCAGCCCAACCCACCTCACAGGGTGTCTGTTGTGGGGGAAGAAGGTATAGGAGATTGTAAGCCGCTCTGAGACTCTGATTCAGAGAGAAGGGCGGGGTATAAATCTACAGTCTTGTTCTTCTTCTACGGAAGGCTAATAAGCCAGGTAGGGCCCAGATCTCAATAGGGAGCTGATTCCATCAAGTTGGGGCCAAGACTGAAAAAGCCCTGGCTCAAGCTGAGGCAAGGTGGGTGTCTCTTGGGCCGGGGACGGCCAACAGATGTTGGGAGGCCAAACATAATGACCTCCTGGGCATATATGGAAAGAGACGGTCCCGCAGATATGTTGGTCACACCCAGGGAAATGCTATGTTACACACCTGGGGAAATACTGATTGCCACTTTGGGGTCAAGAGGCAATTTTCTCCAGGACAGTTTGGCCAGGGATCCTGGAGGGTTGGGTTGTTGTTGTTTTGCCATCTTCTGGGCATGGCATGGGGTAATTGGGTGTGGGGAGAGATATTTGTGAATCTCCTGCAGGGGATTGGATGTCAGACTAGGAACAGGGATCCTAAAGACCTCACTCTGCCATGAAAGTTTGCTAAGTGAGCTTGGGTCAGACACATACTCTCTGCCTAACCTACCACACAAGATTGTTGTGATTGGAAAAATGAGGGTAAGAGAATGATGGAAAAAGGAGGGTAAGAGAATGATGTGAACTGCTTCAGGTCCCTATTGAGAAGAAAAGTGGGATATAAATGAAATGAATAAATAACAAATAAAGCTGAATTCTGGAACAGAAGATAACCCCCCCCCCACTCTGTTAAAGAGTAGAAGGGACTGGGAAAAGGATAGAGGATATAGGGGTTGCCACAAGAAGCAAAGTATATAGTGTACAGAATGGTAAACAGGAGAAAAAGAAGTGTCCCCTGTGAGTCCTTGCTGGTTCCCTGCTTGTATACTATAATGGTGCATTATCAAAGTGCTTCCTAAGTAAACAGTTACTTATAAAGGATCTCAGTTCTCCTCCCTGGCTCCAACCTGGTGGAACTCTCTGCTGAACAACATCCATGTCCTGCAGGAACTATGCAGCTCCACAGGGCCTGTAAGACACAGATGTTCCACCAGTCATTTGGTTGAGGACAGTGATGGTTCCATCTGTCTGGCACTCCTACTCCCTGCCTTCCCCCCTCATGAGGCAGTAGCCCAACTGGAAGATTCTAGCATCATCTATTAGGCTGACTGTTTCACTTTTTACTGTATTTTAACTAGGGTTGCCAAGTCCAATTCAAGAAATATCTGGGGACTTTGGGGGTGGAGCCAGGAGACTTTGGGGATGGAGCCAGGAGCAAGGGTGTGACAAGCATAACTGAACTCCGAAGGGAGTTCTGGCCGAAGGGGGCTCGGAGCCCAGCCCGGCCCAGACGCCCCCTTCCTCCCCGTGGGAGCCACCGGAGGGGGGGGAGCAAGGCCAAAAGCAGCCAGCCCCGCCAGCCAGCCTGCGGCCCCACAGCACCCCGCCACCCCTGCCACTCACTGGGCCATGTTCTCTCTGGCGATGCCACGATGCACACTGCCGTGTCCTCCCCACCCCAGCCCCGGCTGCTGCTGCCAGTCATTGGCCGCCCGCCCACCCAGCCCCTCGGGGGGCCAGCCCAGCCAGCCAGCATAGCAGCTCTTGCCATCCCGCCGGGGATGGGACCAACTTCAGAAAGGGGGCGGCCCGGTCAGCTGCGGCTGAAGGGGGCTCGGAGCCCAGCCCAGACACCCCCTCCTCCCCGCGGGAGCCGCCGAAGGGGGGGGGGAGCAAGGCCAAAAGCGGCCAGAGGGCAGCCAGCCTGGGACAATCGCCGTGGTCCCGCCGCCCCTGCCACTCACCGGGCCACGCTCCTTGGCGCCGTTTTCCCCCTTCCCCCGCTTCTGTTTTTTTGGGGAGCAGGGGAAGAGGCTGGAAATCCTGGGGTCCCCCGCCAGGGCAGGAGGGTTGGAAAGCCTAATTTTAACTGTTTTAATTATGTATTTATTATATGAATGTATCCCACTGTTGTACACCACCCTGAGCCCTGTTGTCACAAGAGAGAATTGTTTAATATCCAATGTAATAAATAATATATACAACATACATAAAATGAAAACGTATAAGGTCTTTCAATTACAGTAATCAGAATCCTTTGTATTACTTCGTATTATAAAAAGTTTTTGAAATATGTTAATAAGCACTACAACTTTATGCATTAAACATTCCTTCTTGTTCCTTACTTTGTGTACAGAAAGAGTACTGGAACAGGTGAAACACCCACGTAATCCAATGTCCTGTTGTGCTCCATGGCCAGCAACTCATATCCAGGGGTACATTGATATGAACATGGAAATACCCTTTTACGGGGTGTTTATGTGCAACATAATCAAAAGAACAGTTTTGCAGTTGACAGGAAAATTATCAGGTTTATGTAACTATTTTTTTAAAAAAAAATGGGGAGGTGCATTGAATTATATGTAATGGTTCAAAAACTTTCACACAAACACAGACCTTGGTCTATCCAGCTGAGACACATTCAGTATTCCATAATACTGTACATACAGCCCTAACTGTGCAAATAATGCCTTAATCTTGGCTTGTTTCATTTTGGGAAAATGGCTTGAGAGGGCAGAAACCCTTGTTTCTCTGTGATGTGGTTACAAGCAGTGTTCCCTCTAAGCTGAGTTAGTGTGAGCTAGCTCACTGATTTTTAGCTCACATATTTTTGTCTTAGCTCAGAAAAAATGGCCCCAGAGCAAATTAATTTATGCAGAAGCTCACAACTTTAATGCCAGTAGCTCACAAAGTAGAATTTTTGCTCACAAGGCTCCACAGCTTAGAGGGAGCATTGCTTACTAACCAAATCAAGCTCTGATATATTTCCAAACTCCTACTACATTTAGTAGTAACATGATCAGGACTCAGGAAAATGACTCAGGAAAATACTCAGCATTGTTCACTATACCTGCAAGCAGAGTCTTGAGGTCTTTCACATCACTAGCTACCAAAACCATTACCTGGAGGTGCTGGGGACCTTCTGCATACCTAGCAGATGTTCTACCACTGAGGCACAGCCTCTCCCCAGCTTTTCTGCAAATATACAAAAACTGTCACCAGTTATAACCTCATTACTCCAACTACCACCTAAGCCACCCGAATGTTCTCTTCAAGTACATCTATGGTCCTGTTTTTCCTCGCTGTTCTTAATAATAGCCTGGATTTTCCTCCCTACAAACCTTGGGGATGTTCTCTTTCTCTTTTCCTTTAAAAGAATCAACAGAAAAGCACAGTCAGTTACTTTTAAAGAAGAACTATGAAGCTACTCTCTGAAGAATGGCGTTTTGTAGGACAGAGTATGAAGAAAGGCTCCGCAAAGCATATACCAAATTCAGTTCAGACACAAAAATGGAAGAATTACAGGCCATAGAATGAATATGAAGTACTCAGACAAAGAGTTGGTTGTTCAACCGCCAAGAATGGTCTAGAGCAAATATTATATTTGCCATTGTTGTAGGATTTGTAAGCATGTGGATAATGGATGTCATGTCATGACTCTTCATGCACTGTCCTTTGCCCATGCACATAAAGAATGTGGAGTAGGGACAAAGGGGCTCATAGTCCCATTTCCACACAGTAATTGCTTCCAAAATGAAAATGCAGCAAGATTCGCTAAAGAAATGTCATTTTCATTGACATTCTTCTTGCTATGTTAACATATCCCCACTTCACAGCTAATAAACTGCTCTAGATTACCACTTCTGGTGGAGTCACAACTATGTCTAGAAATACCAAACATGGACAAAGGAGATCTTGGAAGACAAAAGCCTAAGAACTCTTGGATGCGGCATCTGGCCAGAACTTTGTATAGGCTCAGAACCTTGGAAAAAAACAAGCCCTACATAAAAAGATAATGCATTGCATTCTGCAATCCATCAATGACAGGTGCTGACATTTGCACATACTTCCCTCATGCCCTTTCTGCCAGCAGTCCTTTCTGATCCGCAAGTAAGTTTATTCCCGGAATTTTAAGACTCATGTGGTTGAATAATGGTGCAGGGCAGGAGACTGCAGTGAAGAAACTATTCGGTCATGCAAATCCTGTAGCTTTGGAAATAAACTTTCCTAGAACCAGAAAGTACTGTTTGGGGAAGGAGAACAGAGGAAAGATATGTAACCATCACCTCCTTATGTCTGCAGATCATGGGATCCAACCCAGTAATTCATAACAATAAACATGTTCATGAAATTCTGAGGACAATTGCATATTTGGTGTACAGGTGTGTTTATTCAGCAAGGAAAGGCCATTTCTCTGTTCAATATCAGTCTACCTATGTTCACTGGGAAATAGTTTCTTTAAAATCATGCTAAAAATGTTTATTCCAGTAAAAGGCATGCCAGCTGAAACTAGATCTGAAGCAGCAGCAGGTATAGATAGGCAATAGAAGTGGGAGAACAGACATAGTTAGCATTTTAACAAGTCAGCATTTTACCAAGCTAGATTTTTCTGATAAAGCACCAGGTTGACAGAAAAATTGAATGTTCTTTTTTTTTTTAAAAAATGATGGTGTTACCACCCCCACCCCCAACAACAACATAAGCAGCCCCTATATGTTTAAAGAAATGGAAGCCCTCTGAAATCTCAGTGGCCACTGTGAGGCTTCTAGGGAACCTCAACAATATTGTCAGCCTTCAAACCTTGATTTCTGTCATTAAAAGGCAAAGGTGAAGGGCCCTTTAATGAGCTGCTTTGGCCTCTCAATCCACCTTTTCTCCTTTCCCCATTGCCCTGAAGGAAGGACTCATCAGGGCCAGACTCAGCTGCAACCACCAAACACCATGGTGTGATAACACATGACTCTTCCAGGCCTGATCCCAAGGTGACCAGCTGGTGACTACACAACAGCAACAACTATATGACTCACCTGGGAGACTTGCTACCAGTTTGGTGTAGTGGTTAAGTGTGCGGACTCTTATCTGGGAGAACCGGGTTTGATTCCCCACTCCTCCACTTGCAGTTGCTGGAATGGCCTTGGGTCAGCCATAGCTCTGGCAGAGGTTGTCCTTGAAAGGGCAGCTACTGTGAGAGCCCTCTCCAGCCCCACCCACCTCACAGGGTGTCTGTTGTGGGGGGGGGGAGGTAAAGGAGATTGTGAGCCGCTCTGAGACTCTTCGGAGTGGAGGGCGGGATATAAATCCAATATCTTCTGCCCTTCTCTCTGAATCAGAGAGAAGCTGCCCTTTCAAGGATAACTCCTGCAAGAGCTATGGCTAACCCAAGGCCATTCCAGCAGCTGTAAATGGAGGAGTGGGGAATCAAACCCGGTTCTCCCAGATAAGAGTCTACACACTTAACCACTACACCAAACTGGCTCTCTTTGAGTCCTGTGGCACCTTTAAGACCAACAAAATTTTATTCAGGGTATAAGCTTTTGTGTGCAAGCAGACTTATATCTGAAGAAGTGTGCTTGTACACAAAAACTTATACCTTTAATAAAATTTTGTTAGTCTTAAAGGTGCCGCTAAACTTTCAAACTGTGTTCTACAACTTCAGACCATGGCTACACACATGAATCTATCACCCTGGTCCAGTATGGCTGCTAGAATACTTGATGCCACATAACCCACATAGGCAGAGTGGCAGCCACCATACAATTTATGTACAATTTGGTGGGACTTGGCAGTAGCAGCCACCACATAATTCAAGTGACTTGCTACTGGACAGCTTTTGCCCTGGTAAGCTGCCAAGCCACCGGGCTGGGCGTAGGTTCTCCCACCCTGGAGGTTCCCAACCCACCAGCCGACATTGGGCTGGCGGTGAAAACCTCCCTCGACATTGCCAGCGCAATGACGACAACTGGAAGTGACATCATCACACTGGCAACACCATGTGCCGGCCGCTCTAGGCATTTCCAGGAAAACTTTATGGTTTTCCTGGATAATCTAGCAATCTGGGAGGGAAAACTCTATGGTACAATAGGTACCATAGAGTTTTTCCATCCCAAATTGCTAGAGCATCTGGGAAAACCATAGAGTTTTCCCAGAAACACCTAGAGCATTTGGCATGCGGCATCTCTGGCGCAATGATGTCACTTCTGGGTGACATCACTGTGCTGTGTGCGTGACAGAGGCCACGGGGGACTTGGCAACCCTATGCCCTTGCCTTACTTTCTCCAGGGACAGGTCAACAAGAAGGACAGAAAGCAGAGATCCAGTGCGGTGGTCAGAGCATCAGACTAGGATCTGGGAGAATCAGGTTTGAACCACCACTCCACTATGGAAGTTTTCCATGTCAAGTCTCATGAAAAATGGACAAGTCACTCACTATCATCCTCATCACATCAAGAAATGGAAGTGCCACAGAAAAAATACAAAACATGATCTATGGCTGATTTCACTCCCCCCCCCCCCAAAAAAAAATAGGAGGTAAAGTATGCATTGCTGAGAAACGAGCAGTTGTCATACAATCTTATTATATAACCCCTCCACACAGTTTCAATTCTAATTAAGGGTGGGGGCAGCTTGTTTGAGACTGATGGATTCCATCTTTCTGGCTCTTTCATGGTCCTATTTCTAGGCCAAAGGCTGTTTTATTACTATGGCTTTAAGTCGTTCAGTGTTTTGTGCTCATTTTTAATGCCTTGACTGATTTTATTGCCTTGTTTTAGTTGTAAGTCACCTTAAGCAGATCTCTGGAGAGGTGGCATATATATCTTTTAAATAAATAATATTAGCTTTGGAAAAATACAAGGTGTATCTGAGCACAGATTACAATATTAGCTTTGGAAAAATGCAAGGTGTATCTGATCACAGATTTTTTTTTACTGCTATCTTGACTGATCTGACAAGGAGAGTTTTAGAAAGCAACTTGGAGTTTTCAAACTTGTGCATAAACCTTCCAAGCGCAAAGAGAGTCAGACTTTGGGTTGTCATAAGTAAATGTAGTGGCAGATCTAAAGAAGAGCCTGACTCATCATCTTTTTGCCTGGAGACTGGATTTAAAATTCAGATTTAGAAATCTGAAAAAGACATGTCTTTGATGTTGTCTGTAAGGACTTCATCCTGTCAAACCACAGCATCAGTCTGGTTCTGCTCCATGCACAGGGAAATCCAAAGCTCTTGTTATAGCCTCAGGCAAGTGCAGCCTCAATTCACCCTCAGTTCTATCCCTTCTGTAAGACATTCAAGTTAAGTTGGGAGGAGAGAAGGAAAGCATACTTCTTAGCAACAGTTTTTAGAATTCCCTGATGAAGCACTTGAAAGGTAATACCTGGATTGTTCTTATTAAAGAGTTTTTCATAGCACCTTTGGGATACTGCCTTCAGTTTTCTGCATGCTTCAGCTCTGGCAATGTGTACAAGGACCCTTCTGTGAGGACTAATTTAAACATGAAGGTGGTTCGAAGGAGGCCACCAAGAAGTACATACTTTGGTATACCATGTGACCAGCACAATAGGTTTAAAAGCTTTCCCCACTCATATGCATGCAGCATTTCTACCCTACCTCTATACAATGCACATAATCGTGAGCCAGCAGCCTGCAGCGTAGCTGCTAGACTGCGTCGGCTCTGTTTGCCTCCCTGGGAGGGAGGAGTCAGAGCTCGCCCGTTTGGGCGCGCAATGTGGGGGGTGGGGCTAGCCGCTTTAACGGCTAGCTCCTGCTTCCCCCCAGCAGTCCTTCATCGATCGGCCCTCCCGCCCGCCCTGTCTGTTATGTAGGCTTCGCTGGTTCCCTCATTTGAGGAGCCGGGTAGGAATTTTTTACGCCTCGGCCGATTGGCTGTTGCTGGGGTGTGTTTTTCGCCTACTCTGCATAGCAGTGCAGTGGATTGTGGAATTGGCTTAGGGAAGGTGCCTTTAAATAGGTGGTCACTTTAGTTGGCAGGTTTTTGGGGTTTAGGACACTATGCGGCTAGGGGAGGACTGCGAAGCATCCCCCTTTTGGGGCATTTGGGGTCTGGCATGAACAACCTTGGGGTTTGGAGACCCGGGTTTGGAGATTGCAGACTGTCCAGGAGGCTTGGCTAGAGGGTGCCTTTCTGCCGAGACGTGCGTCTGGGTTTGGGCCCTCTGGTGCGGGCCTCCCTGCTGGCCCTGCCTGGAGGGAGCTGAGTTGCTCAGCTCCGGCTGGGGGGCTGGGTCTCTCGCCCGTTAATGGCAGGGGAGCGGTCGCAGTGACCCCTAGCCCTGGCCAGGCCGCTGGTGGGGTTCCCTTGCTGTTTATGCTGTTAATTAATAAAGTGGCCCAAATTTTATTCCAATGCATTGTGTCTGACTCTTCATTCCGACCTTGGGGGGCAAATGCCACACTAACATATAGATTCTGCTAACCAGGCAAGATGCAATTTTAAATGTGGTTCCCACTAAGTAGAGTGCTTACAACACACTTCTTGGCAGCTCCCTGTCTGCATCCATAATGTTTCAACTGGCTTTGAAACAAAAAGTTCCAAATGGTGGTTCAGAGCTGCTTTTACCCTTCGCAAAAGAAAAAGGGGACGGCAAAAGATGAGATGGCTGGACAGCATTACTGATGTAACAAACACGAATTTGAGCAGACTTTGGAGGATGGTGGAAGACAGGAGGGCCTGGAGTGACTTTGTCCATAGGGTCGCAAAGAGTCAGACTCAACTGTGTGACTGAACAACAAAACCCTTCGCTTAGTGCCAATAGTTGTAATATTCTATATATGGCAATGGGTTGCACCTAACCCTAAGAACTGGAATGTAAGACTTACAATAGATCACATTGTTTTAAACTGGATTTATAGCACATAGTTAGATCTGCAGGGAAATCCTTCATGTAATCATGCAATCACAGGGTAAACATTAGCAGTAAATATATAAAACGCTTTTAACAGTGATGTTAATGTGTACTTACCACTCTCCTTTAAAGACAACAAGATAAATGAATTCACTCTCAGTGCTATGCAAAAAAATGTAAAGACTCCAAACTTTAGGGTCAAAATATGTGTTACATTTCACACATTTTGGGACACAGGTGCCAACCCGACTCATATGCAACTGTTATAGAAGAGACTAACCTTTCTAAAAGATCTCCATTTTATTTAAGCTCACTCTGACAATTGCAATGCCAGTTGAAGACTTACTACATAACTCTGAAATTGACTGGAGTTAGCTTGAATTGTCTGAACCAAGCATCTTCAGCAGTAGTTAGGGTGCCCTGACAGCAGCAGCTATGGGAACTGTTCCAGAACATTCTGGTATCTGTGCATACAGCAGATAATATATTTGATTTTATTTTCTCTGGGTAAAAGAGAAATGGTTTGGTAATGGGGGAATTTCCCACTCCACACTTGTCATGAACAGACCATTATCTGGCAAGATTTAGACTTACACTCAGAAACTCCAAATGGGAAGGAGGACAATTAGGATGGTCTGTCCCAAGTGGCTAATGGATTGAGAGCAGTTCCTAATGTCTCCTAGGGATTTTTCACTCAGCCTGTTTGCCCTCATTGATCTGTGAAATGAGAGATGATCCAGGCTATGGATATGATTGCCTGAGTACCTTCTCTCCTTCAATGGAATCTGAAATATCTCTTGGTTTACTGGGGACCTTGAGATGATGAAACTGTTGAGCAGATGGTTAGAGCACAAAGGGAGAGAAACAAGAAGCAAATGTGACCGAACACCAGTGAGAGCATGTAATCACACCTACTCTGTGGTAGTGATGGCAGCGAAGTGAGCTCGGTTTTCTATCACCACTATATCTACACAATGGGGTTTTTCTGAATTGTAAAGGGGCTTTTATCTTAAGTCCCAAAGGATTTTGAACCAGAAAACAAAGACGCCTGCTGTGATTCCTTTGCAGTGCATTTTGCAGATTAAATTGTTTGCATCAATCACAGTTTAGATACCATGGTTGAACTAGTTCATTCTCAGGATGTTATTGTTCTTAGTTGCATGGATGACTTTCAGTTGGAGAGGCATGATGGGGACAATGAGCTTCAAAGTGTGTGGCCCACCACATCTAGTCTGGCCCCTCATGGTTAATTGCATTGCACCAGGCTGAGTTGGTAGAATGAGCCAAGGAGCTAATAAATACCTATATACTTTGAAAGAGGTGGTTGAGAGACCTCTCTTGGAGAAGGCATCTCTGAACCCAAATGACCTAAACAGCTACCACCAAGTAGTTAATATTTCATTTTTGGGCAAGGTGCTTGAGTGGGTGGTAGCTACACAGCTTCCGGCAGTCTCAGAGAAGATAGATTCTCTAGATCCATTTTGTTCTGGATTAAAGCCTGGGATTTGGATGAAAATGGCCATGCTTATGCTGACCTTTACTAGGAGAGTGACTTAATTCTCCTGGACCTCTCAGCAGCTTTTATTACCATTGGCTGGCTGGTCTGGGAGGAGGAGGCATTGTGGTCAACTAATTTCAGAAGGTGGTGCTGGGGGACTGCTGCTCAGCCCTGTGGCATTTATGCTATGGGATCATACAGGTTTCCCCATTATATTTAACGTCTATGTGAAAGTGATAGGAGAGAACATCTGGACATCTGAAGTGAGGTGCCACCGATATGCAGATGAGACTCAATTCTATTTCTCCTTAACAGCTAAACCAGGTGGGTCTGTGGAAGTCCTAAATAGGTGCCTGGAGATGGTAATGGAATGAATGAAGGCCAGTAAACTGAGACAACTGAGGTGCTGGTGGTAACAGAAAAGCTGCTTGGGGACTGCAGAGGCAGCCTGTCCAGAAAGGGGTTGCACACCCCCAAAAGAACCAGCTTCATAGTTTGGGGCTGCTACTGGATCTTGGCCTAAATTTAGATGCTCAGCTCTCCTCCATGACATTTAGCACTTTTTATCAGCTCCAGCTGGTTCACTTTTAGCTGTTTCTCAAGAATCATGATCTGGCCATAGTGATCCATTTTCTGATTACACCCTAGTTAAATAACTATATTGCGCTCTACATAGGGTTACCTTTGAAAATGGTTTGGAAACTTCAAGTGGTCCAAAACCCAGCTGTCAAGTTACCGTTAGGGGTTGGTTACAGGGATTGCATCACCCCAGTGCTAAAAGACCTAAACTAGCTACCCATCTGTTTCCAGAAGCAATTCAGTATGCTATAAGAGAGGACATTTTCTGGTACCTCCTCACCTTTGGAATGCCCATCCTTTTAAGGCTCACCTGACAACTACTTTTAGCCTGGTGCCTTAAAAGAAGTAAACACATCTTTTGACTCAGGTTTATAATTAGAGGTTTTATCATTTCAGCTTTTCAATGGTCCGCTCCATTTTATGGGCAGTTTTATGCTGCTTATGTTTAATTGTTGCTTAATGGCTTGGTTTTTTGGTTTTATGCTGCCTCAAGCAGAACTCTGGAGGAACAACATAGAAAATTAATTAATAGTAGCAAAAGTAACTGGATACCATTAAAAGGATTCAAGTAAGCAAACATAAGTAAGAATTCAAATGTGAAAAGTAAGCTCTTACATTGACCTGCCATACCTCCTTTGTTTCCTCTGAAAAGGCTTGCAAAATATCAGTCTGCCGGGTATAATTCCCATTGGCATCCTGCAATCCCTGCAGAATTCTCTCTCTCAGAACAAGAACAGAAACTCGGAGCTGGTGCCAAAGAAGCTGTACTGTATGGATGTCAACAATCACATTGACTGAATAAGATAGAAGCTTCAGGGAAAACTCTGTCTCTAGCAGAGCATGGATTTGCTCAACATGATCAGAGATATCTTCGCATATATCCTGTAAAGAGAGCGAGAGAGAGAGAGAATATTAGAATACTGAAAGTTCCACAATAATCTGATCTAGATTATTAGTTACATTTAAAAATTTCATAACATGGTGTAATACATAGAGTTCATTCCAGTATATACATGTGCACGTAATGTATGTCCTTCTCTCCTGAAGTGCCCCTTAATATTTTTCGATCTTCAGAAAAGAGGGGAGTTGCATACAACACAGCAAGACCTTTGTGCAGGGATGCAGTCCATACTAGCCAAGTAACTAAGCAGACTGGCAGGAAACAGCAGAGGGCAAAACTTAATCACCCTGAATACTGTGGTGACTGGTTACTTTGTTCCCTAAGAACCTTGTAAAGTAACAAACACACTTTGCAAAAAGATATCACGAAAAAAACCTGCAAGCAAAACAGAAGAGACCTCACTCCTTTTTGAGTTCAAAATAGTTAAGACGGAAAGAATTTGCCATGGGTTGCTTCCAGTAAAGTGCATGTAAGTGGAATAAGAGCTAAACACAACTCATGATCAACACAACTCAACATTCCCCATTTTGCTATGCAGCTGGATCATCTGTCTGAGAGCCCTAATCAAAGCTCTTGTCATCAAGCCTAATTTAGAGGAAGAAAGCTGTATGCAGGACAGAGAAATAACTATGTGTTGTATCCTATAGCTACACAGCTCCTTCTTTAAGTTTGCTTTCCTCCAGTAGGTCTTCATGAGCTACAAAGTCTGATCCAACCCAAATGATCTCTGGTCTTTATCCATCCAATAAGTCTCTAATTTTCACTTTCTAGGCAAGGTGATAGACAGAGTGGATGCAGAACAACTCCTGGTCTTCCTGGATGACTCATCTACTTTAGACCCCTTTCAATTTGCCTTCAGGCCAGGCTATTGGACAGACATGGTGCTGATGGCTTTAGCTGATGATCTCCATTTGAATGTAGATAATAGCTGTGCCTCTTCTTTGCTCTTATTAGATTATCTTCAGTGTTTCTTATTAGATTATCAACTGTTTTCAGAGTCTTTGTTTTGTAAATTAGTACACATTTATACAATGTACACAAGCATCATGGCAGAGTAATTAGGATGTCAGATTAGAATCTGAGAGACACAGGTTCAAATCCCCATTTTGCCATGGAAACTCCTGAGTGACCTTGGGCCAGTCATTCTCTGTTAGCGTAATCTACTTCACAGTTGTTGTTGTGAGGGTGTCACAAGTCTCAGGGAGGTCACAACATAATACAGATAATAATAAAAACTATTACAAATTATTTAAAACACAAATAGTGCATCACAATTTAGATGGTGCACGAATCAACCTTTCACCTTCTCCAGGGGAAAATTCAATCTAGGAGAGGTGGAAAAATGGGAGGAGGAGAAGGAATCTGTCCAGCAGGGTCTATACAGCTCTCAGTTAGGAGCCACAGTCATAGGCCTGGCAGAATAGCTCTGTAATGATTTGGATTTATATATGTATGTTCCTTTAATAGTTGGCAAGTTGCAGTAGAGAAAGGGGAGTGAAAGAGGGGGAATGAGTGAGTGAGATGATTTGTTGGTGACAGAGAGTGTGGGTAGAGCTAAGAAGTCTCTCTGTGTGTGTGTAGAGAGACAGAGAGTACTGCAGAGGGGCATATTGGAAAGCCAGTATTTTATGAGTTATTACAACACATATATCAGCAAGCCATCCATCCCAATCAGAACACTGCCACTTGCTTCTGATGTCTCACTACATTCACTCATTTATTCAACCAGTCCAGCTTTACATATTAAAAGAACTAGTGACACCCACTATCTTCATGACTACAGTCAATGACAGCTTCAAAGGTATGTCAAGTATCTAAAGCATGACCTGCCCCCAAGTGCTCATTTTCAAGAACAAAAGGAAGGAAGTGGGAGTCAAAACTTGTGTGACATTTTTATGTTATGTTCAATGGCAAAGTATTTAGGTTCAAAAGGATAGGTTATTTAAGTGTCAAAAAAGAAGATGGAATTCCCAAACCAGAGGACACCAGTTTTTTATCCCACTGCTACTTAAACATAACTGGAAAGATAATTTCATGGATACCAGGCACTTCATTTATAATCTCAGAAGTACCAGGCAGTCTATTTAAAATAAGAATGAATGAACATATTGATAATTGTCACAATAATTATATATTAATACTTTCAGAGAGAAATACTAAATAGGTGTATTCAGAATGTACTCAGGGCTACTCAACTGGGCTTACTCCCAGGAAAGTATTCCTAGTATTGCGCTATTGAGTCATTGTTTCTGGAACACAACCAAGCTCAGACTTTCTTTTTATGAAACACAGTATGAAGAAATTACAAAGGCTGCCCTTTTAGATTCAAAGGTCTCTTAAGGAAAATTTAAACATTGGGTTGGATCCAAAGGCACTCTTGAGTAAGTGACAGGCACTTTGCTTCCATAAAAGTCAGAGGAGACTGATTGACAGCTTTTCCTCTCACACAGGAGTCTCACAATTCTAAAAGATCTTGAATAGCAGCTTTTGGACTCTGACCCAAACTTAAAACTAAAACTATCACTAACAATGTACAAACACAAAATGATATTTTTAAAAATAGTAAATCCACAGTAAGAGCTAAAGTCCATAGCAAGAAAAAAAATTTCATCTAATCGATTTCAGACTTTAGGGAAACGATTTTTAAAAATCAAGCAGGAGGCTTGACCAGCTACCCTTGCCAGAGAGTTCCACAATTCATGTTGGGGATTATAGCATTCCAAAGACCAAGTCCTGACCAGGGTATCCTGATCATGGAAGTCAGTCCTGGTTAGTACTCTTGTCTTGAAAACCATACAGCGTCAAAAATCTGCTGTGACCTGATGGTACTTTCCACCTAAGACCCAGCAGACACCAAAGAAATATACTTTTTCTTGAAAAATCTTGTTTGATTTTTTTTTGAGATGACATCTTCCCTAAAAGTATTCCACAAAAACTGAAAATTACACAGACCTGTTGCCCCCACAGATAGGGGCGAAAACCCTACATAATGTAAATCTATATTAGAATGATCACTGTCTAAAGCGGGTTCTTTGATTTTTGCAAAGCCAACCTTTCTTTACATGATGGTAGTTCCAAAACATAAAGCAGGCATATGTTTATAAAACTATGCAATTAACATATTGTGGATTTGGTGTTGAATTCAGGGTCCCCACAGAAGCATTTTTGATCATGGAATTTTGCAGGCACAGAGACTGCATCCATCACAACAACAACTGCCCATTTAACTCACCCTGCAGGAGACAGCTGACCCAATAACTTAACAGCTGCTACTATCTGTCATCTAAATCAGAGCCCTATGTTAATGTTAAAAAACCCTGTAAACATTGCCACAAACAGTTACTAGCACACACAGATTCCAAAGGTTTGCTTGAATATATCTCAGAGATTTTTAAAATTTAAACAAAAATTCTACCATTATTCACCTAGCAAGACAGAGAGATACAGAGCTGCAGAGATGTACACAAAATCTAGTGGAAGATGAAAGGTTCTTGCACTCCACGGTTAATGGTGACAGAAGCAAATGTACTTTGGTTTATGTTCTTTCATTTCATGGTAAACCCCTTCAAGAAATAAGCCCTTATTCATTGCATATGACAACCTTACTTGCAAAACAAATGGATGGTTTAAGAGCATGTCTGCAATGTTGATCTTTAGTTTAATAATATTATAAATTTGTCTGGTAATAGAAATTTCAAGCTGAGTACAGACATTCCTTAAGAAAGAAAAAGTATTTTACAACACTTGCTTTTACATCTTTATGTTTAGATGGGGTTATAATTGTTATCCTTACTGTGTAACACTGCATACAGATTTATTATATTTTTACATTGTGTTTCTTCTGTAGAGTATTAAGCAGTATCAAGCAATGATAGCCTTCCCAACCCTCCCGCTCTGGTGGGGGATGCCAGGTTTTCCACCCTCTTCCCCCACTCCCCCCAAAAACAGAAGTGGGGGGAGGGGGAGAAACGGTGGGCACCCCATCCCAGAGCGGGCGACGCTGCCGCGCTGCTGCCGCCCCCTCCCTCCCTGCAGCTGCTCCTCTGAGATGGGCCCAGGCTGAGCCCATCTCGGAGGAGCAGCCAAAGCAGAGAAGGGGAGGGTGGAGGCGGGCCAGGAGCATGGCGAGCCGCGAATCCGGGCCCCTCTAGGACCCGGACTCGCGGCTCGCCACGCTCCTGGCCCGCCTCCACCCCCCCCATTCCAACCCAGAGGCTGAGCGGAGCGCGCGACGCTGCCGCGCCGCCCCCCCGGCAGCTGCTCCTCCGAGATGGGCCCAGCCTGAGCCCATCTCGGAGGAGCAGCCAAACCAGAGAAGGGGAGGGTGGAGGCAGGCCAGGAGCATGGTGAGCCGCGAATCCGGGCCCCTCTAGGACCCGGACTCGCGGCTCGCCACGCTCCTGGCCCGCCTCCACCCCCCCATTCCAATGCAGAGGCGGAGCGCGGGACGCCGCCACGATGCCCCCCCCCCGGCAGCTGCTCCTCCGAGATGGGCCCAGCCTGAGCCCATCTCGGAGGAGCAGCCACGGCAGCACAACGACGCTCCCCGGCGCCGTTTCCCCCCCTCCCCCTAGCTCCACCCCAGTGTCTCCTGGCTCCACCCCCAAAGTCTCCTGGCTCCACCCCCAAAGTCCCCAGATATTTTAAAAATGGGACTTGGCAACCCTAAGCAATAAATATGGTTCTCCATTCCCAGTCTATTTTCACAGCAGCTCTGGGGTGGAGGTCAGGCTGAGAAATAGTGACTGGCCCAAGGTCACCAATGAGTTTCATGACTAAGCACAGATTTAAATCATGGTACCTCTCCAATACTAACTACTAACCATACTTGTTTTAAACACTAGTGATCCATGAAGGTACTATGCAGAGTATTGCAACAACAGAGGCCAAGCCCTTTTAGTACCCATCAGGTTAATAGGAAACAGACAATCCTCAGGCTTTTAGGAATTTTCTCAGCCTTAGGGGAAGGGGATGGAGTTGACTTTCCCCTCTTTCAAAGGGCAGGAGCTCAGAGTTGCTGCTGCCTACAGTCACCTAGATTCCAGATCTCCACAGAGTAATGTCCAGAAGCCATGCTGATTGGTTGCTGAGAATCAATAGTTAAGCCTTAGGAATTCTAATTGACAGTGCCATCAAAACCACAACAGACCTAATATAATCAAACTGAACTAGTTTTCATGCTGCGCTCCAATGCAAAAGCTTTCAGCATACAGACAGAGCAATACTACCCTGCATCCACAGAAGCCAACAGTTGATCACAGTTTTTAGCCAAACACTGGCAATTCAGATTTTGTGCAACTCTGGTCTTATTCTGTTTCTGTTCTTATTTCTATTTCTACATGCAGCTCTGAAACTTTTTTCAGACCCACTCCCACTAGAGCAGTCAGGCCTCCTGCAATGGTAGGAGACCTCCAGCTGGCAACCCTAGTCGTCTGCCACAGTGGCAGGAGGGAGCAGAAATATCACATCACTTCAGGGTAGAGTTGCCAGGTCCCTTCTGGCAACTGGTGGGGGATGGGGAGTGCTTACCAGGAGAAAGAGGAAGGCCCAGGCCATGTGGCCATCATCACATAGGAAGTGACACCATCAAGTTGTGATGTTGCTGTGACACTCTGGTATTTGGGCAAAATCTCTATGGTAAAATTGGCTTCTGCCATAGAGTTTTTGCCCATAGACCAGAGAGTCACCCAGATGCTGGCAACATGGCCTGGGCCTTCCTCTTTCTGGTAAGTTCCCTGCCAGGCAGTTGATCAGCAGCTGTGGGCAAGGTCTGGCAGCAGGACTAAGGTTGCCAAGTCCAATTCAAGAAATATCTGGGGACTTTGGAGGTGGAGCCAGGAGACATTGGGGCGGAGCCAGGAACAAGGGTGTGACAAGCATAACTGAACTCCAAGGGCGTTCTGGCCATCACATTTAAAGGGACAGCACACCTTTTTAGATGTCTTCCTTCCATAGCAAATAATGAAGGATAGGGGCACCTTCTTTTGGGGCTCATAGAGTTGGACCCCCTGGTCCAATTGTTTTGAAACTTGGGGGGTATTTTGGGGAGAGATGCTAGATACTATACTGAAAATTTGGTGCATCTATCTCAAAGAGCAGCTCCCCCAGAGCCCCCAAAACCTCCAGATCAATTCCCCATTATACCTTATGAAAATCGATCTACACATAGGGAATAATGAAGTGCTCCCCCTCACCCTGTTTCCGGCGACTCTGAAGTGAGGGATTGGCCTCTCTACTCATGAGTTCCTGCCAACTTCTTCCAAGTAACACAGACACACCATCCCAAGAGGAAGCCTTTCAATCAGAGATTGAAGCCTCCAGAGGTGCAAAGGCACATGGTCCTCTGGGGGCAGGGCTTCCCCCCGCCGGCCAGCTGACTGGGGGCAGGAAGGAGCCTGGGAAAGTGGAAGAACCCCTGCTGGGACCTGGGGATTGGCAAGTCTAAGCAGGACCTCTGCCTCTACTGGGGCATCTGGCAAATCTACTTCAGGGGAAAACCCAGCAGTGACATAGGGAAGCTCTTGGAATCACTGGAAACTCTATGGATTCCTAGAGCTACCCTATGTTACTTCCAGGTCCCCCCCCCCAAAGTGATGTAGTGGTAAAGCTGACATCATGGCTCCCCATTTCCCTGCCCCTAACCCTTCCACTGGTTGCCAGACATAGTCTGGGAACCCTGCTTTCCACCATTGTACAGCTGGTATTGATCCAGCAATTATTAATTACTAAGGAAGTGTCTTAATGCTTCTGGAGCAAAATCTCTACCACTCAAGGGGAGATAGATTAGAACTTCGAACAAGGTCGTGACCCTGCAGAATCACCTGTCTTCTTTGTCTATACATGACCATAATAACATCAGTTTCTTAAACTTGCTGTTAAAACATAGTTGTATTGCTTCAAGGACACAAAAGAAAGAAGCCACCATAGGGCACACTCTTGTTTGTGTATGCACTATATTATTGGGCTGACATGTGGCATGTGCTAGCAAGGGAGGAGGGGAAGCCTGGGGGGTATCTACAAAAATATTTCAATCAAAATTGGATCCTCAGGTTCATAAAGTTTCCATGTTCAAAGCATTTCATGTTTCAATGTTCAAAGCATGAGGACAACAATCATCACAACTATCTTTTAAAGTAGGATTCACAGTGTGGGATGCAGAATTTGGCAGGATGGAAGATTCAGAAGTCCATTTCTTGCTTTATATCACTTCTAGAGTACCAGGTTTGTTGTGGTTTTGATGGCACTCAGTCAAGACGAGTAGCAGTAAAAAGGAGTTAAGAGTCCAGTCACAACTTAAAGCAGGGATATCAAACATGCGGCCTGTGGGTCAAATCCAGTCCCCACAGGGCTTCTATCGGGCCTGCAGCCAATTCACTGTAATCTGCTTCCTTCTCCCTCTCTTGCCTCCTTCCGTGTCTCAGCTTGCTTTGCCAGGTTCTCTCAATCACACAGGAGCTACAGAGCAAGAAAGCTTGCTTTGCTAGGCTCTCTCAATCACACAGCAGAGTTACTAAGCCAAGCCTCTCTTCCTAACTTCGGCTGAGGCTCGTCTCTCTCCTCATCCCCTTAATTCACCCAGCTCCCTCAATCACAGGAAGAAATACAAAGCAGCTTTAAGACCAACAACGTTTTAGTCAGGGCATGAGCTTTTTGCCTTCAGAGAGAGAGAGAGAGAGAGAGAGAGACAGAGAGTTCATTGTTCGGTTTGTTATGACAGGTCTCTCCTGGATGCGACTGGGTTTGCCTCCACATTTTCACTTATTCATACCCTTATGATCCAATCTTTCTCAGTAGGAAAGCTATGTGAACTATTTAGATGAGGAATAACAACAAGCCAGTGAGATGGATTAGACTGAGAGTGTGTGTCCAGACCAAGTTCACCTAGCACATTTCCTTTAATTTTTCTTTCACATTTCACATTTTTCTTTTATTTCCTTTGATTGGTTTGGGATTTTGAACTTAGATTTCCCAGATAGTAGGCTGATACTGCACACTATACATTGCTGTCCCTCTATTATTGCACTGCCTTGTGGGAGTTGTAGTTATTTCTCTGGGGAAGCATATAGTTTTGGGGAAGACACAGCCCTTAGTCTGTGCCATGGTGCCTTCACATATTCTTGACCAGCACATAAAGCAACTATGTACAAAAGCTCACAATGCCCATCCATTTCACGTTTTCTCTGAGTCTTAGGCTCAGAGCATTGACCATGAGATTTCTGTAATGAATGTCAATAAATCAAAAGTAGGTTTGCAACTTACAGATGTACACCTAAACAGCATACTCAAGATTGCTACAGCACAGAAACTATTATCTCCAGATTCTGATGCAATATTTCATAGCAAGAGGTGTCAGTTACCAGAGACTGTTAAATATACAAAATATTGCAAGAGTGCTAATGTTTTAAGCATGTTTTATTTTAAGTTTTAAAAAATCTTTAATTGTGTGTGTGTCCTTTATAAAGTTTGCATCTCCACTACTGGGCATTACATTTTATGACACACATGGCCTGCCCAACAAGGTCTCATTTATAATAGGTCCAGCCTTCATGACAAATGAGTTCAACACCCCTGCCTTAAAGACTAACAATCTGGACTATTTTCAGTCCATGTTTTACCTATAGTTCTGAAGGACTCTGGTAGGTCTGGGGTTCCTTTTGTTGTTTGTTATACTTGGTTTACTTAAGACAATCCTCATGATACTCCTGAGCAATGTTCCCTCTAAGGTGCAGAGTCTTGTGGGCAAAAAATTTACTTTGTGAGCTACTGGCATTAAAGTTGTGAGCTACTGCATACATTTGTGTGCTCTGGGGCCCTCCCTCTTGAGCTAAGACAAAAATGTGTGAGCTGGAGGCTAACTCAGCTTAGAGGGAACACTGCTCCTGAGGGATGACACTTCATACACTGGGTACCTCATATGTTACCTCAGGGCTTTTATTGTAGAAAAAGCCCCGCAGGAACTCATTTGCATATTAGGCCACCCACCCCTGATGCCAAGCCAGCTGGAACTGCGTTCCTGTGTGTTCCTGCTAAAAAAAAAAAATCCCTGTATTATCTTATGCTACCATTATGTTTCGGAGCTGACGAACGAAGGCAGAAAAACTGCAAGTTCCTGGTGCAGACAAAATTTGCATTAGGACTTTTATTATTCAAGCCTGTTGGCCACTTCCTGCACAAGCTCTTTTGTCAGTTATGACTACACAATAAAATTGTTGTGCATACCTATTGAAACCTGTTAAATGAAACCTATTAACCTGTGCATATAAACAAATTATATAATCGCTATTATCAGCAGATTTTTTTTAAAGCAGGAATGCACAGGAACGCAGTTCCGGCTGGCTTGGCGCTAGGGGTATGTGGCCTAATATGCAAATGAGCCCCATGTGAAACAATGGTGATGTCAGGGGGTGTGGTCTAAGATGCAAATGAGTTCCTGCTGGGCTTTTTCTACAAAAAAAGCCCTGGCTATCAATATTATAATTGAAATCATTGAAATAAAAACATCAATTCCTTCAGAAAAATGAAATGCAATGGCCTGTATCCTAGAATTCTCTTTAGCAAAGCTTGAAACATTCCTCCATTAAGGAATCTCCCTGCACTTAAGCAGCTTTTTTACCAGCAGAAGACCTTCAAGACTGGGAAGAAAGAAAGCTGCATACTCAGCTGAGCAGAATAGTTAGATACAGACTGGCATGATTGAGAAATTCAGCAGGTATTAGTCAAGAAACAGAAGTGTAGCATTGCAGCAGAGATGTGATATATTAAAGCCTAAGCTTTCCATTTGAACCACTGGAGCGCTGATAACAATCTCAGAAATAAGTTTTACATTCACACTGTCCCCTATCAGTATCACTACATACATTTTCTATCGAAATCTTTCTTGAAGTGCTTGACTTTTTCTGGGCAGCTCATCTTAGCCATTTGGAAATTCTTTCTGGAAAGCTTAAACAACACTGGCACTCCCTGGGCTATAGTTGCTTCTTCCTGGATCTCTTCCAGGATGCATAACCTTTCTCCAAATGTTCTGCAACCTGATTGACAGACCAGGAAGCCATCTCCACTTGAACCCATGAGTAGTGAACACAAAATTGCACAACTACCACAAATATGTATGGCCTTTTTTAAAAAAAAAAAAAGAAAGAAAGAAAGAAAAACAGTAAAAATGAACACAAGATGCATAAAAGTGTGCATATGGGGGGGAAATCACACTGGAAAACAAAGATAACTGAATTTTACATTGTAACTTTGCATAATTTAATACATTTGGGACTGCTGCTGCCATTGGGCATGATGCCCTCTTTCTCACATTTGTCTTCCACAGTCACATGCTACTATGTGTTCCCTCCTACAACAGTGCCAACTGGTGCTCCAGGAAGACTATTTGCAAAGAGCAAATAAGAGAACAGCAAATAACTAGTCAAAATAAATAACTAATGATAGGAGAGAGGGGAAACATATAAGCTTATGATTTCCTTGCTCTTTCATTCTGCAAGAACTGTAAACATTTGCGAGCCAATGTGACACAATGGTGAGAATGGCAGTGTAGGACTTGGGACAACTAGGTAGGAATTCCTGATCTGCCATGGAATCTTGCAAGGCTCACCACGATCTCTCACTTAATGCCAAAGTTGGTAATGTGAGGTTAAGGTGGAGGGGAACAGAAGGGTGTGATCATCTACTTTACATCTCTATTACAGGCAAAAGCAGATTTAAACAAATGGTGATCCACGATACTCATGGTGGAGGAATACTTCCATCACTATTGCTTACCCAGACCTGATTCCCTTCTTACAGCTGTGGGGGGGGGAGGAGACTTTGGGGGGAAGAATATGGTATGGCTCCATCCCCCACACCAACTATTGAGCCCGGCATCCTTCTCTGCTGCAGCTGGGCCTGGTGCAGCTGCCAGTTTCTGCCAGGGCTGACCCAGCATGGCTGCTGGCATCCTCATCCACTGTGGACAGATGCAGTGCAGCTGCTAGCAACCTTCTCTGCTGCAGCCTGACATAGCTGCAGGCATCCTTCTCCACTGTGGCTGGGTCCAGCATAGCTTCTGTCCCGACCTCCTCCACCACCACTGCTGTCCTGTGACACTAAGACTGGACCCAAAGCAGTTGTCAGCATCCACTGGCCTCAGTTTTGATCTGGTAAGAGTGTTGCTTGCATGTGTGCAGACAACCAATGTATTTTAGGGGGTATTAAAACCACCCTATATATTTTAATTTTGATTTCAGATCTTTCTGCAAACCTGAGAAGTTCCCCCAAGTTTGCTGAAAAATCTGCTTAGTGTCCATGTTGCCCCAATTCACGGATTTAGCCATCCACAAATGGGGGGCCACACATCACTAACAATATTTATTATTATTTATTAGTTATTAAATTCAATTTCCAAGCCACCCTTCCCTGAAATAGGGCTCAGGGCAGCATAAGGCAATATATCAATATCCATTTAGAAACACATATCTAACAGTTCCTCCAAGCTGCAAACCCCATTAACTGGAGATGATGCAGCCCCATCTAGAACAGACTGAATACAATTCCTTTAGTGCTATTTCTGATGAAAAACACTTCAGAACTGGCCCTTACCCAGCTCATTACAACCTTTACAGTACAATCCCAAGCACAGTTATACTGCCCAACTGGGCACCCATTAAAGATATCTGCTGCCTCATCATACTCTGCTGAAAAGGAGGAACTCTAATAACTGCACACCATCAACATACTAGTGGTACTTTGCTCCAGATCTCTGAATGACCACTCCCATTGATTTCATGTAAACATTTACAGGCACATTTGTATTATGACAAAATAATTCTCCACATATTTGAGAGATGGAACCTGAAAGTCAAAACCAATATTATTACTTTCTTTGAATTATACTAAAATATGAATTCAGAATAAAGTTTTATATTCAAATTACCTCCTTACTTAGGGATGCCAGGCATGCCTAGTAATCAGCAGTAGGGTTATGGGCAGGAATATAAGGGAAGTCTGTGATGCTGGATAATAATACATACATAAATTAAATGAGTAATAATATATCAATACAATACATCATGTATGCAACCCTGAGGTCCTTGCAGCAAGGGTGGGATAACAATTTACTAAATAATTAATTACTAAAGAGCACACACACATACACACTTTCAGGCACAAGGTGTCAAAACAGGAACTAATTGTGAGGAGAAACTGTTTGAACAACTACGCCACAGTTTATTTATTTAAAACATGTTTATCCCAACTTTAATCCAATTAGGGCCCTCAAGGCAGCAGACAATTAAAAGACATTAAACATTAACTTTACAAAACAACACACACACACATACATACACAAACATATACATTTCCTCCCACACACAAACACGTATAGGGAATGTCATACACACAAAAGTATTTATATGGTGGCAGAACAAAAGTTAGAGGGTACAGATGAATCTCCACAGGGAATTCCATAGTTTTGGTATCACCAAAAAGGCATTTTCTTGGGTTACCACCCTGTTTGCCTCAGATAGTTTACTGTTGTGTCTGTTATCTTATGCTGCTGTTATGTTCAAAAAGAGAACCATCAAACAACTGGATAGGCCGCCTTTTCTAAATCTTCCTTCACTATAAAATCCAATAGAACAAGGCAGGAATTCAGCGGGACGTCAGCTGCCTCTGGAGGAAACGTGCCAAGTTAGTGGAATGAGAGAGATTTCCGGGTGAGGCAACTATGGCCCTTGAAATAATGAGGTTTCAAGTAACAAACAGAAAATAAAATCCTACTCAGAGATCAAGACAGCAAGCTAATAAACAATACACATTTAATGTAAAAAACAGCCAAGGTCAGTAAGAATCAGTTTGGAAGTGTAGTGAATCTTCTTCAGCATATTTAATTACACACTATTCTATAGCTTTTTAGTGCATCAGTTTATTTTTATTTTTATTCTTATTGTTATTTTATTATTATTCATTTAAAATATTTATATTTGCAGTCTTAGCTTTGAGCCTGAAGTAGCTTCTGAACAATCAGGCATAAAACCAGCCAAACTATAGAAATCCCGGAGAAAAGTATATGTAAGACAAAGCACAAGATGAAGAAATCAGCATCAAATATTTTTAAATAAATTACAACAGAGCTAGAAATTTCCTTTACATACCAACCATCATCATCCCTCAGAAACAAGGGAAAACTAGCAGAATCCACAAAACACCCATAAAAGCAATGATTTTCCATTAACAAGCTTGCCACCAAGCAAACAGCAGTGGCCTGGAAGTTCCACAACTAAAACATCTTCAGCAGGTGACATCACTCAGATCAAGACCTCTGAAGCACATCTCCACAGGAGGGTAGGCTAATATGCAAGGTTGCCAAACTTCAGGTGGTGACTGGAGATCTCCTTGGGATTACAACTGATCTCCAGGTGATAGAGGCCAATTCACCTTGAAAAAATGGCCACTTTGGAAGGTGGACTCTAGAGAAATATACCCCATTGAAGTCCCTCCCCTCCCCAACCTTGCCCTTCTCAGGCTCCACCACCAAAATCTCCAGGTATTTCACAGCCTAGAGCTGGAAACTTTACTAATATGAGGATCATGATAAATTCCCAGATCATTATATCTCTTTAAAATCTCAGATGCACTTTAATATCTCCAAATTAGGATTCTTCTGGACCTACACCATTCTTCTTTCATCTTACAACATTAAGAAGCGAAAAACCTGTTCTGTCAGAGGCATAGCAAGAATTTTTGGGTCCTAAAGCAGGATACAAAATTGTCTCCTCCTGCCCCTCACCCCATTCCTTGAATGTATACAGAGCGAAGATTGCATCAAACCAACTTATAACAAGGCAGTTGTGGAACTGTCTTCATCTCAGAAGGAAAGTTCATCCCTTCCTCAATATGCAAAGAATGTGTGGGGAATGGTGTCTGACTACTAGCAGTGATATCCTAAACAGAGTTACACCCTTCTAAGCTCACTGACTTCACTGACATGTAAGGATATAACTCTGCCTAGGATCACACTGTAAATATTGCATAACTGAACATTTAGTTCACTCTTCAATTGCAAACAGGGTTGCCAAGTCCCTTCGCATAACTGGCAGGGAATGGGGAGGGGCCTCAACAGGACCGGAAGGGAGCCCCAGCCAGCATTGCAGTGATGTGCCCATGTGATCCATAAGCAACATCATCACACAGCTGTGTCAGGGAGATGCTCTGGTATTTGGGCAAAAACTCAATAGTAAATTTGGCTTCTACCATAGAGTTTTTGCTCAAATACCAGAACATTGCCCTGACATTACCAACATGATGACATCACCTCCTGGTCATGTCAGAAGTGATAGACATATTACTGCAATTTTGACTGGGCCTTGTTGATTGGTGGTGGGGCCTGGCAGCAGGGGGTCCCATCTCCACCAGGGGCTGGCAACTCTCATTCCAAATCATATGAAAAAACAAGCTGAGTCAGCAAATAGTTTCTCTTCTCCTACCTCCCAAAATCTGGGATTGTTTTCCATCCCCATCTAAACCACTTTACACAGATTCTACCCATATGTATTTAGAATGTCCACTGACTGCTATTAAAATTACTCCCAAGTATGTGTGCTTAAGATTGCACTCTTGATTCTGTATTTAACTGAAGCCATGAAGAATTCTCAGGCAAACAGTAAAAATACTGCCCTACCCAAATTGTGAAGAGTAAATATGTGGAGATAACAGCTACAGGAAAAGGGGGAGCTACAGAAGCTATAATGAACAGAATAAATGATAACATACAAGAGATTATACAAAGAATAACCTTCACATGTCTCATTCCAAGATAAAATAAGAGTGAAAACTGATGGAACATAGCTTCCTCAATTAGCCTCAATCTGGGCTATTATTAGTATTAACAACAATATTTTAAATTTCTGATCCAATAGTTGCTCCAATTGGACAGTCATTTGATTAATATAGATGTAGACTGGATGTGACCATAAAGATACTTTTTCATAGAATTACATGTCCTATTCTTTTTACCAAAGGTTTGTTAAGACATATTAAATATGATACTTTACAATACCAGCTAAAGTTTTCAGTCAAAGTAATGTAATAAACTATGCTCTAACATCTATGCTTAATCATATTATGAACTATAAATAGAACAGTGGCACTGTCTCAGCCCTTCCTACAGAATGTGTATTATTTTTCACTTACATAAAGGATAGGGTTTTTTTTAAAAAAAAGTGCTAAACCTTTTTGGTAACGATCAAAAGCTTATCACAAAAGTCTGACATACCAGATATTACATCAGAAAAATGAAGTCTGCCTTCAACAAGATAGTCTAAATAGGCAATATTTAAGCATCTAGTCTTCCCTGACTGAACATTCAGCATGCAAATTAATAAGAGCCTTGTTCCAAATGTTCACAGCCATGAAATATGACCCCTTGAAGAAGAGATGCAGTCACAAATGAATCTGCAGGAACTTGGGTTTAAAATCACACTTTCCCAGGCCTTCCTCCCAAGCCCATGTTTTGTTCATTATTTCCCACCAGAGCATGTCCTACCTTGATTGTTTTGAAATGATGGTTTTCATTCATCCATTTGGCAGATTAACAGCCCCCTCTTCTCCCCCTTTTCAGTCAAACCAGTTGCTTTGAGTTAGTAACAACGTAGTGATATAAAATCCAAGCAACTTGCAGTCAGATCCATTTTCAGTTGTTGGGCTTTTGCATTTTGCATTGCAAGGAACAAACGTTTAACAGGACCAAACTATGTTTTTAAAAGCTGCATCAGAGCTGTGCTATTCTTGAAATTAGGTTTAGGCCTATTTCCCTTGTCCTGGAGATTCTGAGCTACAGTATTCTTACTCATACAGTTCTCTGACTGGCAACTCACTAAGACACTTGCCGCTTGAAATTAGTTGAGTTATTTTAGTCACTGACATAAGTTCCAGTAGAATGTTAGCTGTGACCAAGATGGCAAAAGGGAATCTAATATAAGTTGGTCACTTGGTTACAGTACAAAGCCAATAGAAGTTTTGAATTTTAATATATTTATGGGCACAAAACCACCCTTATTTCTCTCTTTTTCTATTCTCACCTCCAAATGATTTAAGTTGCAATCCTAAACACCCTGGAATAAATCCTAAGAAATCACTGAAACTTCTCACAAACTTACACATAATTTGACTGCATCTCTTTAAAATGTACAGTAATAAGAAAGATTTAGAAAGTTAAAATTAGTCGTTCTCCAGTACGTTAAAATTAGACATTGTCCAATTTTCAGGACACAATAGATCATAAGAATGGAAAAGTTTATTAATAGTAGTTTCAGCTTCCCTATTGCAGTGACTCAGAAAGTACCAAATAAATATTAAATAGACACTGCTAATCAGTATTGACTTATGGGTATATAGTACTGTCCTTAATTTCAGAGATCAGACCCAATAAGGGACAGGGATCCTAACCTTTTAATAGTTTTGTAGAAGGAAAGATACTTGTAGATGACATTTGTCATGTCATAAGTGCTTAGGCTTGCCAATCCCCAGGTCCCAGCGGGGGTTCTTCCACTCTCCCAGACTCTTTCCCGCCCCCAGCCAGCTGGCCGGCGGGGGAAAGCCCCGCCCCGAAAGCCACCATGTGATTTTTTTCCCCTCCGGAGGCTCCAGTCTCTGATTGCAAAGGCTTCCTCTTGGGATGGGGTGTCTGTGTTACTTGGAAGAAGTTGGCTACAACTTGTGAGTAGAGAGGCCAATCCCTCACTTCAGAGTCGCCAGAAAACGGGGGGGGGGGGGGAAGAGGGGAGGAACATCTGCTGAGCACTTCATTATTCCCTATGTGGAGATCGATTCTCATAAGGTATAATGGGGAATTGATCTGGAGGTTTCGGGGGCTCTGGGGGAGTTGTTTTTTGAGGCAGATGCACCAAATATTCAGTATAGTATCTAGTGCCTCTCCCCAAAGTACCCCCCCCAAGTTTCAAAATGATTGGACCAGGGGGTCCAATTCTATGAGCCCCGAAAGAAGGTGCCCCTATCCTTCATTATTTCCTATGAAAGGAAGACATTTTAAAAGGTGTGCTGTCCCTTTAAATGTGATGACCAGAACTCCCTTGGAGTTCAATTATGCTTGTCACACCCTTGTTCCTGGCTCTGCCTCCAATGTCTCCTGGCTCCACCCCCAAAGTCTCCTGGCTCCACCCCCAAAGTCCCAAGATATTTCTTGAATTGGACTTGGCAACCCTATAAGTGCTGCAAGGATAAAAAAAGCTGATTTTTTTTTCTGTTTGCATGTGACAGTGAATGTGTGTGCAACCTGCATGTACATGCATACTTCTGTTTGTAAGGAAGGCATAATGGCAATGCACATTTACTTTACAAATGAAACTGGGGACTAGTTTCTAGATAAATATGGCAATTCAACCATGAATTCAGCTGTATGAGCTTTGAATGCTGCACAAGACTTATTCAACATATGTATAAAGAACTAGTAAGCATACCCTGTACTCAGATTATACTATAACTTGTGAAGTTACTGTAACTTGTGAAGAGGGCTTCTCACTTCATTATATCAGATCACTTTACTCAAGGCTGAATTCCAGCTGTGCCACTGCTGAGTTGAAAGGTGAAACATCATTCAGCAGGGATGAGGATAGAAAGTGAAAGGAGGAAGTTTATTTATAGGTTCTCTGAAATTGCTGGAAAGGATACTGTGATTGATCTTTTTCTAGAACTTGTTATCCTTGCTCCTGGTTTCTTCATAGTTAACAACGTAAGAGAAACCATGTTGGATCAGGCCAATGGCCCATTCAGCCCAACATTCTGTGTCACACAGTGGCCAAAAAACCCCAAGTGCCATCAGGAGGTCCACCAGTGGGGCTAGAAGCCCTCCCACTGTACCCCCCGCTCAAGCACCGAGAATACAGAGCATCACTGCCCCAGAGAGTTCCAACAATACGATGTGGCTAGAAGTCACTGATGGACCTCTGTTCCATATGTTTATCCAATCCCCTCTTGAAGCTGTCTATGCTTGTAGCTATCACCACTTCCTGTGGCAGTGAATCCCATGTGTTAATTACCCTTTGGGTGAAGAAGTACTTCCTTTTATCCGTTCTAACCTGACTGCTCAGCTATTTCATTGAATGCCCACGAGTTTTCGTATTGTGAGAAAGGGAAAAAAGTACTTATTTCTCCATCTTCTCTATCCCATGCATAATCTTGGAAACCTCTATCATGTCACCCCGCAGTCAATGTTTCTCCAAGCTAAAGAGCCTCAAGCGTTTTAACCTTTCATAGGGAATGTGTTCCAACCCTTTAATCATTCTAGTTGCCCTTTTCTGCACTTTTTCCAATGCTATAATATCTTTTTTGAGGTGAGGTGACCAGAATTGTACACAGTGCTCCAAATGAGGCCACACCATCGATTTATACAGGGGCATTACGATACTGGCTAATTTGTTTTTGATTCCCTTCCTAATAATTCCCAGCATGGCGTTGGCCTTTTTTTATTGCAATCACACACTGTCTTGACATGTACATGTTCCATAGTACAAATCCTACAACCTGTTTGGCAAATATAGTTCTCCTCTAGCTGACCTAATGTTATCTGATTTTTCACTGACCCTATTCTTTGTCTCTAAAAACAATACAAATATCCAGTACAGTACTAGATCTGGAAAATGATGATCACAGAGCAGTCCTACCTCCTGAGAAAGCCTTAAAGTTATTAGGCAAGTTAATATTTTGAGTCATACATGCTGCTTGCGTTACCCCAAACAATCAGGGGTAACGCCAGCAACATGCATGACTCGAAATGAACCTGTGATTGTATCACCCATTGCAATATTGTATATGCGCCTGAAGAAGCTCGCTGGGAAACAGTGTGGATACCGGTCTGCTGTTGCGCTTTTCCATCCAAATCAGGACTGGACTACACCTAAGAAGATTGAGCTGTGCTCTTTTGAGTGAATAAGTTTGTGGGACTTTTAAGCTCTGGCTTTTCATAAAATAATATTTCTTCGAATCTGCATAGTGTGAATTGCAACTGTTGTACAGTTTACAATTATGTGAATATGAATTTCTACTATTTATGAGCACTTTAATATTTGTAAATACGGAAAATGTTTTGCAGCAATTGACCATGAGCTTTGCTTTTGACTTGTATTTATTCACATGGTCTACTCTAGTGTAGGTACCCCACCTAATCTGGCTGAGTTACTAGAGGCCATGGCGGGGTAGTTGAAACAGAGTTGGCTGAGACTGAATCTGTCAAAGATAGAGGTCTTGTGGCTGAGTGGGGGCAATCTGAGATCGGGGTGCCCAGCTCCCAACTCTGGATGGTGTGCTGCTAACACTGGAACCTACCATCAAGAGCTTGGGTATGCTCCTCTATGCCTCATCTATAGAAACCCAGGTTGAAAACGTTTGCCAGACTGGCATTTCTTCAACCATGTCAAGTCAGGCAACTTGCCCCCTTTCTCCCTCGCCCTGACCTAGCCACAGTGATCCATGCAAAGATTATTGTCACTCACTCTATGTAGGACTGCCCTTGAAGCTGACCCAGAAATTACAACTGGTTCAGAATGCTGCAGTTACAGGTACTTACAGGTACCCCAATGACAGAATACATTCAGCTGGTGCTACCCCAGCTGCACTGGCTCCAGGTTGAGTACTGGATCTGCATAAGGTTTGGGGTTTAACCATAAAGACCCTGTATGATCTATGACCAACATACCTGCAGGACCTTCTCTCCTGGTATGTCCCTTGACGAGCTCTGCCCTCAGAAGATCAGAACTTACTGGTGATCCCCAGCATAAGAGATATCTGGCTGTCTTCAACCAAACACTGAGTCATTCCCATTGCTGTATTCCAGGGATGGCCAATGGTAGCTCTCCAGATGTTTTTTGCCTACAACTCCCATCAGCCCCAGCCATTGGCCATGCTGGCTGGGGCTGATGGGAGTTGTAGGCAAAAAACATCTGGAGAGCTACCGTTGGCCACCCCTGCTGTATTCCATTGTTGGAAGGGGGTTGTTTGTTTTGTTTGGGGTTTTTTTGCAGCCTAACACCAATATCAAAAGTGAGCTAGAAGGAAACAGCTTCCAGCAATGAAGAAAAGTGATGTAAGGAAAAGGAAGAGGTTTAGCTCCCCTTACCTCAGGGCTTTTTTTTTAACAGGAATGCAGTCCTGGCTGGCTTGGTGGCAGGGGGTGTTGCCTAATATGCAAATGAGTTCCTGCTGGGCTTTTCCTACATAAAAGCCCTGCTTTACCTGTTCTTTTAAATGTAAAAAGTAGACCATTCTCCCTGCTTTATACTTTAATGGAGCAGGTGCATGAATTAATCACTTCCAGTCCCATTCTCCTCCCTCTACATTTAGCTTAGGCCTGATAAAAAGGAAGTATAGACAGAAAATGGTACAGAATAAATTTAATCTGAATGTTCACTGTGGCTGATTCATGTGCTTTTTAAAATCATACAAATGTTTCAGAATGCTGTTGCAGTTGCAAGAGCTCAATTAGGCATCAGGTGTGACTAATTTGCATAATGCTGGGTTGATTAATAGGCTTAAAATATATTTAATAGCTTAATTTATTATTCAGTTTATCAAAATGTGCTCCTTATGAGAAATGGCTTCTCTCTATTAGGGTTTTGACATGCATGAAGTCTTTTTTTTTCCTTTTAAAAAATTCCATTACATTTTACTTCCTATTTTCTTTTATTGAACTTGGTTCCAATGTTCCCTGTCTCTCCTGCAAGACCATAAAAGGAAATGGTGAACTCTATTATTCAATTGGAAGCACACACCCATTAGATAGTGACCACTTTGATACAAAAGCATGTCTTTTGTCTCTTGGTAGATCACCAATGTTTAGCACACAAATACAATCCTCACCATACTTTGATGTGCAGTTAAAAGCCAATTCAGACTTCTGCCTTCTGCAGTTTGTGGTAATAGAATTACTAGTTATCAATTAAAGAGGCAACCATCTTTTGTTTAACAATTGCTTGTTATAGAACACTGTTGATGTTTCTAGAGTCAGCAGATGTTTCTTTAAAGAATATTGATTATAGGAGGTTCTGTGCCACGACAGGACTGTACACCAAGCACTAGAAAGTATGCAGCTGGCTTGAAGGAGAAGTTGGAGAGGTGGGATTCCAAGTGGATGCTGTCCACTTTTTATGAAAGTGACACTGCTTTATAGGCTTGCAATCTCTGTACTTGCTTAGGGCTGCTAACCTCCAGGTGGTGGGTGGAGATCTCCTGGGATTACAACCGATCTCCAGGTAACAGAGATCAGTTCACCAGGAGAAAACAGCCACTTTGGAAGGTGAATTCTTTGGCATTATAACTCATCAAAGCCCCTTCCCCTCCCCAAACCCCGCCCTCCTTGGCCTCCACTACCAAAATCTCCAGGTATTCGCAAACCCAGAGTTGACAGCCCTACCCTGGTACTTAACACATATATTTTAAAATGGACAGATATCACAAAAATACCATGGGTTGGAGCTAGTGCTCCCTCTAAGCTGTGGAATCTTGTGAGCAAAAATACTACTTCGTAAACTACTGGCATTAAAATTGTGAGCAAGTGATTTGGCTGCTGCATAAATTAGTTTGCTCTGGGGCCATCATTCCTGAGCTAAGACAAAAATGTGAGAGCTGGAGGCTAAAAACTGTGGAAGGGGGGCTTGGAGAGGGGAGAGACCTCAGCAGGGTATAATGTCATAGAGTCCACCCTCCAAAGCAGCCATTTTCTCCAAGGGAGCTGCTCAAATGGAAAGCCACATTCACAGTTACCAGGAACCAAAAGAGACAAATGACTACTGTGTAACCTATGCCCTCCCTGTAAAATGGAGTTGTTCTGCCAGGCTTTTGGCTAAGGTGGCAGGCATCCAATAAAAACTTGGCCTCCCCTGCTGAAGCTACCATCTCTACATGGGCCAGATCATACTAAGATTGTAGAGGCCTAATGGTGCCAGCTGAAAATCTATGCACATGGATAGTGTGAACTGTTTTTAATATATGTTGTTTTAAACTATTTTAATAGTTCTGTAATGTATATGATACTAGCAGTAAAGTCCATTGTAGGAAGAAATACAATGGGCCCTAGAAAAATATTTGGGAGGGGGGTGATGAATGTGTAGGTGGCAGGCAGAAAGGAAGATAGACAAACAGAATGAAAAGTGACAGACAGAAAGAATGGTAGGAAAAAGGGGAGAAAAAAGTGAGAGAAAGAGAAATTGAAGGAAGGAATGTAGATTGACAGAGGTTGCAATTACACACATTAAATAATGCAGTTTCAATCCAGTTTCAACACACTTTCCATCTGAATTTTGCCAGTTCCCACAGTAAAATCCGGTAGAAAAGTGCATTGGAAGTGGATTGAAAGTAGGGCTGCCAATCCCCTGGTGGAGGAAGGGGATTCCCCAGTTTGGAGGGTCTCCCCACTTCAGGGTCATCAGAAAGTGGGGGGAGGGAAATGTCTGCTGGGCACTCCATTATTCCCTATGGAGACCAATTCCCATAGGGTATAATTGAAAGTGCATTATTTCGTGTGTGCGATCGCAGCCAGATGAAATAAAAAGACAGAGATACAGAGAAAGAATGAGAGAGAACAGAAGGGAGGTAGTAAAAAGAGGGGGAAAGGAGTGAGAGAAAGAAAAATGAGAAGGAAGATAGACAGAATGAAAGAAAAAGACAAACACAGAGAGAGGCAAAGACAGAAAAAATGATACTTTGCCATTCCCATAATATGAGTAACAGGCTTGTCATTTCTGCTGAAATTCTTTCAGATATCTTCTGTTTATATAGTTATTTAGTTTTCCTTTCCAGATTTCTATTGTGGGACAGTCTTCTGTCTTCCATTTAATTTCAAATGTTACTCTGGCAGCTGACAACATATAGCTATGAAAGTCTTGAGAGGTTCTATTATATCAGGGGTGTTGAACTCATTTGTTTTGAGAGCTGGATTTGACACAAATGGGACTTTGTGAGGCCAAGCCATGAGAGTCATAAATTGTAATACCAGGTAGCGGAGATATTACCTTTACAAAGGATACAGATAAACACATTTTTTAAAACTTAAAATACAAACATATTTCAAAATTTCATGATATTTTGTTTAAAATGGAAAGGTGGGGGAATAGTGGGATTTGGCAATGCAATTTTTAAAATAAAACATCAAGAAAAAGCACAAGGATCACAGTAGAAACTAAAAAATTTAAAATGATCTGTGTCTAGGAAAACATGAAATGGCTGGGCATCAGAAGCTTCTTCCACCCCCACGGTCTACTCAGTGTAATATCCCCCCTTTGGCTATGGGTCCCCAAGTTAGAGTACACACTAGGTACAAGTTCTCAGATCCATTCAGTAGAGACAAGCTGGCTCAAAGCATCAACCTTTTATTTTCAAAGAGCTTCAACTGGCTATAAACACTGCAAAGACTGCTTTAGCACCATACCATTGAAATACATTGCAGCACAAAGTTGAAAGGAAAACATGGAATGGATTTTCCATTCAGGACACTTGGCCCAGCTAGACCAGTCTATCTGGGTGCAGAGACCTTAATGGAAAATCCATTCCACATTTTCTTTGCAGCTTTGCAAGCCCAGAAGAGCTTCCAGCTGAAGCAGGCAAAGACAAGGCAGAAGAAGCTGGGAATGTAGTCAGCAGCCTTGGTGCTTCAAAGGGTGAGGATAGGAGGGGGAGGAGGGGAAAGAAAATTGCTGCAGGCCTGATTGAAGCCCTGGGCGGGCCAGGTGTGGCCCATGGGCTGAGGGTTTGACAGCCCTGTTCTATATTGTCTGGCAGGATTGCCAATAATATAACCTCTGGGTTCACTGGAAATTTGATTTTAAAATGTTTTGTATCTCTTCATGTATGTATTTACAATATCTTTTTTGTCTTGGTGCAGGTCCACAACATATGGCAGAATATGCCTTCTGCTTCTTTGCATTTCCAGCAAAATCCTTTGTAATTCTTGTCCATCTTTTCAACATCTTTTGGAGTAACGTACCATCCATAGAACATCTTTTACCAGCTTTCTCTTAGTGCTTGGCTAGCAGTAAATTTAATGTCCATAGGTTTTCCCAGCACTGAAACTGTATTTCCTCACCAAAAGTTTGCATACATTTGATCATGCAGTCTTTTACCTGTTCTTTTAGCATATTGTAGCAGTAATTTGTAAATTCATCCTAATAAATGGTCTTTAGATTGTGAAACAATCTTTTCAAAGTCAGTCAGTTCTTTGGTAACACCTCTCTTGGTATAGATATCATTTTTAAGTTTTAAAGAAATGTATGTACACCATTTTGTTTCTTTTCCTTCTTCTTTGATCTCTTGCCACATCCTAGTCAGACCTTGCAAGTTTATCGTATCACCTTAAGTTATAAAATCATTATTTCTTCTTGTGCGATTATCGTAATAAGAGAGCCAGTTTGGTGTAGTGGTTAAGTGCGCAAACTCTTATCTGGGAGAACTGGGTTTGATTCCCCACTCCTCCACTTGCACATCCTGGAATGGCCTTGGGTTAGCCATAGCTCTGGCAGAGGTTATCCTTGAAAGGGCAGCTGCTGTGAGAGCCCTCTCAGCCTCACCCATCTCACAGGGTGTCTGTTGTGAGGGAGGAAGGTAATGGAGATCGTGAGCCGCTTTGAGTCTCTGAGACTCAGAGTGGAGGGCAGGATATAAATCCAAAATCTTCTACTTCATCATCTATTGGTGATATTATTGGTGGGATTGTGGGGCTGATTCCCTTCTGTAGCATGGGGAACAGCTGCTCTCTCTACCTTACCCTCTCTCCTCAACATGAGGCACAGCAGGTCAAATGAGAGAATGAGATGGCCAAGGTGGCCAGAGCAGGATCAACTCACTATGTAGAAAGCAGAGTAAAACTACAAACTTCATGCTACAACTTGGTGGCTACTCTGCCAACACCTTGTTCACTTCCTAGCTGTTGCTCCATTGCTGAGATGAGAGAACAGAAGCTGGAGAGGAAAAGGGTAGGTTGGGGAGAGCATGTCTTTTACTGCTATCTCAGGAATCAGGCCTGCTGCTCAGGGAAGCTCACAGCTCACCATTCCTGCAGCAGCAACTTTTTAAATATGGGAACTGTCTGCCAACCACAAGTCCTACCAGTCAGTGACCTTGCTTGCTTTTCTGCAACATGGAGTGAGTGTTACACTGGGGAAGAATCACAAATAGCATGTCGAAGAGTCACATATGGTTCCTGAGCCACTAAGTTAGTATCACTGTTCTATTCTAGCATATACATGCCTGCCAACTGTTCAGTTATCTGATGAAGTGGACTCTAGGCCACAAAAGTTTGTCACAATATATATGTTAGTCTCATAAGACTCCTTTTTGTTTTGCTGCAACAGAATATCATGGATACTTTTCTGGAATTTGTCTCAATAAAATCCACTATATTGTGCAACGTTAGTTTAACTGAGCTCCATCTGGAGCAGTAATACACCTAAGGGTAAACTACCAATTCCGGTTTCACACACATTTTGACTTCCAGTGCTTCACTTTACCATGCAGTTAATTCAACAAGGTGCGAGAGATTTTAAAAATCAGATATACCTTCCAATCAATCTTTCAGCTGTTCTGTAAATGTAGGAAACTGAAATATCAGCATCACTCTCATTCATCTTAATTTGAATGTCAGCAGGCTGAACATTAAATGAGGAAAATAGGTTTTAACTTTTTAAAAACCCTGCTTGGAATTGTATTAACCATTACATTACATTAAGGGTTTGTTAAAATATTATTCCTCTCCTCTATGTGCACTGATACCAATAATAGGCCTTTGGATCATTAATATATTTCTGCCCCTTCCCTTTGATCTTGTGAGGGAGGGAGAATGCACAAATGGTATACATAGAGTAAGGGAGAAACCAAAAATTGTTTGGGTCAGTATTCCCTTATTTATTTAATTCATTTATACCCCACCTTTCTCCCCAATGGGGATCCAAATCAGTTTACATTGTCCTCACCTCCATGTTACCCTCAAAATAACCCTGACTAATGGGATAAATGTAAAGTTCTGCATTTAGGTAGGAAAAATCAAATGCATAATTATAGGATGGGGGAGAGTTGTCTTGGCAATAGTATGCGTGAAAAGGATCTAGCGGGTCTTAGTGGACCATATACTGAACAGCAGTGTGATGCAGTAGCTAAAAAGGCAAATGTGATTTTGGGCTGTATCAACAGAAGTATAGTGTAAAGTGATGGTATCACTTTAATCAGGGCTTTTTTTGTAGAAAAAAACCCAGCAGGAACTCATTTGCATATTAGGCCACACCCCCTGACTCCAAGCCAGCCGGAACTGTATTCCTGTGCATTCCTGCTAAAAAAAAGCCCTGCTCTGATCTGGTTAGATCTTACCTAGAGTATTGTGTTCAGTTTGGGAAACCACAATTTAAGAAGGATATAGACAAACTGGAATGTATCCAGAAAAAGGCAATGAAGATGGAGATGGTAAGGGGTATGGAGACCAAGTTCTACAAGAAAAGGCTGAAGGAGCTGGTAGTATGATCACCATCTTCAAGTACTTGAAGGGCTGTCACAGAGAAGATGTTGCAGAGTTGTTTTCTGTTGCCCTAAAAGAGTTGGACCAGAACCAACAGGTTGAAATTAAATCAAAAGAGTTTTTGACTAAACATTAGGAAGAACGTAGCGACAGCTAGAGTGGTTCCCCAGTGGAACAGGCTTCCTTGGGAGGTGGTGGGCTCTCCTTCTTTGAAGGTTTTTAAACAGAGGCTATATGGACATCTGACAGCAATGCTGCTTCTGTGAACTTAGGCAGATCATGAGAAGGAGGGCAGGAAGGGTCAGTGCTTAGTCCTCATGGCCATTTCTTACATACCCAGGGAAATACTGATCATCACTTTGGGGTCAGGAAGCAATTTTTCTCCAGGCCGGTTTGGCCAGGGATCCTGAAAGGTTTTTTCCCTTCTGGACATGGAGCAGGTGTCACTGGGGTGTGTGGGAGAAGGTATTTGTGAAGCTCCTGCATTGTGTAGGAGGTTAGACCCTGAAGGTCCCTTCTAACTTTATGATTCTATTATTCTATAATGTATCTTGTATCTGAGGAAGTACGCTTGCCCATGAAAGCTCATACCTTGAATGAACTTTTGTTGGTCTTAAAGGTGCCAATGGACTCAAACTTTGTTCTACCGCATTATTATTATTAGTTTATTTCTATTCCACCCCTTCCCCCTTTTGGGGGGCTCAGAGTGGAGTACAACAATTTAAATTAAAATCACAATAAAATCATAATAAAAAACAAATTCAAAATTCAGTAAGTGCAGTAAGTTAGTTCAGCAAGATGATATGAGCAAGATGGTATAGCTCCACAATACAGTGATGCAGTGGGCCGTAAAGGCGTAGATGGAGGCCAACTGATCTAATAGATGGATGCCCACTGCCTCATCCAAAGACCTGGCGGAACAGCTCCATTTTACAGGCCCTATGAAAGGCCAGTAGGCCAGGTAGGGCCCGGATCTCTATTGGGAGCTGATTCCACCAGGTCAGGGCCAGGACCGAGAAAGTCCTGCTCCTGGTAGAGGCAAGACGGGCATCCCTTGGGCCGGGAACCGTCAGAAGATCCTGGGAGGCTGTGTAGGTATGTTGGTCCCAGGCCGCGTAAGGCTTTAAAAGTCAAAACTAACACCTTGAAACGGATCCAGTACTCTATAGGCAGCTAGTGCAGGTCGCAGAGCGCCAGCTGTATGCTCATCTGTATAGGTGATGCAGTCAGCAGGCAAGCTGCCGCATTCTGCACCCACTGCAGTTTCCGGGGCAAGCCAGTGTAGAGCGAGTTACAGTAATCCAGCCTGGATATGACCATTGCATGGATCACTGTAGCCAAATCTTAGGAGGATAGGTATGGTGCTAGTTGCCTGATCTGCCGTAGGTGTTGATCTGATGCAGTAAGGTGCATCAGACCAACACAGCTGTCTACCTGGCTCTAATAACCCTGACAGTTTGTTACTGGCCCAAGGTCACCAGGTGAGCTTCCATGGCACAAGTGAGGATTTGAACCTGAGTTTCCCAGATACTAGTCCAACACTCTTAACCATTACACCACACTGGCGAGGAGAATAACTTGGGTAGAAGCCCACAAACATGAAAACTGCTCCTGACTTCACAGAAGGTACAGGAGGGATTGAAGTTCAAAGAGGCTCCCAATCCTCCTGGATATCACAGATAAGATATTGGACGTCCAGTATGGCAATTTAAAATTCATTATAACCATAATACTTATTAGAACCAATTTACTCAATCAATATTACTATATATATACTGGGACTCAATCCTGGCATCTGGTGCGTAGTATAATTTTACTAACATTTGTTGTTTCTACAGATAATGTTGAAATTATCTCCAGGATTTGCAGCCAAACTGAACAAACATTGAGAAACATTTTGGATAAATGAAATGCTAATGAATTGTGCCTTTGGGCTTTCGTTGCTGCCATTTAAACCCAGCATCTTTCAGAAACCTAATCATTTTGTATATTATCCTCTCCCTTGCTAGGAAATCTCTGCCATTTACATACAACAGCTACTAGAAACCTGGTGCCAGAAAGTCCAATATTATCCAAAGCAGAGCGATCCAAAATTACTATGGCTCTGCTTATTATTTTGTTGAGAAAGAAGCATTCATGTAAAATAACAGATCAAATAACAGATCTCAGCTATAACTTTCAAGTTCTATAGCACGCTTTTTGAACTCCTCAATTCTGTTATCACTAGAAAATCTGAGTTGACATTTCACTTGTAAGTTGTAATTGATTAAGTGGAGCCAGACTCCTCTGCTATATTATTTTCTGCATCCCTTTTAACAAAGCACAAAGTAAGCCCAGTAAGGCCATTGCAAAGCAATTTCATTTTTTGAAGTTTCAGTTCTTATATTTCTGAAAGATTAAACAGCAAGGCAGAATCACCGTTTAGTTTCTACCTTAAGGATTTAATCAAGAAATGCTCTCAAATCTGGGGCCTTTTAGAAGGAAAAGATGGGGGAGAATGGCTCAAACTGCCCCCCCCCTCAATTTGGCTTATTGTGATAGGCACATTCCAGACATTTCTAGGCAATGTGGTTACATCATTCTAAATGTTCTGCATAAAAACAGCTGTTACATCCCATATCCATGACCTTTAAGCTTTATAGATCAAATTATTCAGCTGTCCTTCTCAGACCATGTCGGCTGCTATGAAACAGGATTCCTGAGAGCAAATTATCTGATTTTGTGTACAATTTAAAGCACCTAATCTTAAAAAAAAAAAAAAGATCAAGAAAAAAACAATGAATTGCTTGGCCTGGCTTTTCCCGCCAATGACTGTTTGCAGTAAGGAGCTATTGACTGCAAAATAATCACTGCAAAAGTACATTCATAGCTCTCCCACTCAGGCCTCAGATTCAGTGGGAGCTCACAGGAGCACAGCTCCTGAACCTTTCTGAGATTTCCACCTCCTCCTTCTGAGAGTTCCACCTCCTTGTGCATTGAATAGTAGGTACAGCTGCATAAACAATCCCTGGATGAGCTCTGCCACCTATTTTTCTACAAAACAACCCCTGCTCCCACTACTTCCCAGGAAGGATAATTTTATACAACAGCAATATGCATTAGGACCCAGTCTGTGATCAGGGACACAAGCAAGTGACTGAAGCCAATCAGTAAGTTCTGAACTAAGGGTGAAGACTGACATAATAGGGAAGCCAGTGTGGTGCAGTGATTAGAGAGCTGGACTAGAATCTGGGAGACCCATGTCTGAATCCCTACTCTGTCATGGAAGTTTGCTGGTTGATCTTGGTCCAGTCATATACTCTCAGCCTAAGTTAGATCACAAGGTTGTTGGGAGGATAAAATGGAGATTATTGTAAGACACTTTGGATCCCCATTGGAGAGAGGGATATGGTATAAATGAAGTCAATAAATAATATACTGAACAGAGGTCATAGCTAGTTCTTCACCCACAGTGTGACCTCAGCACTGCAATTTGCTTTACCCATTAATTAATGTTATTATTGATTTATCCTATTCCTAGACCTGCCTTTCTCCCAAATGAAGGCAGGTAACAACACCAGCAATAACATTAAAAATAAGATGAAGACACACCACTCACCTTGTATTTTAGGGCTTTGTGGCCCATTACTAAAAACTTGTAGGTGCTGGAAGAAGACAGCAGTACTTAGCATTAGGAGTGTACATTCAGTTTATCTGAGCCAAAAAAATACCTTACTGGTATTTTCCAGGTATTTTTAAGCTGAATGCAGATTGCAGATCACAGATCTGTGTTTGAGTACTGATGCAGCTGACCCTGAAAAAAGCTGATTTCCCCCTCAGCTTTTATTTGGGTGCATTCAGCTATACCAAGAAGATGTTTAAAGAGATTAAGTTCACTTGCTGAGGCAGTGAGGCTTGAAGAAGGCTTTTAAAGAGACCATGGTCTCTTTAAATGCCTTTTCTCCTCCACTGAAAGCAATGGAGGATGGGGGCACCTTCTTTGGGGAGGGCATAGAATTTGACTTAATCTTTTTTTTTACTGTGGGGGTGGGCTACCTCAAAAAGCCCCCGATACTCCCAGATCAATTCTCCATTATAATCTACTAGCAGTAAAGTCCATTGTAGGAAGAAATACAACAAGCCCTAGAAAAAAAATATTCAGGAGTGGGGTGATGAATGTGTAGGTGGCAGGAAGGAAGGAAGACAGACAAACAGAATGAGAGAGAGAGAGAGAGAGAGAGAACGGTAGGGGAAAGATGGAGAGAAAAGAGTGAAAGGCCATTTCTCCATTCAGCTTTGTTCCAGATCTACTGAGCCACTTCGAGGCTACCTTCCTTTGCTACCACCTCTTTCACCTGCCCGGGACCCTGGCAGGCCCAGTGCTAGGGCCTCAGGCATCCCAGCCAGCACCAGTCCTGTGCCACCCAACTGCGCCTGCCCTGCTGCTGCACTCCTGCCCATGGGGAGAGCAGGCACAGAGGTGTGGAAGGAAGGGTGGGCAGGCTGCAGCTGAGCCAAGCCTGCACAGTGCACTCTCGGAGGTGCAGAGCACATCTTTGCTCCTGGCCCCATCCCGATGCCTCCTGGCTCCACCTCCAAAGTCTCCTGACCTCATGCCCAAAGTCCCCAGATATTTCTTGATTTGGACCTGGCAACCCTAATTGAAAGTGCATTATTTCGTGTTTGTGATCACAGCCAGAATGATATAAAAAGACAGAAACACAAAGATACAGAAAAAGAATGAAAGAACAGAAGGAAGGTAGAAAAATGAGGGAGGAAAGGAGTAAGAGCAGGGGTCATTTTTAGAAGAAGAGGTGCCACAGCTCATTAGCACAACTCATTTGCATTTGCACTCTTTTCATATGCCACACACCCCTGACATCTCCAGAAGGTGTACTAAATTATATCAGCTTGGCATCTGCTTTCACATGCTTCTTGAATTATAATTGTCATCCTACTCCCATCATACTTTTAAAATAACCTTCTTCTATGTGGCCACAGTGGCATGATGATTTCCATCTGTCTGCTTTATATGTTTTAGTTATTTCCCCATTTTTTTGTGGGGGGAAATATGAGAAAGTTTGTCAAATCTTAGAGTTCAGCAAAATTCTCATAGTGGGTTTGAACAATGGAGACCAGAAGCAAGTATTGGGGAGGGGAGATAAGAAAGGAAGAGTAGAATAAAATTTAGAGGTTCTGGAACTCCAGTTCTGTGAGCTCCTGCCCAAAATGAGGCCTGTGAGGGTGTCAAGCGCCGATATTTCTCAATAACCAAGTCCTTTGTTTAGAATCAAAAGCAGGTTTATTGTTAGAAACACAGGAGCTTTGCCAAGGACACAAGCCTTGGGAGTAATGGGGTACAAACAGATACACAGTTGCTATATAGGATGTCAGCAAAGGTTACATTACAGATGCATACTTGAGTCACAGGTTCAGAGGTTACTAGGCAACTATCTATTTTATTACTAAGGAATTTTAGGCTATTGGAAACATCAAACCTTCTCACACTTCTTTGTAGAGAGATAAGGATTGTCTATGTGAAACCGGGGGAGAGGTGACTTGGAGGTACTAATGACCAGCCTGTAATATAAACATCCCAGGGCCAGATGGTTTTGCTACGTGCCCGCTGGCTGTAAATAAGGGGGAGAGAGGTGGGGAGCTGATGACCTGCTCTCTACAAAAAAATAATGTGGTCCAGAAATGAGCGCGCTTGACAGAGGGAAGTAAAAAGGAGAATATAGACAGAATGAAGGAAAAAGACAAAGACAGAGAAAGAATGAGAGGAATGAATGAAGTGAGAGTTATGCTAAAGTTTGGAAGAAAGGAATAAAATAAAGGGGAAGGAAGACCGGGAAACAGGGAAATGACAGGAAGACAGGCAAGCAGGCAGGAAGGAAGGTAGGCAGCCATTAGAAGCCTGCCTTTCACCCCCTCCCATTTGCAGATGGGTGGGGAGTGAAAGGGAGCCTTCAAATGACTTCCTGTCTCTTAAAGCAAGCAGCCCACTGTAGCCTAATTTGAATAGAAAGAGTGAAGACTATTTGCAGGTGGAAAGGGGGCTTGAGTACAGAGAATATAGAGTATAGAGAGCTTGTTTATCTGCTCTGCTGAACTGCTTCTCCCCCCATTGTGATGGAACATTTCTTTTCTGTTGAAGAGATTTAACTGTTTTCTGGCAGAGTATGCTTCCATGTATATAGTTATTAAATAATGTTCAATGTTACTTAAGCAAGTATGTGTGCCACATGATATTAGTTCATGCTGGATTCAACCACAGACTTTGCTGTAAACGAAGAGATGGAATCCTCCCATAAGGAGGATTTTCTGGCATATTTATAAATATAAATACCTCACCTCCCAAACTGTAGGGGCAGGGGGAGCATACTGGGCGAGTGCAGCTTTGGTGGGCAGTGTTAGTTGGAAGCGACAAAATGGTGGCAGCATTTTTTGGTGGTGGGGAGATGGACTGAAGAAAGGCAGCAGTAATCAGTAAGGCTCCAGGAGAACCTTTCAGCAGACAACTGTCTTCATCAGAGGCCAGAGGCTGACTGATGAGGCTCTGGCCTGACAGGGCTGGCAGTAGGCGGGTCACAGCAAGGCTATCCAATGACAGGGGGGAGTGGTGATAGAGTGCAAGGCCACTCCTGTAGTAGCCACAACTTCCAATAAAAATTGAGGATCAAACCAACACATTCCGCTTTTATTATATCTACGATGATAAGGACCAATGGTCCCCATGGGGTATAATGGAGCTGAAAACATTCAGGTTTTGGAATTTGGAAAATTTCCAAATTCCAATGCCAATATTGGGATTTGGGAATATTGGAAAAAACCAATTTTGAGGTTTCAATATACCAAACTCAAAAAATACTGATTTTTTTTTTTTGCACATCCTTAATTAACATCAGCGTGCCTCTGGGATTTTTGCACCCCTCAGATGCACTCAAACTCTTCTCTGCTTGGAATTGTGTTGTGCAAGAAGATGTGACTTCAACCCTGCCCCCACCCCTGTGTACCATTTTTGGTTCATAAAACTGTCTAGTGAAGATGCTATTGGCTCTGTTGCAAAAATTATGTGTATCAGATTTTCATTTTAGCTAATAGTGGCTCCATGGAGCAGTGAGAGGCAGCTAGACTGATGTGGGAGTGAGGATGAAACTTTTCTATGCATTATGGTCGTAAGAGGCCTAGTGTATATCTGGGAAGCACAAAACTCCCACTGCATAGCTGCTGTAAAGCATTCTTATTGTCCACCAACAAACACAAGGACTTTGTAATGTGCAGTGAGGCCCTTAGCCACAAAAACTTTGGCTTATTTAATAGGACAGGCTGAGTTTATTTTTGGGGTTGTGTTTTTATGGCAAAGGGCCTCACTGCATTTTACAAAGTCCTTCAACTGTGGTGAACAGCATGAAGGCTTTATAGTACAAGCACAATGGGACTTTCATTTTTTTTAATAGACATCAAGTAATTTTTATATTATTTTCAACATGCATACCAATGAGCATGTATGGTAGTTTAAATGCTATATTTATGGCCTCTTGTTTCATTTGTAACACAAATTGGTATTGGGTAAAGCGAACACATTCTTCTACATCCAGATTGTACACATGTCCACTATAACATGCAAACAAGGATACAGTTCTCTCTTCCAGAGGGACAGCAAGGAGTCTGTTTCCTAACATCCTCCAAGTTGTTCCATAGAAACGAGATACCAACTGAGAAGGAACTGGTAGTGGCCGACTGAACTGTGTCAGAGTGGATAGCCTATTGGTAGACCCTGTTGGGAAGAGAGTAACTGTGTGGGGAAATGGGGGGTGGGGAGAGAGACAGTCCTTCAAGTTTGTGGATCCTGAGTTGTAAAGAACTTTAAAAGTAACCACCAGAAACTTGTATCCTAACTGCTCTAGTCTGCTAATGTGGAGCCTTTTCCTGTTCTGCAAGCAGAGGAACATACCACTATTAGCTGAGCAGGATGGTTGGGTATAACTTATGGACTGGGAACAGGATCACATCTCCTGCAACGTAAGACTTCTGTTGTTAACCAGCAGAAGCAAGAACCCAGAGCGCTTAGGATGAAAGTCACAGAACCAGGCTAGCGCCAGTCTGTTTTGAATACATTATAGTCAAACTAAACAAAAATAAAATGAAACTGTGACTGTATTGCAGCAGACAGGCAATGCACTGATATTGCATTAGATTAAGCATTCATGGTGCTATTCTAGCCATGTTGGTTAGGAAAAAGCAGCCAGAAGATCTAGTACAAAGAATGTTCTTTCTAGAAACGCTAGATGGTGCTGTTATACAACTGCAATGCAAACCTTAGTTTTCTTTCCACATAGCAGCCATACAGTGTCTGTTTCCAATAAAAACCCCCTTAAATCTGTGTTATCTACTGTGAGACAAAAGTACAGTACGTTAAAACTGCAGTCCTATACATACATAGGGTTAATATAAATGAATTCCATGGGACTTGCTTCTAAGCAAACTTGCATGTTACATGTAGATTTTATTTGTAAAGTAAGTAGGAACAGAATCAGGGCTGAGTCTTCAAGTCGTTTAATCTGAAGTAGTTTCTTTGACAACAATCCCAGGCAGAAAAGATTGTGAGGCTCTAAAACATTTATTCCATATGCAAGAACAAAACAATTTAACATATGAAAGAGGAGTCGAATGTTTAATTTAAATTATTTCCAGAGTTAACACATTGCTTATATTATTTGCCAGTTCCATATATGAGCTTTGTTTCGTGTTCTGCTTTTTTCAAGGAAGGCAGTTACTGACAGCTTCTGTAAAGTTAATCTAGTTTGCAGGACAAAGCAGTGGAGATTGATGGTGTCATCCAAATTACTGGTTCATCTACAAATTTTCAGACTCAGCAGCTGCAAGTACAGAGAAGAATGTTGCTAGTTCCAAAGTTGCACAAGTCCTGTGCCCCAAATTCCTAAACTAGCTCCTTAGCCAAATAAAAAATCTGCTATTACTTCAAATTATTTGCTGACATCCCAACTGTCTGAGGACAAAGTATTTCTTTCTGTAGTCAGTTGCCCCTTAGTGTAGGGTTGCCAAGTCTAAATCAGAAAATATCTGGGGACTCTGGGAGTGGAGCCAGGAGACTTTCACATTCCCTAAAATAAATAATTAAAAATACAGCAGTGCAGTTCCCCTAAATACAATCCTCATTCTCCAGCACCTCCTCCGCTCTCTCTCTCACACACACACAGAGCAGCCAAAATAAACAGTTTGCAATCCCACACTTTTGTGGTCTTACTGGGGCAATTTACTCACCATGGGAGTTGTTGAATGTAACCATCTGCTGTATATTCAGCCAAGTTCTTCAGACTAACACAGGGGAACCAAAGGTTCAAGTTTACTCTTTACCCTCTATTTTACTGTGCAAATGACTTCTGAAAGGAATGTAACACAAACCCTCTGTTTGTTATGCTGGTTTCCCTTCCTTTCTAGCAGTCCACTGGGAGCAGCCATGTTGTTCTGCCAACTTGCCCCACCTCCATTCAGACTGGCTCCTACAAATTTAAAGGCACACACACTGCACCAGTGATAGGCATGGGCTGTGCATTCACTTAGAGGAGCATTCACACAACTCCTGCGCATGTACAGCACATCCATGCTGTGCCCTGACTGTTCAGATGACCAGAAGCACAGAAGCACAGCAAGGTGTTTGCTACTGGGAAGGACCTGGTGGCTACTTATTCCCAGCCTATCCTACAATGAAGTAAGGACAGGCTGGCTGCAAGGGGCAGATGTGCACATATGATTACACCTGTTTGACCCAGAGGGTAGCTAGGGTGGACCAAATTACTTGTGAAATCACACCCTGTGTGTATGTGGCAGCAATGTTGGCATCTGGGTTTATTGCAAGCTCTGGTACCAGTGTCCATGTTCAAGTTAGATGTTGTAATATTGTGAGTGAGGAACTGTTCAAGATTGGGGGGGCTGTCTGTGTGCAAGAAAAGTTTTGCCCCCCCCCACCCCACTCCACCGCAGTGATTGTGAAAGAGAAATGTCATTTATTTAGTAGAGGCTGTAAGTCATCAGTGTGTCAGGGCTTTTTTTGTAGAAAAAAACCAGCAGCTCATTTGCATATTAGGCCACACTCCCTGACATCACCGGAAGTGTCGTCATCCTAAGGTTGACCAAAAGGACAAATGACTTGTCAGATATTGTCAAATGAACATTTGTCACTTCACTAGTAGAGCAGCACCTGGCTCTTCCCTACTTGGCTGTCAGAGCATTACAGCCCTCTCACGCTGCTGCCTTCAAGCCCAGATGGTAATCCAAATAATGGAAGCTCTCCAGTTAGCAATTGCTGCCTAAACAGTCTTTCTTTCTTTCTTTCTTTCTTTCTTTCTTTCTTTCTTTCTTTCTTTCTTTCTTTCTTTCTTTCTTTCTTTCTTTCTTTCTTTCTTTCTTTCTTTCTTTCTTTCTTTCTTTCTTTCTTTCTCTCTTTCTCTCTTTCTCTCTTTCTCTCTTTCTCTCTTTCTTTCTCTCTTTCTTTCTCTCTTTCTTTCTCTCTTTCTCTCTTTCTTTCTCTCTCTCTCTCTCTCTTTCTCTCTTTCTTTCTCTCTCTCTCTCTCTCCCCCCCTCCCCCTCTGTATAATCTTTCTTGTGCTGACTTAAAGTGGAATTCAGAATTTGGGAAAGTAACAGCAATATAAGCAATATAATGTGCCTACAAGCAATGCAATACAACTATATTGCAAATACAGACCATAACATTTTTAAAAAAGTATAATAATCCAATAGAGCATGCTGGCTGCAATGTGTTTGTTTGTGTGTGTGTGTGTGTGTGTGTGTGTGAACACACATTTGCATGATGAAGAGCGACTGCTCTACTAAACAAAAAAACAAAAAAGGTGAAGATTTCTCACTTAGATCTCACATCATAGCATCCTGGAAAACAGAAGCGTGGATTTCTCAATGAGACCAGAGAGGAAGAGAGAGAGACACCAACCTATACTGGGAGCGTGTGACTGTGACATGGAGCAGGAGTTTCACCTGCCTCTTTGGTGGGGGGGAGGGAGAACAAAAATCCAGGCACTTGTCCTCCATCCTGGTGCCACACAAGACTGCTCCAGAAAGCCTACTTTCTTCCTCCTTTACAGGTGCCCCCATGTCATTGCAGAGTCTCTAAGGCTCTGGGCTAGCCCAACTAGCTCCGACCCATCCTTTTCCTATGCCAAAGTCCACAGGCTTGACTGACTTGTTTCTACTGAGCTTTGTCTCTCCTCATTCATTTGGGGCAAAAAGGGGTGACAAAGAAAGGCTGAGGCCTCCAAAATGCCTTTTGTGTGGCTGCTGGGCTCTCTGGTGAGCTCGTGTTGCCCCCCCCCCCCCATTGGAGAAGGAAGTGCACGCAGAGAGCAGACTGCGCTATTCATTCTGGGGATGGGCAGGTCCCTCTGTAAGCAATAGGCCAAAAGGCCTCTGCATGCACACAACTAGGGCTCTTCCAAAAGTTTTAATCTTTCCACTGCTCCTCCTCCCAAGCTGCTTTCTATCATTTATAAACTGCAAGCCATGCTCTCTATGATCCAGAGCAATGTGCCCACTATGGGGGAAACTGGAGAAGGGGAGCCCAATCAGAGCCCTGGCCAGCCCAGGTGGAGCTGCTCTCCTGTGGGCTCTGGCAGAAAAAAAGAGCATTGAATGTATCCTTCTTAATTGTGGAATGCTGGGAGTAATTAATTGAGACCCTGTTGTTATGCTTCATCTCCTCCCTTGGCATTATGCAGAAGCATGACTTGGGATAGTATTATATGTGACCCATTCACAGTTCTGGATAAAAATCTCCTAGGAGAAAACCATCGAAAGTGCCATGTGTTTGTTATCGGATAACCCAGATTCACATTATTTGGGGTGTATGCACTAGATGTAAAGGGTATGGGGGCAATTAGGCCTCTAAACAGTTACTGGCAGCCTATTACTCAAAAATGGTTGAACTAATTCATTGTTAAGTGTTTAGGGGACATGTGGAAATATGTATTGCATTCCCACCACCTGCTATTCATACCCAGTAATCCTTAAGTAGTGCTGTACAAAGATACACGCACTTGACCAATAAGCCACCTTAAGCCTTTCCCCCTGCAAAAGACACATATACTTTTTTAAAAAAAAAATAGAAATGAAAGAAATATATAAGATAGAAGTAGGAGTCTGCTGGTTCATTAATGTTTGTAATTTTATTAATAAAACATGTACTTCCCACAAAAAGCAAGTTCAAAAGCATTTCTTTATCTATCTATCTATCTATCTAACAAAGCCACTGCCTTTAGTTTTTAACCACCAAAACATCAGGACAAGAAGTCCTTGAGTTTGGATCAGCATGCAGTTATTTTGCTGCATTCTGGCAAGCTCACAAGCAGTGAAGGAGGAGAAAGAGAACACAATATGCTCTCTTACTCTGCACTCTCTCTTGCATCTGGCCATTTCTCGGCTTATCCATTCTTACTGCAGCATTTCTTCGTTATATTCTACCTGCCCAGTGCTCTTTTTTCAGCATGTGGGCACACACCCAACAACAGGAAGGAGGATTTGCTTTCAAAGTGGCCCAGTCAGCAGAGAGGGAGAAAAAGTCCTGCGGAATGCACCCGAGAGTCAAGGTCAAACTTGAATGAGATGAGTGGGCAGATGAACACTGAAGTGAGAAAATGCAAAGCATTGAGGCCTCCCCACATGAAAGCCTTGCTTTAAATAGCTTTCTGAGGAGGCTGTTCCAATGCCACAACAATCCATTTGTAGGTCACCTGGGGACATCAGGTATTTCCTCCATGTTATCACAGACTAGGGTTACCAACTCTGGCTTGGGAAATTCCTGGGTATCTGGGGGCAGAGTCTTGGGAGAGCAAAGCATGGGAAGGGGAGAGAGCCCAGTGGGGATATGATTCCATAGAGACTATCCTCAAAAACTGCCATTTCCTCCAGGGGACCAGGGCTGGATCTAGGGGGGGCAGAGGGGGGTGCTTGCTCCAGGCACCGACGGAGGGGGGGGCACCAAACTGGACATGGAGTCCATTGTAGTCTATGGGACCATAAGCCAGAATAGCCCAAAGGGGGCGTCATTTTTTAATTTTGCCCACCCCCCTCAAAAAACCATGTAGATCCAGTCCCACAGGGGACCGATTTCTGCAGTTTGGAGATCAGTTGTAATTCTGGAGAACTCTAGGCCCTGTCTGGAGGTTGCTAACACCCACAGTGCAAACATGACATGTTGCTTGTGCAGTGGCCCTTTGTAAGGTTAAAGAATGAAACAGTAAAAAAGAAAGTATGGGAATGCAACTGAAAGAAAAAAACATATCCACAATTACAATCTTTAGAGAAAATTAAACCAAGGAGCAAAAAAGGAGGTGAAAGAAAAATTGTGGCTTTACAGGGCATTTTCAAATTACAGGGGTTTTGTCTTTGGATGGTCATCCCAAGAACCTCTCAAAAGAGGCCATTTTTACTATTCTCAGCAACAGTAATTTTTCCAGGGCCACATATTGCATCATGAAGGTGTGGGTGTTTTCACTGGAGGACCATCACCATAATGTCCACTTTGGCAATGTAACTGGTGTCATGGGTGTGTGTGTGTGTGCCTGATGGCTGCAAGGCTATCAATCTCCATTCTTGTTTCAGATACAGAAGGGGGGTGTTAGCCAAAATGCCCTCAAAACGAGGTTGGGGAATTAGTTAGGTGGGCACCTGGCTCACTAGGAATCTTTTTACCAATATATACCAGGCTCAACCATCCAGAGGGTGATGCTCAATAAAAGGACTCTACTTTAATAAACCCAATTGTAATTTATTTAGAAAAATATAGTTCTTCCACACAAGATAAAAATACAATACAATCACACATTCACACAGTCCTAAGAAAATACAGATAGATTGATAGGGGAACATATAAGGGTAGACAGATAGGGCGATATTACCTCTCATAGTCTTCAAGGAAGGCTCCGGTGGCGACAGTTGAGGGAATGGGGGAGGACCCGAAACTGATTAGGAATCGGGGATGGATCTATGCAGCGGAATGTAGGTTGCTGATAGAAGCACACCTGTGGGTAGCTAGTCCACAGGTTATAAGGACTCACCTGAGCCCTTAGGGGATGGGAGGTGACGGGGAGGAGAAATGGGAGGCTCTGTGATGACCATGAAGGCTGGACATTAGCAGAGCCAATGGTGAGTCCCTTGGTGGCCCCTAATTGGGTGTCAGCTTTGACCAATGAACTTCACCTTAGTCCTGTGAACCTGGAAATTTCCAAGTTGCAATATGGCCTAAGGCGGCTCCAAGGTGTTAGACTCTACTTTAATAAGAACTCTACTTTAATAAGACTCTACTTTTAAGAATGGGAATGGCTGGGTACTTAAGATTAAGTAGGATTATCTGGGAAGGTGACAATAGGGAAACAAATATTGACCTAGGTATCCCCGGTGTAGACAAAAGACTTGGTAGTGACAGGAGATGTTCTTCCTCTTATTCCATCGTCTTCTGGGCAGGAACCATTGTCTAGGGTATTGCCAGACAATCAGGACCAACAGTTGAGCTGTTAGTCCATTCATGGGGCAAATGGGTTGCTTGCGGGCTCAGGGTGACTCAGGGTGTATATGTGAGCTTCCCACTATGAAGGAATGAAGTCCAGCCTGGCAGGAAGATGGCTACGAGTGGTGTTAGCGATACACAGTGGATTCCGTGTACAGCGCTTCATCACCGGTCGTCTGGATAGCTCCGTGACGGCGTAGCTTCTTCCCTACCATGGCGGACCCGCGCAGTGACGGGAAACGTCCGTGCATTTTGGCAAGCACTCTATACCGGTTTAGAGTGCCCGCACACTTAGGCTGTTTGTACGCATGAGTCCCTTTACGTTCCTGAATGGCTTTGCCCACACCCTCTAGCCAAAGGTGTGTGTGAGCTCACTTCTCCAGGTGCCCTGGCAACCATGTTGGTGACTATGATATTGGGGAAAGAGGGGTTTTTTCCTCACAGGGGGTCAAATCACTTGGATCCTCCTTTCCTTGTTCAGCTGCTTCTGACCCTCCTGACCCTCTCTCTATGCCTTAGGTGCCAGAAAAAGAGCAGTCCAGATCACATCCTCCTTGGCCTTGGGCTGCAGAGCCTTAAAAAAACCAGGTCACTTCCTCTTGGTTCCACCCACCCTGCCCCTCCTATTTTCCTTATTGCAAGGCTTTTCATCCTCATGAGCCTCCACCCTTGTCTTGGTCCTCTTCTTTAGGGCTGTCTCCTGCTCCCTGTTGGCCTTCTGACTTGTTGCCCATCCACAGCAATGGCCAGCAGTTGAAAGACAGGAGGAGTGTGGCACCACGCAACAGCTGTGTCAATCTTGCTAGGGCAATGCAACTCTTCAGCAGTGCTGCAGTTGGTCACATTGGAACATGGAGCCAGGGCAAAAGGGGAGACACCTGAGAAGACACTACCATGATCTGTGGCACCCTCAGAGACTGAGTTGCAGTGGAGTGGGGGGAGGCCAGAGCCAGGGGAGGTCCCAGCCTCCAGGCACATTGATTGCTATACAGGGATTTAAACCCTAGTGCCTGTCCCCATCCACTGGATGAGTACGACATGGCTGACAATCTACTCATGAACATAGGCAGGTACAAAACATATTGAAAATGCCTCCTTTCAACCACATAATCAAGTCATCCCACATGTGCAACAAAGCCATCAGGGACAGAAGTAGGTACTTTCCCCAAATGTTACTTCACACATCAGTGGAGTTTAAAGGTTATTCTAGCCTGGCATGAAGAAGCATCCACATTAGTGCATAAGCAGGTCTGGCGCCAAGTTTCTGAAATCCCAGACTGTTTCTAAGAATCTCTGAAGAGTTCGTAATGCCCCAGCCCCCCCTTGCCACTATCTCCCTGGTTTTTGTTGTTTGTTTGTTTTTTGCTATCTGGTTGTTAATGGTGGTTAAATTTTAAAGCCAGTTTGGGAGGTGGCAAAAAAGAAGACAGGATTGGAGCTATAAAATCAAGGGTGGAGATTTGTTCGCAGAAAATGTTTTCCTTCCCCTTTGCAATGCAGCTTCCTGTCTCCCCTGAAAAGCTACTTCTGAGGATTGGGGAAACCTCAGGAACAGTGTGGCACATGGGAATGTAGAAGGGAGGAGCTTGGATCTAACCCTAACTGTCCTCCCTACCTATAATATTAGAAAGAGATGAGCATGAAAACAGGAAGGTGTAAATTCAATGCACTTTGATGTATTAAAAAGCAAATGAAAATATTTTGAGAAACATTTGCTTAAAGAACAGTACAAGATATGTGAGAGTGTAAAAGTAACAGAAAAGGCACACTGAAATTTCAACAGTATGTATCCCACTTACATTCTTAGATGTATGGAGGAACAAAAAAGAATCCCAATGTGGATAAAAGTTAGTTGGTAGAATATGGGTAGTAGTTAGTTTTTCTGACTGGTAAATATATCAGTACATGGTAATCTCTCAGATCCAACTATTTGTGTCTTCAGAAAGGATTATCTGCCCACAGATACTTTCCTTATTTAACTTTGCTTTAATCTCAAGGGTATAACTACCATCTAAGATTTGCAAATCATTGAGGTGTATAGATTAAGTTGTGGAATGGGAGATATTACACTATACTTATTTGGGTATGTATATGCGTACTGTGACTTTTAACACCCACACATGTTAGCCGGAACAACATCACCCGATCCTAGGATAAATGAGAAGCCTTTAATTAAAGAAGGAGTAAAGTGTTGGTTACAAGCATAAACAGCATAGGAGGACTGGAAATTGGAGAACACCGTCAAATATAATTAGCAATGTTAAAAGAAAAACATGCCTGCTTTGTCTGGAAGGCTTCGCAGGCTCTTTAAACTGTAGCTCCCCAATAATACTACCAAGAAAATTCTTATCAATTTGATTGTAAAGCCACATGCTCTGGGGGAGGGGTGGGTAACAAAACCAGGTACCCATAGCATTGGAAGTAGGGGGGGGGGAGGGACACGAGAGAACTCACTTGGCCAGGACTGTGGTTTGTTCATCTCCCAGCTATTCCCTAAACTGATCTGTTTCCCATAAATGACTTAAATAATCACACTTATGTTTTAAACCTGCCCAGAAATATGCTCAGGCAATCATATCACCACACAACAAGGAAAATTCAGAAATTACCACCCACCCCCTTTTTGTCATTTTTTTGCCTCAACTTAGAGACACTGCCTTTTTAAAAAGACTTTCTCATGTTTCATGTTAGCATAAGTCCCTTCTCATAGTTACACTGTTCTGGCACTTTCATGCAAAGCTATATGCAAATTACTTAGCCTCTTCCATTCTTGATGCTAGCTCGAGGGCCCTGGTACTGAGTCAATCTCCAAATATGTGGCTGTGTTGGGAAACATAAATATTTGATAGAACATTTCTCCTAAAGCCAGACACGGCTACTGTTTTACCATCAGTCCCAAAGAGCAAATAGTGAGTCAGCTTGATGTAACAACACTGCCTTCTCCGACTGCATTGGCTTCGTCATTCAGTTTGCTACACAGCACCTCACAGAAATGTTTCTGTCTGGAAATATTTTCTGTGGGAACAGCCCTTTCCATATTGTTAAGAGTCCAACTTCTCCTCTCCTGGTGGCAAATCAATATGACTGGTGACTGGAGAGGTGGCACAGCTGTGACTGCTGATTTTGAGATCAGAAAGGTCTGTGTTGCCTGCTCTCTTGACACAACGTAAAATTCATATCTTTCTGTTCTTCTGCCTTATTATTTATTTATTCATTTTATTTCATTGTCTCTTTCCCTCATGGAGACTCAAGGTGCATTGATTATACTGAGCATACTCAAGTGCTGTTACAAGGGCATCTGATCTTTATTTATAAGTGGAAAATGTTAAGGCAGCTCTGCTATAAAACACTGGCATAGAGATGTGCCCTGTTGATGTCAGTGCCTAGAAAAGCTTCCTATATCCAAGCAAAAAAATGGCCATTCTGCATGTTAGGTATTATTACATTGGACACAATGAGATTTCCACATACAGATCTATTCTCAAGAATTAGCAAATTGCTCTAAAATCCTCACATACAGCATTTCTATTTCTGCTAGGGTCACCAACTCTGAGTTTGGGAATTCCTGGACATCTGGAGGAGCTGCCTGGGAAAGGCAGGGTTGAGAAGGGAAGGGACCTCAACAGGCTATGGTGGGCAACTGTGTTGGTCTTTCGTAGAAGAGCAAGATTTGAGCCCAATAACACCTTAAACAGAGAAGCTTCAAGCAAGACTACAATGCAAGCTTGCTAAATTTGAATTCATTCACAAATTCAGATAAACAGACACTCCCCCAACCCCGGGCTGCATAGGGACATACAGGGCTTTTTTTGTAGAAAAAGCCCAGCAGGAACTGATTTGTATATTAGGCCACACCCCCTGACACCACCATTGTTTCATACAGGGCTTTTTTGTAGAAAAGCCCAGCAGGAACTCATTTGCAAATTAAGCCACACACCCTGATGCCAAGCCAACCAGAACTGTGTTCCTGTGCATTCCTGCTTAGAAAAACCCCTGGTGACATAGAATTCTTATCTCACAAGAGACACTGATTTTCTGCCCTGCAGCATTTCTCTCCTGCTGTAGGCAAGCTGATTCCATTTTGCATTATACTTTCGTATTCTGATTCCCTTCTTTGCAAGACCCCTCCCACCTTCTGAATGGGAAATAAGAGCCCAGGAATCGCCATTCCTATTTATAATAGATAATGGGAGCTTATGCCCCCAAAATCTTGTTGGTCTTTTAAGTTGCTACTAGACTCCAAATTTTCTCCAAAGGAACTGATCACTGTAGTCTGGAGATAATTGTAACTCCAGGAGATCTTCAGGTCTCACCTAATTTTTTGCCAACTCTAATCCCTGATGTCTTCACTTGTGGTCTGCCTCACATTAGATCCATGTGCTAGGAAATGCCTTACCTAGTAGGTAAACGGACCTGGAATTCAGTTCAGATAGCCCTTCTCTTTAACAAGATGAGAAATGCCAAGAGAATGCCTTTCCATTCAAAATTAACCTTTGCTGAGTTCAGAGGGAATTGTTACCATGCAGATGGGTTTAGGCTTGCAGTCTGAATTTAGCTAGCATTGTGGCATGTATTGTAGTTCCTTACCAGGTCTTTGCACAACTGTGCACACAAAAATCTTATATGCTCCATCACAATGCAATTGCCTCACAATTCCAGCACAACTCAGGAATATTTCTCAACACAAACTTCAAGGTCAGTACAGTTGAGCAGTTGCCAAGGCTTTTGCAAGGAAACCTAATCCTGCAAAGACACATAGATGTTTAACACTCCTGGAAGGGCCCATCACCAACCTCCAAAAAGCCATCTCTACAGCCTCCAGTCCCTAGATAGCTGCAAAATTTGGGAAGGAGCCTTCCTTCCTGAATAGAAGCCTCACTATTTGATCTCCTGAGTAGCAGCACAGCTGTTCTTCTTGGTCTTTCATTCTCAGTAGCTGCGGATCAGGATCAAAAAAGTTGCCATCTAGAAGAAACCCATTGGCAGACAATAGCAGGCACATCCTCTTTCTGAAGAAAGGTTGCAGCTACTTGCTCGCCTTCTGTTCTTGCCAGGCCCTCATTCTGCTTATGATGCACACTGACATCAGTGGCAGTTGCTAGTCCTTAAACTTGTTGTTCTGTCCTCTTCCCCTGGAAAGATGCAACCTTGTTGACTGGCTGACTTGTAGTGGTGAAGACCAAGGAGATCATCTGAAGAAGTGTGTTTTTAGCACACAAAAGCTTACATTCTGAATAAAACTTAGTTGGTCTTAAAAGTGCAATGACTCCTGCTTTATTCAGCTGCTTCAGACCAACATGGCTACCCACTTGGATCTATGCATTAATTGTGTAACACATCTGGATTTTTCTTTAGCATGCTGGAAAAAATTCTGTTAAAATATCATAAGGGTTAATTCCAGTACAACTTTATGTTGAATGATTTCAGTCTAACAGCATAATTGGGGGGGGGGGGCACTCAGGGAGCTGCCCATGCACTGTACCAGCATATCTGCCACAGCTGATGCAAACCTCTGTGCTTGCAGGTGAACAGATAGGTCAGAGATATGGTAGGAGTTACTCTGCTCCCTAAGCCTGTCCCCCAGCCTGGGAACACCTCCCAGAAGTGCTGTAAAGTATTGTGGGAGGATCATGCATTCAGCAAGCTAAAATGAGTTTTTGTATTCTCATTATTGCTCATGTATATTCATCCTGTATTTTTACAACACAGCTAATAGTGATCATTGACAAAAAAATTCCCCAATACCAAGACACATAGCTTTCCCTTATACATATAGAACTTACTTTTTGATAATTGACATTCCCATCCCCCTTTTTGTCTCATCTGTGTTTTTAACCTTGGTTGTTTGAAACCTAAAAGTGAGCACATCATGCAATTTGGCCTACACTCTCCAGGAACTGTACAGTGCAGGAGGGGGGAGAACTGATACCAGGGTGCTAATATATAAAAAGGGTAGCCTAATTTCAACAGAGACCTGGTGGGCCCTCTCACATTAGAGGGGGTAGCGTGGCCTCAAAAGACATGGTGGGCCCTCTCATGCTAGCCTGCATATCCAGCCCCATGATGGAGACTTAAACAGCTCTGTAGTGGAAGGCTGGCCTGCCTAGCCAAAAGTATGCCTCTGAATAACCCTTCACCTATCTATGCATCATTTCTGGACAGACAAAAATTAAATACTAAGATGTGCCAGTGTGAATGCATACATCTATTATTGTTTGTTTCCCACTTGTGGCTTATCTATTACCCCATCTTTATTAGTACACCCTTTTATTAATTTCTTGTAATATTATTTCATCAAGATCAAATTGTTATTTTGCTGCCCCTTGTAAGCAGCCATATAATAAAATAAAGAGAGTGGGATGTAGAACCATATAGCTGAAATGGTATCTTGACATTGTGACCCCTAAAGAGTGGGAAGTATCATGAGTTCAGTAATTCAGAACCTGCAATGTCTGGAAAACGCAGATGCTCTCACATTGAAACAAGATATTTTGAGAACTTGCTAAGTGCTGTGAATTTTGTTGCATGCTAAGCATATTTCCTATGAGAAGCTTTGTGTTGTGATGACTTCATCTGAGACCTGAACCCTGTAAAATAAAGACTGCTGGCTTTGCAAGCTAAGCATTCCTCCTTGGACACGCATGTTGTGTGGTTCCTTTCATCAACATGTGCTTAGAGCCATTTTCCTCTCTCTCTCTGCCTTTCAAGAAGAAACAGGAAATGAGCAGTGTTTCACTAGAGCAATAAATAGCTTAGTGCTTCTTTGCATGGAGCTAAGGAATGTAACTCTTTGTGTTACAAATTGCCCTGAAAAGCAAAGGGCAACCTCATTTTTTAACCCTAGCTTTTCTTTTCATGGAAAAAAAAACCCATTCTTAATCAGCCATGTGATATAGAATTAATTTTGTTTTTCTCTTGATTTAATCCCAAATGTGTTCTAATATATTCCAGAATTAAGATATGGTCTCACATGCACACACGCCAGCAGCAAAAATGGCCCTGGTGACTTCAAATTGCCCATAAAAGCGTGCATCTGAAAATCTTTCCTCTCTGGAAACAGCAGCAACAAATGATGGTTCCAGACATACATCCTCCCTGCTGCAAGAACACAAGGGGGGGTGATAACAGATTTTACTATGTGCCTGTTAGTTTTGTACATGCTAGACAAGGCCTCTGTCTATATGTCTGTATTTCTTTTGCTGAATCCCATTTTACTTTACCCGTTTTTCTGAATTTGTTGATCTTTGTACACAATGGAACATTTAATTCCAGCATGGCATTTCATGTAATTCCACAGGTCAAGCTATTGTGGAACATGCTAATCACACATGGAAAACCACTCTTCCAAAACAATTAAAAGGAGTGAAAATGGAGGTTCCTATGGAAATGCAGGTTCAGGAACAATTGAATTTGGTCTTTGGGCTTATTAACTTGGCATGGTCCAGCTCCCCTTATTACCTGGGAGTGCAGGCATGCTACTGTGTTTTCTCTTGGAGGTCTTCTGTGGGTTCTGGCACGTTGTATCCGCCCGGCTAAAGATGGCATGGCATCAGGGTCTCCCAAATCTGATTCCCAATTTCAATCTCAGCTTCAAACACTGGAAGAGGCTGGACAAGAGCCATCTCCAGAGCATTTAGTGGCTGCTGTTTTTGCAACTCACAATTAAATCCATGACAAGTCTCTATTGTTTGTATTTATGTATTTTGTCTCCTGTCAAGGCTATTAGTGTTACATTTAACACGGTTTTCTATCTTACTTTGAACTTTCCCAATTTTCATTCATTTAAATCTGAACATTCTTTTTGTTGTTGGTACTGAATTTTTATTTTCTGAAAAGAACAGTGTTTTAAAATTCTACCTCACAAATTTTGGTTCCTACAAGACCTCTTTTCATTTGAAGTTACAGCATGTGTTATAGAAGAACATCTGTACCCTTCCTTGAATAAAACTACCATCTCACTGTGCATCTTCTCTCTTAAGTCTTGAAAAACTAATACCTTGTTTTACCAGTGACCCAATTATTTTCAATATCGTGCTTCTCATAGAAATACCTTTTCTAGATTTATTGGTAATTCACTAGGCAGAATTCCTGAAAACTCTTGGTCTTCATTAAAAATCTAGACTTTAATAATGTTCCGCATTCCTAAAGTGTATATCTTCATTTGCTCTCTTAATGTCATTTATAGTTATGTTCCATCTATGAACTGTACATATCAATGTTCCTATTTAGCTATTTGGTGAACCACTTACCTGTGGAAAGAGGTATCTACATGCTTATCTATTTTATTTTATGCCTCTAAAGTATCTTGTTAGAGTTTGACCTTTTCTGAGTGTTTTGTTTAGAAAATCCTTTCTATATCTCATGTTCTTACCATGGTAGGACTCCAGTTCTGCTTGATTTTGGGTTTCAATCCAGTCTACAGTCCTGGCCAGGCTTGTTACTGGATAACACATTTCCATTTGCTTATTTTAAGTTTCAGCCTCTCCATTATTTCAACCTTCTTCATCAAGGTGCATGTTTTAGCACCCTGCTTTATGCATCAGTTTTGAATTATATCATTGCACTGCCCCATACATCTCCTTGGCTGTGCAAGCTCCTTACTAGGTTTTCTCCTAAGTTTATATATTTATTGCATGCTTATTATAAATAGATTTAATAATTGTTTTGTGTGTTTGTCAAGGTGTATTAACCAGAATTTGATTTTAGGATTTTGTTGTTAAAGTTTGTTGAAACCCACTCTCACACCTATGTGAGACCCACAGAACAAATTTTGGATGAGCTGGCACAGAGAAAAATGGGGTTCAGTGGGACTTGATCACCCCATTGATTTCCAATGGTTTAAATTCTCTGATCCATTTCTCTAATCATTTTGAGTCTGATTCCTCGTATACATGTATGTTAAAGCTAGCATTGTTCCATTGAGGCCTCAGTTTTGTTTTGTTTGTTTTTGAAGTTTTTCTTATTTTTGACAATTTCATGTTCCAAAGCTATAGCAAAAGTTTTTCTCCCTTTTTGTGACCATTTTCATAATCCAGGGGTAATTCCAACTCTGGTAATCTTGTGCACAATTTCATGCTTTTTTAAAAAAAAATCATATCTGTTGCAACAAAGTAAAAAGCCTCTCATGAATCTCTAGGTGCATGCTTTCTATCTGGGTGTACACTAGCCTGAATCATGAGAAGTGATGCATAGGTTTATATTGTGGATTTGTATTCTGCATAATGTATGGTGTATAAAATTTGCCCTTTAAGATTGGAAGGGCAGAGACCTTGTCAAACTAAAACTCCATGTGAGGAGAACAAAGTCTCCAGTCCAAAACAAGTGTGGTAATTTAGCTGATATGTGCAACCCTATCTCAACAGGGTTGAGCTCAAATTATGGCAATTTGTGGACAGCCAAGAAAAGCTTTAAAGGGAAAAAAGCTCCTATTATTGTTGTTTTGTATGTTTCTCCAAATATGTTTTCCAGGCTCTTCCATATCTACCCAGAGGTCCTGAAATTTGCCTGGTCATGCCTCATTGATGTTGGAAGGAAGGCCTTCCCCAAAACCCCATCCAAACTGAGTTATGGAAAAAACTTATTTCCCGGGAAATTCCTCTGCCTAGCAAAAGGCTGGTTGCCCCAGCTGATCACAATAGCAGCTGCACTGCCACTTCCAAGTTGTACTTCCAAATAAAAAGAATTCCTTTTGGCTGCAATAGAAACAGATTTCCCTATGAAAAGATTGTCATGCATAAAACATGCAAATGCTACATAAACTCAAGAAAGAGGACCTTTTGTTAGACTAAGGGAGGAGGGGAACAAGAAATGAATAGTGAAATGGTTTTTCTATTGTAATAATATAGCCAGTATGGACTGCCTGTCTCTGGCCATGCTCTCACCTATGTTTGAATGTGTGTATCTTGATCACCTAGGCTACAATATGTTGCTTGCCATACAGGCACATGAATTGATTCAGTTTATAACATGTCACTTACATATGTCCTTGATGTGTTTTAAAAAATTGAGACGAGTTTTTGTATTCTTGTATCATAACTAGTAAGAATTGTCAATACTAAGACACATAGCTTTCCCTCAAGCATGAAGAGCTTACTTTTTGGTAATTGACATTCCCATCCCCCTCTTGTATCAACTGTGTTTCAACCCTGGTTGTTTGAAATCTAAATGAGAGCACATCATGCAATGTGGCATACACTCTCCAAGAATTGTACAGTGCAGGAAGGGGGGAAACTGATACCAGAGTGCTATTGTATAGAGGGTAGCCTAGCCTCAAAAGAGACATGGTGGGCCCTCTCATGCTATAAAGAGGGCAGCCTAGCCTCAAAAGACATGGTGGGCCCTCTCACGCTAGCCTGCATGCCCAGCCCCATGATGGAGACCTGAACAGTTCTGTAGTGGAAGGCTGGGCTGCCTAGCTAAAGCATGCCTCTGAATAACCCTTCTCCCCCTACACATGCATCTTTTTTGGACAAAAATTAAATACTAAGATGTGCCAGTGTGAATGCATAAATCCATCATTGTTTGTTCTCCACCTGTGGCTTATCTTGTTAATAAACAATTTTATTAGTAACATATGGTAGCAAAACTATCTCTACAACTTATAAAAACTTAAAAGAAAAAACTTTCTACCCCATATCTTACTTTTCCCCCTCCCCTCCCCCCATTACTTGACCCCCGCCAGTGTTATTTACTTAAAGGAAACAAATATTAAAGGTACATTTAACTATTAAAAAAAAACAACAACAACCAACAGTTATATTCTTATTTTAAAAAACCTTAATCATTGTCAAAAATTATCCAATGTCCTTTTATTTTCCACTCTTTTTCTACGTATCTTCTGAATTTCTTCCACTCCAACTTAAAAAGTTCCAAATCATAGTCTCTTAATTTTCTTGTTAATTTGTCCATTTCACTCCATGGCATAACTTTTGTAATCCAATCCCATTTCTCTGGTATTTTTTCTTGCTTCCACAGCTGCGCATACAATGTCCTAGCAGCTGAGAGCAAGTACCATATTAAAGTTCTGTCTTCTTTTGGAAGTTTTTCCATTTGTAATCCCAGCAGAAAAGTCTCTGCCACTTTATTGAATTCATATCCCAAAATCTTAGAAATCTCTTGCTGAATCATTTGCCAAAACATTTTAGCCCTTTCACAAGTCCACCACATATGGTAGAAAGAACCTTCATGCTTTTTACATTTCCAACACCTATCTGGCATCTTGTTGTTCATCTTTGCTAATTTTTTTGGAGTCATATACCATCTATATATCATCTTAAAACAGTTCTCTTTAATACTATGACTTGTTGCGAGTTTCATAGAATTTTTCCACAGATTCCATCTAAAGATTCCAAATAAAGATTCCAAATAAAGATTCCATCTTTATTTCTTTGTTTACATTAATTGCCCATTTTATCATCTGAGATTTCACTACTTCATCTTCTGTAGACCATTGTAAAAGTAATTTGTATACTTTTGAAATTAATTTCTCATTATCTCCAAGCAGAACTCTTTCCATTTCTGCTTGCTCCTTCCTTATTCCTTCAGTTTTGATATCATTCTCCACCAAACTTTTTATTTGTTGCATTTGAAACCAATCATACTTGTAACTCAGTTCTTCTGCAGTTTTCAGTTCTATTTTTCCACTTTGTATTTTTAATAGCCGATTGTATGATAGCCGTTTTTCTTTGTCTGTTTTAGCCGTTATCTTTATCACTTCAGCTGGCACTATCCACAAAGGTCTCCTCTCATCACCATATTTCTTATACTTTATCCATACATTTAGTAGATTACTTCTTATGTAATGGTGAGAGAAAAGGCCATCCATCTTCTTTTTTCCATAGTATAAGTATGAATGCCAGCCAAATTTTTTTCCATGGCCTTCCAACATTAAAAGTTTTTTATTTAACAACGTTATCCATTCTTTCATCCATACTAAACAAACTGCTTCATGATACAATTTCAAATCTGGTAATTAGAATCCACCTCTCTCTTTTGCATCTGTCAAGATTTTCATTTTAATCCTTGGTTTCTTCCCACCCCACACAAATTCTGAGATTTTCCTTCGCCATTTATCGAACTGTTTAGCATCTCACCTGTGGCTTATCTTTACCCCATCTCTATTAGTCCACTCCTTCATTACCCCATTGTAATGTTATTTCACTCTTTCCTGGGAATGTCGAAACCCAAAATGTCACTTAAACGCCCTTCCTGAGTGGTTACACAGAATTATGATCACACAAAATTGCCTTAATAAAATAAGCTTTCAATAAATAAAAAAAAGAGTGAGATGTGGGAGGATCATGAGTTCAGCATGACACCTGATCACCTTTACTTCAGAAAGTCTGATGACACATAGAACACAGGCTTCTTACACTCGTGGTTTAACCGCATCTATCCTTGGTAAATTGCTAAGTTTGCATTAAATCTTGTAGACATGACCTCCTGCTAAATGGGCAAGAGGCTTCCTGTTTTGGTGACTTCAGTGCAATTGCAGCATGTATAAATAAAGGAAGCTTGCCCTGCAAGCTAAGCATTTTCTCCTCAACACACGTGTTGTGTGGTTCATTCCAACAAAGTATATCATCTAAAATCACTGTATGGTCCATGCCTTGTGAAGGGTCATGTATTCTTTTTCCCCCTTGCAAGAAGTCCATAGAGGTCAGATCACTGCCACTACTATTACTCTAGCCAAAGCAATCCTCAGAACTGGGCTGCCAATCTATTGAAACCAATGAATACAGACTAATTATGCATAGGAGCAGGAACACAGTTCTGGCTAGCACAGCATCAGGGGGTGTGGCCTAATATGCAGATGAGTTCCTGCTGGACTTTTTCTACAAAAAATCTATAAGCAACAATGATGGCATCAGGAAGTGTGGCTTAATACACAAATGAGTTCCTGCTGGACTTTTCTACCAAAAAAGCCCTGCATAGGATTAATGTTTTACTAAGGCTCCTTAGACTACTACAGTTCTTCAGAAAACATGAATGTTCTAATAATATGTTCATGCAAATTTTTGGTGAAACATATTCACAGCTAGGGATGGACATGAACCAGAAAAAATGTGATTCATGTTGGTTCATGGCCAGACCACAAACTGAATCAAACTGGGAAGTTTGTGGCCTTGCAAACCCCGTTGAAAGGGACTGCAATCCCTTTCAACAGGGTTTTCAAAAAGCTCAAAAAATAGTTTAAAGTTGAGCTTATAGTTGAGCTTTAAGTTTAAAGGGACTGCACAAAAAAGCTGGAAAAATACTTAAGCGGCACAGAGCACCTGCTCCCCTCCACTCAGCTGTTTATGTGGCATTCCCTGGAAATAGACAGCAGGGGGATTCAAATAGAAAGGGGGATTTTGAATCCCGACTGCTGCCACCAATTATGAGACGGGCGTGACCAATTTAACCAGCACTCCACTAAAATTGATTACCCTGTCCCTATTTCTGTTTTAAAAATTTACCCCTCAGAAAATGGCACAGTAGGCAAAGGGTAAGAGTAAACAAAAGTTGATTTATTAAAACAAATTGGCAGGGAAGGGTATTGGTATATACATAGGCATTTAGGATTGAACAGATGTAAATTTGCATACAAAACTTCTGCTGAGGTAACTGACTTTATCTGATACAGTGTTTTCCTTAAAGTTACTTAACTTTCTCTCAAGGTTTCACATATGTAACTGGTTCAATTTTTTATGTCTGGACTATCTTTCTGGTTAACGTTTTCACTTCACAGTTTCACACAAACTTGAGTGCCCTATGCTTTATCCCTATAGGTGTAAGACCAAGGTCCCTGCACTAGACCTTCTCCTGGTAGCAGAATTGTTACTATCTACCCAATCAGTAACCTGGGTGTTTGGCTCCTTTTGTGGTACTGTTGCTTCAAAATCCTTTTTCAAAAGTCTGATCTGCCAGCCTTTCAGTCTTTCCCCCCTTTGGACACTAAGCTTCATAAAGGAACTGTTTCCCCCCTCAAGATGTGCTTATTTGATTGACAAATACAGAGACTGTTCTTCACTTTTGAGAGTCTCTAAGAATTAACCCCACTTCATGGGCTCTGCATTAGACTCTGCCTTGTGACTTTTATCACACTATTGAGAGCATCTCCAAAAGACCTCTGCTCTCTTCTCCAGTCAGTCTTCAATTCCCCCAACTGAACTTTTCCAACTGCCTAATGGCCACGGTCCTTTGACAGTTTGAAGCAGTCCACCAATGAGAGTGAGTTCTGTCAGCTGTCACTCATTGGTCTTTAGCATGCATATTGCTGCTGTTCATCACTAGGGGTTTAAAGGGACTTGGAGTCCCTTTAAACCCCTGCTTTCTGTTTTATCCACCAAATACCACAAATGGCCACAAACTGTTTTAAAAGCTTAAAGGGACTGCACAAGACAGCTGGAAAAACAGCTGAGAGGCAAGGAGTGCCTGCTTCCCTCCACTCAGTGGCTTATGTGGCTTTCCAAAGGAACAGAAAGCAGGGGATTAAAGGGATTCTGAGTCCCTTTAGACCCCTGCTTTCTGCTCTATCCACCAACCACCATGAACTATCACAAACTGTTTTAAAAGTTCATTATAGAAGAAGAAGAAGGAAGACAGATATTGGATTTATATCCCGCCCTCCAATCTGAATCTCAGAGCAGCTCACAATCTCCTTTATCTTCCTCCCCCACAACAGACACCCTGTGAGGTGGGTGGGGCTGAGAAGGCTCTCACAGCAGCTGCCCTTTCAAGGACAACTCCTGCGAGAGCTATGACTAACCCAAGGCCATTCCAGAAGGTGCAAGTGGAGGAGTGGAGAATCAAACCTGATTCTCCCAGATAAGAGTCCGCGCACTTAACCACCACACCAAACTGGAACCATGAACAGGATAAAATTCATGAAGAATTCAGTTCATGCCATCCATGTTCACAGCATCAACATATTTTAATTATTACCAACATATTTTAATTAAAGCTTATCAATATTATATAGTTAATTCTAGTCTATAGAAAATTATGTTTGTGCAAAAGCTTTGGTATGGCCCTTTATTAATGTTGTTATTAGAATGCATCTTTGGTGATCTCTTCAAATTGAGCCAAAGTTTGAAGAGGAAAAGTTACTGGTATAATTTAAAATGAACACAATAATTCTAGTCATCATCAACTGGTATATTTGCAGAGTTTCCGTACTGCTTTGCATAATCTCACAACACTGTCCTAATCAGAGTTACACCCCTCTAAACCCACTGACTGCAATGAGTTTACAAGAGTGTAACTCTATTAGGATGGCACCATTACATTCAGTAAAAATCACTCATTAGTAACCATGCCAGCAGCAATTGTTCCTCTTAAAGATGGTAATTACACATCACTGGTAATATACAACAGAATTATTAGAATGCAACATGGCACGCAAGGGAACACTAAAGGAAAAGCTCTTAAAACTGTATTCATTTTTTTTGCCCTTTTTTAAAAAAAATAATAATTGGTGAAATTATTGTCAAAGATCCCTGCTGGGATGTTTGTCTTCTTTTATTTGTCTAAAGTTCATAGTGGGATTCTCAGGCTATATAAAACAGTTCATTTATTTGACAGAAATGTAATGACTGTCTTAGTGTTTTGCTTCTGAGCACTGCATAGGAAAATGCCAGCCACAAAAGCACTGAAAGCCAGTGTGGGTAGTGGTGAGTACAGTGTAGCATACTGGATGAAGGTTCAGGAGACCCAGGTTCAAATCTATACTCAGGCATGCAACTTAATAGGTCATTTTGGACATGTCACTCTCTCTCAATTTAACCCACCACACAGCATTATTGTTGTAAAGATAAAATGGAGGAGGGGAGATCTACAGACAACCTGGAGGTTGGCAATCCTGTTACTGTGTAATAAATTCAGGATTTTTCAGGATCATTTTTCTTTTGAGTAAATACAGTCATGTGCAAAGGAATTGTCATCCTAAATTAATGCAAGTCACTCCACAAAATTAATTAGTTTACTCAAAGGACACCTGGATTTCATTCCTTAGCTGAAATGCAGCTATATTTCTGACATAGTCCAGATGAAAGATACATTGTTACATAATCAGAAACCAATGAGGTAAAGGGACTCCAGGCAACCTCACACTACCCCTTCAAAAGGAGGAACTGAGCTGAAAATATCCTCTCATTACAGTTTCTCCACAGTAATGGTTATACTACTTACACTGGGTTTGTAAATATTTTATTTTCTTTTTGATAGTATACTGTGTTCATTTTAAAATATTTGTATTCAAATGTTTGTGGTGAAACATCTTCCCTTCCCTTTTCTTCTTCTTTTAAGCATGAAAAGCACACAAATTATTAATATAATCTCTGGAACTCCTGAAAAATTGGACTGGAACATTTCTTATTTAATTATCTATATTAAAAATACATGGAAGACTAAATGCATCATAATTGGACAGAAAGAAGAGCCACAGTTCAACTGAGTTTTTTGTATATTTTTCCAACTGCATTCTCCAAGAACACCATGCAGACAATGGGAGTTTTATGAACTTAAAATGGCAGTCTAGCTTTGCACAAACTAGCTTATGTGTAGAAGATCTGTCATTAGGGATGGGAGCAGGAGTCCCCTGCTGCCAGGCCTTACCTCTCTGCTGCTGATCAGCTGGCCGGCAAGGGAGACTTACTCCTCCAAAATGGAGAAACACCTGACATTTCAGCAACATGCCTACATGACTCCAATGTGACCTGGAAGTCACATAGGCATGTTGGGAACGGCAGGCCGATGCTCTGGTTTTTAGGCAAAAACTCTATTGTAAAAGCTAATTTTACTATAGAGTTTTTCTCCAAAAACCAAAGCATCACCCCGATCTCCTCAACATTCCTATGTCAATTCCAGGACATATTAAAAGTCACATGGGCACTTTGCTGAAATGTGGACTGAAACTCCATGCTCCTGGTAAGCCCACCCCCCCATCTCCCGCCAGCTGCCAGTAGGAACTTGGGAACTGTATCTGCCACTTGTCTATGGTTTCTGTGCTAAATGTTCACACACAGATCTCTGCTTGTGCTTAGGTAGGAAAAAATATATCTGTTATTACCCTCTATTAATATTATCTATTCCTGTAATAGTCCTATTTCTGACTTCTTTATTGTTCTAAATATTTCTTTATAGTACTATGTTGCAGTACGCTCTTTGAATATATATATTCAATGGCCAAATATATATTCTAATGGTCAAATATCAACTTCTAAAAGAACATGGAAATATAATTAAAATATAATATGCATTTTATATGATGAACAGTTTATTATTTTTCTGCAGACTCCATAGCATCTACTATTTCCCCCTTTTAAACATCTGTTACCCTCTTTGTACGGTTTTCCTCATTCCACCAAGGTTGGGGCTATAGCTGGATGGGGCAGTAGGCCAGTTCCTAGGGAAGTCCAATAAAGAAACAGTTGCAAAGTAAAATATGCACTTTATCCAGAAAGGAGCAGACTTCCAGGTTTTGGCATCTTGAGCTCGGTGGGGCTCGCGGAGCTTGCTTTCGGCGACCCCCCAAACTGGGCGGTAGGAGGGGTGCCACAGCTGTGGCATCTCGAGGGAGACACTGGAGGGGTCTTCTGGCAGCAAGGGGCTCTACAGGAGCCAGGGAAACAGCGACAGCTGGTCCCTGTTCCTCCTGCCTGCCCCAATGCTCCGCCGTTGCAGTCGCCATGATGGCAAAAAGAGATGAATGCCCGAATGCTTTTCTTCTTTAACAAGCTTCTTCACATCTTATTTCTACCTTAAACATCAAAACACTATCCTGCAAGTAAGTCTTCCTTTTTACTACTACCAATTTATGGATCTTTTTGCTATAACGCCAATTGGGACTGTTCAAAAAAAAGGGGAAGAAGAGGACACCTTTTCTTCCCCAAGGGAGGCTTCAAAAAGACAAAGAACAAATTGAGTTATACTGCGAAGACGATGGCGATCCAATCTGAAGTGTTTGATGAAAAAGATATTACGGCTGCCATATCCTCCTTAAAGCAGGAAATCTATTTGCTGACAGAGTTGATACAAGATAAGATGGAAACCTTTATTTTAAAACACAGCAAAATTGAAAACCTACATAATAATAATAATAATATTTAATTTATATCCCCCCCCCCCACCGTAGCAGGCTCAGGGCGGCTCACATCATAAAAACTTCAACAATCACAATACATATAATAGATCATTTATACATATTATAAATCATACATTAAAATCATATATTACAAATCAAACATTAAAACCATTTAAATTGCTTTGGAGCTAAAACCTTGATGTTACACATTTTACAGTTTTTCCATGGTGATGCTATTCTTCTACAGTAGATTCCTTCTTATGTATAGGCCAGCTGGAAAAGAGTAGTCTTGCAGGCCCTGCGGAACTGGGTAAGGCTCTGCAAGGCCCGCACCTCCTCTGGCAATTGGTTCCACCAGTGGGAGGCTACAATCAAGAAGGCCCTATCTCTGGTGACTTTCAGTTTGGCCTCCCTCGACCCGGGGATTACCAACAGATTTTGTGAGCCAGATCATAGTACCCTCTGGGGAATATATGGGGAGAGACAGTCCCTAAGGTAGGCAGGTCCTTGGCCATATAGGGCTTTAAAGATAATAACCAGCACCGTGTAGCGAATCCAGTACACTATTGGCAGTTAGTGCAGTTCCCGCAGCCCCGGCTATATGTGCTCTCTTCTAGGGAGCCCCAATAACAGCCTGGTCACTGCGTTCTGCACTAGCTGTAGTTTCTGGGTTTGGCACAGGGGCAGCCCCATGTAGAGGGCATTACAGTAGTCCAACCTCGAGGTGACCGTTGCATGGACCACTGTTGCCAGGTCGTTGCAGTCCAGGAAGGGGACCAACTGCTTTGCCCATCTAAGATGAAAAAAAGCTGATTTAGCAGTGGCTGCTATCTGGGCCTCCATTGACAGGATCGGCTCCAGTAGCAACCCCAAGCTCTTGACCTTGCGGGCCGTTTTCAATGGCATACTGTCAAATGCTGGTAGGGGGATTTCCCTTCCCAGACCGCCCCAACTCAGGCAAAGAACCTCTGTCTTCACTGGATTCAGCTTCAACCTACTCAGCCTGAGCCACCGCGCCACAGTGTGCAGTGCCAGATCTAGATTTTCTGGGACACAGTCAGGCTGGCCATCCATTAGTAGATAGAGTTGGGTGTCATCAGCATATTGGTGACAACCCAACCCATACCCCCGGGCAATCTGGGCAAGGGGGCGCATGTAAATGTTGAATAACATTGGGGAGAGCACTGCCCCCTGTGGGACCCCACAATTAAGTGGGTGCCTCCGGGACAGGTCTCTCCCAATCGCCACCCTTTGTCCCCGATCTTCAAGGAAAGAGGAAAGCCATTGCAAGGCCAACCCCTGAATCCCCGCATCAGTGAGGTGGCGGGTCAGTAGTCGATGGTCGATCGTATTGAATGCAGTCGATAGGTCTAACGACATCAGCACCGCTGAGCCACCTCGATCCAGATGCTGCTGGAGGTCATCCACCAGGGCAACAAGCACTGTCTCCATCCCATGACCTGGGCAAAAGCCAGATTGGTGGATGTCTAGAACGGAAGTGTCATACAGAAACCCCTGTAACCATAGCACCACTGCCCTCTCAATAATTTTACCCAAAAAGGGTAAATTCGAGACTGGCTGGTAGTTTGCCAATTCGGCCGGATCTAATGTAACTTAGAACTCAAAATCTCCTAGTTATCCCCGGGCCAAAAGAAGCCCACTTAAAATCCACCAGGGACCGGGCCTTTTCTGTGGCGGCCCCATCCTGGTGGAACCAGTTGCCGGAGGAGGTGAGGGCCCTGCGGGACCTTGCCCAGTTCCGCAGGGCCTGTAAGACAACCCTCTTCCGGCTGGCCTATGACTAGCTGGTACAAGAAATCCAGGTGTAGTTATATTAGAGGTTGCTGTCCCTAATGTTTTAAATGGTTTAAATGTTTTGTAATTTTAAATATTTTATAACTTAAATGTATTAATTAATTTTAACTGTTCTATGTTTAAATGTCATTATGTGGAATTTTATGCTGTGAGCCGCCCTGAGCCACTTGTTGGGAAGGGCGGGATATAAATAAATAAATAAATAAACTTTTTCCAAGAGGGGATGGACCACAGCCTCTTTAAGAGGCATTGGGAAAAGCCCCTCCGAAAGGGATCTATTTACAATGTCCTGTATAGGGCATCTAAGCTCTCTAGCAAGCTTTAATTAGCCAGGAAGGCCAAGGGTCCAAATCGCAAGTTGTTGGGCGCAAAGTGAGGAGGGTTCTGTTGACTTCCTCCAGGCTGAGCACGTTGAAGCTGTCCAGAACTGGTCCAGAAGACAGGCACAGAGCCTCGAGTTCACGTACTGTCTCCAATGTGGCGGGGAGGTCGCGACAGAGTGATGAGATTTTATCTGCAAAAAATTCCGCAAAAGCCTCACAGCCTATCTCCAATTCCCTAGCATTTGGCCTGCCCTGTGGCAGTGCTGCAAGAGTCCAAATTGTCCTAAACAATTGTGCTGGGTGCAAATTTGCAGATGCAATCTTGGCCGCAAAGTAAGTTTTCTTGGTGGCTTTCACTGCCATCTCACAGGATCTCATAAACTCTCTATAAGATGTTCTAGCCACTTCAGCTCGAGCCCGCCACCATTGCCTCTCTAGCCGTCTGAGCCCTTGTTTTAGCTGCCGCAATTCCGGGATATACCACGGTGCCAGCTTAATCTGAGGGCACCGAGGTGCGATCTCATCGATGGCTCTGGAGAGCCAGCCATTCCAAGGCTCAACCAGGTCATTGAGAGAATCGCCAGGGGGCCAGGAATCCCACAGAGCCCTTTGGAACCGCTCTGGGTCCATCAGGCTCCATGGGCGAGCCAAAATATGCCCGCTGCCTAAACAGGCTTGTGGTGGGACATCCACACGAGCCTTAAGAGTGAGGTGGTCCGACCATGGCACTGCTTCCGCAATAATATCGTCCACCGAAACCCCTGTTGCAAAGATCACGTCGAACATGTGCCCCGCCTGCTGGGGGATGATGTAACAAATTGGGAGAGCCCCAGTGTCACCATGGATGACACTAGGTCCATTGCCTGACTGGAGGTCGTGTCATCAGCATGGACATTGAAGTCACCCAGGATCACTAGGCTTGGGTACTCCAATGCCCAGCCTGCTACAGCCTGGCAGTCTGATCAATAATATCCAGAACAAAGATATTCGGAACAGAACCGGGTCAGTTTAATACAAACTTGCTGTGTGAACGGGGCCCTAAATTCATATTTTCTTGAGTCTTATTCAAGATACTTCCATGTATACTCACTAAATTATTTCAATTGGCTATGCTCTTGTCTCCAACGGATCTGGCTCAATGTTCCTATTTGCCCTGGGCTCCTCTTGAAAGGGCCAGACAAAGAATCCAAGGGAGTCCAGTTTATGAACCCTAACAGGTATATCTACTTGATTTGGGAATACACTGGAATGAGACTACTGTTTTACAAAGATCCTGAATTAATTTACAGCTTGTAGCTTTTACAGCAAAACTTTAAGAATCCTGAATTAACTTAGAACTTTTTAACCACCATTTTTTACAAAAATTATTTAACCAAACTTAAAACTTTTAAATGCATCAGACTGACAGAACTTGAGACAACACTAATATCGGATTTTTCAATAGTCACAGAACCAAAAAACTTTTTACAGATATCAACACAAGTTTGAAATGGACAATAGGGTTCATAAACTGAACTCCCTTGGATTCTTTGTCTGGCCCTTTCAAGAGAAGCTCAGGACAAACAGAAGTGTTGAGCCAGATCCACTGAAGACAAGAGCACAGCCAATTGAAATAATTTAGTGAGTATACATGGGAGTATCTTGAATAAGACTCAAAAAAATATTAATTTAGATATTATTTAAAATACTGTTTAATTTTTTACGACATGCCAGTCCTTTTGGTGAGCTGCCTGAAGAAAGAACTCCAAAAAGAGGACAGAAGCACAGTCCATTTGCAGCCACACCTGTTGGGAAGCAGTCCTATCTATTTTGGAATTTCTTGGACTTTGTGTAGCTCTGCAAACAAAGAGAGAACATTGTCCAATTTTTTGTAAAAGAGAATTTTTGGAATACTATTGAATATTGTTTAGTATAAAAAGTGTTTTGGTATTACATGCATTAGTAAAAACCCTCACAGAGTGTTCTATATTTATTTACCTATTCATACCTGTGAGTTCTCTATTTTGACAGACTTGTAAATTCTAGGGCATAAAATTTGTTCAAACAACTATTTATTTTCCCCACTTTTGGCAGGCCAGGAAATAGTGAAACAACACCAACAGCACTTTGTTCAACCAGTCAAGGACATTTGAGCATACCAAACCATGTGCCCATCTCACAAATTAATCTACAGATTTTTACAGATCATTGCAGCTGCTGAAAGCGGGGTCATTTGTAAATGTGGGTTGCCTTGTGAGCTGCACTCTTGTAGATGATTCACACACAGCCTCAAGGATGTAAAATATGCATGATGAACAAGATAATGCTGCCCTTCAGCCCAGATCTGCCTACCCTGCCTCTGAGCCCACTTGCTGGCCACACATTGGAATAAAGCCTGCATAAATCCAAGTCTTCATGTGTAGGACTGATCTGGTGCAATGCTCTGATCAGTATCATGTGCACTGAGCTCTACATTTAAATTGTGGAATTCATAGCCAGTGGGCAGTGATGGCTTTAAGAAAAGATCAAACAAATGCATGTAGAACAGGTCCACAGGGCTAGCTACCACATATGATGAGCAGGGCTTTCTTTATAGAAAAAGCCCAGCAGGAACTCACTTGCAGACACCCCCAGACACCAAGCCAGCCAGAACTCTGTTCCTGTGCGTTCCTGCTAAAAAAAAAGCCCTGATGATGAGTAAACACAATACCTATGTCTAGGGACAGTAAAATCCTACACACCAGTGCTTTTTAAGGAAAACTTTGGCCTCTAAGCCCTTTTTATTATTCCTCCAAGGTAAATGGCTAACCACTGTGTGGCTAGGCACCTCTTACGTTCTTCATCCCTATCCCAATATATTCATTGTTTCAAAGGTCTCCTATACATACATATTAACCAAAATCTAAGGAAATTATATAAGGTTACAGTTCTTATAACTTCTGTTTGTTTACCTGCACACTTATGCTTTTGGCCTGTGAATTTCCTTCTCCCTTTGGGAAAGCAATTTCTGTACATGATAAATAATTCACCTGATAGCCTGCACTCTGAGAGCAGGAAATATGCAACCCCTCCTCCGTGGAACTTAAAGCAACATAAATGGTATTCATGCACAAGCTCCCATCCAGAAACCCTAACTGTCTTAAATCCAGAAACAGAACTTCAACATGTACCCCCAAGACTATTTTCTGGGTCACATGCCCGTTTTCTTGAGAAATCACTTTATTAACCTTTCGATTATGGAAAAACAGCAACTGCTATGACTCTACATTCTATGACATTCCTGAAAGAAAATCTGCAGTATGGTGTATTTCAAATTACCCCAAAGCAATCTGTGTGTTGACCACATAGCAGAAACTCAGAAAACAAATTAGGTTGATTAAATTATACAGGAGATACAGACCTCTTTATTTAACAAACCAAAGGTCTGGCATACTAACAGTTGCATCAGGCTTGTACTCTGGCCATCCATTATACATTTTTCTTAGAGATGTCAGGCCAAACATATAAGTGCAAATATGAAGAAAAAGGGCTTGGATCCCACTGACAATTACACTTATTGAAGAAGTTTCACCAGTGGAGAGTAGCTCTTCTACCTCCTGGTAAAGACCAAAATGTACCCAGTTCAGGGTTGCCAACTTTCAAGATTGCCACAATGTCATTTCCATTGCCAGGTACCCCAACCCCAAAGGCACCAGCAGGGGATGAAGAGATAGGTTTGTCAGGTCCAAATTGGCAAACTCCTAGAAAAGTGGGGATGGAGCCTGAAGAGGACAGGACCTCAGTGGAGTACAATTCCATAGAGTCCATGCAACAGAGAAGCCATTTTCTCCAGGGGAACTTATCTCTGTCTTCTACACATAAGCTGTAATTCTGGGGAACCCCCAAGACCCACCTGGAGGCTGGCATCCCTATGCCATGATGTTACATTTGGTGCAGTTTCAGGTGAGAACTGGAAATCTCCCAGAGTTGCAACTGATCTCCATAGTAGAGAGATCAGTTTCCATGGAGAAAATGGCTGCTTTGGAGGGCAGACTCTATGTCATTGTACCCCACTGACATCTCTCCCCTTCCCATCCTCTTCCTTCCCCAAATCCTTCCCTCTTAGACTCCAGCCTTAAATCTCCAGGAATTTCCCAACCCAGAGCTGGCCATGGCCACCCTACCCCGAAATGCTGCTTCTGCTGCCTTGTGTATAAAGTAAAATGTCCTTCTGCCCTTGTGTCTGAAGCAGAATACTAGCATTTTAATTATTTATGTTGTCAAAGGCTTTCACAGCCGGAGTTTATTAGTTGTTGTTCATTTTCTGGGCTGTACAGCTGTGGTCCTGGCATAGTAGTGACTGACATTTCGCCAGCAGCTTTGACCGGCATCCTCAGAGGGATAACACAGAAAAATAAGAGTTCTCTCTGTGTCAAAGTGAGAGGAAAGAAAATTCTTTGTTTACATTTGTTATTACTAAGGTCCATGGCCAAACACATAATTTGCCCTGGGTAAGGTGATAACATACAACTTAACCCACTTTGTCATAGCTGAAACAAGACTACTGATAAGTTATTGTTGACATTTCCACCGTACAAGCTTGATTATGATTTTATTACTGTAATAACTATCATTTTGTCCTTGTTTTATTGTAACTTTTTCCTTACATTGGGAACGCCAGTTGAATTTTGTGCTACATCTTTTTTGTATGGCCTATGACTGGCTGATACCACATTATTATATGCATATTGTTACACAGTGAACCATGTGTCACTTGCAATCTCCATCCATATCTTGAAGAGAATTTTAACATCATGACCACTTAGCACTTAGTACATAGTTACCTATATTCAGCATGATGAGAAGCCGATCTGCTTATGGGGCTCTTGCCCTTTTCCCTTGCTTGTAGGGCTGCCAGGTCTACAGATTTGGTGGAAGAAGAACTCACGCTGGCAGCTGTGCTTGTCCTGCTATTTAGTTATTGGGACAATGTGGAGGGGATGAGGGAGGGACTGGCATTGTGCCAATGCCAAGATGTCACTTTCTGCACAACCCATATTAACACTATGGTTTAATCACAGTTTTGGGGAATGCTAGAGTGTTACCCCAACGTGATGGCATCACTTTCAGCTCATGACAGAAGCGACATCATGACATCAGTATGATGCTAAAAAGTAAATCCCCAGACTCCTCACAATTTCCAGACACAGGCTGGCAACTATAATCTGCTCCTACGCAATGAGTCACACAGTAGAGATGAACCCGCCACTATATTAATTGGCCAGAAACCAAATATGTGTTTGCCTCGGGGGGGGGGGAGGGAATGACCAGGATAGGCATAAATATACTGAAATAATCTGTTTTATTCCTCCTTCCTTTGCTGGTACAATCAGTGTTATATAAAGAATTAACATAGCAAGAAAAATACTAATATTTAAGCTTACTTTGAGCTGCACCAAATGCACATCCACGTGCCTGCTGTCAGAGTCCTGCTGCACCGAGTACGTCAGATCCCTGACCCTTTCTGATGTCATCCGGAGCCACGTCTCTATTTCAGGCAAGTGGAGAACGATCTTCCAGTCAGCTCCTGTATGAAGAGGGGGAGGCTTCTCATACTGCTCTCCAGAGTCAAGATCTTTCATCGCATCTTCTCTGCCGTCCTGCTCAGTGGTGGGAGTCATGTTGATGACCATAGGAGAAGCATCCGTAGCTATAGAATCCAGTTCCTGAGACCTGATGGGGGAAAGTGCTACTTCCATGGCTAACATTGGGAGTTCTAGACCATAACTCTTCCCAAATCTGCAGTACACACAAAAGAAAAATGTGGGTGTTTTAAAAGAAAGTACATGAATAAAGTGTACCCTGTTCTTTTAAAATGCACACCTAATTTGCTTACTGGAGTCCTTGCAGTCCTTTATTACTTTACTTGTTACCTGAGAGGTGCATACAAGTTTTGCCTAGCTTATCCTTTAAAAGCAAGCTGTGCATATTTTGCGTTTTAAAATATATTAAAAGTCTGACTAAACATGTTAAATTCAATTTCAGCAGTACCAAAAACATGCATAAAGCATGAAAATTAAACATCCCCCAGATTCTCACCATCCAGCCACCATCTTCTGAGATGTTGCAAGTCCTTGCCTACATATTTTGAAACCTAACTTCATAGCCCTAACAACTAGGAATCTGAGGTTTTAAACAACAACTGATTTCATTAAAACTTGAGCATTTTTTACTATCAAGAACATTCAGAGGTGTTTTGTTAGCAACTGACAGAGCAAAGTCCAGATTTTTTAAAAAATAATACTGGTAGAAGCTTACTGCACCAGTCTTTATCTGAACATGAGGCTTTGCAGTCATACTTGCAGGTCTCACAGAGATAAAGATAAAACCCACTGCAAGACACAGTATACATATTTGAGTTTCCAGATGTTATGGAGACTCATAATACAGTGACTTCCTTTCCAGATGTTATGGAGACTCATAATACAGCAACTTACTTTCTGGACAAAACAGGAGAGCTGTATGACCTCTAGTAAAATGGGATCATGTTCTCATAGCTGTGCATGCACCAGAATGAGAATAATGTACATTCAGGGGGGTGGGGTTACATCTATATACAGGGCTTTTTTTTTTTTTTTTTTTTAGCAGGAACACACAGGAATGCAGTTCCTGCTTGCTTGGTGTCAGGGGTGTGGCCTAATATGCAAATGAGTTCCTGCTGAGTTTTTTCTACAAAAAAGCCTTCTATACATAAATGTTGGTAAAAAGGAAACTAATGAATAGTATGCATCAGAGATACTAGAACTTCCAGAATACAACTTAAGCAAATGACCCCATCAGCAGTTCAGCACCATCCGAAGCAGAATTACACACATCTAAGCCGGCTGACTTCAATGAAGAGAAGGGGGCAAATCTGCTTAGGATGTCATTGTATGTCACTTAACACAGCTATGCTCATACAATACAGGACAAATATCTATAGTAATAATTCTCTTATCGCCATGGCCAAACTGAGGATGGCCATTTGCTAATATTTCCAGAACAAGCGATTGACCCATGACACGTTGGTTAGTGTCTCTGGCATCCCATTGCCTGATTTCCCTGCTCCACCTCCTGCGGGCTCAGGAATGTTGAATAAACTGCCAGAAGCAGTCTTGCCCAGGGGAACTTATCTCTGTCTTCTACACATAAGCTGTAATTCTGGGGAACCCCCAAGACCTTAGCTCTCTTAGCTCTTCTCCGTCAATCAGCCTCAGAAAGGGCTGTAGACCTTCTGTGGCCTCACGAAAGGCCCTATCAACAGACCACGCAAATGGCCTCCGCAGCACACGCAGCCTCCGAAGGCTGCTGCAATAGACAGGGAGCCTGGCACTGCCTCAGAGGGCATGGTTGTCCCACATATTCTGTCTTTCACTCCCTCTCTTCCTCCTTCCCAAAGCCTTATCCCAGGATGGTTGCCTGAGAAGGAGATAGGGAAGCCTCACAGGGTTGTTGTTCAGATGAAAGTGGGAAAAGAAATGAGAATGATGTAAGCTGCTATGGTTCCTCCCCCCCATGTTAAGAAAGACTGTCATTTTCGTATCTAGAGGCTTCAGGGTTGCCAACTCCAACTTAGGAAATTCCAGATGGCAGAGATCGCTTCCCCTTGAGGCATGGGCGGGAGGGGAATGCCTTCACTTGGGTGGGTGGGAAGACAGCAAGGCTGGGGAGCACTCGCTCAGAGGCCTTTAATGATACCTTTCCAGGTTGGTGGGAAATGCCTAAGGTATCATTATAGGCCTCTGAGGGAGAGGCCTTTCCTCCTGGGGAACCACTGTTGCCAATCTCCAGGTGAGGGCTGGAGATCACTCAAAATTACAACTGCTATCTAGACGGTAGAGATCAGCTCCTCTTGAGGTGGGGAGGGGAGTGAATGCCTTCACTTGGGTGGGTGGGTGGGAAGACAGCAAGGGTGGGGGGGCACTCACCCAGAGGCCTTTGGTAGTACCTTTCCAAGTTCGTCGGAAATTCCTGGAGATTCTGTGGTAGAGCTTGAGGAGGGCATACAAGTTAGGGCTTCAGAGCGGGGTCTGTCAGACCCAGGTTCTTGCTGTGGAAGCTGACTGGGTGATTTTGGACCAGTCACACACTTCTTGGGGTTGTTGTTCAGATCACATGGGGGGAGAGGAGAATGATGTACTCTGCTTTGGTGTTCCCGCCCCCCCCCCCCCCCACACACACACTGTGAAGAAAGACTATCCTATGCAAGGAGGGGGAAGGTGATGGAAAGCTGAAGTCAGAGGGGCTGATAAAGGAAAGGAGATAGGGTTGCCAACTCCAGGTTAGGAAATTCCTGGAGATTTAAGCAGGGGTCATTTCATAGAAAAAGAGGTGCCGGAGTTTATTAGCACAACTGATTTGCATATGCTACACATCCCTGACATCACCAGAGGGTGTACTAAATTATATCAGATAAGCATCTACCTTAAAATGCTTCTTGAATACTGTCATAATAAAACCACACTCTCATTATACTTTTTAAATTACTTTATCCTATGTGGCCACAGCGGCATGATGAAGATTTCCATCTGTCTGCTGTATATGTTTTGGTTATTTTTTCCATTTTTTGCGGGAGGGAAATATTAGAAAGTTTGTCAAATCTTAAGAGTTCAGCAAAATTCTCACAGGGGGTTTGAACAATGGAGTCCAGAAGCAAATACCTGTGTGTGTGTGTAAAAAAGAGTACAATAAAATTTAGAGGTTCCAGAATTCCGCTCCTGCCCAAAATAAGACCTGGATTGAAGGGGTGGGGAGTGGAGAGGGTGGGGTTTGAGGAGGGGTGGGACCTCAGACAGGTACAATGCCATTTCCTCCTGGGAAACCACTGGAGATTACTCAGATTTACATTTGCTCTCTAGATGGCAGAGATCAGCTCCACTTGAGGTGTTGGTGGGGGGGAGTCAATGCCTTCACTTGAGTGGGTGGGAAGACAGCAGGGGTGGTGGGTGCTTGCCCAGAGCCTACTTCTAGAGCCCATTGTATTTTTTTTTCACAACAGGCCTTACTCCTAGTTTTAAAGAATTTACAATGGTCTGTTGCAACACAGAATACATATTCCCACATGAACACACAGAATCATAGAATCATAGAGTTGGACGGGACCTCCAGGGTCATCTAGTCCAACCCCTTGCACAATGCAAAAAATTCACAAATACCTTCCCCTAAATTCACAGGATCTGCATTGCTGTTGGATGGCCATCTAGCCTCTGTTTAAAAACCTCCAAGGAAAGAGAGCCCACCACCTCCCGAGGAAGCCTGTTAGAGGAACAGCTCTAACAGTCAGGAAGTTCTTCCTAATGTTGAGCCAGAAACTCTTCTGATTTTATTTCAACCTGTTGGTTCTGGTCCTACTTTCTGGGGCCACAGAAAACAATTTTGCACTATCCTCTATATGACAGACCTTTAAGTACTTGAAGATGGTGATCATATCACCTCTCAGCCGCCTCCTCTCCAGGCTAAACATGCCCAGTTCCTTCATAGGACTTGGTCTCCAGACCCCTCACCATCATCATTGTCCTTTCAGCTTGTCTATATCCTTCTTATAATGTGGTGCCCAAAACTGAACACAATACTCCAGGTGAAGTCTTACCAGAGCAAAGTACAACGATACCATCACTTCACATGATCTGGACAGTATACTTCTGTTAATACAGCCCAAAATTGCATTTGCCTTTTTAGCCACTACATCATACTGTTGACTCATGTTCAGCGTATGGTTCACTAAGACCTCCGAGATCCTTTTTGCACATACTACTGCCCAGACAAGTCTCCCCCATCCTAAAACCATGCATTGGATTTTTCCTACCTAAATACAGAACTTTACATTTATCCCTGTTAAAATTCATTTTATTGGCTTCAGCCCAGTTTTCCAGCCTGTCAAGATCATCCTGTATCCTGTTTCTGTCTTCTACTGTGTTTGCAACCCCTCCCAATTTAGTATCATCTGCAAATTTAATAAACATTCCCTTTATTCCTTCATCCAAATCATTAATAAAGATATTGAAAAAAACAGACCCCAGGACAGATCTTTGAGGCGTTCCACTTGTCACTCCTCTGCAAGAAGATGAGGAATCATTCACAAGCATTCTTTGGGTGTGATCTGCCAACCAGTTACAGGATCCAAACCACATTTTACCAACTTGTCAACAAGAACAGTATGTGGAACCTTATCAAAAACCTTACTGAAATAAAGATAAACTACAGCATTCCCCTGATCCAGCAAGGTAGTAACTTTCTCAAAAAAGAGATCAGGTTAGTCTGACATGAGTTGTTCTTGAGAAAACCATGCTGACTCTTAGTAATCACATCCATCCTTTCGAAATGTTTTTTCATGTTTGGCTAGCCTAAGCTCATACTGAGCTTTAGCTTTCCTAACTCTTTCTCTACAAGCAGTGATGACTTGTTTATATTCATTCTTGGTTATAAGGCCCTCCTTCCATTTTCATTTTCTCTCAAGTCTTTAGAGAACTTTTTATGGAGCCACCCTGCCTTCTTTAGGCTTCTCCCATTTTTTCTTCTCATAGGAATCGTCTGTGATTGCGTTTTCAATAATTCACTTTTAAGTAACTCCCACCCCTCTTGAACCTCCTTCTTCTTAAGTATTTGTGACCATGGGATTTTACCTAGCATAGTTCTAAACTTGAAGCTGCCTTATGCTGAATTAGACTCAGTACTGTCTACTCAGACTGGCAGTTCTCCAGTGCCTCAGGGTGATATATTTCATGTCACCTACAAGCCAGTTTTGACTGCAAATGCCAAGGATTGAACCTGGGGCCTTCTGTGTGACAAGAAGAAGCTCTACTAATGAGACACAGCCCCTCCCCATACAAAAGGTATGTCTTACTAAAATTGGTTGAACCCATGGAAGCCCTTTTCAGACTGTCTTTGAGATCAGATCATGTGTGGTACACATGAACATGTGTGGTAGAATTGCACTGGCAACTTCCATCCTCAAACTATCTATGCTGATTCTGATGTAGGTGCAAAGCTTACACAAGTATGGATGTACAATTCTCCAAACTAGACAAAACCAAAAGGAAGTCTGCTTTTACTGGGTCACTGATAATATATCAAAAGAGCCATATGCCCATGGCACTCTACGTACATTTTAATGGAGGGGAGCGGGTTTGAGAGAGAGCCCCCAAATTTGCAGGAGACTCTCCCCTACAAACCCCCCAAGTTCCAAAAAGATTGGGCCAGGGGGTCCAATTCCTGGGGCACCCAAAGTCAAACCTAACTTCACACCAGAGAATCTCTATAGGACCCAAGTGCACTCTGTACATCTATCTACTCTTTGAACCCTGCCACACAAAACACAATCTGCAGCAAACCCAGATGCCAGCTCTCCAGCCCTGCCCCCAAAGAACGCAGGGAGAGCTGGCCAAGCACAACAAGCATGCTGGCTCTGGGTCTCTCACCCAGGTGCCAGCTTCCCTGCCACAGAACACACAATCTACAGATGCCAGCTCTCCAGCCCTGCCCCAAACATCACGGGGAGAGCTGGCCAAGCACAACAAGCCTGCTGGTTCTGGGTCTCACACCAGGTGCCAGCTTCCCCCCCCCCCCCAAAAAAAAACAGAACCAGGAAAAGGGACAACAGGAGAAGGCCAAGAAACTCAACTGTTAAAAAAGTGGCCTTTTCACCAATAAGAAACCTCAGGCCAAATCAGTCAACAACACCCCTCCCCCCTAAAACCAGAACCAGGAAAAGGGGGACAACAGGACAGGAGGATGCAAAACCTGCAGCAATAGAGAATAGATCCAAACAGAAAGCCAACACAAACTCAACTGTTAAAAAGTGGCCTTTTAAACAATGAAAATTAGGCCAAACAGCACCCTCCCCCAAGAACCAGGACCAGAAGAGAAAAGGAACAACAGCAGCACAACACAGCAGCAACAAATCAAACACAGAATCCTTTTAAAACATTACAAAACTTAACTTTTAACAATACGGGAACTTTACCAACCCCCCCCCCCCAAAAAAAAATCCCTTCACCCTAACCCCAAGAAATCCAAGCCACCCAAATCAGGAAAAGTAAAAGGACACTGCACTTTTAAAAGTCCTCTCACTAAAGTAAGATATGGGCAAATTGGCAAAAAAACCCCACCCCAGGCCCCCTCTCCCAGCAGAACCCCCTAACCCTAACCTCAAATAAGCTACCCACCACCCAAATCTTGATAAGTAAAGGGACTCTGAGTCTTAAAAAGTCCTTTTACCAACTAAAATAAAAACAAGAACCCCAAGACTGTCTTACCTTAGACGTCTTCTCTACTCCAGTCTGGTAAGGCTGAGAGAGAGCAGCAGCAGCTGAGGCCAAGGGCCAGCACAGCACAATCTCTCTCTCTCACCAACAATCTCTCTCTCTCACCAACACACACCAACACAGCAGCAATGGAGGAGTCCAGCCAGGCAGACTCCTTAAAAAGGTTCTCTGGCCCTACAGAGAGCAGTTTCAAAAAAATAGCACTGCTCTGTGATTGGCCAGACAACAGTGCTTACTTGGATACCCAAGTAAGCAAAAGATCAAAAGAACAACAACGTTGCTGATGGCTGGGGGATCAGCTACACAACAGCCCTGCAAAGCATGCATTTGCAATGCATTTTGCAAATGCATGCTTTGGATTGGCTGCTGGGGCTCCTCTTCCCCCCCCCCCTCCCTGATCTCAGGGAGGCTATGGGAGAGGCGGGAAAAGGCTACCAAAGGCAGGAAAAAAGGCAAGCAGCTCCCCTGAGGCTGCAGAAGCCCCTTTTCCGCCTTTTCCATGGATATCCGAATATCTATACGGAAGTATACGGGGAGCCATACTTGGCTCCCGCATAATGGGCCCCAATTGGATTCGGCTGTATGCGATTCTGTTTACAGCCGAATCAGGGGTGATTCAGTGGTTGATTCGGCTCGGCCGAACCGAATGCACACCCCTAGCTAACAGCTACTGTGCCCTTCATTATCTACTGTCAAGAGGCTTTTCTCCTTCTCTTTTCATACTAGAACCCTGGGTCATTCACTGAAGCTGAAGGACAGAAGAAAGAAAGCACGCATGGCCTGTAAGGCAGAGATGTTCTGCCAAGCTTTTGATTGAGGACAATGCCAGTTCCATCATAGCAGGCAACTACCTCTTCTTTTCCCCTTTCATTCTTTTTTCCTCCATCTTTGCTTCTGCTCTTTCCCCGCCTGCCCATTAGTTACTGACATAGTTCAGAGTGGGGTACCACAGGAATGTCTGATGCCATCTGAAATAATGTAGCCGTCTTTTTTTATTCTCTTTTTCCACTTGTTTTTAATGGTTCTACATTGCCTAGAGCCTTACGTCATAGGGAATAGGTGATTTATAAACTGAATAAATAAATATACTTCTTCAAACAGCATAGTTAAATTGTGGGACTTGTTGCCACAGGATGTGGTGATAGCCACCAACTTGGAAAGCTTTAAAAGAGGAGTGGACAAATTCATGGAGGATGGGGCTACCAATGGCTACTAGTTATGATGGATGTCTACTCCATCCAGTAAAGGGCTGCTCTCCTGCCATTGCAATTGATCTCGTCTACTCTGATTAGCTCCCATGGATAAAAATGGATGTTTTAGAGGGTGGGCTTTATGGTATTATACCCTGCTGAGGTCCAAACCTCACCCACCCTCCTCAGGCTCCACCTCCAAAATCTCCAGGTACTTCCCATACTGGAAGTGGTAATTCTTCTCCAATACCAGAAGCAGTCTGCCTCTTTCTACCAGTTGTTGAGAACACAGGCAGGAGGATGCATTTCCAGCCTTCCCCATTTGTGGGCTTCCAAGAGGCAGCTGGTTGGCAGCTGTGTGAACAGAACGCTGGACTAGATGGACCTTCAGTCTGATCAAGCATGGATGTTCTTGTGCTATTAAGATAATCACATAAAATACACATTTTGCATAACCAAACCAACTCATCAAAAACATTCTGATTAAATTATTACATAAATTAAGCTTCTGGCTGAAAGGGGGCACTACTGTTTGAGAAAGCTTTTGGAATTTTCATTCTGCTGTGATATAATTAATCTATGTTGTTTTCTGGGTAAAGCAAACCTTATTGACTGGTCATTGTTACCCTTTTATTATACTTTTTGGGTGTTTTAATTTTGTTGTGAACTCTCTGGTGGATCCATTTTGGATGGAAGGGTGAGATTAAAATGTTTCAAACAACTGATTGTAGGTTGCTTCATTTAGCATAGCAAAAAGACCAAATAAACCATAAAATACTTGAGTCCCTTATGCCTGTCCAAATAAAGGGGGGTAGAGGATATTAACTGCAAGCACTGTGACTTACCATATCTAGCACAGATGGGTGTTCCCTGAAGTGAATTTCCTTCTTTTGCTCTCCTTCTCAGCCTCTAGTGGCTTCCCCAATCAGGCCCATAGCTACAATGGGGCCCAGGAGGGGCCAGGCCCATCCTTTCAAACCCCCCTTCCAACTGTATGGCCCCTCCATTGGAGGGCCCACAATTTGCCCCCTTTGCTCACCACCACTCTGAACAAGTCATAGCATTCCTGCTGGTCTTTTCACTTTTTTCTCTCCCCTTCCCTAACCCAAAGTGCAGAGCAAAGTGAAGGCGGGGGGAGAGTCAAGAGGTCTTTTTCTATCTGAGAGGGGGCACATAAGAAAGGGCTTGGGGGAGTGGAGTTGCCGTGACTGCCCAAGCAAAGGGGGGTTAGCTTGTGAAACTCAAGGCAGCTTACAGTGCTGAGAGCCCAGGGCCGCCAAACTAGGAGGCCCCTCAAACAAGAAATCCTGCTGTGGGCCCCACCAAACAAGAAATCTTGGCTATGGCTCTGTCCCCAATAATGTTCCTGAGAACTGATTGACCCTCAGGAACAGAACGGGGATGAAGAGAGGTCTGCAGAGGGAGGGAAGAAACTATTCTGCTGGTGAAAACATGGTCAGGGTGCATGCCTGAATGCCACTGTCCATTGTACATTCTAATGTTTTATTTATTATGGTGTGTTTTTATGGATTGTTGTTAGCCGCCCTGAGCCTGCCAAGGTGGGGGAGGGCGGGATATAAATGAAATTAATAAATAAAAATAAATAAATAAATACATAAATCTTTCATATCCACATTTAAAGAGGACAATGCAATATGCAGCCCAAGTGTAAGGGACTGCGACAGACATATTGCTGGGATAGGCATACTACTGCTCTTGGTACTTTTAAAAGAAGAGCTCAGTGCAGGTTAGTGTTGCCAACTTTGTGCTGGGAAATACCTGGATATTTAGAAGGGTGGGATTTGGGGAGGGGAAGGCTCTCAGGAGGGTATAATGCCACAGAGTCTACCCTCCAGAGCAGTCATGTTCACTAGGGAAACTGATCTTGGTCTTCTGGAGATCATCAGCAACAGCAGGAAGGTGGCAACTCTAGTGCAGGTTAAAGCCTTGGTATATTGAAAGAGAGAACTCTCAGTCTTTGAAGGACTACATAAAATAAGGACAAGAAGGCCCATTAAGGGTTCACTGGAAAAAGGCAGGGTACAAATGAAGTAAAAAATTTAATAGCTCCTATGATTTTAATGGTAACACACAGCACAACATCTACATAGCCATTCCTTCCTGTGGAAGCCATTAAGCATTGTGATTTCTAATGTTGTTGTTGTTTATTATTGCTTTAAAAGCTGAGCATTCATCTGGTTGAACTGCTTAGGCATGGATGTGCTCATCTAACTTCTAAAGCAGCAGAAAAGAAGGCTATTGTTTCTCTCCAACAGGGATTTAAAGCAGCTCATGTTGTTCTCTTCTCCACAGTTTTATTCTAACAACCTTGTGAGGTAAGTCAGGCTTAGAGTGCATGAGTAGCCCAAGGTCATCCAGCAAGCTTCCTTGGAAGAGATAGAGTTCAAACCTGGGTCTCCCAGATCCTAGCCTGCGCTCAATCACTCCACTTCACTGACTCAGTAACCTAATTATTGTCCTTCACCAAGGGAACCCCATTTTAGCAACATGAGAAAGAATGAGATTTTCTGTTGTACACACTATAGGCATCCTGCTGCAAAAATAACCTGATGTTCACTGGAAAATATCCATAGCATATGCATGAAGCAGGTAGCAACTACTGGTTATTGTTGCACTAAAAACTAGTAATCTAGCCTAATGAGTTTCCAATACTGCAATATATATAAATATTAAAATGCTGGCATTTTTGTAGTTTAAATGGGGCTGCAATTCACAACCCAATGACAATGTTCTACTAGTGTTCATGCGTCTGCATTGCATTGAGCTATTTTATTTAACATTGTTTCCCCCAACCACTCTGCTTTACTATCTGAACCCTGTGCTGAACCCTGTGCAGGTTGAATGAAGAACAGTATTCTAAGATTTCTTGCCTATCCTCATCATCATTTTCTTCAACAAACTGATTTTTCTTAGGCCCACTAAGCTGACAAGTGCCAATTGCTGAGATGAGCGTGGCTCCCAGGCAAACTAATTACTCCCCATTGATTAATATCTAGCAATGGCCAAGGAAGCACAAAGCTCTTGCACAGTAGCTGCTCTAAATAAAACTGAATCCTTGCACGGATTCTCCAGAGCTCTAAGTGTACCTCACCACAAGAAATAATACTAAAGCATCAAGGCATGCCTTTCAAGCATGATCCCATGTACACAAATCAACAAAGCTCCCCCAAGTGACTTGCAAACATATCTGAATCCAGGAAGGATTTTTCTGAACCTCAGCAAACCTGGTCATTGCTGACTAGCTTTCTCTTGTTTCATGCAAGCATCTGCAGAGACTCTCCAGATAGTGCCAGCATTATACAAGCAGCTATTACAATGGAGACAACAACTCTTATAATCTTGTACCCCTAATAAAACCACACTGAACAACTGTCAAGAACAAAATTATAAAAAGCAATCATATTCTTACTTAGCTTGGTGTCTTAAAAACCATGGTCAAAACAGACCAATGCTTGCTAAGTAGGGCAAAGCTCTCAAGCTCCCGCCTCCCAAAGCCCAGTGGTGTTTGAAAAAACAACCTACTGAAGATAGAAGGGACAGAACGACCACATCTAATTAACTGTACTGTTCTTTGCCAGAATCAAAAGCAGCCATAATCCCAGCTACCTAGCACAAAAGGAAAGAAAGCTCTCTCACACACATTCCCAAGAGAACTGGCATCCTCAGGCTCTGTCTTCCCCGGCTGTCATTCCTCGTATTAATCCAGGAGCACAGGCTCCTCCTCCTTGTCCTTTCTTTCATCCACTGATGCTCTGCCTGGCAGAGCAAGGAAACCATCCTGCTATCTCTGCACCAGTCTATAAACTCATTCTGGTGCAATTGTGTAGACACAAGCTTCATGAGTGTGCCCTGTTTGCAGTAGAAAATAACCAAGTTCTTTGTCAAAAATTAAGCTTAAAAACAAAGAAATGACTACAGTGCCACTGAAGAAGTTAGAAGAGCATGAAAATATTTATCATCACCCACTACTGAAATTTGTGTTTGAGGTAGGCAAGAGTGCTTGAGGCTACACTGTTCCAGCTGTTCCAGACTCTGAAACCACTCAATAGGATAATTCAGTCATTAGAGGTATCCTTCTCATGCATTATGTCATGCAGCTAAATGGGCTTAGCTTCCTTGTCACTCCACTGAAAGGCTGCCTTTACCAAAATGGACCTCTGCTAGTGGATTCATTATAAATCAATTCTATATACATCAGTTGAAACACTCCACATTGTCCATAATATAAAAACATAGTAATTTAAAAATAAACAAAAAAATAGCATGACATATCCACTACAAAAAGAAAAACTTCAACAGAATGGAACTAAAAAACAATAATTAAAATTAATTCATCTTCATGTCTTGTACTTGATCTCCCTTAGAGTTCAGCCATGCAATTTTAGATTTTGATGAATTCAGCATTCATCACAAATTTATTCGTAGGTAAAATAATCCCCAGAACAGAGATGAGCAAGGCCAGGGAGAGGAACAGAAGCAACCAGGGAGGAAAAACTGGATTCTTTGCAAAAAAAAAAATTCCTGAGGACTCCCCTTGTTTTTCAAACACAAAAACTGAACATTTAGAGAGCCCTGGAGGTGGGGGGACTCCAATGAATTAGTCTCTCTTTTGGAATGAATGAAATGCTTCTTTAAAGACATGAATCTATGTCTTCAAATATGTGCTATGATGATTTTAACATGAGACAATCTATAGCATTACAGAATAGGTTTTTTAAAAATATTTCATTTCATTTTATTCTATTTTTAGCCCACCCTTCCCATAGGACAGGCTCAGGGTGGGTTATATCATATAGTCTAGAGAGGATGGACCCAGAGGCATTATCACATTTTGTTTCGCTCTCAGAAATAAACCATAAAGACATGATATGTTAAACAATTAACAGCATGTTAAACAATTAACAGCAATTACTTAAGCTTAAAAACAAAGCACTGAGTGTAGCATGATACACAGTAAACAGATAATGCATACTATATACACAAATATCATTCATGGTCCTATTTCCTTTATAAAAACTGCCCTCCTGAACCATTTTATAATGATGCAGTCATATTTACCTTTATCAAAATGCCATTCAGTTTTGTATAGTTTGTGGAATGACAGAAGTGTGGGAGCCTTTCCGATCACCTCTGACAGGCCATTGCAAAACGTGTGGGCCACAGCAGAAAGTGCATGTGTAATGGTGGTTGTTCATCTTGCCCATTTTCAGGGTGGCATCTACAAAAGGCCCTGCTTAGATGATCAAGCCTGTTGTTGGAGAGCGTAACAGGAAAGGCATAGATTCAAGCATTCATGGATGAAACAGTTTGTTGGCAAACTTGGCATCCTTTCTAATCTGCTTTCAGGCCTGGTTATGGGATTCAACCAGCTTTGACTGCCCTAGTGGATGACCTGTACCAAGAAATGGACAGTGCGAGTGTAACTCTGATGATTTGCCTGGATCTTTCAGCAACTTCCCATACCATTAACCATTGTCTCCTCCTGAGCTGCCTTTCCAGTTAGGGACTGGGAGCCACTGTTTTTGCAGTGGTTTTTGTCCTGCCTGGAGAAGGCTTTCAGAATGAGGTACTGGGAGACTGGTGGCTTTTGGACTGTGGGGTCTCACAAGGCTTCATCTTTGTTTTTCAGCATCCCCCCTTCTCTTTTATCCTCACAACGAACCTATGAGGTGAGTTAACTCAGAGTATATTACTGGTCCAAGGTTTCCCAGGGCAGAGTGGGCATATGAATCCCAGATCTGATTTAGACACCCTAACCGCCAGCTCCTACTAAACATACTATATTTTAATGTATTTTTTTCCTAATAGCAAACTAGAATAATGTTTATAATGTATGTTATATGTTCAAAAGTAAATTAGGTGGCCAGGAGCACCTCTGGGAAAGGCCTGTTCTCAGTTTAACCCAGACTTGCAAGCAACAGAGCAATGAACAGCCTCCATGTATTGCCTTATGACACTCTCACCATCATTCTCCCATTCTGACATGTTACTATTTTGTTGGTTTCCTAAGCAAATGCTATCCATACCAAATGTTCTTTGTTTGTTCATTTCACTTTGAGTTGTTTTTCTAAACAAAAACCTCACTATTCAGGTTAAATTGCCATGTTGGCACTTTGCAATAAATAAGTGGGTTTGGGGTTGCAGTTTGGGCACTCAGTCTCTAAAAGGTTCGCCATCACTGGGCTAGAGGCTAGTCACTTCATGAAAAATACAGGATCTGTGTGTGATCTCTGGTATGTTGTGCAGCAAGGGTCTCACTCAGCTGTCAATTGGTCTCCAGAATATTCCAAGTCAGCAACACACCAGATTATTAGTCAGTAATAGTAACTGGTTTGTGTCAAACAATGCATTTTAGGGTATAGAGGGGGTGCAAGTATTGATTAGTGTTGGGTCCACTGGATAATGTGATTGTTAATGAACTCTTAATTCCTTTTCCTCATTGTCACATATTGTTAATGTCAGCCTTAAGCACTATTCAGCCATCTGTCCATCAGAAAACCCTTCCATTCCAGAACTGTTAACATACAAATCGGGGAAAGTACTTCATGAAATATTGATTTCAAGTTGCTGAACCTGAAATCAAATAATGAGATGTCTGATATCAGATCAAACTATTTCTCTGCTGATGCTGTTTATCATTCAGTAAAAATTTTGTGACCAAAAGCATCTTCCTAACCAAAATTCAAAATAGTTAAACTGCCTGACATTTACAAACTATACCATGAGTGGAAAGAGTTCACTTTTCAGAGACAGCTAGTGTTGACAGCTGCCAGTCTCTATGGTCTCAAGAACAGAAGATGCCACATGACTCTTTAAATTTCAATCTGAAAGGATACATCTGTCAGGTTGAAATTTAGGGTCTGCTTTGTATGTGTTTCTTGCAGTCTTTATTCTGGACCTTGCTTTGATTTGTTGGCACCCTGGAATTCTAAACTTTCAGGCAAATAATCTGGATTTGTAGTTTCATATCTGTTTTTTGGTACAAATGATATCATCAGTAGCAAAATATCTATTGCAGTTGGTGGGGAAAAGTGCTGTCAAGCCGCGGCCAATTTATGGTGGCCCCAGAGGGTTTCCAAGGCAAGAGATAAACAGAAGTGGTTTGCCTCTACATAGCAATCCTCAGACTCCTTGGTGGTCTCCCAAGCAGGGCTTTTTGAGCAGGAACGCACAGGAATGCAGTTCCGGCTGGCTTGGTGTCAGAGGTGTGTGGCTTAATATGCAAATGAGTTCCTGCTGGGCTTTTTCTAAAAAAAAAAAGGCTCTGCTCCCAAGTACTAACCAGAGCCAATCCTACTTAGCTTTCAAACTCTAAAAAGATCAGGCTAGCCTGCACCATCCATGTCTTGGCCTATAACAGTTAGGGCAGGGGTGTCAAACATGCAGCCCGCAGGCCGGATCAGGCCCGCAGAGTGCTCCAATCAGGCCCTCCAGCAACTGGCTGTCATCTGCTTCATTTTCCCTTGCCTGCTTTTTTCAGTCGCCATTTTTTCTCCTCCGTCAGGCCAGAGCAACAAAGCAGCCTTTCCCTCTCCCCCCTCCCTTTTCTCAAAGGGAGGAGCAGCCTCAGCCAATGAGGGAGATTGGCTCTATAGCTCTGTTGGATGATTAAGTTTGCCAGGCTCAATTAATCACTCTGCAGAGCTACTGAGACAAGCCTCTCTTCCTTCTAATAAATGGTTGAAGCTCCTCCCCCTCCTCCTGCCCTGGGGAAGGAAAGACAGAGCCAGAGCTTTCTTTGCCCAGTCCCCACCATCAGGAGAGCTGACACTGACCACTGTACATGGCTATCATTCTGTACTGGTAGTTGTTTTTTGGGGGGAAGTTGTATTTTGAATTGTAGTCATTTTTCTGGGGGAAATTATAGTTTTGTAGACAACCACATAGCCCTCTGTCGCCATGGTGCCTTCACATGTTCTTGACTAGTACGTGAAGCAACTTCTGTACAAAAGCTCACAACGCAGGAGGATTTGCCCACGCCCGTCATTGGTGTTCTGCAATGCCAGGTCTATAAATAATAAGACCGAGACTCTTAGAGACTTCCTGCTTCGGCAGGACGCAGACCTGGCTTGCGTGACCGAGGCCTGGGTACAAGAGGGGGAGACAGTGGCTCTCTCTCAGATGACCCCCCCCCCGGGTTACTCGGTCTTTCATCAATTGCGGGTTAGTGGGCAGGGGGGAGGGGTGGCGCTATTCATATGGGAGGATTACTCCTTCCGGGCTCTCCCGGCCCCAACGATCGATGGCGTTGAATGTGCTGGCCTAGTGTGGGATGTTGGAGAGGGGTTGGCAATCTGGCTGGTGTACCGTCCACCTAATGCACCAGCCAGCACCTTACCATCCCTGATGGAGGTGGTGTTGGGCTGGGCATTGGAACACCCGAGGCTTGTGGTCCTGGGTGACTTCAATGTCCATGCCGATGACGCGGCCTCCAGTCGGGCAATGGACCTAGTGTCTTCCATGGCGACACTGGGACTCTCAATTTATCACAACTCCTAAGCATCAGGCGGGACACACATTAGACCTGATCTTTGCGTCTGGGATTCGGGTGAGCAATATCGCAATGGAGGCGGTGCCATGGTCAGATCACTTAGCCTTCAAGGCCCGTATCAAGACGCCACAGCAACCCTGTAAGGGCGGAGAGCCTATTTTGGCTCGCCCGCAGAGCCTGATGGACCTGGAACAGTTCCAGATGGCTCTTTGGGACCCCTGGCTCCCTGGCGATTCCCTTGATGCCCTAGTTGATGCCTGGCAAGATTGACTAACTGGGGCAATCAACGAGATCGCACCTCAACGTCCTCTGCGCCCTCTTTTGAAGCTGGCTCCATGGTACACCTCGGAGTTACGCCAGCTGAAACAAGGACTCAGACGACTAGAGAGGCAGTGCTGGCGCACTCGTGACAAAGCGGCGAGAACATCTTATAGAACGCTTATGAGGTCATATGAGATGGCACTCAAGGCTGCGAAGAAAGATTACTTCACAGCCAAGATTGCATCTGCAAATTCGCGCCCCGGCACAATTGTTTAAAATAATTGGAGATTTAACCACACTGCCCCAGGGCAGGCCAAATGTTAGAGAATTGGAAATAGGCTGTGAGGCTTTTGCGAAATTTTTTGCAGACAAAATCACGTCGCTCCGCCAGGACCTGCCCATCACATTGGATACAGTATATGAACTGGAGGCTCCGTGCCTGTCTTCAGGTTTAGTCCTGGATCATTTTGACCCACTCAGCCTGGAGGAAGTCGACGGAATTCTCTTCTCTGCACGCCCAACAACTTGTGATTTAGACCCATGCCCCTCCTGGCTAATTAAATCTTGCCTGAGGGAGCTGTTATGGCTCCACAGCTGTGGAATCAGCTTCCAGAAGAAATGTGTGCCCTGCGGGACTTCGGACAGTTCCTCAGGGCCTGCAAGACCACCTTGTTCCGAATGGCCTTCACCAGCTGAAACTGCTAAACTGCTAAGCAAACTTGCCAGCGATCATAGCACCAAATACATTAACGTTTTTTAGAATTTTAATAGATTTTAATTAATTGTAGTTAAAATGTTATTTATTATTATTATTATTGTACAATGTATGCATTAAGTTCTTGTTGTTAGCCGCCCTGAGCCGCTTTGGTGGGGAGGGCAGGATACAAATAAAATGTGACTAACTGACTGAATGCCCAGCTGCTTCATGTTCCTCTGGGTCTTAGGCTCAAAGCATTGACCATGAGATGTCTGTAATGAATGTCAATGAATCAAAAGTAGGTTTGCAACTTACAGATGTGCACACCTGAACAGCACATATTCAAGACTGGTACAGCAGAAACATTGTCTGCCATTTTTGATGCAATAATTCATAGCAAGAGGTGACATTTCTCAGAGACTGTAAACAAAATATTGCAAGCAGGCTAATATTTTAAGCATGTTTTATTTTAAGCAAAAAAAATCTTTAATTGTGTGTCTGTGCCCTTTATAAAGTTTTATGTCCACTACCTGGCATTACATTTTATGATACACATGGCTCGGCCCGACAAGGTCTCATTTATGTCAAATCTGGTCCTCATAACAAATGAGTTCGACACCCCTGAGTTAGGGTGTTATTAAAACATATGAACATATGAAGCTGCCTTATACTGAATCAGACCTTTGGTCCATCAAAGTCAGTATTGTCTTCTCAGACTGGCAGCGGCTCTCCAGGGTCTCAAGCTGAGGTTTTTCATACCTATTTGCCTGGACCCTTTTTTGGAGATGCCAGGGATTGAACCTGGGACCTTCTGCTTCCCAAGCAGATGCTCTACCACTGAGCCACGGTCACTGAGCCACAGTCTTTGTAAAAGGGTATTTTCTTATGTTTTCAGGGCCCATGCTGTGCACACTATGGTCATTGAACTGGAACTGAAAGCAGTGCTTGATTCCTAACTGAAGATACTGGTGATACAGCCTACCCAGTTTTCTGCTAAAGCCTGCCTGAAAACTCTCCCCACCCCAATCTTTGGTGTGTGGGGACATTTGGTTGAATCTAGCCTAGTTTAGTGATAATAAAAGGCACTTCCATCTGCAGAATAGAGGAAATGCATTCTTCTGAGCAGGGCCTGCACATGGGAGTAGGCCAAGTAGGCGGCCACTTAGGGCACCACTTGGCCTAAGGGCGCCATGAGGCGCCCCCTCTCCCTTCACTCATTGCCATCCATCTTCCCACGCCCGCTGCCGTTGCAAGTTGGGGAAGGGGCGTGACAGCGAGCATGCTTAGAGCCAGCTCTGAGCGCGCCCGCTGCCTTCCGGACTCTGCCGAGGCTCGGGAGGCCTTGGCAAAGTCTGGGGGCATGGCAGTGATGTCATTATGGGGAGTGCAGGATCAGGGTTCGGCCTGGGGGTGCAGGCACTCCTAGCACTGGACCTGATTCTGAGCCTATTGAAAGCCACTGCTTCCCAGGTTGAGCCTTGAAGGCTGAAACCAGGGGAAATTAAACTTTGCTTAAAACTTTTGCTGATTACAATGATAACTAAGGTGGCACCAATGGCACCAAAGGTTCACATTTTTATATGAAACCATAAGATTAGTTGCTTATCAACACCCTGGGTATTATACAATCAAAGTTCAGACCTTTTAAGTCCCAGGTGTTAATGGACATAAGAAGAGACTTGCTGGATCAGACTAAAGGTTCATCTGATACATCAGCCCTGTTTCCTTCCGTGGCCAACAAAAATGCCTCAAAAACAGTCAGGAAACAAAGGCAAGAGCTCTTTTCTGTACTGTTCCTCAGCAACTGATAATCAGTGTTAGTGATGTCATCCTATACCCAGTCCTGGTCGAAGCTCTTAAACACAGGCTCAGCTGTGCAAAAAACCCAATCCCATGAAGGAAGTCCATGTTGCTCAAAATAGGGTGGATCTTACCCCAATCTACTATTCCACTGAGCAGAGTTTCAAGCCTTCTTTCACTTAAGTAGCTCTTCTGTCAATGGAAGAGCCACTTACATTGGGAAACGACTCCTTAGGCTGGAGGAAAGCTTCAAACTTAGTTCAGTGGAGTGGTAGAAGTGGGGGGCTCCATCCTGATAGTGAAGTTTTTGTCAGAGACTGCAACTAATGCTTGAAATGATGAGATGGCTTTCTGGATTCACAGATTGCTTCTGCTTAACCAATAAAGACCAAGATTATAGTAGAAAGAGGGGGGCTAGTACTATTACCAGATATGACGGGTTAATTACTGTTGCTTAAGAAGGGAGGATGGCTGTGGAGGGTGGATACTGTACTCACATAACTAATATTGTCATCCTGAACATTTCAATGCCCACTAAAATGCCTTCTGAGGACAAAGTGCCATAAACTCAGTATTTAACACATGGCTTGTATATACAAAGTCTCAGGTTCACTAGCCAGTTAAAAGGATCTGGGGTAGGAGGGCTGGATAAGATACCTGCCTGAGGTGTTGGAGGAGCTGCTGACAGTCTGAAGAAATTTGCAGAAAACTAAGCAGAAGAAGAATAGATACTTTTGAGATGCAGTGCTGGAGAAGACTCTTGAGAGTCCCTTGGACTGCAAGAAGATCAAATCAGTCAGTCCTAAGGGAAATCAACCCAGTCTGTTCCCTGGAAAGTCAGATGCTGAAGCTGAAGCTCAAATACTTAGGCCACCAAATGAGAAGGGAACACTCCCTGGAGAAGATCCTGTTGCTAGGATAGACAGAAGGCAAAAGAAGAAGGGGACGGCAAAAGATGAGATGGCTGGACACCGTTACTGATGTAACAAACGCAAATTTGAGCAGACTTCGGAAGATGGTGGAAGACAGGAGGGCCTGGCGTGACTTTATCCATGGGGTCGCAAAGAGTCAGACTCGACTGTGCGACTGAACAACAAAAAAGCAGATTAACAGGGCAATTCTAAACAGAGTTATCCTTCTGTCTGTTGAATTCCACAGACTAAGAACAAGATAACTCTGCTTGGTAAGAGTTTCTCAGAGACAGTGTGGCATAATGGTTGAAGTGTCAGACTAAGATCTAGGAGACCTAGGTTCGAGAATCCCCACTTTACCATGAATGCATGCTGGATGACCATAGGCCATTCACCCTGTCTCAGCTTACTTCACATGGTTAATTGGGTTCCCATTGGGGAGAAAGTACACCTGATGAAGTAACTAAATACGTAAGGCAGCTTCACATGAGTCCTAATTGTGTTTTCTGTCCTGCTAGACATTAGTGCTTTTGAGGTATGTTTTCAAGACTATTCTTTTAATCTCTTTTAATCTCTTCAGTGCTATGATTTTAGGAAGGATTTTAGGAAGACTGGAAAGCACAATTTGCAGAGTTAGGACTGAACAGACCAAGGCACGTGAACTGTCTCCCCTACCCTTAGGCAGACATAAAGCACTATAGTGGGAAAATCTATCGCTGAAAAATACAGACACTTGGAAGACTGTTTACTTTCACTACTTGGGGAACAACAAAAAGAACAAATAGAATGGGATAAGCTGTAATAAAAAGTGATCTAAATAGAATGTGTACTATATTGGGAGTCTTAACTTTGAAGAAGGATTTTAAGTATCAGAGTTCACACTTGTTCCTTGGGAGAACAGACCTGTTGAGAAAAGTGCATTTCCTCTCTAAGCTGCTGTTCACACTTTGTTTAGAGAAATAGAATGATTTGGAAATAGCACACAGAGAAAAAATAGCTTTTGGCACGAAAAAGGCAAATTAGCAGCTTCACATTTCATTGACAATAGCACTACAGTACTCATTAACAGCTAATTATACCTTGGCATTGTCACCCTAAAGCATGCTTTGTACAATTTCAGGTTCAAAATGCTGAGAATTATAAAATACAGAGTGACATGCCATTTTATCTATCTTACATCGTTCTTTGCCATTTCCATTACTTAATGTCAGATGAGGCACTCCTTGCCAAATAATGGGTGTAGTAATTCATTTTCATGGTTAAATGTTGCAGAAACACTAGTCCACAGGTAGCCAAATTTGCTTAATGTAAGAGCCACACAGAATAAATGTCAGATGTTTGAGAGCCATAAGTCATGAACATCAGATGAAGGAGGGAGGGGAAGGGAAGGGAAGGGAAGGGAAGGGGAGGGGAGGGGAGGGAGGAAGGGAGGGAGGGAGGGAGGGAGGAAGGGAGGGAGGAAGGGAGGGAGGGAGGGAGGGAGGGAGGGAGGAAGGAAGGAAGGAAGGAAGGAAGGAAGGAAGGAAGGAAGGAAGGAAGGAAGGAAGGAAGGAAGGAAGGAAGGAAGGAAGGAAGGAAGGAAGGAAGGAAGGAAGGAAGGAAGGAAGGAAGGAAGGAAGAGAGATGGGGTAGGAGAGGTGGCGGGGGGAAGGAACTTCAACTTTAAATGCATTTTCCAAGCTGTCTGCTGGCTTGACTTGTAGAAGTGATTTAAAGAGACAAATGCCTTCTCCAAGCTGGCTGATGGGGGTGGTGGGGACTTTGAGAGCGACACAGTATGTATGAGAGAGCTACATGTGTAGGGTTGCCAAGTACAATTCAAGAAATAGCTGGGGACTTTGGGGGTGGAGCCAGGAGACATTAGGGGTGGAGCCAAGATCAAGGCTGTGACAAGCATAATTGAACTCCAAAGGGAGTTCTGGCCATCACATTTAAAGGGATGGCACACCTTTTCAATGCCTTCCTTCCATAGGAAATAATGAAGGATAGGGGTACCTTCTTTTGGGGCTCATAGAATTGGACCCCCTGGTCCAATCTTTTTGAAACTTGGGGGTTGTCTTGGAAAGAGGCACTAGATGCTATACTGAAAATTTGGTGCCTCTACCCCGAAAAACAGCCCCCCCCCCAGAGCCCCAGATACCCACGGATCAATTCTCCATGATTTTCTATGGGAATAAATCTCTATAGGGAATAAACGAGTTCCCTCCCCTCCCCCCGCTTTCTGACGACCCTGAAGCAGGGGGAGGGCCTCCAAACCGGGGGATCCCCTGCCCCCACCTGGGGATTGGCAACCCTATACATGTGGCTCCTGAGCCATAGTTTGGCCACCCCTGCACTAGTCCCTTAGAACTTGCAGCCATACGTACAGACAGCCCATCAACTACGTGTATTGTGAGCACAATCTACCCACTAATTTTTCCAATATTTGCAGAGTTATCTGGAGAGAACAATGCCTGTATTTTGCATGCACATATGCTTTCAGTGCACACTAATCAGAACCAAATTTAGTGCAAACCATATTTGTGCATACCAAATAAGTATACATACAAAAACGTTCCACAGGGCCTGTAAAATGGAGCTGTTCCACCAGGTCTTTGGCTATGGCAGTGAATGTCTAATTCACCTCAGCCTCCCCTGCACTCACTGCCTACTTAGACCATATTGTCACAGTGCTATAGTGCCCATTCTGTTTTACCCAGCTAAGAGACTAACAAGCAACACCAGGTTGCTACATATGACTACCTTAACTAGCTTCCTTCTAGAGGCACCTGAATCCCCAGAATTACACTGTCATCTTCAGGTTTTATAAGAATTTTGTTATTTATTAACTATTATGTCTAATGTTTTAATTATTTTATGTATTATATATGACTGTTCTGACCCACCATAAACCAGCTTATGGGGAAGGGCAGGATAGAAATTGAACAAGCAAATAAATAAAAAATAAATAAAATACAAACACTGTCCTTGTTCAAACAACATGATGGTTATGCATATCAAGAGAACCTGTGCAGGTATGAAGTGGTTCTGGTACCCATGGATGATCTGAAAAAGACTATTAATGGCATGGAGTTTTTCCCCAATTAATTAGCTGAACAGCCACTGCAGAGGCCCCATGGGGACAGGAAGCAGACTTCCTGATTTCATTGGTGTGTTCTATTCTACTTCTTCCCCCTTCCATGAAGGAACAACATGTGGTTGGGCCTCACAGAAGAAATCAGGATCAATCAGAGCACCACATTTTTGAGTTACAGGAGTAAAAGAGCCTCAGCTTGGTATCTAGCAGTGAGGTGGTGCAATTCATCCAAACAACACTTTCCCATGAGACCAAGGCATCAATTACTTCCCAATGAGTAAACTTAAAAATCTTCACATGTCATGTATATACAAGTGTATATACAATATACATATTTTCCTATGGTACCTACCAGAACTAAAAGAAATAGTAGAGCTCTAGGAAACAAATGGAACTAAAAAAAAAATAGCCATTCAACCAGGGCAATTCCACTCATGTGTTTCAAACCCTATGCAATTATTCCTCAAGGGTCTCTCTCTCTCTCTCTGCCCAATGTATCATTCTATGGAATGTGGATGGTATCATAAACAGCAAAACAGGCTCACATATGAAGAACACATGTCAAAGGAACAGAGCTTTTTCTGCAAGGGCACTAAGTCTTTGTAATTAGATTTGCAGATGTGACACATTACTGGAGCTCCCTATGTATAATTAACTTTCAGAAACTAATAGCCCATTTTTTAAAAAAAAAGTTTTTATTTTATGTTGGTGACTGGATTATTGTTTTTGAACTAGTATAAGTGTCAAGGTGGTCAGTCTTATTTTCAAGAGATGAGCAGCAGTGGGGAACCATGGTCTAAAAGTTGCACAAGCAAGACAACAATGAATATAATTCTAGAAATAAATATAAAATATCAGAAAGTTCAACAATAACCTAACTGGTATAAGACACAGTGTAGCGAATTAGTTTAAACCAAGGGTGTCAAAATCATTTGTTATGACAGCCAGATCTGACATAAATGAGACCTTACACTGGGCCATGTGTGTCATAAAATATAATGCCAGGTAGCAGAGATATAAACTTTATAAAGCACACAGACAAACACAATTAAATATTTTTTTAAAAAAAACCCTTAAAATAAAACATGCTTAAAACATTAGCACTCATTGGTCTTAAAGGTACTTCCCTTTGTATTTCTCCTGTGTGATCCAGGTTACTGGGCAAAGGAAGCTCTGACTCTTTCCTTCCTTCCCCAGGGAACCAGGAGGGGAAGGAGCCTCAGCCAATAGAAGAAAGAAGCTTGGCACAGTAGCTCTGTTGTGCAATTGAGAGAGCCTGGCAAAGCAAGCTATCCCTCCCCCCTCCTCCCTAAGGGAGGAGCCTCAGCCAATGGAGAAAACAGAGACTTTGCTCTGTAGCTCCTGTGCGAACGGGCAAGCCTGGCAAAGCAAGTTGTGATGCATAAGAAAGCAAGAGAGAGGGAAAAGGAAGCAAACAACAGCCTGATAGGAGCCCTATGGGGGTCTGATTCAGGCCCAGGCTGCATGTTTGACACTCCTTGTTTAAACAGTCCAAAAGTTAAAATGTCTTCCAAGGTGTCCAGTCCAACTACCAAAGATAAAGGCTTCATAATGTCCTACATACTGGTAACAATCATGTGACTATGTTTCTTTGCAGACACCCCAAGACTTCAACAGACCAGTAGACATGCATCCAAAAAAGCCAGAGCAAGGACCACAAGCCCACTGATTGTTTCAGATTATTTCTTTCTCAAGAACTCTGGTCCAGCATATATAGTCTCCCTAGTAGAAAGATTCACAGCGGAACAATAAAGCCTTCTCACAATGCATGCACAGCAACTGCTCATTTCCAATAGGCTCCATGTTCTATTGGAGGAGTTGCTACATTGTGTCTTACTATACCAGTTGGGTTATTGTTGAATTTTCTGATATTTTGTATTTATTATACAATGAAATTATATTTATTGTATTTTTTTGTCTCCCATGGCCCTTGCTGTCTTGCTTGCACAGTCTTATTTTCAGACATCACATTATAGAGTGTGTTGAACATACAGATACAGTGGTTAATCCTCATCTGACCTTTGAAAATAGAATTGTGAACCCTATTTTGATATGTTGAACTTTATGGGAAATAGCATGTTGCTGACTTTTTCCTTGCCTTCTCAATATCCTCCATAGCATCAGAAGTTATATGTACCTCCCAAAATTACCTCAGTACTTTTTGGCCTGTGCTTGATTCCAGAAGGGGCACCTTTCAGAAAATAACAATTTCTAAAAATGGGGACAATTTCTGCTCAGAAAGGGCACTTTTGTGGAAATTGAGCATTATCACTTCTACCTCCCAATTGCAGCTTGAAAGGATCCCCCAAATGCTGCTCCTGGGGAACAGGGAAGCTTCAGGACTAGTGGGAGGGAAAAAATGAACAGCTATGGCAGGAGGACGGAACCAGTGAAGTTCACACCCTCTGTTAGCAGAAATTTACCATCAGAAGGATTAATCCCATGTCTATGAGTCTTTTGAATTATCCTTTTCACTTTAATTCATTTTGTAAATATAGGTTTACAATGAAGCAGAGGAATCCAGTGATAGTATGAAAAAAAGAAAATGACCATGGAATTGGGAAAAGAAATCAGAGCTGGTCTATTACTGAGGATGTAATTAATAGCAACAAAAACAAAAATGGGAGAAACTGTGATCACAGTTTTGTAAAATAAAACCACTAAGTGGGTAAGCTGTGATGAAGTTTGATTTCCTAACTTTGGTTACATTCTGTAGGAACTAAAGGATCAATGTCATTAACTTCAATGAGATATGCAGGGCTTTTCTTTGTAGAAAAAGCCCAGTAGGAGCTAATTTGCATATTAAGTCATATCCCCTGACACCAAGCCAGCTGGAACTATGTTCCTGTGTGTTTCTGCTAAAAAAAAAAAAAAGCCCTGGGGATATGAATCACATCTTTATTAGAAACAACTAATGGATTAAGCACTCACAAATTTTTTCCATATTTCTGGGTCCCAACCCACTGTAATATGATCTGAATATAAACTGACCCAAACTGAACCTGAGAAGTTTGAGCTCATTTATCTCATAATGCAAGGATTAGTAGCTGAATGTTCCACTGCAATGTAATTATTAGGCTCTTCCTGTACCATTTTATAGTATGTTATTTATTTAGAGCCTACCTTGCTCACTGAGACTCAATGTGGATTTGTGCTTTGTGGACTTAGCTTTCTGGTTGTCATCAAACATAGAAGGTAATGTGGCCGTGAATTAATAGCTGTTGTGACTGGCAGATTATATAAAGTCTCTGGATGGCCACAAATAACCAAACCATGGCCTTCTGTCTCTGTATAAATATTGCTGACAGCTACAAATGAGGTTCCTGCTCAAACCTAATTTGAATGCAGGTCCCACGTTCTAGCAGTGCAACTTGAGGGGTGAAGAATCTTATCATAAGAACATAAGAGGCGCCCTGCTTATCAGACCAAAAGTCCACCTAGTCCAGTATCCTGTCTCACACAGTGACCAACCCATTCCTCTGAACAGCCAACAACAGGTCATAGAGGCTGAGGCCTTCCCCTGATGTTGTCTCCTGGCTCTTGGATTCAGATAGGGTTAGGGTTGCCAAGTCCAATTCCAGAAATATCTGGGGACTTTGGGGGTGGAGCCAGGAGACACTAGGGTGGAGCTAGGAGCAAGGGTGTGACAAGCACAATTGAACTCCTTCCCTCCACCCTCCCCTTCTCCGATTCCACCCCAGAGGCGGAGCGGGCGACACCGCTGCGCAGCTGCCGCCTCTTCCCCACCCCACCGCAGCCGCTCCTCCGAGATGGGCCCAGCCTGAGCCCATCTCGGAGGAGCAGCCACGGAGCAGCCGAGGAGAAACCAGAGAAGGGGAGGGGAGAAGGAGTTGGGCCAGGAGCACGGCGAGCTGCGAGTCCGGGTCCTAGAAGGACCCTGACTCGCGGCCCGCCATGCTCCTGGCCCGCCCCCCCGACTCCACCTCAGAGGCGGAGCGGGCGATGCCGCCGCCGCCCCATCCCCGCCCCATCCCAGCTGCTCCTCCGAGATGGGCCCAGCCTGAGCCCATCTCGGAGGAGCAGCCACAGAGCAGCCGAGGCGAAACCAGAGAAGGGGAGGGTGGAGGCAGGCCAGGAGCACAGCGAGCTGTGAGTCCGGGTCCTAGAAGGACCCAGACTCGCGGCCCGCCACGCTCCTGGCCCGCCCCCCCCGACTCCACCTCAGAGGTGGAGTGGGCGATGCCGCTGCGCCGCCGCCGCCCCACCCCATCCCAGCTGCTCCTCTGAGATGGGCCCAGCCTGAGCCCATCTCGGAGGAGCAGCCACGGTGAAGCGGAGAAGAGGCGGCAGCAATGCAGTGGCGTTGCCCACTCCGAGATGGGGCGGCTCGCCACGCTCCTTGGCGCCATTTCCCCCCTCCCCCACTTCCATTTTTGGGGGGAGCGGGGGTAGAGGCTGGAAATCCTGGGGTCCCCCGCCAGGGCGGGAAGGTTGGGAAGCCTAGATAGGGTGAGGATAGAAGAAGCCTTCCAGAGGGGAGAAGGGCTGCATCCCAAACAGAGATGTCACCATGCAACACTGCCGACACAATAACATCACACAGAAGTGACATTATCACTCTGTGGACTAGGCAAAAGATTGCTCTGGTTTGAGGGCAAAACCCTATGGTAAAATTGCCCTCAAACCAGAATGTCCCCATGCAACATCCCCAGAGTGAAGAAGTCAATGTGTCAGGGATAATGCTGTTTGGGGGTGGGGTTTTCCCCCACCAGCCAGCTGGCTGGCTAGCAGCAGAGAGAATCCCCCCAAAGTGGGGGATCCCCCACTGAGATCTGGGGACTGACAACCCTAGATTCAAAGGCTAAGTGCCTCTGAACATGGAGATTCCCCTGGTCACCATGGCTAGTAGCCATTGATAGGCCCAACCTCCATTAATCTATCTAATCCCCTTTTAAAGCTGTTTAATCCTGTCGCCACCAATACATCCTCTCACAGCAGGTACTATATTTTAATCACTCTATGTGCAAAGTAGTATTTCCTTTTGTCCATCCTGAACCTACTACCCATCAGATTCATTGAATACCCTAGAGTTCTAGTATTTTGGGAGCATGGCATTTTAGGCAATTGCCTAGGGCACCACTGCTCCAGGGGTGAAGAACTGCCCCCTCTCTGCCCCTATGCCTCCCTTCCCCCTTGGCAGCACAGCACCCTTCAGGAGCCTGCTGCAGCCCGCACTGTCAGGGAGGGATGAGTGAGAGCGGGGGGGGGGGCAACGTAGGAGCAGTCGCAGCACAAGGCTCCGCGGCCTCAGGAAGAGCCGGAGAACCACCTCTTCTCAGCCACCCCCCTGAGCTAGGGAAGCCCCCTAAAGTGGGGGAGGGGAAGAGTGACCCACCAAGATGGAGCATGCGCCCTGCAGGAAAACCAAGTCAAGACTGGTGCAGGATGAGCTGCTGTTCAGACCAGGCATCTGGGAAGGATGGCAGTAGGGGCTCCCCACACTCTCTTATTTTATGTATGTGTGTATGGAGCCTCTCTCTCGGGGGGAGGGAGGGGGGCTGATGCTTGCACTGATAGGGAGGGCTAGAAGTTGTGAGGAGCCAAAGAGGATGATTACCAGCATGCTGATAGGCTCTAGGGCACCGCTTTCTCCTCAATTTTCAGCCACTGCACAGCTGGGAGAGTGCTCCCACCCAGCCAATGGCAAGGAGCTCAGTCCTGCTATCCAGATGTGTGACCCACCCATGCACACCTGGGCATTGGAGGAGGATTCTTTCCCGTTAGGATGGTTTGACTGGAAACTGGTCTGTCTTCTGGGCTCTGGCTTGGAGCACTTCCCATCCTCGAGATCCCAGGATGGAGGAAGGGAATCTTTGCCAAAGTTGGCTCCACAGGGCAAAAGCTCCTCCAAAGTGCCAGAACGCTTCAAGGCAGGGCTGCTCCAGTGGAAGGAAGGCTGGGGTGCCTGTTTCTCACAGCGCCTTTCAGGGGGCTGCTGAGGCCAGCACTGTCAGGGGGAGATGTGGAGTGTGTTCGGGGAATGGAGAGTGAGGGGATGGGTGGGAAGGAGAAAGAAGAACAGTGCAGGGGGTGCAAGTAGCCTTGCCTAGGGTGCCAAACAGTCTACATCCCGCCCTGTTTGGGACAGGTAGAAATATTTATTTTTGTCAACTCTCTCAATCCTAATTTTATAAGCCTCTATCATGTCTCCCTTTAGTTATCTCTTTTCTAAACTGAAAAGTCAGTCAGACACTTAGCCTTTCCTTATGGGAAAACTGCTCCAAACCCCTAACAATCTTAGTTGCCCTCCTGTGTACTTTTTCCAGCTCTGTATTTATTTTGGAGATATGATGACCTGAACCGTACACAGTATTCCCAATCATAGATTTATACATTACAATGTTGGCTATTTTATTTTCAATCCCTTTCCTAAGAATCCCTAACACAGAGTTTGCCTTTTTCATTGCTGCAAGCACACTGGGTTGACATTTTCATCGAGCTATTCACTACAACCCCAAGATCTTTTTCCTTCTCAGTCTCAGTATGTTCAGACCCCATTAGCCTATACTTGTTGCTGTCCCAAAGTGCATCACCTTATCCAAGGTCTAGATTTGCATACTGCTGTACTCAGTCTAGTGCTGGCACCTCTCTCCAGCTCACACATTGATATACATAAACAAATACAAAGTTAGCTCAGTATTGCATACTCTGACCTAGCAGCCACTGTCCAAGTTTCCCAGCTTCTGCTACCCAAAGTAACTGGAGATGGATCTTTCTCCAAAGAAAGCATACATTCTACCACTGAACACCACAGTGAGCTTCATACATTCACTCACACACAGCTTGCTTATGCTTTAATTATTTGAGGGTGCATATCCTGATTAAGATTAAAATTTGTCCATATTTTGTCTCAGGGTAATGACAGAGGTTGAAGACCATGTGGCACATCATTTTCGGATTAGGCACATAATCCTCAAAAACTTTTTTAGATACTCTAAGGCGTTCAGGAGTATCTCTCCATTTTGTCTTCACTTCCTCCTTCTCAAGTAGGTTAGACTGAAAGAGGAAGATAGTAATTGGCACAAGGTTACTCAGCAAGTGTCATGGCCAAGTGGAAACCTGAACCAGATCCTTCTCTTGACAATCTGACTGGATCAGTTTATAGGAATATTGGACAGGTTGTGCTAACTTTGATGGATCTCTAGTGCCTGAAAAGCTGTCTATGATCCCAGTCCCTAATTCATTCCTACCAGTAAGCATTTACATGACAAATCCGCAGTGCCATGGGAAAAGTACCAGAGGCACTTCTATACCCATGTACCACAATGGCTAACCTTATCTCCAGTTAGGGTTGCCAAGTCCTCTTCATCCCCCAGCGCGGGACAGTCATGCGCATGCTGTGCACCACATGATGAAATGACGTCGCCCGGAAGTGACATCATCAAAATGGCGGTGCCTGTGCAGGGCTGCTCTAGGCATTTCAGGGAAAACTCTATGGTTTTCCCAGACATTCTAGCCATTTGGGAGGTTAAAACTCTATGGCACCTATTGCACCATAGAGTTTTACCTCTCAAATGGCTAGGGTGTCCAGGAAAAGCATAGAGTTTTCCTGGAAATGTCTAGAGCGGCACAATTTTGATGACATCACTTCCAGGTGACGTCATTGCGCCAGCAACGTGGAGGAAGGTTCAGGAGGGTTGGCAGCCCTATCCCCAGTTCTACACCCAGTCTAGCAAGTGGTAAAGATTTTCTTTGATCTCATCTAACTTTTCAAATCAAAATTTTAATGGAATCATTTTCTTCTGAAATAAATACATGACAGAAGAGGGAAAACTCCTATTGGTTGTTGCAACACGAAAATAATTTCAATTCATAATCTTAACTACTTTGCGGAATAGAAGCATATTGTATTAAATGTAATAATACAAGTTATACTTTTCCCTGTAATATATATGAGTTGAGTGACTTAAAAAGTGACAGTGGGTAGCATTAGCCAAATTACATTCACTGCAGATTATCAAATGATACGGAAATAAACTACTTAAATTTGTGAAGTTCTTGTGATTCCTCTGGTTTAGGGTTGCCAAATCCAATTCAAGAAATATCTGGGGACTTTGGGGGTGGAGCCAGGAGACTTTGGGGGTGGAGCCAGGAGACATTGGGGGCGGAGCCAGGAACAAGGGTGTGACAAGCAGAATTGAACTCCAAGGGAGTTCTGGCCATCACATTTAAAGGGACAGCATACCTTTAAAAATGTCATTTCCAAGCTCCGGGGTGGTGCACAGCCCCTTGCTCCGCGGGTGGCAGCACCACTTTTTCTCCTTGGCACAGCTGCTCTGACTGCAAGGGGTGGAGCCGGTGACGTTACAAGGAAGTTGCTAGGCGGCCCGTAGGCATCGTTCTGGTTCTGCGGCTTGGTTTATAACGCGCCTGGTGTCCGCCACAGTCTCAGCCGATGCCCGCCCGCCCCTTCCTCATCACCTTCGGCCGGAGAAGAGGCACCTGAGGGGTGCACGAAGGGGAAGAGGCGAAGACAGGGGGGGGGGCACTCGGGTGTCACAGCAACCCAACGCTCGCCACCTCTTGCGCTCTTATTTGCAAAGCAAACACGATGCCCCCAAGACTCGCTCCGACCCGGCCACAGCCGGCCGCAGAGAGAGAGCTCAACCTTTCATTAGCACGCAAAGCAGCATGGGACTTGTAGTCTTCTGTGACATCCAGCAGACGAAGAACACTTTTAGTGAACTACAAGTCCCATAAACTGCAGAGAGAGCAGTCAAACGGGAGTCTGAAGAATACTTTTTAAGGGCCCGCCGGGAGTGAAAGGGGGAAGGGGCAGGACACGCGCGCTTCTCTCCCTCCCTCCGGGGACAGCTGGCGCTCCACCAGCAGGGCACGGAAGAGCCCCCAGCTAGCTGGGCTGAGGCCGGAAGGGAAGCTGCGCGGCCACCACCAAGTGCTCCGAGAAGGAGCGCCCAGCTCCAGCCCACCCCACCAGCGCGGCGCAAGACCTCGGTCAGCAGAAAACCCAGCCAGAGGCCCGCTCGCACTCGGCTCGGCTCGTCTTGTCTTGGGCAGATGGGAAGGGCCGCCATCCCCCCCCCCCGCTTTCCAGATTTCTGGGGAGCGGGGGGAGGAGCCTCCAAACCAGGGGGCCCCCGCCCAGGCGGGGGATTTGGGAAGGCTACTCTGGTTAGCCTCATAATTTAACCAAACTGTTAAATTGGGCCTACAAGTTTATTTCCTCTCGTGGTTTCTGCATTTTTGACCTCATAAGAGAGGGTACATAAGGAATTGCTTAAAAACTCTGCAGAATAGTTGATTAAACAAGGCATTTCAAGTTTGTTTGAAATATACAAGGTGTCTGTTTTACTCTCTAAATGTAATAAACACAGTATATATATATACACACACATATACTGTGTTTATTACATTTAGAGAGTAAAACAGACACCTTTCAGTGTTCTTGGTTCTGAGCACCCCCTTTACATGCATGGCAGCTATTTTTAAAACACCTTTTGACAAAAACGTATTTTTAATAAAATACTTTTCTCCAGATGAGCAACCTCCTATTAAGATAACAAGGTTGTTAAATGCATTCATTTATTTAGATAAATCTTTATGCTGCCTCTTCATTAACTGCTTGACAGTGACAGATATTATGTGTCAAGTCACTCTTCACAGGCCCTTATTTTCTACTGGTCCTTATTTTTACATCTGTTGAACAGAAAGTCACAACCTTCCCAATACTATGCTCCTGAAAAGCCTTATTACTCACAAAATGGTGGCAATTAATCAAACAGAGGCCCCCAATGTGGCACCAGTGGGCTCCATGTCACCTGCCAATACTTTTTCTCACATCTGCCAAGTATTTGTAGAAAGTGGGTGGGGGCTTTACCCAGCAGGGCATCTGACTGGCTGTGCAAATTAAAACACTGGTAGCTGCCACCACCTTGCACTGGGACTTCATGTGTGTGTCTTTGTATGTGTCTTCCTTCCCTGATAGCCATTTTGTGGTTGTACCCACAACCCTGTGGCAGAATTCCAAAGGTGCCCTCCGACTGAAAAGGCTGGTGACCCCTCATTTAGAGAAATAGGATATAAGGTAGATGCAGGTGGAAATATGATCTACAGATGGCCAAATCTTTTATATTTTCCCTCAATAATGTTGCTCACACTGGCAACTATATTAAGCCACACTAATCCCAGAGGGCACAGTCATCGTGTTATATCTATTTATACTAGGCCTCTGAAGCAAAGAAAGAGGGTCTGCAGATTTACAGAGGACCAGTAATAACTTCCACATCATTATGTATTGCCTAGAGCCTTTCCAAGTACATTAATACTTTCCCCCCGAGACTGGTAACACTTGGTTGCCAGGCAACAATTTTAGTAGGCTCAGTAGCTGTGATGACATGGCTACCAACACAACTGGCTTTCTGCGTGGAGCACTGGTCATATAATCACATTTGCTGTCACCCATGTCTTCCTCTGTGCCTAGCACTGTCTTGGAGTATCACCTAAGCAGAAATGCACATCTCACAGGTGTCAACAGATGCCTGACGAAGTGTGCTTGGCGCACGAAAGCCCATATCCTGAATAAAACTTTGTTGGTCTTAAAGTTGCCATTGGAATCTAACTTTGTTCTTTTGCTTCAGACCAACATGGCTGCCCACCTGAAGCTGTCAATTTGACTGATGGTTACGTGACAGGATCACCATGTTGTCTATTTTAGGAGAACAGCTTGGTAGGCTTTTAAAAAAAGAAATACACTAATTGACCAAATTAAATCTATTAATCTATTAATAAGAAAAGGCAGTGCCAAACTAATCCCAAGTGTCAACCTTTCAAGCCATACGCCCCACATTCTGACATTCAAAGTGAATTTTATCAAACCACATAGGGCCAATGCTCATAGTTTATGTTGAATCTTCAATCTTACAAGGAGAATGCTTTCTTTTCTATTTACTAGATCTCACTGAATCCTAGAAGTTATTCCAGTCTCTGCAATTTGCTCTTGGGTTTTGGTAAAACAGAACAAAAACACTCCTCCCTACACAGTCAACACTGTGGAACCTGATAAATTGCTCATCCCTACCCTATTCCACATCTTTCCTTCAGGCTCAGAATCAGTATCACAGCTCAGGTATCTGCTCCAGAAAGAGACCAAACACAGAATGGAGGCAGCAGAAAATGTCCTTGGGCATTACTCTGTTTGCTTGGCCTGCATATATGTTTAAAGGGAACTGTGATGCTGTGTTTCCCAGCAGCCACAATGTGACCAATATGAAGACCATTTAATTACCTCTGCAACTACCTTTCATAAGCCCCATGTTCCTCCACAATCCAGTCAGCCACTTCTTAGCTGCAGATTTCAAGGACACACTGTGGTAGCACAAGGGAAAAGACAGCAAGCACCAGACAATGTCCAGATCAAGCTGTTCAGCGAACATTTCACTGTGTGCCAGCACAAGGACACAGCCCTTCACAGCTAGGGTTGCCAGACTCCCCAATCGGGGCGAGGGTCCCCTTCTGCCAGGCCCCACCTCTCTGCCATCAATTGGGGGGGAACTTACCCCTCCCCCAAAATGGAGGAGTACTCAACATTTTAGCAATGCACCTACATAACTTCATTGTGACACAGAACTGACATAGGCACATTGGGGCAACACTCTAGTTTTTGGGCAAAAACTCTATGGTAGAAGCTAATTCTAACATCAAGTTTTTGCCCAAAAACCAGAGCATTGCCCCAACATACCTAATGTGCCTATGTGTCACGGCGGGGGGGGGGGCGGGGAGAGGGAGTGCTGATTGCAGGAGGCAAGGGTCTAGGAGCAAGTTAGCAAAATTGAGAGTTCAGTTTACAAGTCAAAAGCCAAAGAGTTGTTACTAAAACATTGGTAGAGGAGCAGAGTGAGTTCAGTCCAAAAGTTAGAAGACAAAGGGTCATTACTGAGGAGCTGTCTGAGAGGCATAGTCAAGAGGTCTGAGGGTTGCACTAGCTGGAGTCATGTGGAGTCATGATCAGGAGCTGGTCAAGAAGTCACATGGGCAAGACAAGATTTGAAGCAATGGATGCAGAGTCAGTTGTAGAGTGACTTGCTGCTTCCATGCCTACAGCTGGTTTTTATAGGCATGTGCCTAAGGGTCAAAATTACAACCAGCTGCTCAGGAATAATTCTGCAAATACTCAAGAAGCTGGTGTTGGGGCAGGAGGCAAACGCTCTGTTGTCTCTCTTGTAGATCTGCTCATAGCCTCTGCCTATGGCTCTCAAAGGGTGTGGGTGATACTAGAAGGCTAGGAACGATCAGGGCTTTTTTGGAGCAGGAACACACAGGAACACAGTTCTGGCTGGCTTGGTGTCAGGGGGCATGGCCTAATATGCAAATGAGTTTCTGCTGGGCTTTTTCTACAAAGCCCTGTGTGAAACAATGGTGATATCAGGGGGTGTGCCCTAATATGCAAATGAGATCCTGCTGAGCTTTTTCTACAAAGAAAGCCCTGGGAATGATCACCTCAGTTTCACCTGTTTCACCTATTGACTCAGGGCTGGAGATTGTCAGTAGTTCTGCACCAGGCAGTGCATCCTGACCAGCCTGTAGTTTGTCTTCCTGTTTGCTGGCTTCTATTGACTCAGAGATGGCTACATGTGGCTTCTCTTCTTCTAAGGAGCCCTCCTCTCCTGAGGAGTCCTCACTGAGCCCTGGCTGGCCCATGACACCACATCACTTCCAAGTCACACTGAAAGTCATATGGCCATGTCACTGGATGAAACTTCAGATGGAACTTCCCCCTCCAGGTAAGCCCGCCACACTCCCCTTCCCCTGTAGGCTGCCAAGAGGGACCTTTCTATCCACATTAGACCAATTCAGGTTCAAGTTGTTTGTTCTTCCATCTGCTAAGGGAGAAGCCGAAGAACAATCTAATGACAGCCCAGCCCACCAAAACCCAAACATGCAACTTCGTTCAAAAGAAGCATCCCTTTACTAAATCACAATGGAAGGAATCCTGCTTTGGGGATTTATTTTCCCTCAGTCTGTGTTTCACCTTTACTGAAAACTAACGTTCACCTTTACTGAAAACTAACGTTCTCAACTCCAGGTTAGAAAATTCCTGGAGGTTGGGGGGGGGGGGGTACAGCTCATGGAGAGCCAGGTTGGAGAGCGGAGGGATCTCAGTAGAGTATAATGCCATAGAGCCCACCCTTCAGATCAGGCATTTTCCCCATGGGAACTGATCTATTTTGTCAAGATATCAGTTGAAATTTTGAGAGCTCTCCAGGCTCTGCCTGGAGGTTCATATATCTACTTGGAAGTTGGCAACCCTACACTGGAAGCTCAGATTTCAGCCTAAGATTGGTTTTGCCATTACAACTAGATTTTTGAGGCCTCTCCTGCCCCCATCTCTGTACGGTTCCTCCTCTGACCAATCCATCTTGACCCCTTGGCATCCTATCTCAGTTTCTTCCCTCTCATCTGGCAAGGCACTCAGGGAAGATATAATACTCCCAGAGGCGTTCAAACATTTTGCTTTCTTGTGGGCTCCAATCCTAGCCAAGTTGTTTTCCAGATTAATTCAACTAAGGTCTTCAAGCAGAAGCAAAGTATTGTAAGTCTCTAGTTTTTAAAGGCTATTAAATAGGTTTTAGGCAATTTTTGCCCAACAAGCATGTTGGATGTAGTCACCAAATTGTACACTGAATATCTTCTGAGTAAACTGGAACACTGAGAAACAATTGATCATTTTATGATCCTTCACCAGCTACTGTACAACGTTATCAAGAGCCCCGTTGTGCAACTTTCATGGACTTTTATGGATTCTGTTGACAGAAATTTGCTCGTGGAGAAAGCCAGAGGTACAAACAGCAATAAATGCCTACTATTTTTGTTATGGGAACTGCATAGTAATACATCTGCCAAAATAAGAGTGCACCTCTGATTCTTTGATGTAGGATATACCAGTCTCCAAAGGGGTGAAACAGGGACACATTCTGGCCCTTTTACATTTTGAGTTCAGAGGTTTTTCCACCCTCTCTCAGCCTTTCCATTCTTCTATATGCAGATGGTATGGTTTTATTGTCTCTTACCCATACTGGCCTAAGGAGCATGCAGTCTATGCTTAGCAACTAAGTATCAACTTCATCAAGACTACAGTTATGATCTCTGGAAAGAGGCCTGGTAAATTCCAGTGGTTTGTATTTGGTTTTATTTATTTATTAGACACTTTTCTCCCTTGTGAACTCTAGGTGGCTTATAATGGTGTTTTCCAGGTTGCCTTAATGTTCCATTTTCATTCCCCAATGTAACCAGGGGGTATCCTTGTGTTCAGACAACATTGTTAGCATTCCCATGCTGTCCTTGTCTTTCCTCATTTTCCTCCATTCTCCCCCCCCCCCCGCCCCATTGTGGAATAAATTCACAAGATAGCCTTTTTCTTGGAATCTGAACATTTTCCCCTACCTTGTGGATTGCTGCTCAAAACCCACCCAGAAAGACCAGGTTTGGGCCAGGAACTTCTTAAAAAAATATGCATGCCAGGGCTGAAATGTTTCAGTGCTTGAGGGCACCTGTGCTGAAATTGTCAGTCCATCCTATTGGGAGGCCGGAAAGAAATGAATGAGAAAAGTGTGGGAAAGAGAGAGAAAAATTAAGAAAGGGAAAGGTTGTTTTATCTTGCTGCAACACCCTAAACAGGCTTTGAATTCAGCAGGAGCTCACAGGAACACAGCTCCTGAACCTTTCTGAGGGTTCCCCCTCTTCCTCCCCACCTACCTTGTCCATTGAATAGTAGGTGCAGCTGCATAACAATCCCTGGATTAGGAGAGTGGGCAGCCAGCCAGCCACCAGATTTGCCACATCCCCTAGAGAAGCCCGTACCACCCTTTCTCCACTTATTGGATTTTGGGCAATGGGTGGCTTGCTGGCCTTTTGACTGGGGGAGGCAAGAAGAGCCCCAGGTGAGTGAGGCCTGCTTGGGCTGGCTGGATCTCTACCCAGCCCAAGCAGGCTTCATTCACCCGGGACTATTTTCTTGCATTGGGTTGCTTTGGGGTGGGGGTGGAGGCGGCATATGCTGATGAGTTATGCTACAAAACGATCTCTAACCCTAACTACTGCTTTGCAAGATCTGGCTGAGCTGTGTGCAAGGAAAGGGAGAAAGGCTAGATTATCGGAGAAAATGATTTGTAGGCTGGCAGTTCCTGTAATAGTTATCAGTGTGCTGGTTCTGTTGCTGTTAAGCATGTTTGCTTCATTCTTGGAACAAGGGAAAGTTAGCCAATCCCAGGCTGTGTTCATAGGGGCATTTTGGCCCCACATAACCACTAGTCCTAAATGGATTTAAAGGGAATGGGCAGACAGGCACAGCTGTCAGTCATTCCCCTCTTGCCCTCACCCCATTCTCCAACTACTCCAAGACTGAGTAAATATCACCAGGTGGAAACTGGTAGCAATGGCTCCCAGTGCATTCCTCCTATGTTTCTGGGCAACTGACTACAAGGAAGCACAAACAAAAGGGATTAGCAGTGTGAACCTTGCAATCCGTTCCAATTGTTTTTCTTTCTTTAAAGTCCAGCGGTGCACTTAAGCACAATGGCAAGTGCTCTTTTAAATAGAAACAACTTTCGAAATGGATGGTGTGCTGCAAGGGTTTGGACATTCCAGCATGCCCCCTGAGCAATATACAGGCACATTAGGGTGCAGGGTCTGATTGTGCTTCGCTGCTCCAGATTGAACCAGAGAACTTAGCCCCACCCAGACCTCAGATTCAGTGGGAGCTCACAGGAGCACAGCTCCTGAACCTTTCTGAGAGTTCCACCTCCTCCTTCTTAGAGTTCCACCTCCTTGTCCATTGAATAGTATATGCAGTTGCATAACAATCCCTGGATGAGCTCCACCACCTATTTTTCTACAAAATGACTGCTGGCCCCACCTTTGATGCACCTGGAACTGCCTGTCTGTCCACCATCTTAGAATATTTTTAATATGCTCAGACATCCCTGCACCCCTAGTGGCTGCAGCCACAACTGCATTTTAAAAGGAAAGATGTTCAGTCAGACTCACTATGATGCAGGCTTCAGGAGCCCCCTTCAAAGGTCTTCCTCGAGGTGTGCCTAAAGTGCACTGTACCCTGACCCCATCCTTGGTATCCCACTGCCTGTAGCCAGTTTATAGCCCAATCTTGTCACATCTCAGAAGCTAAGCAGGGTCAGTGTTTCGAAGGAAGACCACCCAGGAAGAAGGCAATGGCAAACCATCTCTACATCTAATTTGCACTGAAAGCTTCTTGCTGAGTACACCGTAAGTTAGCTCTGATTTGACAGCACTTTACACACACATGCTCTTGGTAGCTAGCCATGAAGAGCAGTCTAGCTGTATCATTCTGCACTAGCAGCAACCACAGGACTTTCGCGATGCAATCATCATCACCCACAGGACTTTCGCGATGCAATCATCATCACCCTATACAAGAACAAAGGGGAAAAGTCAGACTGCTCCAACTACCGGGGGATAACCCTGCTCTCCATCGCAGGCAAAATCCTTGCCAGAATACTCCTGAACAGACTGGTGCCCGCCATTGCAGAAGAACTCCTCCCAGAGAGCCAGTGCAGCTTCAGAGCTAACAGGAGCACCACCGACATGGTATTTGTTCTCAAGCAGCTCCAAGAGAAATGCAGGGAACAAAACAAGGCTCTGTATGTGACTTTTGTCGACCTTACCAAAGCTTTCGATACCGTTAGCAGGAAAGGCCTGTGGCAAATCTTGGAACGTTTAGGATGTCCCCCAAGGTTCCTCAGCATGATCATCCAGCTACACGAAGACCAACGAGGCCAAGTCAGACACTGCAACGACCTCTCGGAGACCTTCCCAATAGGCACAGGTGTAAAGCAAGGCTGCGTTCTCGCGCCAACTCTCTTTACGATCTTCTTTAGCACGATGCTTCAAAGAGCCGCAGTAGATCTAGATGATGACGATGGTGTCTACATCCGCTATCGCATCGATGGCAGCCTGTTCAACCTAAGGCGACTAAAGGCCCACTCCAAGACAATGGAAAAACTCATCCGAGAGCTACTGTTTCCTGATGCTGCTGCACTCGTCTCCCACTCGGTATCAGCTCTGCAGCATATGACGTCCTGCTTTGCAGAGGCTGCCAAGCTATTCAGCCTAGAAGTTAGTCTGAAGAAGACAGACGTTCTCCACCAGCCTGCACCCCAGGAAGATTATCACCCTCCCTGCATCACTGTGGGTGAATCAGTTCTGAAGACAGTCCAGCAGTTCAGCTACCTGGGGTGCATCATCTCCTCAGATGCTAAGATCGACAAGGAGATCGACAACAAGCATGGTAAAGGCAAACCGTGCCTTTGGCCGACTGCACAAAAGAGTGTGGAGCAACAAGCATCTGAAAAAAGGCACAAAGATCAATGTTTACAAAGCGGTTGTGATGACAACCCTCATCTACGGCTCCGAATCATGGGTTTTATACCGTCATCACCTGCGACTCCTTGAGCGCTTTCATCAGCGCTGCCTTCGCACCATCCTCAACATCCACTGGAGTGACTTTGTGACCAACACTGAAGTTCTCAAGCGGGCGGAGGTTACCAGCATCGAGGCACTGCTGTTGAAGACGCAGCTGCGCTGGGCAGGGCATATTTCTAGGATGGAAAACCACAGCCTTCCCAAGATTGCCCTGTATGGCGAACTCTCCACCGGCCATCGAAATAGAGGGGCACCAAAGAAGAGGTACAAGGACTCCTTGAAGAAATCCCTTGGCACCTGTCGCATCAACCATCACCAGTGGTCTGACCTAGCCTCAGATCGCAAAGCATGGAATCACACCATCCACCAGGCTGTCTCTTCTTTTGAGAACGCACGCATAGCTGGTGTTGAGGACAAAAGGAGATTGAGGAAGAATCACACTGCTACAGCACCAACCCTAAATCAGACTTTTCCCTGCAGCCACTGTGGCCGGACCTGCCTGTCCCGCATTGGTCTTGTCAGCCACCAGCGAGCCTGCAGCAGACGTGGACTATTGCACCCTTCTTAAATCTTCGTTCGCGAAGCCAAGCCGAGAGAGAGAGAGAGCAGCAACTACTGAATTCTCTTCAAATTCAATTGACTAGTGTAACAATTTTTAAGTATTGGGGTAATATTCAGTGAAACTCTCTTCTGGAAGACCCATTTGCTGATCCCAAAGTCCACAGTTGTGAGAACATTGGGAACCATTTTAAAATTCATGGCATGCCATTCCCCCAACTGGAACAGAGCTTCCAAGGTCTCAAGCTGAATTTTTCATACCACCTACTGCCTGCTTCTTTTAACTCGAGAGGCCAAGGACAGATCTGGGACCTTCTGCATGCAGAGCAGATGTTGTACCACTGATCATGACATTTCCCCAGGGCTTTTGTTCTGAATAAAAAGGTGCCAGAACTCTCAAGAGGGAAATGAAGGAGAAACACACAGGTGCTCCTCATGAACTTAAAAAAAATTTTTTTTGTGAATTTTGTTTCCATGAAAAGGTTCTGGAACTCCAATCTGCCTCATTCCCCCAGAGGAAAAACCCTGCATTTCCCCATTTACAGGGTTCTAATTGTATATTACCTAAGTATTTTGAGAATCTCCTGAGTCTTAAACATAAGGCCTTACTTCAATGTTAAATGTTTCGATTAAATACACTCCCCTGTAAATTAAAGCTCCAGCTCCAAGCTGACAGAAAGCTGTTTTATGGAGTACTAGGTTCCTGCCACAGTGAATTATTGTTTCCAATGGAGGTGCCCACAGCTAGTCAGTAAAAATAGGCCCTGCTCCCACATTGTAGATTTAGAGTGGCAGGAATGGATTTGTCCTCAAGGCACATCCTTTGTAGATCTATGCAACCTGACAAAGAATGAACAACGTAAAAAATTGTAGGCTGGAGAATAAAACAATAATAGTTAAGGAAAAGAAAGTGTTAAACAGTATAATAATTAAGTAAATGCAGAGTATTGATAATATCCAACTGAATTGATAATATCCAACTGAAAAGCTACAGCTTTTAAGCAGATTTCTACACAGGAAAGGTTTTTATCCTGCAATGATAAAATGAATATAACCTTTTAAAAAGAGCATTCCAATGGAATCAGTAGTATATTGACTATGATGTTTAGAGTGAGATAGTTCAGTGCTAAATTGGTGAATATTCTCATACACCATTTTCATAACATTTAATTTTGCTACTGATAACAATGAAAATTGCCCTAGAAATAGTATTCAGTTCACTGACTGCTACCCTGCTGTTAATGTCAAATGCAGTAAAAACACCTCTGTGATATATGCAGGACATATGCAGTCCTATTAAGGAGTCATTTATATTGCAGAGGGTATTACAAGGATATGAGTGTAGGGTTGCCAACTGGGTTGGGAAATTCCTGGAGATTTAAGGGTGGAGCCTGGGGAGGGTGACGTTTGGGGAGGGGATGGACCTCAGCAGAGATGTAATGCAATAGAATCCAAGCTCCAAAGCAGCCATTGATCCTGAGATAGTGAACTCTGTAGAATAGATAAGAAGTTGGCAACTCTAATCTGGGAGCTACAAGGTTTCCTATTGTTAATTGGAAAGCTACAACCCACCTTCCAAGTGGTTTACTAACGAACAAAGCTAAAAGACACGACAAGCCTGATGCAAACCCAGTTTTGGGTGAGGAAATTGAATCTATAGCTTCACTGCTTAGGGGATTTATTTCACTGAACATCACAATGCAAGAACAACTCATGGTTAGATGCCACAGGGGAAGACTATAATCCTGCCCGAAGCAAATGAGGACATATGCAGTCCTATCAAGGAGTCATTCATACTGCAGAAAAAGTCAGCCTTCACCTCCACAGATTTCCCCATGACATTAAGCTGACAACATTGGGTTGTATCCAACCAACCTCACAGAAAGAGACTCCTTCTTGCCTACTTTTTGTGCCCCCTAAAACACTGACCCCCCAAACTCAGTGAAGGGGGACATGCTGAGAATGATATGGGGGTCTAGTGTGACAAAACATAGCCCAATATTATTTATTGGTTTCCATTTTTAGTCCTCTTTTGCTGGTGAAACAGAACCATTTGATACAACACCTTGAAGAAATACACTGTATTTCATTTTTAATAAATGGCAAATTAGTAGGCTTGTCAGGTGCCCACTTACGGTCAGCAAAGTCTTGGCAATTTTGATTGCTTCTTGCCATTGCTCAGTTCAGCCCCATGACCCTATGATTTCTATAGAGCATGACATTATGATTTCTATAGAGTTTGGGGGCAAGTTCTAGAGTGTTGTTCCAGCACAATGCCAATGATTCTGGGTCATGCCAGAAGTGATATTATGACACAGTGGTGATGACTGTTACCCACAGTAAGTACCCACCTCCCCCTATCTCCTGCTGTTTGCCATGGCATGCTTGACAACCCTGTTGTCATTTATACAAAATATAATGATTTTCAAAACAAAAACCCTACTTAATGTTGGAAAAGACAATGTCTGGTATACAAAGAAGAACAGAAGAAGACCTTGCAGAGGGCAACAAGAAGACAATTAGGTTAGTGAGGTCAGCACTTTCTCTCCTTTTGAGTGTCTACAGACTGCTACTCTTAGGGCAATTTCCTCCTTCTTAGAAGTTCCACACTTATACTTAGGGTTCCCAAATCCCCCGCTAGGCCTGGAGACTCCCGATTTGGAGCCTCCTCCCCCCGCTGGCCATAAAAGGGAAAGCGGGGGGAGGGGAGGGGGAAAACGGCAGCCCTTCCCACCCAGCCCCGATCGCAGCAGCCAGAGCTCTTCCGATTTCTCAGGCTGCTTCCCGTCCCCAGTCAGCTGGCCGGTGAAGGGAGGGGAGCCCAGCCACGCCCCCAAAGGACCATGTGCCTTTGCACCTCCGGAGGTGAGTTCTGCCGGCTTCCTATTCCATGCCATAAAGTGCCCAGCTGGTGTGCCTGTGTTGCTGTGAGAAGCTGGCAGCAACTCGTGAGTACAGAGTCCCCTGCATCAGATTTGCCAGAAACGGGGGGGGGGGACGGGGGGGAGGGGGTGGAGAGGGAAACGTCTTCTCATAGGGTATAATGGGGAATTGATCTGGAGGTTTCGGGGGCTCTGGGGGAGCTGTTTTTTGAGGTAGAGGCACCAAATTTTCAATATAGTATCTAGTGCCTCTCCCCAAAGTATCTCCCAAATTTCAAAACGATTGGACCAGGGGGTCCAATTCTATGAGCCCCAAAAGAAGGTGCCCTTATCCTTCATTATTTCCTATGGAAGGAAGACATTTAAAAAGGTGTGCTGTCCCTTTAAATGTGATGGCCAGAACTCTCTTGGAGTTCAATTATGCTTGTCACACTCTTGTTCCTGGCTCCGCCCCAATGTCTCCTGGCTCCACCCCCAAAGTCTCCTGGCTCCACCCCCAAAGTCCCCAGATATTTCTTGAATTGGACTTGGCAACCCTACTTATACTATCTCTCTCTCTCAGAAAGAGATGTAGTTAGGACCCTGTCTCTGTCCCTTGCCTTTACCATAAAATATATTAGTTCCTGAACAAACCTTTGTCTAGTTCAAATCAAGCCTGAAACTAAAATGATTAAACCCAGTCTATCATACTTTGATTATATTATCAGAAGACAAGAGTCACTGGAAAGCTTTTTCTTTGTTTTCCAATAATTTTTTAATTTTTATAAATTAAGGTGGGGGTCATGCTCATATTTATCTGTTATTTGCTCATCATAAGGACAAATAACATCAGAGTATGTATAGAACATAAGCATTTAAAACACCTAATATTCAATAATTTCTACATATTATGCTTATTACAAAAACCTAACATTTATTATCATGTTACTATTGTTAACATTCATCATCTCATGCTGCAACAGGTTTCTTTGTTTAAAGTGAAATCTTTATATATATCCTAATACATCCTAGTGATATCACAATTATCATAGTCAAATTTAAGAGCAACAAGAACATCCTATAGGTCGTTTATGAGAACCTATGAGATGGCAGTCAAGGCTGCTGAGAGAGTCTATCTTATGGCTATGATTGCATCTGCGAACTTGTGCCCGGCACAATTGTTTAGAACAATTCGGTCATTAACTACCTTCCCACAGAGTAATGAAAATGCTAGGGAATTGGACATAGGCTGTGAGGCTTTTGCGAGTTTTTTCACAGATAAGGTCTTGTCGCTCCACCGCGACTTCCCGGCCACTCTTGAGACACTCCCGGCCACTCTTGAGGCTCCGTGTACGTCTTCTAGTCAGGTTTTGGATTACTTCACTCCACTCAGCCCGGAGGAAGTTGACAGAACCCTCTCTACTCTACGTCCGACCACTTGTAGTCTGGACCCATGTCCATCTTGGCTGATAAAGGCTAGGCGGGATGAACTTTGGGTCCCCCTGAGGGAAATTGTAAACTGGTCCCTATCTGAAGGGACCTTCCCTCAGTCTCTTAAAGAGGCAATTGTCCACCCCCTCTTAAAAGAAACCATCTCTGGACCCGGCCGTATTGGCAAATTACCAGCCGGTGTCAAACTTGCCTTTCTTGGGCAAGATTATTGCGAGGGCGGTCACGGTGCAGTTACAGAGCTTTTTGAATGATGCTTCTGTACTGAACCTTTTTCAATCTGGGTTCCACCCGGGTCATGGAACGGAGATGGTTCTGGTCACTCTCATGGACGATCTCCAGAGGCATCTGGATGGAGGTGGCTCGGCAGTACTGATGCTTTTAGACCTATCGGCCGCGTTTGACATGGTCGATCATCAGTTGCTGACCTGCTGCCTTGCCAACGCTGGGATATGGGGGTTGGCCTTACAGTGGCTCTCCTCTTTCCTTCAGGGTCAGGGACAAAGGGTGGCGATAGGGGAAGAACTGTCCCGTTGGCACCCACTTGTGTGTGGTGTACCACAAGGGGCAGTTCTATCCCTGATGTTGCTCAACATCTACATGCGCCCCCTTGCCCAGATCGCCCAGAGGTTTGGGCTGGGATGTCATCAATATGCATATGACACCCAGCTTTATCTGCTGATGGGCAGCCAGTCCAACTCCTCCTTGGAAGATCTGACCATAGCACTTCAAGCTGTGGCAGGGTGGCTCAAGCTGAGTTGACTGAAGTTGAATCCAATAAAGACAGAGGCCCTGTATCCAAGTTGTGGCAGTCTGGGAACCGAGGTCTTACTACCGACCTTGGACAGGGCACTACTTACACTGATGCCCAAGGTCAAAAGTTTAGGGGTGCTCCTGGAACCCTGCTTAAATATGGAGGCCCAGGTGGCAGCCACCACCAGATCAGCCTTCTATCATCTATGGCTGATAAGGCAGTTTGTCCCCTACCTCGAACACAGCGACTTGGCGACAGTGATCCATGCCACGGTCATCTCAAGATTGGATTACTGCACTGCCCTCTACATGGGGCTGCCCTTGTCTCGAACCCGGAAGCTTCAATTAGTGCAGAATGCAGCAGCCAGGTTGTTAATGGGCCTTCCTATATGGGAACACATTCAACCTGTGCTGAAAGCGCTGCACTGGTTGCCTATAGCATACCGGGTCCGTTTCAAGGTGTTGGTTCTCACCTTTAAGGCCCTATATGGCCAGGGGCCTGCATACCTGAGGGACCACCTTTCCCCACATGTTCCCCGGAGAGCACTTCGGTCTAGTTCGCAAAATCTACTTGCAATCCCTGGCCCTAAGGAGGCCAGGCTCGTGACAACTAGAGCCAGAGCCTTCTCTGTAGTGGCCCCACGCTGGTGGAATGAGTTGCCGGAAGAGGTCAGGGTCCTGCAGGAGCTCATACAGTTCTGCAGGGCCTGTAAGACAGCACTCTTCCACCAGTCATTTGTGAACTAGGTTGCTGGCCACTACAGCTTAATGCAACATATGAACCACCACCAACAGTCTGCTGTACAGCAGCTGCAGAGAGGACAACTAAGATCTGTTGTACAGAGAATTACAAATTTGGAAATGGTTAAGATCATAGCACTGAAATATTTTTATGTATTTATGTTTATTTTATCAAGATTTCAGGTTTTCACGGCTGGTAACATCATTAGGGTTTGTAGAATCTTTCGGGCTCAAGTGCCGTGTTCTACTGGAGAAAGTTTTTCTTCCAGACGTTTCGTTCTCGGCTGTGGAGAACATCCTCAGTGGCGTTGCAGCCGGAGCAGGCGCTCTGACCTTCTTGGCTGCTGTGCATTGAGTGGGGCCAGGGCTGCTGGAGAGCTGCAATTTATAGGCTGGAGGGGGAGTGGTGAAAGGGCAATTGGTTTGTGGATGTGCCCATTGTTTGGTGGGGCTTCCTGGAAGGGTAGTGATAAGGAAACTGGCTGTTGAATGTGACCATTATTCTGTGTTAATTGCTGGGAGGGTTGGAAGGGGTGTGAAGATAAGGAAGATGGTTGTTGACTGTGCTGATTGTCTGGAAGGAAAACTTTCTCCAGTAGAACACGGCACTTGAGCCCGAAAGATTCTACAAACCCTAATTATGTTTATTTTACTTTGTGTTTTATGATTTTAAAATCATTTTAAAATCATACTATTATGTTTATTCATGCATGCGCATGTCTGTGTGAGCCACCCTGAGCCCGCCTCAGTGGGGAGGGTAGGATATAAGTGGAACAAAATAAATAAATAAATAAATTTTAAGGAAATTCTGTGCCAATGTGTGCTAGGGAAAACGAAGAGAATTCTCAAGCAATTTCCTTAGAGCATTTAAGTGTAGTGTGCTTAAATAGAAAACTATTTCAAATGCATCATATCTCCTGAGATCTTTGACAAACCCATAAGAACATAAGAACATAAGAGAAGCCATGTTAGATCAGGCCAATGGCCCATCCAGTCCAACATTCTGTGTCACACAGCGGCCAAATATATATGGACTGATGGACCTCTGCTCCATATTTTTATCTAACCCCCTCTTGAAGGTGGCCATGCTTGTGGCCGCCACCACCTCCTGTGGCAGTGAATTCCACATGTTAATCACCCTTTGGGTGAAGAAGTACTTCCTTTTATCCATTTTAACCTGTCTGCTCAGCAATTTCATCGAATGCCCACGAGTTCTTGTATTGTGAGAAAGGGAGAAAAGTACTTCTTTCTCTACTTTCTCCATCCCATGCATTATCTTGTAAACCTCTATCATGTCACCCCTCAGTTGACGTTTCTCCAAGCTAAAGAGCCCTAAGCGTTTCAACCTTTCTTCATAGGGAAGGTGTTCCAGCCCTTTAATCATTCTAGTTGCCCTTTTCTGAACTTTCTCCAATGCTATAATATCCTTTTTGAGGTGCATGAAGAACCCCATGAATAATCTTACATAGATTAAAAAAAAAAATCTTACATAGATAAAAAAAAAAAAAAAAAAAAAAAAAATAAATATTATTATTATTACCATCAGGCTCCCAATTTCTCCCTTAGCATCATTATAGGGATGCTGTAGCTGATTTAAAAACCTTCAAAATACTTAGTCATTATATCAAATACTTTTTAGTGTATACTTGGTCATTTTAACAACAATGTGTTGTTAAAGTCATACTGTGGGTCAAGTAAGGGAAGGCTGAAGCTGACAGATTGTGGCTTACTTAAGGCCATCATGAAGGGCTCACAAATTTACCTGTGAATTCCTGGCTCACAGTTTGCCATCAGTAGCAACCAGTGTCAAGTGTTTTCAGACACATATTTATGCTGTGCTATTGACAGAAATATTATTTATATAGGGTTGCCAGGTCTTACCTGGCTTCCAGCCTCCCAGGTCCATCCCAGAAATGATGTCATCAAGCCAGGCACATCATACATGGATGCTCTAGCATTTTGGTCAAAATATAGTAACTATAGAGTTTGGCCTCAAATGCTAGAATGCCCACATGCAACATGCTGGGCATTATGATGTCACTTCTGGGTGACATCATCACAGCAACAACATTGACATCGGAGGGGGATGTTTGAGGGTGGGGCTTCCCTTGCCAGCCAGCTGGCCAGTGGTGGACTGGAGCCCCCGAAATGGGGGAAATCCATCCCAACCGGGGGACTGGTGACCCTATTTATGTAGCATAGAGGTTTGTCAACTCCTGCCTGGGAAATTCTGGGAGATTTGGGGGTGGTTCCTGTGGAGACAGGGATTGGGGAGGCATTTTACCTTAAAATCTATGGTATACCATACAGACTCCCTGCTGATGTAGGTATTTTCTCCTGGGGAACTGACCTCTGAAGTCTATAGATCAGCTGGAATTCTGGGAGAACTCCAGACCCTAGTTGGAGGTTGGCAACCCTAGCACTGTAGCATTATTCTGTTTAGAAACTAGGGTTGCCAACTCTAGTTTGGGAAATTTGTGTAGATTTTTGGGGATGAAAAGTGGGATTTGGAGAAGGGAGGGATCTCAGATGGGTATAATGCCATATAGTCCACCTTCCAAAGAAACCACTTTCTTCAGAGGAACTTTGTACTCTGGAGGTCAGTTGCAGTTCCAAGAGATTTCCTGGCCACAAGAGGAGGTTTGCAACCCTATTTACAATACTTGCTTTATTTTATTATAGGGTTACTAGATGCCTGGTCTGGCCAGGGGATCTCCTGGTCTTCAGGACTCCAATCCACTGCCAGCCAACTGGCCCGCAGGGAAACCCCAGCCTCAAACATGGACATCACTGCACAATGTCCCTGATGCCACACAAAGTCCCTCACAATGCCCCCTCACTCAGTAACGTCATCTCATTGTAGGGTTGCCAATTCCCAGGTGGGGGCAGGGGATCCCCCAGTTTGGGTCATCAGGGTCATCAGAAAGGGTCATCAGAAAGCAGGGGGAGGGGTGGGAAATGTCTGCTGGGAACTCTATTATTCCCTATGGAGATTTATTCACATAGAAAATCATGGAGAATTGATCCGTGAGTATCTGGGGCTCTGGGGGGCTGTTTTTGGGGGTAGAGCCACCAAATTTTCAGTATAGCATCTAGTGCCTCTCCCCAAAATACCCCCCAAGTTTCAAAAAGATTGGACCAGGGGGTCCAATTCTATGTGCCCCAAAAGAAGGTACCCCTATCCTTCATTATTTCCTGTGGAAGGAAGGAATTGAAAAGGTGTGCCGTCCCTTTAAATGTGATGGCCAGAACTCCCTTTGGAGTTCTATTATGCTTATCACAGCCTTGATCTTGGCTTCACCCCAATGTCTCCTGGCTCCACCCCCAAAGTCTCTTGGTTCCACCCCCAAAGTCCCCAGATATTTCTTGAATTAGACTCATTGCCAACATCGCACAGTGACACTCTGGGTTTTGGGCAAAACCTATGGTTTTGTAGCCAAAAAAAATTGAGGTTTTGCCCAAAACCTAGAGCATTGCATGCAACCTCAGCAACACGATGACATCACTTCCGTGTTACACCATCACATTCCCAGAGTAGCTTGAGGATCCTTCCGCTGGCAATGAGGTAGAACCTGGCAATCCTTCTTTATTATATATAGACTAGAAAGTATCTACTATCCATTAGTTTCTCTGCTTCATGACAATGCAGACACAGCTTTCATAGATCATAACAGAATCTACATGTTTCACAGGGAAAAGTGATATACTTTAAACACACAAACACAATTACAAGCAGTCAAAAAAAAGGAGAACAGAGCTACTAAAATGTTTAGTTGGGCTCTCCTTCTATGTCCTTACCCTTAATAATTTTCAGTACCAGAAAAGATACTTCATTAAGTGAGCAGAAATATTCTCACAGCAAAGCCTGCTGACTATGGAACCAAAATACAATCCACCATCCCAAATACCATGGAGGACTAAACTGCTGTGCCATAAGCTGATCACAGAACCATAGAGTTGGAAGGGACCTCCAAGGTCATCTAGTTCAGCCCCCTGCACAATGCAGGAAATTCACAAATACTGCCCCCCCCAATTCACAGGATCTGCACTGCTGTCAGATGGCTATCCAGCCTCTGTTTAAAATGGTATCTCTTCAGTCCAAACACAAAAATGCATTTATTTGTTTGGTAAATACTTATCCTGCCCTTCATAATCAAGGATGTTTGTATAACATATCCTCTACCATTTTATCCTCACAACAACCCTGTGAAGTAGATCAGAATAAGAGAAAGTCAGGGATTTTAAAAAAGTTATCTTACATGAAATCTACATTTAGTCGATAACAGATAACAGAAGCTGAGAATCAATGAAAACAGATAATATTTCCATGAAGAATAGTTTTGAGAATAAACTAAGACAAGAGCTTTTCCTAGAACAACCTAAAATTGGGAGCTGGGCAACATGATCACATGATGACACTGGAAACATCTTTAAAAAGTTCTGTCCCAGTTTAATTTTCTGTTTAACATCACGGCTGAAAGATTTTGATATTGTTTTTCAGTGCTCTACTTGTCACATGCAATGCAGCCGTCAACTACAGAGAAACACGTACAAGTGAATGTGTATTACAGCAATCATTTCTTAAGGCCAAGGTGGAGCAAGAGGCCAGCAAGTGACTATTTCTGCTAGCAGTGGAGCGGAAAAGCTGAAAAGGAGAAAAGCAATAGGGAACTAACTTAATAGCAAGCAATGTAAAAACCTGTCAGAAGTTACAGATCAGCAGCTGGTATTTTAGATGATGGAAATCCTATGAAAAAATGGTCAACATATCTCCAGCTTCTGGAGGGGGAGAAGAGGATTGTATATTTTTCAGCTCCCAGCACTGACACATTGAATTGGAAATAGAATTGATGCATACAACTGTGTGCATGCACTCAAGGCTTTTTTGGTATAAAAAGCCCAGCAGGAAATCATCTGCATATTAGGCCACACCCTCTGATGTCACAATTGTTTCACATAGTTATAGAGTGTTTCGAGCCCGTCCCTGTGGCATCGGTCCCATCATTGTGGGACCCAGGGGGCCGGCGCAGCGGCCCGCCGAAGCAGCCTGTCACTAATAACACAGGTCGAGATGCAGGACAGGAACCCGGAAGTGACCGACAGGCGGAATAGCAGCAGTGAATCCCATCCTCATTGTCAAATAGCAAAGCAACAACAAAACATCCAGCTTCACTTAATGGTTTATCTTTAACAACAGTGAATACTTTACAGCAGATGACTTGGCTTGAAAAGAAAACAAGAGTAATATTTAACTAAAATCTTTTCTTGTCCACTATGCCTAGAATTATTCTGTTCTGGTTTTGACAGTTTGTACAGGCTCAACACTCCTACAGATTACAAGTAGGCAAGCAAAGTGAAACAGTTTCCCACCCACTCTCTGACCTTCACTGAGGTATTCTGGGTTAGCCTCTTAAAGAGGCAGTTCACAAAACAATATATTGGGATTTGGGAAGGACTTGCTTTATGCTTCATCTTAACTGCCATGTTGTTATTTTAGGACTGCAAGGCCCACCCAGGCCACCAATGGGGATAGGGAGTCCATAATCATTTCAGAGCTGTACATATATTCTGCTTGGGATTTTACAGTTCCATGAAATTTGTGCAATCCTAAATAGAGTCACACACTTTTAAATCCTTGAAAGTCAGTGGATTTATCCAGGTGCAGCTCTGTGTAAGATTGCACTGCTGGTTTCACCTGCAAATGTTCCTCTCATCATTCACCTCTGATTCTGGGTCAGTCACAAACTAGTTAAATGAAAAGGTTAAACAGCATGGATCCTTCATTGTCATTGGAAAGGAACAGCCCATGACAGAAAGGTCAAGGAAAACTTCTGGTGTCCATCCTGACAGCAAGGAAAAACAGCATAAGAATTAGTACTGATAAAAATATAACATTTCCACCACCAAATAATCCCTGATGTTTTCTTTCTTGAACTGAATACCAATAGTCTCCTATTTTTACCCTTGCTATCTATTGTTTGTCAAGTCTTCCTACACACAAACTCATAATCACATCCTGAAAGGAAGGCTGTCAAATAGCTCAGTTTCATCATGTAACTAGCAGCTAGTCTTTATTTGTGCTCCATTTGGCACAAATTACCAGCTGGATAATGCATCATGCATCTGAAATACATTGGTTTGACCTGCTTGACACTGATTCTTAGGGCAAAAACAAGGAGCTGATAAGAAAAAGCAAGCAACGCCTTAGGCTGCAGAGTTATAAGTTAACTATAGCATGCATACTGAAAAGCAGTGAAAAACAAAGCATTCTTCATGGTGTTAGGACAAAAGGACAATTTTTTGCAACCAAAATCAAACAAATAATAGCTCAAATTGGGCTCACATTTGCTACATTTTACCTCAGCTAGGCATTGTGCTGAGATAGCATAATGACAAAGTTCAAATCATGCATCAACTATAAACTTACAAAAAAGAGGCAAAATCTCTTAGACTTGCCACTTCAATATGGGAATAATACTTGAATTCCAGCTTTACAGCATTCATTTTAAAGGATTATTGAGGCAATTATGTTAAGTACTTTGAACAATCAAAGGGTAATATATATTTACAATCACAGGCTTGTGTATCCTACCAAACCTCATTTTGAAGTCTTCTTGCAGCCCAATGCACCTTCCTCTGATGGAAGAGGATTTCCACCATGGGTAACTGCTAAGAGTACCAATCTGCATCAAGCAGATTTTGCTGTAGCAGTAGATGGTACCAATTTTTTGTGTCCCAGAATTCTTTTTGCAAACAGTGCCTCCACCATTGAAGAACAGCAGCATTAAATGCTTGTGAGTGTTTGAATATGATAAATTGATATCATTAGGAAGCTAGGAAATTCAAGCAATAGACAAACAACAAATAGCACAAGGAAGGACTCTGTGCACCTAAGGTAGGGTAGTTCTAATGCTTGCATGCTCATGTGTGTGAGGCAGACTATTAAATGACACAGAGGGAACTGATGAGCTCATACCCTGCAAAATGGAAAGAACATAAGAGAATGATCTAAGTGGTCCTGGTGGGACCTGACCTGTCAAAAATACCATGCAAGGAAGAGCCGGTATACTCTGATCAGGATAGCTAAACAGGGCAGGCTCTGGTTCATAGTTGGCTGGGAAAGCACCAAGGAAATCTATGCAGAAGCAAGCAATGGCAAATGCCTTGAAACCCTATGTGACTTGATGACCAAAAGGGAGCAGAGATGAAACAGGGACTGTCTATGGAGTGAAATTGGCATTTTAGGATTTCACCAATATGCCCATATATTTTATTTATTTTATTCTGTAAACACCACTGTATGGTGAAGAATTTTGTGCTCATTTATAACATACACAACTCTTAAACAGCCATATTTGATCTTGCACAAGATTTGCCTTTTCTGTATCTTTTATTTCACAGGACCAACACAGTTCCTAACTGAGATATGAAACAGACTACAAAAACAGCTACTAGTCTATGGAATGGGATTAAGGGAATCCCTGGTTTTAAACCTTACTGTAATTGTTTGCAGCAAGGATTAAACCAGGCCTTTTGCCTTTTGCCTGTTTTCCCGCTAAAAGGAACATATGGTATACAAGCTTTTCTTGCCTATCACCCATCTGCCACTAACTCCTCTAATTGCCGGGTTTGCCTTTATCACCTACAGTAGCTCCCCAGGGTTCTGGAGTATACACAGGCAGAAATATTTGCTTTTCAGGTTGAGTTAATTCATTTCAGCCAATTTCATTCTCTTTAAATCTTTTTAATTTACTGTTGTGCAAAGGAAATATCTTCAAGGTGATCTGGCACAGTACCTTTGTAAAGAGCCTTAATCATTATTAACTCATTATTTTCTTCTTGAAACATTGTTGGGGGTTATCCATTTTTAACATATTTAACATATAGCATTTTTATTTATTTATGACATGTTTATGACACATTTCTACCTGATCAGGGTCTACAAGGTGGAGCACATAAAACATTAAATCAATTAAAACATAAAAAAATTACAAAATAATTCAATAAAATACCGTACATTAAAAACATCACTAGAACCAAGGAGGAGGAGCAATAATTGTTATTGGGGGTCTGGGGGGAAAAAGGAAACAAGTCTTCACTTGCTGAGGGGGGAAAAAGATAGAGGAGATAGATGAATTTCCCTGAGGAGGGAGTTCCAAAGTTTTGGTGCCACAACTGAAAAAGCCCTTTCTCAAGTCACCACTCGTCTAGGCTCAGATGGATTAAAGTGGGCAGCTGTGCTGGTCTGAAGCAATAGAACAAAGCAGTAGACAAGTTGTACCTTTAAGACCAACTAATCTAGGCTCAGATGATTAGGGCACCTGAAGCAGACCTCCAAAGATGACCAGAGTGAACAGATAGCTTCAAACGGGAGAAGGCAGTCCTTAAGGTATGTTGGTCCCAAGTCCTACAGGTCAATATCAGCACCTTGAATCGAGCCTAAAAGCAAATTGGAATCAGTGTAAATTGAATAAGACTGGAGCTATATAGTCTCTACAGTCCACTCCAATCAACACTCTGACTGTATCATTTAGTACCAATGGCAGACCCATGTAGAGCACAATTCAGTAATCTAATCTAGATGTTCCTGGGGTGTGCACCACAGTGGCAAGATCTCCTCCTCCAAAGAACGGCTATAACTGTCTCATCAACCAATTCTGATGCGCTCCCCTGGAGAAAATGGCTGCTTTGAAGGGTGGACTCAATGGCATTGTACCATGTGGAGACCCCCTCCCCTCCCCAAACTCTGCCCTCTCCCAGATCCACCCCAAAAGTCTCCAGATATTTTCCAACACAGGCCTGGCAACCCTAGGAAGAACCACCACAGAACACTGACTCCCAGTCCTGAAAGGTGGTAACATGATGATCAATGCTACTGAAAGTTTCTGAGTGGTCCAGGAGAATTAAGAGGATTGCACTCCCTCTGTCTCTGGTGCATGCCATCCACCAAGACAACCAAGGCCATTTCAGTTCCCTAACCAGGCTTGAAACCAGACCTGAATGGATTCAAACAGTTCACTTTGTTCAAGAATCCCTGAAGTTAGCCAGACACCACTTGTTCAATCACCTTGCTCAAGACTGGTACACATGAGACTGGATAGTAGTTTTTTCAATTCTCTTGGGTCCAGAGTAGGTTTCTTTAAGAGTGGATACACCACTGCCTTCTTTAAAGCAGAAGCAACCAGCCCTTCTCTCACAGAGGCATTTACTCTATCCTGGATCCAGTCCATCAGCCCCTCCCCTCAGCAGATTTAAGGAGTCAGGAGGACAAGGGCCATATAAAGAGGTGATAGGTGTGTCAGATTTCCAAGAATCTTGTCCACAGCCTCTACCGCAGGGGTCTCCAACCACTGGGTCATGGACCAGTACCGGTCCATGGCCTGTTAGCAACCGGGCCATGAGTTGTATAATTATTTGTAATTATAGATTACAATGTGGTAATAATAATAATACTAATAATAAGATGATGATGATGACATTGGATTTATATCCTGCCCTCCACTCTGAATCTCAGAGTGGCTCACAATCTCCTTTATCTTCCTCCACCACAACAGACACCTTGTGAGGTAGGTGGGTCTGAGAGAGCTCTCGCAGAAGCAACCCTTTCAAGGACAACCTTGAGAGCGCTATGGCTGACCCAAGACCATTTCCAGCAGCTACAAGTGGAGGAGTGGGGAAACAAACCCAGTTCTCCCAAATAAGAGTCTGTACACTTAACCACCACACCAAAATAAAGTGCACAATTGTATCATCCAGAAACCATTCCTCCCCCAGTTCATGGAAAAATTGTCTTCCATAAAACTGCGGTCCCTGGTGCCAAAAAAGGTTGGGGACCACTGCTCTACTGCATAAACTGAGAGGTATCTCATACAACTTGACAAATCGGCACCCTGGGAGCATAAAATCCTGTTGCTGCTTAAGGTAGCAGATATGAGAGATATTTTTTTTGCAACGTGCTCAGAAAAATGATCACCTCCTCCTGTCAGTCAGATCCCAACAGATGACTACTTGGAAGAGTTCTGCAGGTCTACATTGCATAGATGCAATAGTGGTAGAAAAATATTGCTTCTTTGCCAGCATCACTGCCACAGAGCAGGCTTCAAAATGAGCTCTAGTCTATGCCTTGTTAGATTCATCCGGAGTCTCTTCTAATGCTAGTGATTACTTTATTCTTGTTTTTTCATCATCTGTACCCCCTCAATATTTCAGGGGGCTGCCTAGGCTCCATTTCTCCATTCTAGAGCTCAACCAGAGCATTGACAAGAGCATCAACCATACCAGCATGAAAATCCCCTAATGCTGTCTAAGAATCTATTGGCTCCATCAGACTACATGGCAGATGATCTTCATTGATCCTCCAATTTGTAGAATCTTGGTATCCCTGTAAGTCTAAATTGCAGCAAGCAGTGATCTGTCCATGACAAGGGGATCGTCTTCAATCCCCAACCAGGTCACCTTCTTCGTGCCCAGTAGCACCACAGCATTTTGTTCTTTATTTATTTCACTTTCTTTCAAAATGCTGATGTGGTTACATGGTTTCCTTCCCCACTTTTAAATTCACAACCACCCTATAAGGTAGGTTAGGTAAAAGTATATAAACTAGCCCAGGGCCTCCCAGCAGGCAACACTTTTTTTAACTTTATATCCCACCTTATTTCCTCAGACTCAAGAGGATTAACAAAGCAGTTAGAGCTGTAAAGACAAAGACATGATAATAGTCCATCAGCAAGATAAAATGCACACTTAAATATATGGTTAAAAACACAGCCAAATCTCCCAAAAGAGTTTACCCTCCACCTAAGGCAAACCTTCTTACATGTCTTCTAGACTGCCAAGAGTGAAGGCGTTTTCTGGACCTGCTCTGGTAAGTTACTTCAGAGGGACAGACCTGCAACAGAAAAAGCTCAGGACCTGTTTCTATATAGACAATCCTAGGAGAGGATAGCATCAAGACAAGTCAGTCAGAAGAGCATAACAGGCCCATGGTAGTATAAGGATTTGAACCCAAGTTTAATGAGTGCCACACTCATTACACCACTGTGATTCTTAACAGTTAAAGCAAATATGATGTGAAGGACAGTGCTTCTTGGGCTCTTTCCTACTCCTCACACATTAAGTACTACAGCTTTTGGGGGAAGTTGCATTTTCCGCAGATTTTAAGCCAAATAACAAAGTATAATGGAAGCTATATAAACTTCATTATTTGCTGTATGTATGCAGAGCCTAATATAATGTCACCAAGGAGTGGATAACTTTGTATACAGGTTATTATGTTGTCCTTTTTTATATACCAGCATTTCAACATCAAAAAGCAGGTATAAATGCTGGGCTTTATCTCCCAAGTCCTGCTGCTTTCCTTCTTCCCATCTTTTCAGTGGGGTTAATGGCAGTAGCCTTGATGGATTACCTCTCTCTCCCGCTATATGTTGTTGTTCAGTCGCACAGCCGAGTCCGACTTTTTGTGATCTCTTGGACAAAGTCACGCCAGGCCCTCCTGTCTTCCACCATCCTCTGAAGTCTGCTCAAATTCGTGTTTGTTACATCAGTAACACTGTCCAGCCATCTCATCTTCTGCCGTCCCCTTCTTCTTTTGCCTTCTGTCTTTCCTAGCATCCGGATCTTCTCCAGGGAGTGCTCCCTTCTCATTTGGTGGCCAAAGTATTTGAGCTTCAGCTCTATATACACACACAAATCATGAACAATTGGCTGTCTTGAAGTAGGACCCCTTTTACTGCAATTTTATTCTCATTCATTGCTAGCAAATGTAGCCCTGGGGTAGAGAAGAGAGTCATAGCTGTATCTTTTATACCCCAAATGGATGCACTGCACAATGATCTGCTGCAGTTCTGAGAGACACAATCATCTATTTTATGTGCTCCCAATTAGACTTGACTTCAAGCATGTGTTCTGCCAATGGCTGGCATTTGAGGATTCCAGAAACAAACACAGTGCGCTGCTATATCTATCTATCTATCTATCTATCTATCTATCTATCTATCTATCTATCTATCTATCTATCTATCTATCTATCTATCTATCTATCTATCTATCTATCTATCTCTCTCTCTCTCTGTCTGTCTGTCTGTCTATTTTAAAGGCCTGTTCTTGGATGTCCTTGGACCCTAGCCCATCACTCTAACCACTACACCACACTGATAGGGTTGCCAAGTCCAATTCAAGAAATATCTGAGGACTTTGGCGGTGGAGCCAGGAGACTTTGAGGAGGGAGCCTGGAGACATTGGGGTGGAGCCAGGAGCAAGGTTGTGACAAGCATAATTGAGCTCCAAAGGGAATTCTGGCCATCACATTGAAAGGCACTGCACACCTTTTAAATGCCTTCCCTCCATTGGAAGTAATGGATAGGGGTACCTTCTTTTGGGGCTCATACAATTTGAACCCCTGGTCCAATCCTTTTGAAATTTGAAGGATGTTTTGAGGAGAAGCACTGGATGCTATGCTGAAAATATGATGTCTCTACCTCAAAAACACCCCCCTTCAGAGCCACAGATACCCACAGATCAATTCTCCTTCGTACCCTATAGGAACTGGTCTCCATAGGGAATAATGGAGTGCCCAGCAAACGTTTCCCTCCCCCCACACATTTTCTGATTACCTTGAAGTGGGGGGAGGGCCTCCAAACTGGGGGATCCCCCTGCCCCCACCTGGGGATTGGCAACCCTACACACTGACTATCAGGAAGATCAGTATTTCTGGCTACTGCACATGCTCTCGACATTGGGTGACTATTGTTTAAAACAATTTAATGACTGTGTTTACAATGCATTATTACCAAAGACACAAATGGTGCTAGGGTTGCGAATCCCCAGGTGGGGGCTGGGGATCCCCCAATTTGGAGGCCCTCCCCCCACTTCAGGGTCATCAGAA